>NC_080636.1:1992500-2592500 GCF_027579445.1 Ammospiza nelsoni
ATCACTGGGCATCAAAGTGTGATAATGAGTGGAGGAAGCTGCTGCTGGGATGTGTCAGGGTCACTGGGGCTGTGTGAGCTGTGCCTGCAGAGCTGGGTTGGAGGATCAGCGTGCAGATGTGCTGAGCCATCCCAGAGCCATCCCAGAGCCATCCCAGAGCCTCCCGAGCTGGGCTCAGGTGTGTTCTGAAATAACAAACAACCCCTCTGAAACAAATAACAATTCCCAGAGCAAACAGATCCTGCTTCTGTTCCTTCATCTGTTGGAAGAGGATTTGGGTGTGGGGGTCAGTACCAGAGCAGGAGCTCACTGCCCTTCTGCCTGGGCTGTAGGAACGTGGTGTGATGTGTGATGTGAAAAAGTGGATATGAGAAAATGAGGAAAGACCTAAAGCTTTTTGGCAGAAACACTTGGAGTTATAACTTTTTAAGGGAAAATTTTTAGCTCACACTAATTCAATAAGAAACCACCCAATAATTAAATTGATCTCACAGCCTCAATGTTGGGGCTTTTCTGTTATTTTTATTTTCACAGTGTGTGTAGCTCTGTGGAATTGCCATTCAGTATTTGCTCGCTATTGTTTAGGTACACTTATCTAATCCTGATTTTTTTCTTTTTTTTCTTTCTTACAAACAAGTAAGTTTGGAAGAACTTTGTTTTTCTTTGATTTTCTCTCCTTCCCATCTTGTTTACAGAGGAGGAGACTATCAAAGGGTTTCTTCCACTCCTCTTTTGGCCAGGTTTTTATCAGCCCCGTGACAAGAATTCCAGAGAACCCACAGACTCTTTATCTCAGTCACCTTCTTGGCAGTTTCCTGGGATGTGGGAGTGTTACTGGGCCCATCACAAATCCCTGGGAAGACAACTTCAGATGATTTTAGGCTGTGGAAAGCTGGAAGCTGAAGTCTGCTCCCTAATGCTCAGGATGGTGCATTAATCACTGGCTTTTCCCTTAGCCAAGACTTTTTCAACCCCTTGTTTATTACCTCCCTGAAGGATTTTATCTTTTCTGAGACTAGGAACCGAAGAAAGAAAGAAATAAATAATGGCCATGAACATGAATCTGACTAGAATAATTTTATTTTATTTTATATCTCAGTTCTTAAATTGCAAGTATACTAAGGAAATATTTACATGAAATACAGATCTGAAAAAGACAGAACTTACAGTAGTCCATAACATATCCCTAAAATATCAACATGGCAAACAATCTGCTTAACCAAAACAAGTGACAAAATTGGTTTTTTTAAAATCACTCAGGCATTTCCCACAGCAAGAAAGCAAATCTGACTTTCCTTACTCAGGCCAAACTCCTGCAGAAATAGGATCAGAGGTAGCAGCAGAACAAATGTGAGGGGAGGAGTGAACCTTAGCCCCCAGGACTGTAAAAACCTCAAAAGTAAGGCAATGAATCCATATTTAGCTTCTCAAAGCAGTCTTGTATTCCATTACATGAAACAACAAAAGCCCTAGGAGAGAGGGACCACAACAAGATGTGTTGAGTAAGGAAAATTATTTCTATGGCTTTGTGTAGCAAATGCCATCTCTGGCTGCATTTTGGGAGGAAATCACACAGAGCTTTGAGCAAAGGTCCAGCTCATGTCCTTATTTCTCATCACTGAGGTGTGTCAGCACCAGGATTGGCCTGGCTCTAGTGCTGAGCCCTGTCCCTGGGAGCAGAGGTGGCTTTTGGGCCTTGGCATTGCCCAGGGGAGCTCAGGGTGTGGAAGGAGCTGTGCTTCACCCCTGGCATTGCCCAGGGGAGCTCAGGGTGTGGAAGGAGCTGTGCTTGATCCCTGGCATTGCCCAGGGGAGCTCAGGGTGTGGAAGGAGCTGTGCTTCACCCCTGGCATTGCCCAGGGGAGCTCAGGGTGTGGAAGGAGCTGTGCTTGACCCCTGGCATTGCCCAGGGGAGCTCAGGGTGTGGAAGGAGCTGTGCTTCACCCCTGGCATTGCCCAGGGGAGCTCAGGGTGTGGAAGGAGCTGTGCTTGACCCCTGGCATTGCCCAGGGGAGCTCAGGGTCTGGAAGGAGCTGTGCTTCACCCCTGGCATTGCCTGGAAGAGCTCAGGGTGTGGAAGGAGCTGTGCTTGATCCCTGGCATTGCCCAGGGAAGCTCAGGGTGTGGAAGGAGCTGTGCTTCACCCCTGGCATTGCCCAGGGGAGCTCAGGGTGTGGAAGGAGCTGTGCTTGACCCTGCAGCTCACAGGAACTGCTGCTCCCTGTCCGTGTGTCCGTGCTCCCTCTTGTCTCCTCAGACCTGCAAGGGCAGAGTGGCTGAGGTGCTGTGGCCTCGTGGATTAGGTAGGAGATGGATTTCTGTGCTGACAGCTCCCAGGAGAAGACCCAGCAGCCAGGAGGAGCAGATGCTGATCTGTGCTAGTTTGGTGTCCTGGGTTTCGTGGGAGGTTTCCCGTTTGCAGGTCTGGAGGGAGAAGAGGGGATGTTTATTCAGATATAAAGAGAGAGGAGCAAGAAGGCAATTAAGACTCCTTGAGCCTTGGGCTGCAGCCAGGGACCTCCAAGAGGAGGCTGCAAAGTGTTCCTAAATCCTCTTTGTGCAGGTCAAAGGTCTGCCTCCATTTCAAGCAGTGACAGATAACAGAAGGGTATTCTCAAGATACACTGATGGTCAATTCTTATATTAATAAATAAATAAATTGGGCTTTATAAATTTACCTCAAACTTCTGCACGCTCCTGTCCTCTCATTAAGCTTTTCTCTACATTCAGAAAAGAATGAAGAAGGAAGAGCTAAGGGTTTGTGGGGGCTTTTTGAGTTAGACAGGGTGTTACAATTTCAGAGAGATTTTTTCTTGTTGGAACGTGTTGCCTGCAGAGAAGTTTAAAGGAGGCTTTCCAGACGGCCAAATTACACCCAAAATGATAAAAATGACTGCTCTCCATCAACTGAGAGTTTGATGCTGATCTGATGAGTTGGGGATTGGGCACCCCTTTTCAGGGGGATATTAATTGGTGGTGGGAAATGAATCCTTGTGCTGGCAGCAAGGATGGCAGGGCAGATGCTGGGGAGCTTTGTGAGGGATGAATTGCAGTGTTACCTTCTACAGAGCTTCCTTGCACTGAGCAGGAGCTGCTCAGAGCAGCAGAAAATTCCTCTCTAAATCAAACCCGAAATATGGTACAAGAGCTAAAACTGCAATATGGTACAATAGCAAAAACGAGAGCTCTGTCAAGTTGAGGGCTGCTGAAGGAGAGCCATCCTTGAGGAGATGATTTCCTGAGGCTCCTCTGCATCAGGGCAGAGTGGGAGAGCTCTGCTGGGTGTTTTTCTCCCCACAGAGACAGAACATCCTTGCACAGAGCTGGCAACAGGGCTTGAGATAAGGGAAAACTGCAAACATTCTCCTAAACAAGGCTGCATGAAGAGCTCTTCCTTATCATTTCTCCCCTGGAAAGGCAGAGAAGGATCAGGAAAGCTCTGGGTGTGATAAATATCCCCTGTGAAAATGACAGTCTGTTCCATTCTACAGACAGTTTAAAAAATGCCACCTGCCTTTGAAAGAAAAATAAATTTGTAGGGATCCATTTCCTACTAATGCTGGGGAGGGACTGTATTAATTTGGAGAACTAAATGGCAATTACCTCTTGTACTAAAAAGCCCATGGATGTATAACAGGGAACAGGAATTATCTGGTTTAAAAGATGCTTTGATTGGCAAAGAATGAGGCTCCAGAGGTGTGAAAATGCTGTTCCAAAGCTTCTTGGGCACCCAGCTGTGCCAAGCACCAGCCCAGCCCTGGTTGCCTTTGGGCAGTAATGGGGATTTCCTGGTGTCTCTCTTGCCACAAGCCCCAGGGTGCACAAATGTAGGGGAATAGAGTATAGGTAAACAAAGGTAGTTTAGAAAGTAATCTTATCCCCTAAAGAGTTGCAGCTGGGTTAATTATTAAGGATCAGGAGCAGGCCTGATGTTAACAGGCCACACCTGTAGCAAATCAGAAGAGTGTTATAAAAGAGTGGGTTGGTGGGAACTGCAGTCAGTTGGCTGCTGTGAAGACAAGGAAGAGTCAGTGCCCAGAGGAGCTGCCTACAAGAAACATCAAGGAGTACAAAACTCCAGCAATATGGAACCCTTGCAATGTAACGACAATAGAACTCTTGTGCTATAATGACAACACACAAAACCTGCAGAAGTGGTTTTGTTCAGAGCAGCAGGAGTGACAAACCAGCTGCAGGGAGGTCGATTTGCAGAAGCAAAATGTGTGTGGGCAAAAAGCATTTCCTGTCCCAAACCAAGACATTGCAATTCTCATTCTGATGGTGTTTTCCTGGTCACCCAGGGTGAGCTGGGCAGGCAGGAGGGAAAGCATAAAGAAAAGGTTCCTGTGTGCCCTAGAAACTGGGTTACCCCTCAGTCTATCCCTGTCTGCACTGGTGTTTCCTGTGAGGCTGCAGCAGCTGCTCCTCAGTGCCTGGGGGAAACTGAGGCAGGAGCCCTGGTGCAGCATGGTGCAGAGGGGGATTTGGGGTGCAGGAACTTACATGGGAACCATGGGCACATCTGAATAGGCAGCCATGGTTTGGGGAAGGGATGGAATATGGTCACCCCCAAGCTCGAGCTGGGAATGGTGCATTGGAAGCACAGAAATGTGGTGAGTTATGAGCACTGGGTGATGCACAAAGCTTCTGGGCTGCCACAAACACCTCCTGTCCTTCTGTTTTGTACCTGCTGCTGGGTGAGAGCTCAATGATTTGAATGACTTAATAGTTGTAAAACCAAAGAAAAAACCTAAACAGATAAAAAACCCCAAGCAAAACCAAAAACAGAGAACAGGAGAACCTTCTGTTCTGTTTTTGCCCTTAAGTCATTGCTCAGGCTCCTCCCAGCCATCTTCTATCAGATGAAGCATTTTTAGGTTGCTTTTTGGCACCTGCCTCCTTTATCTCTTGGGGATGAGATGTTGCCAAGTTGAAGAGGAAAATGCCAGGGCCTGTCACTCACCTCTTGCACCTGCATCTTCGTCTTCTGGTTTCTAAGAAAAGAGAGAAAATGTTTTAGTTCAAAGGTGCCAAGGGACAGCTCATGAAAGAAACACTCCAGTGAGGCAGGGCTGGTGCTCCCCTGCAGCTGATATCTTTAATAACAGATAAACCAGGCCTATTTTTGAGGAAATCCATGCCAGGGAGAGGTGCTGCAGCTCGTGTCACCCCAGTAATCCACTTAAATATTTTCATGAATTAATCTTTGAGGTGAGTAGCAGCAGCAGGGTCAGCCTGAGAATTCACTGAGGGTGAATTAGTTCTGTTTTCTGTCTCCAGTGACTTTGGGGCATTGCTGAAAATCCCTCAATAATTTCTGCAGCAGGTGAGGGGCAGTGATGCCACATCATGTGCACCCAAGGTAAAAATGCTCTCCTCCATTCTAGCCTCTGTGTTGTTACATTGGGGTAGATTAAGCCAAATAAATTAATTATTTAATTATTTTATTTGATTATTTAATTATTTAATTATGGCCCGGCCATTAATTTTAGACTAAGGTAAAAATCCGTCCTGAAGGGCTTGGCAATTGCTGCAGAAATTACCTGCAGCTGAGGGCTTTTCACTGATCATATTGTAATGAAGTTTCTCATCTGGTTCCAGCTTGAGATGCTACTCTCAGCATGTGCTGGAGCAGATTTACTCTGTTAGGTCAGAATGTTTCAGGCTCTGGGGAATTTACCCTCTGACACACCCATTGATAAGCCCAGACAGTTGGTAGAGTTAAGTACTGTCTCTTTCTAATCTATTTTTCTTCCTTGAAAGTCTTTTCCATCATAAATAATTTCCTGACTGATTCTAAGTTGATAATTCTTTCTCATCCTAACCCTAGTGATGAGGATTAAAACGCAGACACTGATTTTAGCAGTGCTCCTTGTCTTGCATTGGCTGTGTTCTGATTTTCAGCTGCCTCCCCAGAGTGCCAGAACATCCACGTCCCTGTGGGCTCAGAGCAGGGATGGGTCTGGAGAGGGGTGTGGGGATGGGTCTGGAGAGGGGTGTGGGGATGGGTCTGGAGAGGGGTGTGGGGAGCCTTACGTTGGCACAGCACGATGGTGATCACCAGGGCAAGCAGGAGCAGGAGGCAGGCACCTGCCAAGGGCACCCAGATGAAGGTGTGGCAGAAGAAATTCAGATCTCCCTGCATTCTTCCCTCTGCAGGAAGAGAGAAGATGGAATGTCCACCAAGTGCCCAAGACACTTCTGGTGTCAGCGTTTTCCTGGGGACTCGAGGGAGGAGATGTGGGCAAAAGTTTTCTCCTGTTTCCTGCTGAGGCTAAAAGCAGCTCCAGCCAACAAGGCTCTCCCCTCCCTCCCCATATCCCTGCTGTGTCCAGGCATGCTCAAACATTTTACATCATATTTAGCCATTCTTAGGTTGAAGGAAATATTGGAATTTAATTCTTAAAGAAGCTCTGTGGATCTTCTCTCTCCCTCCCAATCCCAAAATACCTGCAGGATCCCCCTTGGCATCAGTGAACAAGGGTGCAGCCCATCCCCTCTCCCTCCCTGCATTCAGGTTACCTGGATCTGCAGTTGTGAGGTTGGGCTCCTCAGTGGTGCTGCCCTGGGTGGTGGGTGCTGGTGTGCTGGGTGCCACTGTGGTGGGGGCTGTAAGTGAAATGGGTTAATTCAGCATGTACAGAAATACAATAAAACAGATTTCTCCTGCCTTTCTACTCTCTTACCCCTGCCAGGGCACGGGTGCTCCTGAGTTCAGCTCCAGGAGAACTTCACAGAGCCCATCCTGGACGGGGACTCCCAAAACCCAAGGGAGGGAGCTGCAGCCTGCTTGTTTCTCACTTTGTGACACCACCCCCACAAAGCCTGAGCCCCCTGAGCTTTTGGGAGCTGCGTGTGCTGAGGAGGGAGAGGGTGGTGCTGGACTTTGCTTTAATGCTCTCCCCTCAGAGCCATGGCTGGGGTGGGGAAGATGGGCATGGGGAGATGCAGCCCAATGATGTTTGCCTTTGGGCAGGAGGAGAGGTGGGAAGCAGGGAGGCTGTGGCAGGAGGAGCAGGGGTTGCTCACAGGATGCCCTGGGCAAGCCAGCAGGGAAATGGGGTTTGTGGAGGGATGGTGCTTACGAAGGGCACGGGCAGGAGGTGCTGGGCATTTTGGCAGGGCTGGGTGAGGCTGGGGAAGGTGTTGCTGACCTGGGAGGAAGGCTCGCTGGCCAGGGCTGAAGTGCAGCATTTGGTTGAGATTCATCACACAGAAATAGCTGCCCTGGTCCCGTGGTGTGAAAGATGTCACTGCCAGCCGATAGATCGTGCTGTCTTTGCTCGCCTCAAAGAGTGTGGACGTTCTCTGCCCCCCCTCAAACGTGAGCCGGGACATGGAATTGATGAAGGCAATGAAGTGAAGGGTCCCACTGCTGTCCTGGCGGATCCAGGATGCCCCATGGCTCCTGTCAGTGTGACACTCCAGCTCCAGCCTCTGTCCCACCCGGAGCTGCCCGATGTCCTTGGGAGACCTGACCTTCATCTCAAGTTTCTGGCCGTAGATGCCAGGGCAGCCTGCAGGAGAGAAATCCCTGCTGGAACCACTTGGGAAGAGTCAAAGGGTTCTCTGAGGAAACCTCCCTTTCTATGTGCTGGAAGTTCAAATGGAGAGGGAAGACCTCACTGTCTGGAGGATGTGAAGGGTTCCTTGGAGTCCTTGCTGGAAGGGTGCATGGAGGGTGCTCAGCAATCCCGGGCTTGAGAGATGGGTGCTGCCCTTCCAGTGTCTTCTCAGGGATGTTACACCTTCCCAGCTTCTCTGAAGTGACTCCATTTACACTTCTTGCAAAGCCTTTTTATTCCCACCCTTCTCCCTCCCCTCTGGAAGCACTCATTGGATCCATCTCCGTTCCCAGTGCAGGTGGTGCTGCAGCTGCCCCTCTGGCTGCCCTTTGCTGCCTGAGGTGATGCCACCCTTCCTTCCAAACTCACTGAGCGCACCTCAAGGTCAGCCTTTTTGGTTTGCTTTTTACCCCCTTAATCATTTGCCCCAGTGTCTTGGATTCAATAGAAAGGTTTTCCTTGTCCCTGCCGGTGAAGGGGCTGCACAGCCCCGTGTCCGTACTCACAGAATCCCAGAGCGAGCAGCAGAAGCGGGGCAGGAGACGTGTCCATCTTCCCCTGGGGTGCCTGTGCTTGGGGCTGCTGCAGAGCAGCTGAGAAGATCTCTGTCACTTGGCTTGGGAGGCTGTGTCACTCTTTGGGGAGGATGTGATGTCACCAGGACCCTCTTGGGTAGGGAGGTGATGCTCGGCATCTGCGGCGTAACGAGGACTGAAAAGATTCCTGAAGAAATTAATTGTCCAGAGTTTATACATCCTTATCAGTTCTTAATGGTGCCTCAAGGTTTTCTCCTGGATGCGTTCCCTGGAGATCCAGTGGTGCTGCTCATGGCTGAGGTAGGACCAGCCAGCACAGGCTGCTCTCCCCAGCCCCCTGGGGACCCACAGCAGCTCCAGCTCTGCAGGAGTTATGGATGAGTCCCATGCTTTTGGTGCAGGCTGCACTTTGCTCTTCTTGGCAGGGATTCTGCCTCCTCCTTAGCACACTCAAGGGGTCTCACGTGGATGGCAGAGCCCAGACTGTTTTTGTCACCCAGCAAGTGGGACACAGGTGTTTCATGGCACAGAGACACAGATCATTCATCTCCAAGCACACAGCTGGGTCCTTCAGGTGCCTGATTGTTGTCTCTGCAATTCTGCTTTGTTTAATTCTTCCTTGTAATTTCAAAACTCTTCGTGCAGGGCAGGTGGTCTGTGAGCAGAAACTTCGTGTGAGAACCCAATGTCCAGCATGTGCTTTGCATTTTGTTTGTTTTACCAACTTGTGGTTTTCTTCTCTCACCACAAGTGTTTCCTCTCTGCCAAAAAAATCCCCTTGTGTGCCTCAATGGCCCTTGCTGCTGCCTCCAGGTCACCACTGGCACATAGGGATGGGTGATGCTTCCTTGAGCTTTAAAAACACACAGTAACAGCAATTTCACCAGCCTGCAAGGGGCTGGGCTGGTGTCTGATTTCTTTCTTTCTTCCTGGCTTTCCTGTTCATTTTTTTTCTATTTTTTTTTCCATTACCCCTCTGCAAAGAAAGCCCCTTTTACCTGGATCTGTCAGAAAGTAGGTGCTGCTGAGTTTGATGCCATTTCTGTTGGGGCTCAGAGCTGAATCACTGAAAACAATTTAGGAACTGGGTTTACTTCTCTGGTCTTCTATGTTGGTGAGTGAAGAAAGCTCATGTTAGGCCTGCTGAGATATGTGAAACTCATGCTTTTGTTAGGCTGGGAGGCTTGTAATGTCTACCTTAAATAAAGCAAATAAAAGTAAAATGGAAATGAACGTGCTGGCCAATGAGGATGGGACAAAAATGTCGTCAGTTCTGGGTTCTCACTGTGCTGCAGTGAGCGCGCAGTGCGTGTCCTCGAGATGTGCTGGATGTGCTGGGAGAACCTGTGCATTTACAGGCTCATCCAGGAAGGGCTGCTGCCTTTCTTAACAGGGATATCTCATTTCTTTCTTGTCTGTGACAAGCAGTAAATTTTACATGAATCAGCCCAGGGTACCAAAGTGGTGCCCAGATATTCCTCTCCTCTGTGTGGAGGTGTTCTTGATCTCAGTCCTCTTTGCTCACAGACTGAGCTGATTTCCAGGCAAGGCCACCTTTTCCCCTGCTAATGAATATATCCTATAAAGACAAGGCAAAACCTTATTGTCACTGGGAGATATGGCTGCAGGAGGGCTGGCACACATTGCTTTTTTACTGATTTCTGTGATAAGGTGTTGTGTAGTACAAAGCTATTTCTATTTTGCATAGCGACAAAGAAGAAAAAATAAAGTTGCAGTGACAATCATTTGATTAGGAAAAGTTCCAGAACACAAACAGGATCTCTAGGAAAAAAGCTCTGGTTTAAAATCAACACTTGTATAAATAATTTAGATTGGTTAATGTAAGTTTAATACTGATGACCAACTCTAAAACTGGGGGGAGAAGGTGGGAAATCAGATTAATTAAAGAATCTCCTTGATTTTTTTATGTTCTGGTTTGCCTGTTTGTCCTCTATACAGGATTTTAGAATGGGCTGTCACTGTTTGAGGACCTAAGCCAAATCAATGAACACCAGCATTGTTTTATTAGTAATTTAGTTAGTAAATTCTGTTGTAGGGTCACTAGTATGATATGACTAAGGAAAAACAAAAAATACTCAACCAGTTACCTCTGCAGAGCATCATATAAGAGAAGTCAGGAGACCAGACAGGTTGATTAGAAAGGAGAAGTAGTTTCTTTTTTCTCCCAAACCTACATATAAGTTTTATTTTACTCACAGCTAAGGTTACAGGGCTCTTATTCCTTTGCACTCCAACCTAAGTTGCTTATGACTGAGGTTTATATTTATATACTAGGGCCAGCTTAGATCTCTATTTAATTAATGTCAAATAATTAGTGAAAGACAGGAGCAAGGAGACAAGAGACAAAATCATGCAGGATGAGAAGAGTAACAAGGATTCACCTGGTTTTGATCAGGGCTAGCAGGAGGTGAATTTAGAATTCATTTTCTCTGTTTCCTTACATCCATTTGACAGAGAAGGAACGGGAAACAAGAGGGAGCTGAGGCACCAGAACATGCTGAGCTTTGGATATGTTTGATTTTGTGGAAAGCTCTCAGGGGCTTTTTCAAGGGGTAAGAACTCTCCAGTTTCTCAGAGCCAACCATAGCAGACACTGCCTGGATGTGCCCCAGTGTTGAGAGGCTGGAGCTCCTCTGGGACGTGGCAGTGGCGCTGCCGTGGTCGGTGAGCACCAAAGGAGCACCGCAATGACTGTGCCCATTGTTCTGCTGCCCGTGGCATCTCCTAGTGCTCCACAAGGACATCCCACTGCCAGGCAGTGATGCCACCTTCCTGAGGATGAGCAGATGCTCTTGGATCCCTGTGAGGGGTCAGTGATACCAGCTGAGGGGTGACACCAGATTTTTCCACAGCACCTCTGACTCTTCCTGCTCCTAACCCTTGGAGGATTGCATTAAATTTTTCCATTCCATTTTCATAACCAAGAATGGAAAGTTTCAATGAAGACCTCAAAATTTAGTGGCAAGTTACCAGCATTGTTTTTTGAACAAAGGGAAAAAGACCCTGTTGAGGCTGTAGCACGCAGCTTTTCCGGTGTGAAGCTGTGGTTTGTGAGCCCCTTGCTGCCCCCCTTTCTTTGCAAAGCTGCAGCACTCAAAGGGCTTTGCAGAATGTCAAGTGCACCAGCCACCAGCCAGGCACTCATGCTGTTTTTCCTCTGCAGCCAGTGTTTCCAGTTTGGTGGCCAGTGCTGCCCACTGCTCTGGGTGCTCTGTGTGCACGTCACTTACCTTAAAATCCAGAATGCAAACCACAAACCCTCCTGTGCTCTCACCTCTCCTTGGAGCAGCCTTTAACTGACCACAGGGTGGAAACTCTCCACAATCTCCAGGCTTGTTGGTACCTCAGATGAAAGTTTGATAGGAGACCTGGATGTGTTGTGAGTTTTCCTTGTGGGAAACTTCCTCTCTTGATGCTGCAGAGCTCATTTGTGCTGGCATTCAGTAAATCAGCAATTTGTGGTGGTATCTTTTGGGGGCTGGTGACAATGTACTCTGCCAGTGCCCCAGCTCCAGTTAACAGTGGGCAGGCTGGTTTTTCTGCCTCTTTAATCTAAATACCACAGATTCATACTAGAATTAAAAAAGAACCTTATGTTTTTCTAAGTCTATATATAGACTCAAGAAAAGGTAAATTCTCTGACTGGCTCTAACATATATATATATATATATATATATATATATATATATATATATGTTTGTTTTTTTTTTGTCTGAACTGTTCAAGTAGATGAACTGGTCTCATTTTCTCATTTCCAGTTCTCACAATCACATTTCTGCGGGGTTCAAGGCACTGTTTGATTGTTGTCCTCTGAGTCCAGCTCCTTTCCAGGCTCTCACAGCCTTAGTGCAATCCCCACAGCTGATGTCTTCTGTTGTCACCAATCCAGAGTCTTGTCATGTCTGGTCTCCTTTGCTGCACACTGACCTTCTTCCCCAGCCACCCTGGGCAGGAAATCCTGGTGGAGATCCCTCAGGGAGTTTCTGGGTCCATTTATGTGGTGCAGGAGGACTTTCCCAGAGCAGGGTATTGCTGTGCATCTTTACTGTTAAAGTCTTTGAAAGGGAACTAATTTCCACAGCAGGTCACAGCTAATGGAAATGGAAGAAAGGTTCCCACTTCTGTTCTCCACCTCTCCTGCTGGCAGGATGGAAACCAATGGCTTGCTGGAGACAACTTGCTTCATCCATTTTGTGGTCCTATTAATAGTGTTCGCTAGCTTGTACAGATTATTTCTTCTCAATTTTGCATTTATTTGAAAAAACCCCAACCCCCTCTGTTGATTTAGACCTGTAAGATGCAGTCCTAAGCCACAACACCCTGTACAAAAGGGGCAGGGTGGGAGGGATGGTGGCATCAAAAAGCAGCAGCTGGTTTAATGCTCTCCTACATCAACAACACAAACTGGATTTGGTGTTGAGTTCACTTTTAACAGCACTGCAAGAGAAGAGTGTGATTGTTCTTCCCATGCCTGTTCTCCTGCAGGCACCACTGCACTCCCTGATTGTGAGTGTTGGGCTCAGAGGGCAAATGGCAAATCATGTCTAAACAAATCCTGCAAACTTTATTTTTATGCGCATTAATTTGTTTTCATTTATGTGTTGCAAATACAGAACTGCAGAAGGATTTTATAGAGAGTGGGCAATGCAGGGGAAGGTGAAATTTGGAGTAGGTTGTTGTGAAGCGTTGCATGAAAGGAAAATCAGTCCAGTCTTGGTTATAAAATTTGGGTTAAGACGGGTACTACCATGGGAATACCAGCTCTTTTCCCAGCAGGAGAAGCAAATTGGATGTCAGCAGGTAGGAAGGAAATTAGATTTAAACCAGAGAGCACAGCTTTGCCATTGTGTGGTCCAATGGACCACAGCCAAGGCATGGCCCAATGCACTGCATAAATCCTGAATGCTGTGTTCCTCTCACCCCTCATCTCACAGAGGGGACTCAAATAAGAATAGTAGAGCAAGAGAAGGTTCAGAGCAGAACAAAATGTGGGGTCAGAGGTCTGGGATGGATTTTGTGTGTCAAGCTAAGACTCTTTACCCTGAAAAGCTGATTTAAATGGATTTACACTAAAGGTCTCCAGGGTAAGGAGTGGCTGGGAAGGAGTGGAGAATATTTCCTGCTTTTTTCAATACAGAAAGGAAGGGGCAGCAGGTGAAGCTGATGCTGGATGAGGCTGAAAGCAAAATAATTCCTTCACCCTGGGATGTCCCTGACAAAGGACACTGTGAATGCAGGGCCTGGACAAATGCTTGGGAGAGAGGCTCATTGTGGGTTACTCATAGACAGCAACAGGCTCAGGAAATCTAGTTAGTTAAAAATACACTGAACATTAAGGGAGAGTGTCATATGTGATTTTCTTGTCATTATTACTTAGCCATGTGCTCACAGCCAGTGCTGGAGACAGGATGGTTGTCTGCAGGAACCTTTGCTTTGAACCAAACCTGTCATTTTTATATTCTTAAATGTGAGATCTCATTACAATGTGTCATTTTAAGGAAGCCATTTGTTACAAAACCCCACATTCATTTCCTCTGAAATGCTATTAATTTTCCAATTATCTCATTCTTTAATGCTGGGCACTTTAATCTTCCTTAGCTGTTCACCCTGCACAAGGACAATTATCCCAACAACAGATCCTGTGGTTTTTCAGGAGAACATTTATCTCTCTTGGAAAAGGGATAATGGCCAGCAAAGATGTTTGACCCTGGGCAACCACCTCAGTTTGTGTTCCAGCTTTAGGAAAGTAAGGATTGCCCAAATTTGGGGACCAGGAGAATTTGCACAGAGGCATCTTCTGGCATTTCCTTGGGCATGTCACCTTGGGCTCTGCACAGGGGGATGTGACCCATGTTTTTAATTGTGTCAAAATTATCCTGGCTATGACAGTGATGGGTGCCAGATCAAAATGAAAGGACCTGAGGAAAGGCATCAATTATAGCAATGGCTGTTCCACCACTGCTCTGACTCATTTCCTCCTGCATCCAGGTGACTTGAGACATGTACTTTAATAACAGGAATGTCATTTGCAGCTCATTGCTCAGGGCAGGAATATACAATCCCAGCCCCCAGGAAAATTTCATGTCAATTTTTTTTTAAGTGACTGGTAGGAAATACCCTAACTTGAATTTTGCATTCAGTGTTGATGTTAAGGCATCATGTTTTGAAGCCCATGAAATTGGGCATCAGTGCAGCCCAGCTCTCCCTAAGGCATCCGGCAGTGAGCTTACCTCGTGCTTGTGCTGGATGATTGCACTTGGGCTTTGTTGAAGAATGGCAGCAGTTCTTCAGGCCAGGAGTCCCCAGAACTCAGAATCTCATCCCTGCTGTGCCTGAAGAGGGGTCAGATATTGACAGAACAAGGGGAGCTGGCCTCAGGTTGAGCCAGAGGATGTTCAGTTGGATATTAGGAAAAATTTCCTCACTGAAGGCTAAGAACAGGAACAGGCTGCCCAGGGCAGTGGTGGAGTCACCATCACCGGGAGTGCTCAAAAAACAAGCAGACATTGCACTTTGGCATTGAGGCATTGGGTCAAAGATTGGACTTGATGATCTTGGAGGTAATTCCCAACTGAAATGATTCTCTGGTTCTGTGCTGTGGTGGCCCTCAGCTGTGGTGCTGCCATGTGGAAGAGCAGCATGCACCTCTGAGAATGCTGTGCCTGTCCCCAGAGCCCAGCAGGAAGGGTTTGTGCAGCATTTCATGGTGCCTGCAGGGCCCAGCAGGAAGGGTTTGTGTGCATGTCATGGTGCCTGCAGGGCCCACAGCCCAGCAGGAAGGGTTTGTGTGCATGTCATGGTGCCTGCAGGGCCCAGAGCCCAGCAGGAAGGGTTTGTGTGCATGTCATGGTGCCTGCAGAGCCCAGCAGGAAGGGTTTGTGTGCATGTCATGGTGCCTGCAGAGCCCAGCAGGAAGGGTTTGTGTGCATGTCATGGTGCCTGCAGAGCCCAGCAGGAAGGGTTTGTGTGCATGTCATGGTGCCTGCAGAGCCCACAGCCCAGCAGGAAGGGTTTGTGTGCATGTCATGGTGCCTGCAGAGCCCACAGCCCAGCAGGAAGGGTTTGTGTGCATGTCATGGTGCCTGCAGAGCCCAGCAGGAAGGTTTGTGTGCATGTCATGGTGCCTGCAGAGCCCACAGCCCAGCAGGATGTGTGCTGAGTGAGATCAACACCCAGCTCTGGGCACAGAGACGTCTCCGAAGCCACAGCCTTCCTCCCTGCTGAGCCCTGAGGGGAAGGAGGGTGGCTGCACCCCAGATTTTGGTGCCTGCTGAGGAGAGGGTGTTTGCACACCCGATTTTGGGGCCTGCTGAGGGGAAGGAGGGAGGCTGCTCACCAGATTTTGGGGCCTGCTGAGGGGGGGTTGTTTGCACACCCGATTTTGAGGCCTGCTGAAGGGAAGGAGGGTGGTTGCACACCAGACTTTGGGGCCTGCTGAAGGGAAGGAGGGTGGTTGCACACCAGACTTTGGAGCCTGGCCTCCTGGCTGGATGCTCTGAGCAGCAAAGCCAGCGTGGTTTGCATCTGGAGCAGGGTCAGGCTGGCTGCTCTGGGCACTGAGGAGGGGCTGGCACTGGCAGGGTGCCCGTGGTGCTTGGCACCAGCCTGGGGATGGGCTCAGCACAGAATCTCAGAGTTGTTTAGGCTGGAGAAGAACTTTAATGTCATTGAGTCTAATCCTTGGCCCAGCACTGCCAAGGCCACCACCAAAGCATGTCCCCAAGTGCCACATCTACATGTCTTTTAAACCCCTCCAGGGATGGGGACTCCACCACTCCTTCCACATTCCTTCACTTCTTTCAGTGAAGAAATTTTTCCTCATATCTGATCTGAAACTCCCCTGGCACAACTTCAAACCATTTCCTCTTGTCCTGGCTTTTCTTTGGAGGTGTCCATTGCTCCCAGTGCTCTGCAGAGGGAATTCCAGAATTTTTTGCTGTTTCTCAGCAAAGCTCAAGCCCTTGGGAATAAAATCAGTATTGCAAAACTTCTCCATATTTCTCCAGGATCAATTTTTTTTGCTGCCTGATGGAGAGACTCAGTCCTGGGCAAGACAAAACCTAGCCCTGACTCATTGCTGGGGCCAAAAAGGGACAAGGAGACAAAATTTGAGGTGGCTGTATCAACCTGGGGGCCTGAGAGCTCCCTCCAATCCAAGGAGCTTTAGGGAGAGCATGGAGAGGGCTTTTGTCACCATGATATTTTCTGAAAAATCCTCTTCGCCAGGATTTCTTCTCCTGGGAAGCTGAGAAGCCTCAGAAAAGAATGAAAACAAGAATTATCTGATTTGCTTCTCCTGTGTTTGCTGCTTTGGAATGTGGTTTGGACATTGCTTACCAACAGGTGCATCTTTGATTGGTTCCATGTGAATTGTTTTTAATTAATGATCAATCACAGCCAGCTGTGTTGGACTCTGAGGAGTGTCACAAGTTTTTATTATTCATTCTTGTTAAGCCTTCTGTCTGTATCCTTCTCTTTAGCATAGTTTTAGTATAGCTAATATAACATAACATAACATAACATAACATAACATAACATAACATAACATAACATAACATAATATAAATCAGCCTTCTGAGAACATGGAGTCAGATTCTCATCTCTCACCTCATCCTGGGGACCCTCACAAACACCTCTGGCTTTGCCATCTGAACAAGTTTCCTTTGCTTATTGACTTCCAGCTGAGCCATTCATCTTAGGGATTTGGGGGTTTTAATTAAATAAACTAAATAATTTTTCTGCGTGAGATCCCTGTTGCAACAGCACTTAGAGCTGTTGTGCCTGGCAGAGAAAAGATTGAGCTTGATGTCATCACTGGGGTGTTTTTTTGGAGTGTTTCATATCTGGTTTTCATTTATTACCTAGATCAGAAAGTGTAAATAGCAATAATGATTCTCTCTTTCTTAAAAGTGTGATGCAGCCCCCTTTCAGGCACATGTGCATCTTACAGGCTAAATGAGAAGTTGAACTTTAGTAGAAAAACACAAATGCCTAAGGGAGGAATGTTAAAGGCTTCTGTCATCTTGCAAACATTTAAAACATGGGAGAGTTTTGCTTCAGGTGGAAGAACCTCTGGTGTATGAACTCCAATTAACCTTTCTCATAGCAAAGTAGTGGAGGAGCAAAATACAAACCTTATAAAATTCATTTTTGACTTGGTCCAATATGGGTTCTGCTTAAATGAATGCTGGAATAACATATATTTGTTATAATAACGTAATATATACAATATATAATATATATAATGTAATATCTGTAATCCCACAGAAGCTGCAGATCTCACCCTGAGTGCACTCATTATGGGTATATTGATATACACAAGTACTTGTTATTTCAGCAAATAATATATACTTCAATATACAGAAATTATATTAAACAATATTAGAATCATATATTAAAAAAAACCAATTTCTTGTTTATATAAGCCAGAAATTTAACACATTGCTATTTTTGGCTTATTGAAGTCCAAGAAAATAGAGGCAAAAAGTACTAATGCTACCAGGAGGTAGTTTCTTTATTCCTAGAGGGTTTTTTGATTTTATACAGTGACAGAAAAAGACATTTAGAAATTCCCACTTAACAGATCTGACCTGAATGATTTGAAGTCCTGGTGTGAATCCATTTCCCCTGCCAGGACAACATATTTAATAAACAGCTGCAGTGCATGGAGCTGTTCTGGGTGATGATAAATCTGAAGGAATTTAAAGAGCACCCATGGATAAAGTATCTCCTTTTTTTTTGGCACAGATTTCAAGTTGAATAATTTAATAGAGGCGTTATTCAGCCTTTCTCCGTTACTGTGCCTTACCCAGCAGTTTCTAACTGAAAAATTGGTTTTTATATATTAGGAGCTTTAAACTCAGAGATAACTTTACTCTTCTGTCAATAATTTGCTTTCAGCTGAATGTTTTTAACTGCACCTGATTTGGTTTGCTTTTCTGTATCATAAAAACACAGACCACCCACATAAAAATGACTGAGCAGTTCAAAAGAAAAAAAGAAATACTGAGCACTTCCAGTATTAGATTAACAACTGAGCTATTCTGTAAAGACTGGCAATTTTTAAAAAATGCATTTAGAGAATTGTAATAAAACCATGAAGACTATTTACTGTAATGCCTGAAGTGCCTGTGCTTCTGCTCTGTATCTATATCCTAAATATAATATCCTAAAATATCCTTTGAATATTTTAATGGTTTCAAGATCTGCACTGTTCATTGAGAGAATGACTGGATTATAGTTTTATAATATAGAATATGAATTCTATATATTCTTTGTATATGGTCTATATATTCTATATTCTATATAGAATATCTGTTCTATAACATGTTCTATATAAAATATATAATATATACTATAAAATATAAAAGAAATAATAGTAATAATAAACCAGACTATTGCAACATATAATTTTTGATCTCTTTTACAATTGCTTGCCCAATGATTTGTGGGGATGAGCACAACATAGGTGAATTTTTTTTTTCTTGAACCCATACATCTGCAAAACCCTTCTTGTCCTTTTCTCTTTGTCCAAATTTGGTGGTGTCTCCTTTTGTCATTTAAGAGGAAATAGTTTATTTACATTTGAGGCAAGATATTTGGGTTATATCTATAAAATCCTGTTATTTTTCCTTCTAGGTATGGCTGCTCCTTACTGCAGGCAGGATGGTGACAGTGGGACACAGGAGAAGGCTGATCCATCACTGGAAGGAGCCAAGGAATGAATTAGGGACCCTCATGTGCCAGGACATGGTGGCGTGTGTGACACTGTGATGGACAAAGCTGTCACCTGTATCTCTGTCTCTCCATGGATCCAGGGATCATGATATTACAGAGAGGGACAGAAACACTTTCCCATTCATTTTCAAGTTGGAAATGTCGTGCCACAACATCCCTGACCCTTGGCTGGCATCATCATTGTGTCTCAGCTAAGAAGCTGCAGGAATTGGGATATCAGGGAATTGGGATAATTTTCTCAGCATCTTTGCATTGGTGTTTCTGTTTTGTGCTTATTTATGCTCTGGGGGAAAAAGGTCTACAAAATGTGAATCTATTTTTATCTATCAGCTCTCACAATCGTGAAACCTGCTGCTAAAATCTCTCCCAGTTTTACTGTCTAAAGCACTCTATTGATGATTATAGAAATTACTGTTATTTTTTCATAATTTCTACAGGTAAACTGCCCAGATCTGTGTTTCAACAGGCCAGACAACATCTTTGTCACTGTCCCCTCCTGTTTTCACTGCACACAGGTGATGGAGAGTCTGGGTGGGTTTTGGGTTGTTATTTTTGGGGTGGTTTTGTTGTTTTTGTCGTTGGTTTTGGTTTTGTTTCCTCCTAAATACAAAGGAAAAGTGAAGACTAATTGGGGAATTCAGACATCGAGCAAATTCTTTGCTGTGGGTGAGCAGAGAGCCAAGGAATAAATCCCTCTCCTTTGTGCTTGTGTTGTTGGAGTTGGGATAAGTGACTGAAGTCTGTCCTGGGCAGGGGTCTCAGTCAAGGTCTGACACTGTGAGGATGTCCTGAGTGTGGAGAAGAAGGAGCAGGAGTGACTGGGCAGGGTTATCCCGAGGCTGCTCACCTTCCTGAGGCAGAGGAGGGCTGGGCTGTGCAGCCTGGATTTGCTGCTTGGCCATGGGAGAGCTGAGCAAGGTGTGGGCAGTGAGGTCAGGACACCTCAAGAGTGAGAAAGGGAGCTGGGATTTCAAAAGCAGCTGCAGGCAGAGGGAAAGCCCCTGCTTTTTTAAAAATAAACCTCTGCTCATGGGAAGTTTCAAAGGGGTTTTCTTACAGCTGTTATGAAAAATGTACATGCCTTTCTGAGGCAAAGCTGTGCTCGCTACTTGCAGGGCAGGAAAATGATGGTTTTAGTTAATCTGAGCTCTTCCAGAGGATAAATGGTGATGTGTGGGGGTCAGAGATGCTCAGGGTCCCCTCCCTGCTGCACCTGGGGTGGGATCTGTGGTGTCCCCACAGCTGGCTGGCCTGAGAGCTTGGGTGAGTGTCACAGCCTGGCAAAGCTGGCTCAGCACGATCCACTGCCAGCTTTATTTATCCACTGCATCATTTAGGGGAAGCACCAACAGCTGGGCTTGAGACCAAGCTCTACAGAAAATTCAGTATTAGAGAGGAAAGCAGCAGCACCTGTGGCTGGGAGGGGAGGGAGGGGAAGGCCACAGTGGTGCTGCTGTGCCACTGTGATACTTTCACCCAAAATCTCATCCCAAGACTGTGTTAGCCCCAGCCCTGGGGACTCTGTACCACCTTCCCCTTGCTCTCCCAGGAGCTGACACAGGGCTGGTGCCTGTGTGTGAGCAGATGTGGGGCTGGGGGTGCGTTTAAGAGTGAGTGCTCACTGCCTGTGCCCAGCAGGATGCCAAACTTCCAGAACTGCCTTGGCACCCTGGGCAGTAGCTGAGCCTTGCAGCCATCCCTGGGGAGACTTCCCTGCTTCTGGCATCCCTCAAGGCTCAGCACCCATGGGCATTGCTTGGGGCTCAGCATGCAGGGGTGTCACACAGGGCTGTCACACGGGAGTGTCACACAGGGGTGTCACACAGGGGTGTCACACAGGGTTCAGGGCACAGGGGTGTCACACAGGGGTGTCACACAGGGGTATCATACGGGGGTGTCACACAGGGTTCAGGGCACAGGGGTGTCACACAGGGGTGTCACACAGGGGTGTCACTCAGGGTTCAGGGCACAGGGGTGTCACACAGGGGTGTCACACAGGGTTCAGAGCACAGGAGGGTCGTCACCTGGGGCTCAGCACCCCCAGGCATCCCTCAGGGCAGCTCCCACTGGCCATGCTGGGCTCAGGGCCAGCCCCTGGGGGCCTCTGCTCTCAGAGGTGGTGCTGACCTTCAGGCTGTGCCAAGTGTTTGCCCTAGTGTGCATGGCTTTGTCTGGTTTTCCTCTCCCAGCCCTGGCTGTTTGCAGTCTCCCATGGGAGAAAACACCCTCCCAGATCTGCTCATCCTGGAGATTTTGCAATGCTTTAACTCTTTCCTGGCTGGAGGCCATGGTTCCTTGCTTGCCACACAACTGTGTGGACCAAAAGACACCAGCCTGCAGAATAACTGAGTGATATTTTCACTTTTGGTATTGAATAAACCTGCACAGAATCTTTAAGGTTGCCTCTGCCCCATCCCTGCTGGTTGCCCTCAAAGTGTTCATTACCAGATTTTTATCAATCAGTATTAACAGGAGCTAAAAAAGCACCTTTGTGCTGTGGAGAGGAGTGCCAAGGAGCTTTGTCACAGCTTTCCAGCCCATCTGAGTTCTTTTGGTATCGTGGATATTTTTGCCCCTGATGAGGGAGAGAATGATGCATCTGACTCCATCTTATCAGAAGGCTCATTAATTACTTTATTATACTATCTTATTCTATATTTTATTACACTATATTACATTACATCTAAACTGAATCTGCCAAGCACTCAACTGCCCAGAATCTCGTGGCTGTCAGCCCACAGTCCTGACACAAACACACACACTTGGCCCTGCTAGGCCAAGGAAACAAAACTCCATCACTCTGGGTAAACAATCTCCATTTTGCATTCCACTTTTGCAGAAACACAGGCACAGCAAATAGGATAAGAATTGTGTTTTCTTTCTCTGATGTTCAGAAAACATGAAACCCAGAAATATTCTTGGGAAGAATTGTGCCTTGCTTTTCTCTGTGAAGAGAAATGTGGCTACACTTTGGTACCAGCCCCTTTCCCCTGTGCAGAGCCAGCCGTGGCATTTGCCCTGCTCAGTGTCCTTTGGGAAGTGCTCAGGATGCTGCAGAATCCAGCCTGGTCCTTTTGCCAGGGTTGTGTCCAGGAGAATGTTGAAGTCATGCAGGAAAGAAATGTCTGTTTTGTGGTACAAGCTCGCATCTGTCCCCTGCCAGGTCCTTCCTGGCCATGCTCAGGCTCCTGCAGGGGAGGGTCCGTGGCTTCTTCCTGTCTGTCTGAGGCAGGGAGGGCAGTGGGATTTACTGGGAATTACTGGGAATTTACTGGGATTTACGGGGAATTACTGCCTGTGGATGCGAAGCCGCAGCCTCCGCCGCAGACCTGGGAAGAGACAAGAGACAAGAGACAGTGTCCATCAGTGCTGGCCCCTCTCCCAGCTGTCCGTGCCCTCCTGGGCTGTGCCAGGGCTGGCCCCTCAGGGTGGTGGCAACAAACTCACGGTGCAGGCGGTAGGCGGTGGGCACCAGGCTCAGCAGCAGCAGCAGGACAGCAGCAGCCAGAGGGATCCAGACCAGGGGACTGCAGGGACCTGGGGACAGGAGAGCACTCAGCACCTGGCACCACCCTGCCCCAGCAGCCTTGGGGCTGGGGAAGGGAGGAAAGCAAGGCACTCAGAGGGGTGGTGAGGATGTGACCATCACGCTGGGGTAACCTTTGAAGGATGCACCACACAACCACAGAATGGGTAAAGCTGGAAGAGAGCACAATGGGTCACCTGGGCCAACCTCCCTGCTCAAGCAGGGTCATCCCAGAGCACAGGGCACAGGACTGTGTCCAGGTGGCTTTTGCATATTTTTGATAAGGGGTGTGATGGTGTTCACAGGGGTTCTTAGATTGGGGAAGAGACAAGGATTTGACTCCATGTTTCAGAAGGCTGATTTATTATTTTATGATATATATTACATTAAAACTATACTAAAATAGAAGAAAAGGTTTCATCAGGAGGCTAGCTAAGAATAGTATAGCAAAGAATGATAACAAAGGTTTGTGGCTCGGGCTCTGTGTCTAAGCCAGCTGGGCTGTGATTGGCCATTAATTACAAACATCTTACATGGATTAATCACAGATCTACCTGTTGCATTCCACAGCAGCAGATAATCAATATTTACATTTTGTTCCTGAGGCCTCTCAGGTTCTCAGAAGGAAAAATCCCGAGGAAAGGATTTTTCATGAAAGTTGTCTGTGACAAGGGAGACTCCACAACCTTTCTGGACAGCCTGTTCTGGTGCTCAGTCCCCCTCACGGTGAAAAAGGCACTGCAGGGAACTTGACTCTGAGGTCATGAGACCCTAAACTGAAATCCATCCTGCCCCTAAACCTGTGGATGTGCCAGGGAATCCCTCCTAGAGGCAGAAGTCTGTCCAGAGCAGTGTGTCCATGTGCACCCAGACAGCCGCTCCTGCAGGGTGACCCTGTGGTGGCCCCACCCCAGGACAAACCCAGCTGAGCCCTGAGGACCCAGGAGCTCAGCAAAGCCCTTTTTTCCAGGAGCTGGCACAGTGCCATACCTTCCCTGCTGGCAGCTTTCCTTTTGGTTGTGCGCGGCGGAGGCTTTTTGGACACTGGTGTCTGCGTGGTCTTTGGAGGCAAAACATCAACTGGGGAAAGGAGAAAAGGAGGCTGTGAGTGTGGCAGAGACATCTCCAACAGCAGCCAAGAGAACCAGCCTTGAACCAGCCCCCAGCAGTGACCCCCTCACTCAGAGGGGTGAGCTTCACCTCACCTGAGCCTCTTGGGCTCACAGAAGTTACCAAGAGCTTTTAAAAGTGTTAATCAAATAATGCACCAGGTAACAAAGGCTAATGCAGGAAAAACCCCCAAATTTGCTTCAGTGACATTTGCTGCCAAGCATCATCTCACCAGAATTGCACAAAACCATCGGTGAAACCATTTCAGCAGCACTGGAATGTTTTAAGGGATCCCTGGATTTTTTTCCTTATTCACATTGCTCTAATCTTTGCTCAAGATTTGATTTTTTTTTCTGATAAAATGAGGGTAGGATTTATTATAGTGTATCTAAATTCAAACAGAACATATTTGTTTCAGAATAAAGTTGGCCAGGAAAATATGCCAGTAATGTCATTAAATAGCTGCATGTCTGACTCCTCAAACCATACTTATTCAAAATTTTAGGTGATTGAAAACTATTTTTTAATTCAAAATTTTATTCAAAAATTTAGGTGACTGAAAAATATTTTTTTCTCCTGTTTCTATCCAGGATGTAGATTCTTACAGAAACTACCATTCTTTTACATGAGAAGATGAGACATCAGGGCTCTGGGATTTATCTGGACAACTTCTCCCTTAAATGATAATAAACGTAGGGAAAAGAAACTTAAAGACAAATTGTTTTATCATGAGAACTAAAAGGAAAAAAAGAAAATATCCAGCCAAGCCTGTCTTCCCAGAGCACCTGCTGCTGTTTACTTTTTAATTGGTGTCCTTGATCAAGCTGCATGTTAAGCCTGTTTTTCATGCTTTGCACAGAGATATGTGCCCAGCTGCTAAAAAACAATTCTCCTTTATCTTAAACCAGCTTTTCTCTGAGCCAGCAAGAATCCAAAAGGGATTTCTCATGCAGTTCAAGGTACAGAGTGTATTTGCAAAAAAACCCCAGAAAAACTGGGACACTGGGTCCGCTTTAGAGCCAGAAGTGGCATTTTGGTTAAATAAGTTATTTGTCTCCCTAAAAGTCTGCAAAAATAGAGGCTGAATCCCACTTCAAATGCATTCTTTTTTCTGCATCAACTACTGTTTTGTGGTCAAAGGGAAAATGGGCTGAAAAGGGCTTCTGTATGCCCCAGACGTCTGTAAAGCCTCTCTCCTCCCACAACACCTGCAGAAAAATGTTATTCCTGTTGGGATCTCCCCAGGAATAGTGGGCTGTGAGCTTTGAGGAATAAACCCCATTTCAATATTTTTTTTGAAGGGGTGATCTTGAAAGTTGCCATCAGATCCACCCCAGAGATGTGAGGGGTGATGCTTTCTGGCCTCAATGCTGCTCTTGTCACTTGGAGTGAGGGTGAGGGAGAATTATGGCATGGAAGGACCTGTGAGCTGAGCAGGGCACACATCCAGCCTCCCATCCAGAGTACAGCAGGGAATGAGGAAAACACAGGGCATGGCAGTACCAGGACTTCCCAAGGAAATGCTCGAGCACTGGGAGCAATGCTGTGCTCAAGGCATGCCCACAGCAAAGCAACTGCTGATGGCAGAAGGACTATCACACAAAGCTGACTAAATTTTAGCCATTTTCTGTATTTTCTGCAACTGCTGATGGCAAAAGGATCATCACACAAAGCTGACCTAAATTTTAGCCATTTTCTGTATTTTCTGCATTTTCTGCTTTATCCGATCTCAGAGACAAAACCCAGAGCCCCAACCTTGCAACTCAAAAATTGGGAAGAATCAAATCACCCCTTTGCCAGGCTCATCACAGCTACTGGTGGCACATTTTGGAAGCCCGAGGGTGCAGCTTACCCACAGAGAGCTGTGTGCCAGTGCCCAGGAGCAGCTGGGAGGACTGGAACGCGGAGCAGTAGTAGATGCCGCTGTCTGAGGGCTGCAGGTGGCTGATGTGCAGGCTGTAGGAGCTCTGGGACCTCGCCTCATGGACACTGAACTTGTCCTGGCTCACACCAGGGCCATAGGTGGCTCTGCCCATTGTGTTGGAGAACAACAAGAACTGGAATTGTTGCCTCTCCTGGCTCCAGCGGTACCAGTAGACCCCGGTGTGCTCCTTCTTCAGGTCACAGAGGATTTCAGTTTTATTGCTGGTTTGGGTTAGAATATGCCCTGGAGTTTGGGCTAGTAGCAGAGTTGTATAAAAACCTAAGGGAAAAGAGAAATATACAGTTATTATTTTAATTTCATTGTTTTTCTTCTGTGCAAAATACAGATTTTCTTTATGGGCTTAATAAAATCACAGTAGACACACAGACCAGGGGAGTCACACAAGTGAGAAACAGGAGCATTTTTTATCAGGATGTTCCCATATTTCCTCAGAGGCCTTTTTGGGTTCCCCAGTTATTGTTTTGGCCAGGCCAAATTATACAGGCAGATTTTCTCTGTAAACATTTCTATAGGAAGGAGGCAGACTGACAGGGAGAGGGATGGGAGGGATGGTTTTGAGGGTCTCCTGGGGGCTGTATGTGCAGGGAAGAGCATCCCTGCCTGCCCCTGTGAATGCCCCTCTCCTGCCCTCCTTACCTTTCTCATTTTTCAGACATTTTACTCCTTTTCCAACAAATTTTAGTGCCTCTTAACAGATTTGCCATATTTTTCTTCTTACAGATACAACACGGATAAACATTTCAGGGGCAGAAAAAGAGACCAAAAAACATGCAAAACATGTCAAAATGAGCCAATTTGATATTAGTCTTCAGACAATAATATTTTTCAAAGGAATTTTGAGACATGGGGAAGGAGAGGGAGTGAGGGGCAGCGGTGGGGTTCAAAGCTTTGCTTTGGCATCACATCTCCCTGTTTGGGCTTTGCAGCTTTGTGGAAATTATCAGAGTCTTGTTTGGCCCAGGCAGATGTGAGGGGTGTCCTTGTGGAAAGGATAACAGGTAACTTGTGATCCTTGCTGTTCAGCAAACAGTCCTGCAAAGCTGCAGATACTCTGAGCCCTAGTGGAAAACAGCTCTCTGCAGATAAGGGCACTCCTGCTGCCCCCATCTCTTTCCCAGGCTTGTTTTAAAGTTGTGCAAAAAGCTCAATAATATGTTTCTTGTCTTTTTTTTTTAACTTTAAAATGTTCCTTTTTCTTCAAAATCTGAAGTTGCTTACAGCAGTTTTTTCAGCCTCATGCAGCCCTGTGGTGTGGGGATGGATGGGCACGACCCAAGAACATCTAAAGGCATTAAAGTGGTACAAGGTCCTGATGTCTCCCATGTTCCCAATGGGACAGGCAGAGGAGAGGGCTCTGGTGGCTGACAGGGGTCCAGAGCCTTTCTCTGTTCCCCCCACCAAGGACCCCAGTGCTGCAGAACACTAACATTGTAATGACAATATTCCAGTGTTGCACAGCAGCTGCAGCATTTCACCACATCCTCTGGCTCTGTGACAGCATTAATGTCTCTTTTTATTAAATTATATCATCTTAAGGCTTTAGAGAGGTTTAAGTTCTCTCAGATTAAGAAAGAATTAAATTTAGGGTTTAAGTTCTCTCAGATTTTGTCATGGCAAACACCTGTGTGGTTTTTCAGGGGATGAAATGTGTGTGGCCATGGCACATGGGGGCTTCAGGGCCTCCTTGAGTGCCCTGAGGTCGGGCTCTGCTGGGCATGGGAAACATAACTCTCCACGAAAAACTTATCTTTGACCTGTTGGAGACATTGTTATGTAAGTCAGAAAAGATAAGAAGAGATTCTGCAAGATCTCAACTCAGTGGCAGTGGTCAGCCAGGAGTGAGCTGGGATGGAGACAGAGAAGAAAACTCATCCTCAGTCATACCTTCAACCCCAAAACCTCTCTGTTCCCTTTCCTGGTGAATATTCAGGGGCACCATGGGGAATCACAGTGCTTGGCCAGAGCAGCCTGCAGCAACATAAAGATTACCCCTTTTCCTTTTGCATGGGCAAAGCAAACTCCCATTTATTGAGGTTTTCTCAGTGAGCTCCCCACCTCACAGATCTATAGGATACCAGAACCTGTAAGGCAGAATGGTTTTACAACACACTAATTCCAGCTGTGTTCCTTGGAAATACTCAGTCTTTGGATGATTTAGAAAATTTGGGATGTTTGTCATCTTTGTGTTAAACAGGCCGTGGAGAGAGGATCTGTTTTAACTTCTCCATTAGCAGCTTCATCTGCACTGAGGAGTAAAAACTCTGTGGTGTCTATACCACTATGTGTGGAAATATGAACAGAATATAGAATAGAGTGGAATGGAATGGGATGGGATGGGATGGGATGGAATAGAATAGAATAGAATAGAACTATTTCAGTTGGAAGGGAACCACAGCAACCAACTGGTCCCACTTTCTGACCAGTTCAGGGCTGACCAAAACCTAAAACATGTCATTAATAGCATGATCCAAAGTGATTTGAAATAGGCAATAATACCCTGTAGATCTCTACTGTGATGGTATATTTAATCTGCCATCATCCAGCTGCTGGAGTGTGATGGAGGAGAGGCTCCAGCAGGATTTTAGGTGCCCTCAACCCCTAGGAGATATGTTGCTCTTACCTGGGATCTGGAGGCAGATGCAGAGATGGAGCCATGGCCAGGCCATGGTGGCGGACTCGGTGACAGAGGGGTTTAGTGCCAGCTCCCCCTTTCCCCTCGCTGTCACCTCTTGGTGGCAGGGCTGGCTTCCCCTCAGGAAGTCCTTGCCCCTCTCTGTGCAGATCTCTCAGCAGCAGCTGCCAAAGAGCAGCACCTGGAGCCTCAGCCTGGCAGCTTCTTCTGTGCCGAGCCCCAAACCCAAGAGTCCATCAGGGCAGCACCCTTTGCTCTCCTCCAGCACTTCTCAGGGTACCTTAAATCCCCTTCAGAAAAATAAAACCCCAAAAACTCACTGATTTTTAATTTCTTCAGATTTCTTCATATTTCACCACTTAGTTATTCCTCCTTCTTTTAATCTACTTCTATCAAAAATTTACAAATGTAGGACCATGGCCTTAAAGATAAAAGAAGGAAAGCGTGAATTTTGGCTGGTTTTCTCCCTGTTGAAATAAAAAAGCATTCAAGACAAGGAAAAGATGCAGTTTGATCTGTGGAGTTTTTTCTACAGCAGAATTTATAGCAGGTGTTTTTCTCTGAAAAATGCTGAACACCAGACCAACCCAACATAAAGCAGAGATGTGAAGCATCACGGAAAGCTTTGAAATCAAGAGCAAGAAACCTCAAACAAATTTGTGGCTGAAAAACCACAAAAATGAGGAAATTCTGCTGGGGCTTTCCACCTCAGAGCATGTGCTGCTTCGGTAGCTGTGACAGCATGCAGCTCATAGGCAGAAATATTTAAATGATAAAGTATCAGAATGACTTTGAAATGTCTGGGAGGAAGAGGTCTGAAGCACTTGGGGTTTAGGATTCAAAGACAAGTACATGAGGTGAAATTACAGAGATGAACTGGTGTCAGCAGACTTCAATATTTTCCTGTTTGGGAAAAAAATTGAAATTATTTTTATTTGCTGCCATCTTGGCTGCAAAGTGACATTCAGTTTTCTTTTCTGTCCCTCTCATGCAGATACTTGTGGTCCTTACAGTGCCCAGCATCTCCTCAGAAAAGGAAATTTCACATGGGGGCACTTAGAAACCTCCCCCAGGGTTGAGCTGGCAGATGAATAGGAAAACCAATATTGCATCTTGTACACTGTGAGCTTTTGGTCTGTTTTATACCAGATTTTTCAGTGCTGCTGTAACACATCCTCTCCCCATTTCTGTTTAAATTAATTTCCTGCTCAGAGCGGGTCGCTAGCTGCAAAACCCTTGCCACAAAACACTCATCTGCTAAACTTCAGGGTGGGCTGAATGGCTCCTTAACTCTTTCCTGGCAGGAGAAGGCAATTTTAGAGTTTTCAAACCCATTTCAGTGCTTTAAGCTCTTGTTTCCAGAGCTGAGCCCTTGATGTGGGTTGCAGCAACACCTGCCTCTGCTGCCCTCACCTTCTGCTCACCTGTCCCCTTTTGTTTCACATCACCCTGAGATTGGGCCCTCCCTAAAATGAGGTGAAACACTTCTTTTTTATTGAGGTGGGGTGGCAGGGAGTGCTTGTTATGAGAAATGCCACTGCAAGGGAATTTTCCCTTCATCCCTGTGGTGAAGTCAGTGAGGTGAGCCCCAAATCCCCAGCTGCTGCAAAGGATAAATCGCTCTTTTCCCACTGCTGCTGTCACCTGGAGCAACTTCTGGCTGCCTGGCCAGGACAAGAGTTTTTCCCAGAGGTGGCTTCTGCCATCATTACAGCCTTGGATATGGGGGTGTTACACTGGGATGACTCCCCAGGACATTACAGCAACTTTTGAGAAAGCACAATATATGAAATGTAAAAGCATCTTGTACTGGAATATAGATTAAATATAAATTTTAAAAATTGCTGTTTATACTCAGTGGAGCTGTTTACCGGTGGCCAGGCTGTTCTCAGGACTGGCTGTTGCTCCTACAAGAAAACATCTTGGAGGAGGGAAATCTTTGTCTGGCAGCAAAGCTCTGACAAAAATCAAAGCACTGTGTGAACGTGCAGGAGGCAGCTGCTGTTTGTAACATCCCCACATTGTTTGGGGCTGCTGTCCTGGGAAGAAAAGGGGAGGAAAGAAGGGTGTAAGTTGATCTTATCTGTTCACACAAGCAAGATTTGCTGGTGACCTTGCTGAGGAATAGCAGCTCCTCTAATCACCAGTGTTTGGCTAACGGCTGGGCAGTGCTGGGGGGGAATTGTTGAATTTTGGTGTATTTGTACTATGTAGCTGCACAATTCCCAGGGGAATTTTGTCCTTTTTCTGAAATTAAAGACAACCATCTCTGTCCCCACCCCAGTTATGTCCCCTGTGAACTCATCCTAGTGGGAAACAGCCCCTCTTATTTTTTCCATCTTGCATCCTGCCCACCTCACCATGCTGAGATTAATTTCTGGTGCTTTCACCAGTTTTCTGCACTTTTTACTCTTTCTTTCCCCCCCCTTTTATGAATTTCCTACAATAAAATGTTTGTTTTGGGGGGATAGAGCAAAGCATTGGTGTAGAAGAACAGGGTTTAGAGCCAAGAAGCAGGACCTGGCTGGGGTTTCATGTCTGTTAAACTCCCATGCTGCAGAGGAGGTTAACTGCAGCTGAGCTGTAAATGCCTGGCTAGAGAAAACAGCTACCACAAAAATAGAGAAAAAATTCATTCTCTCTGTGCTTTTGAAGTTAGAAGGACTGATTTTGGGGGTCAGGGTAGGCTGCTCAGCCTCCAGGCCAGTCCAATACAAGCTGGGTGTGCAGTATGTAGAAATAGGGGCTGCTCTGGGGGTAAAGGGGTTGAAACTCCCTGGGGCTCCAGCAGCTGTGAACACTTTTTTTTTTTCCTTTTAAATTTTTTTTTTTAAATGGTTTTATTGTAGTGGAGAGTTTAGTTTCTGGAGTATTTAATTAGAGGTAAAAGCAGTAATGAAAATTATAGCATTTTCACCGAGTGAGATGATTGGTACCTTTTTCTGAGTGTAATAGCAGAAAAAAATCCCCCCAAAACCCCAAAACAAGTGGGCCAAATTTTCTAAACTTCTCCAAGCTAATATGTGGTTTTTATGGTGAGGTGGGGGGGGGGGGGGGTCCATCTGCTTTTGCAGGTGCAGATTTACTGCTGCAATTCAGCTGATGCAATATCACAGCTGAGGCTCCTGACATCTCATGGGGTAACCCCAAGGTCCATGTCAGTGTATGATGACCTGGGCTGTGGCACAGAAAAATGCTGCTTTTAAAGAGAGAGGCCAAAATGGATCTAAATGATGATTTGTGTGCATTTTCCTGTCATTTCATCCCTCCCTGGCAAATAGATCTATGCTTGAGGGTGGTTTGGCTGGACTGTGTTTGTTACAAGTGTCAGGTGTGAGCTTCATGTGTGATCTCCTCACAAACCCCAGGTGCTAATGGGGTGTGCAGTAAATGAGGGGGCCATGGGGGGATCCGGAAGGATGGACAGCCAGAGGACAGGCTCCAGCTCTCCCTCTTCAGGACATTTGGTGCAAGCAGGAGTTTAGTGTGAGCCAGGATAATCCTGGACCTCCCCTAACAGATAAGGGGCAGTGCAGGTGCTGCCGTGTGATCTCAGCTTCCCTAATCAGTGTCGAAGAGGATAAGGAAAGACAAGGAAAGTGTCCTTGGGAAGGCAGCACCCGGAGGAGGAAAAGCCACCAAGGAAGTAAACACAGGTGTCACCAGCCCCAAACAACGACCTGCCATGGCTATAAAAATCACCAGGCTGCCACCTCGTCACCACCTTTACCTTAAGGGTGCTGGATCTGCTGGACCTCTGCAGAGACCATCTCCAGACTCCTGGGACTGCTGGAACGCTCAGCCGAGGATTGGTGAGATCTCATTATTGGGCTCCTACTCTGTCTCTCCTTTGCTTCACCCGCTCCCACATCCCACATCCCACATCCCTTCCCCGTTCCTCCCGGGATCCGGCGGCTCGCGGCAGCTGCCGGCCCGGCCGCGGCCTCCTGTTCCACCTTCCCCTTCCCTTGTGCCCAGGCTCAGTGTTCCCACCTTCCCTTTCCCTTGTGCCCAGGCTCGGTGTTCCCACCTTCCCCTTCCCTTGTGCCCAGGCTCGGTATTCCCACTTTCCCTTTCCCTTGTGCCCAGGCTCGGTGTTCCCACCTTCCCTTTCCCTTGTGCCCAGGCTCGGTATTCCCACCTTCCCTTTCCCTTGTGCCCAGGCTCGGTGTTCCCACCTTCCCCTTCCCTTGTGCCCAGGCTCGGTGTCCCCCCGGGGGCCTTTCTGGAGAGGTGGGTTGTGGGGTTGTAGGGTTGTGGCCTTGCTCTGTGGAGGGGCTGAAGGAGTTGTCAGTGCTGGTGTGTTATGGTAGTTTTGCCCTGAGTCGGAGTGGTCTCAGATCTTGTTCCCTTTGCTATGATGAGTGACATTGTTAGCAGTTGGAAGCTGGAGCAGTTTGTGCTCCAGAAGTGTCTACCCCCAATTTGGTCACCAGGGTCTTTCCAGGGCCCAGATGCTTACCAGCAGCTGTGCCAGCAGTGGGAGAGCTGGTCGGAGGAGAACAAAAAGCCCAAACCCACTAACAAGTGTAAGAAGCGAGCGGCTTTGCAGGGTTTGCTGATGGTAGGAAGGGAGTTGTCCAAATTGCTGAAGGAGGCTCTTGAGAATGTGCAGACCTTGGAGCAGGCCAAGGAGGAGCTTAAGGTCCAGGTGGACAACCTGCGGGCGGAGGTGCAGGGTCTGTGTGGGGACTCTCTGCGGAGCGCGGTGGAGATCACCCGGCTGGAAAACAAGCTGGGCTATGAGAAGCTGAAAACGGAGGAGCTGAAAAAGGAGGTTGGCAAGTGGATTGGGGAGACCCACGACGCGCAGAGCGCGGTGAGGGCGGTCCTGCAGGACGTCCAACGGGACCGGGGCACTGGCCCCGATCACAAGGTGTGCCACGCCAAGATCCAGGAGCTGGAGGCAGAGCTGGGGGTGTCAAGGGGCATTGTGGCTGCCATTAAAGGCAAGAGGACTCAGATTGGGACTGGTGATGGGGAGGACTCCCTGGACCTGCACCCACCCCACTATGATTATGAGGATGATGTGTGGGGTGCTAACAGCCCCACCAGGCCGTCCCCCTATGCTCCTCTGCGGGAGGAGGTGTGCCAGCTGCAAGTAGGGGAGGCAGAGGCTTCCAAAGATAAAAAGGTCCCCCACGATGAGCCAGTCAGCCATGTTCCACTCCAACCCATAGACACCAACAGGGCTGTGCTCTGGTTTACCCCTGAGCAGCTTAAGACAGTGGGGAAGATGCTGGGGCCACTGACAAAGGAGACAGCAATTAACTGGCTGTCCAGAGTCCAGCGTCTGCCCAAGTGCCAGAGTGGCAGCTTTGTGAGTGACCTGATAGACATTGTGAGAAAGTCCATGAAACCAGATGATTTTGCATCACTGCCGGGGGATGTGCAGATGGGCAATGTCCCGGACATTGGGGATGTCCAGCTGGCCGTGCTGAAGGTGTTCTTCCCAGAGGTCAACCCCTTAGTGCTCTTCCACCAGGAGAAGCAAAACCCTGAGGAGAGGCCCGATGCCTATGTTAACCGTAAAAAGATGCTCTACCAGATAGCTGGGCTGCCTGGCTCAAAGAACTCCCCCCCTGATTTTGACAGGCCTGAATTCAAGCAGCCTCTGGTGGTGGGGCTGACACCCCCACTGCGGGTGATTGCTGGTGGGGATGCAGCCAAAAAGCCTCTGTCAGAGCTGGAGCAGATCCTGAACCAGAATTTTGAGCTGCAAAAGCAGGCATTCCCAGGGTACATGTCGGGGGGGAAGAAAGGGAAAACCTTGGGCATGCCTTTCCAAAATGCAGGGATGAGAAAGATGCAAGGAGACAACCGAAAAGATCCTGACAGCAAGGGGGGGATGGGGAAGGAGAACCAGCAAGGGCTCAGGTTTCAGAAGTCTAACGCTTGGCGGGCTGAGCTGAGGAAGCGCTTGCTAAAATATGAGAAACCGGAGGACATTGATGGCTTGCCGGAAGCGGAGCTCTTCAAAAAACTGGCCCTGCACGAGGCCAAAAAAACCAGCAGCTCCCACCTGATTGACCCAGGGGCTAAGGCTCAGCAATAGGGCTGCCAGGCACCCGCATCGCCCCTTTTTGTGGCACCGATTAAGACCGATTTGTGGGGGCGCCTGATAGTTGATACAACTATTGGAGGGGGGGTGCTTGGACAAGTGATGTTAATTGATACTGGTGCCTCTTATTCAATTCTGAACATGGCCCCTGGCAGAGCCGGGATCTTCCAAACCTCTGAAATTATTGAACTGACAGGGCCCAACGGCCAGAAATCCTCAGTGCCCTTCACAGGGCCCATACCCTTTGAAATTGGGGCTACCAAAGGGTCTGAAAAATTTGGGAAAATAGAAATGAAAGGAAAGCCAGGAATTTTAGCCATCTCCACACTGACAAAGATGGGGGTGGTGGTGGACCTGGCAAACCAAGCGTTGCTACATTGCCCACAAATTGATTTGCCTGTCATCCCGGCAAGCCACAGGGTGATGTCAGTGAAAGCCCCTGAGATCCTGGTCCATCCTGAGTGGGAGCCCCGGGTGAAACGGGTCACAGAGCAGTTCCCCCAGGTTTGGGCAAGGAGCAAGCTGGACTGTGGGCAGACTGATGCTGCTGTGTCCATCAAAGGGCCAGATCCGCCTCCTCAGCTTCAGCCCTGGTACCCGACTGAGGCTGAGGACAGCTTGTGGGACACAGTCAAAACCTTGCTGAACCAGGGCGTGCTGGTGGAGCAGCAGAGCACCAGCAACGCCCCAGTGTGGCCCCTGAGGAAAGCTGATGGGAAAACGTGGAAGCTGACAGTTGATTTCAGCACCCTAAACCAGGTCACCCCAATGCAGACCTCCACAGTGGTCAGGTACCCCAACATCATGGCAGCCATCTCCCGGGGCTCCGAGTGGTTCTCGGTGCTCAGCCTGACCAGCCCATCCTTTGCCATCCCCTTGCACCCCGAGTCCTGGCACAAGTTTGCCTTCACAATTCGTGGGCGGCAATTTGCTTTCACCAGAGTTCCCCCAGGTTTCCACAGTGCCCCTGCCATCTGCCACGCCCGCGTGGTGAGGATGTGGGAGCAGGTCAGCCATAGGGAGAGCGTGCTCTCCTGTGCTGGGGATATCCTCATCCACACCCGGACCAAAGAGAAGAACCTGGAGGTGCTGGCAGAGGTGCTGGGGGCTGTCCAGAAGACAGGCTTCAAGATCAGCCCCACAAAGGCCCAGCTGTGCTGGAAGGAGGTTTCCTTTGTGGGGGTGACCCTGGGGGAGGAAGGGTGCTCACTGGAAAAGCAGAGGGTTGAGCTAATACAGAAGATGTCAGCCCCGTCTGATGTCACCACTCTGAGGTCCTTCCTGTTCCTCCTGAGGTTGTGCCGTGAGTTCATTGAGAGCTATGCAGAGAAAACAGCCCCCCTTTGCCACCTCCTGAAAAAGAACACCCCCTGGGAATGGGGGCCAGAGCAGGAAGAGGCAGTGAAGACCTTGAAGGAGAGTGTGGCACAAGCCCCCATGCTGGCACATCCCTGGGGGGACAGGCCCTATGTTCTGCAGCTGGCCAGCACGGGCATGGGGCTGCAGGCCACCCTGGGCCAGCAGCACAGTGCCAAGCTGCTCCCTGTGGCCCACGCCTCGCGTCTCCTGACGCCAGCTGAGCAACAGTTCAGTGACTATGAGAGGGAGGTTCTAGCCTTAACCTGGGCCCTGCAGCACTGGGAGTACCTGCTGGGCTCGGCCCCAGTGCTGCTGAGGACCTCCTGCACTCCGGTGAGGTACCTCTTGTTGGGAAAGGGGGATGAAGGTCCCCTGTGCTGCCCCAGGATGGCCAACTGGGCGCTGGCACTGACCAACAAGGAGGTCCCCGGGGACCTCTCCCCTGGTGCCTACAGGGTGCTAATCAGTGCAGAGAGGGATGAGGAGGAGCTGGGAGTGTCCCTTACTGACCCCAAGCCACGGAGGGCACCCCTCTTTGAGAGCAGCCTCAGCCTGGAGGAGGCCAAGGAGAGAGGCTACGTTGTGTGGTTCGTGGATGGGTCCAACTACCACGAGGAAGGGGTGCCCTACACGGGCTATGCCGCTGTCAACAGGGGCACGGGGGAGGTGGTGAAGGGGAGGTGCCTGCCACACTCCATCCAGGCCGCCGAGCTGGTGGCCGTGATGGCTGCCCTGGAAAACACCCCCTCAGACAAGCCACTGGCCATATTTTCAGACTCGGGTTGGGTGGTGCGTGTGGCACTGGAGTGGCTGCCCCTCTGGAGGGAGAGGGACATGCAGTCTGCTGATGGCAAGCCTGTCACCTATGCCAAAAAGCTGCTGTACCTTGCCAGGCTGGCAGAGCAGAGGGCGTGCCCGGCACAGATCATCAAGGTCAAGGCCCACAAGAAGGGAACAGAGGAAGCCAAGTGGAACAAGGAGGCAGATGCCAAAGCCAAGCAGGGTGCCAAGGAAGGGCTGATGTGGAAGGCCAGCAAGGTATCAGAGAATGGCCCAATATTGGTGACTCCCAGCAGGCATTGGGAGAGCGTGGATCTGGTGGGCTTGCAGGCACAGGACCCCAGGCTCAGGGATTTAGTGCAGGGCAAGGAGTACAAAGGGTGCAAGGTGTGGAAAGACATCTCAGGGCTGATCCTGGCACGGAGGGAGGGGGCAGATTTCCCAGTCTGGGTGGTGCCTGAGCTTGTCCGGACAGAGCTGGTGGCCCTGGCTCATGAGCAGGGGCATCTGGGGACAGACAAGACCATGGTGAGGCTGCAGGGCGCTGGGTGGTGGCCAGAAATGAGAGAGGATGTGGAGAGGTATGTCAGCAACTGCCTGACCTGTGCAGCCAACAATCCCGATGCCAAAACAGCCAAAGCCATCCTGGGCCACCAGAGGGCTTCTGGGCCATGGAGCAAGTTGCAGATGGAGTTTATTGGCCCTCTGCCCCAAACAGCCCAAGGCAATAAGTACTGCCTAGTGGTCAGTGATATCTTCACCAAATGGGTGGAAGCATTCCCAGCCCGGAACAACTCAGCCAGTGCAACTGCAAAGATCCTGGTAGAGCACATCTTCTCACAGTGGGGCACCCCAAAGGAGATCCACTCGGATCATGGCCAGCGCTTCATCGGGGAAGTCACAAAGGGGGTGTGCCAGGCCCTGGGAATCAAGCAAAAGCTCCACATCACAGGGCATTTCCAGAAGCCAATCTCAGCAGAGGGGCCCAACCAGCCACTGAAGACAGCCCTGAGGAAGCTTGTGAGCCAGCAAAGGAAAGACTGGGATCATAAGCTCCCACTGACCTTGCTGGCACTGAGGGGGTCTCTGGCATCTCAAACACTTTCCCCCACAAAATTTCCTCCTGCAAGAGACCCGAAGTTTCTGGAACACTGGTGGCAAGGAGGGGAGCCCCCAGATGAAATGCAGCCCCGCGTGCTGATGGACAGGTGGGTCCAGGACATGCTGAGGACGGTGTCAGCCACCTACCACCAGCTTGCCTCAGTGCAGGAGACCAGCATCCCTAAGATGGATAAGCAGCTGGGAGTGCTCCTGCGCCCTGTGGAGTGGAACACAGGGGACCTGGTCATATACAGAGGGGTTAGGGAGAAGAACCAGGTGCTGGAACCCCAGTGGCTGGGGCCTGTTAGGGTTGTGAACAAGGCCAGCCCCTCTGTGTACCAGGTAGAAATCAGAAAAGGGGCAAAAAGGCAGGAGAAATGGTTCCATTCTTCACAATTAAAAGCATGGAAGGGAAACTAACGGGGCTGGAGAGGCCTCCTTGCTTATGTTTTGCAGATAAAGGAAAATGGAAGGCGATTGTGACCAGCGGGAAGGGCGATCTTCGTGGCATCACCAGCCCTGTTTGTGCTGCGGGGAAAATGCTTTCAAATTTGTGATTGCAGTATTTACTTTGCTTTCTGGTATGTGCATAGTGCTGAGCACCCACTGTGTCCAACTGACCCATCAGCATCTTGGTAAAAATGTCACTCATTCTCACTTAGAAAGGCACCTTGACACACAGGCCAAAGCCCAGCACAGGCTTAGGAGGCACACAAAAACTGGGACTGATTGGCCCTGGTCCCAAGCTTACATAAAACACACAGGAATCATGGGATTAAATTCTAACAAAGGCTTAAATTTGTCAACAGTGGTTATGCATGGGGCAGAGGTGTACTTGGAAAATGAGTGGGGCTGGGATAGCACAAACAGACTTCCACAGCTGCTGGGAAAGGTGGGACAGCAAATAAAGGTGGGGTGCAGGGTAATTAACGGATCCACTCACCAGCGAGTAACTCAAATCTCTGTCATTGAAATAAAAACTAAGAAGAATCAGAACAAAATCTGTGCTGTGGAGAATTTGGACTGCTGGTACAATTTTACTTTGGTCCAGCCAGTCTTTGTGGTTTGCCTTTGGGCACACAACAGTGTGGGGCTGTCCTTTAAATTTAAGATCAGCACCACAGCACCCTCATTTGCTGCCATTAAGATCTCAAAGTGCCATTTTTTGGCCTGGCATGCACCCCGTTATGTTGAAATTGGCAACCAGGTAAAACTGGAAATTAAATACTCCCAAGAAAGTGTTGCTGACCCAATGCAAATTAATGGCACCACCGTGACTGTCACAGCCCCTGACAGCCACAAGTGGATCATTCCACTGACCTGCCTCTGTGAGACCAAAAGCCTTGATAGATCTGAATTAGATATGGAGGCTTCATGGTATAATCAGGATTATGGACGCTGCCCACACCTGATCATAACCCTCCAGGTGTGGTGTCAAGGAAACCTGAGCATAGAAATGTCCCCCAAACTCGGTGGAAAGTGGTGGATAGGAGGCCCTGAAGGATTTAAAAAAGAATTTGCCATCATTGCTGTCTTGCCCCCTTTCGTTTCCAAAATAGGTCCTTACGTAGTGAAGAAAAATCACATCCAGGAGCTGTTGACAGGGCCTGTCCGGTCACTAAAGAAGGTGGTGCTGTCTCTCTCCACTGTTAACATTTCCTCTGTCAGCCCACACTGTGCCCCCTTCCTGTCCACTCTGCACACTGGCTGGCTGGCCTGGCTCCACAGCCGCTCCCTCCAGGCCGCCCGGGCCAGGAGGGACCTGCTGGCCACAGCCCTGGGAGGAGGAGCTGCTGGCCTGGGAGTCCTCAACAGCATGGACGCTGAAGTCTTGGCAAACAAGCTGGAGACTGTCACCTCGGGCGTGCAGGGCCTCCTCAAACCCCTGAACTCATCCCTGTCCAGCCTTGGGATGGGGCAGTGGCTTGTGTCAGAGGTGCTTCCCACCTGGGAACAAATAAGTGAGAAAGACCATCAGGTGCTGTTGCGAGCCCTGGGCGTGGAACAAAGTAACGTCTCTCTTGCTCTTAGCTGCATCCAGGCCCAGATGTGGGTGCAGAGTGTTGTTGCAGGCATCCTGAGAGACGGCGACAACGGTGTCCTGCCCACCGAGATCCGAAAGATCGTGTGGGACGCGGCCACAGAGAAGGAGCGGCAGCTCCAGGCCTGGTGGAGGCTCGTCAACTTCACCCACGACCAGGCCCTCAACGCGGTCATTGCCCACGTCCTCACTGTGGCAGAGGCTCGCATTGAAAAGGTTTACCCCATCGTGGCCCTGGGGGTGAACACCAACGGGTCTGTGGTCTACCCCCTGGAGCACCGCATGTGGGCCAGGGTGTCTGACGGGAGGTGGGAGACGGTGGATTTGGAAGCCTGCATTTTGGAGAGGGGGCTGGGATTCATATGCGAAGATGATGCCCTTAAGGCGAGTGATGTGTGCTTTGACACCAAAGAAGGGGTGTGCCACTTTGAGATCAACCCCCAGAGCAGTAACAGAACCATGTTAGTGTACGTAGGGAAAGGCTGCGTGTGCTTCAGAACGACATGTAAATACGTGCAGATTAATGAAGCTTATAACCAGACTGTATTTAGTGACTCAAATATGTGTGCTTGCAATGTAGCTACTATTAGAGGCTGTGATTTTGTGTATAAACCACCCGTGTTTACTAGCCAGTTGCTAATCAGAAACTATACCTTGTATCGTAGTATAACCCCGACCCCCATCGGTATGGATTTATCACTTGTAAAAGAAATGTTAGAGCATGCAGATTTGCAGCAGCTGCTAGAAAATGCCAAGGCCCAAGCTAAAAAGATCCTAATAACGGTTCACCATGATGGTAAAGTTATAAAACAGGTCATGGAACGAATTAAGAGGGCGGGAGAGCACCACTGGTGGGAAGTTTTTTTTGGCTGGTCCCCCACGGCCACTGGCATTTTCAACACGCTGCTGCACCCCATTGTAGTCATCCTGCTGATGCAAATCTGTGTGTGCTTTGCCATGGTAGCCACTTGTTACCGGATGAGGCAGGTGAAGCTCTGCTTTGATAACCAGGTGAAAGGAGCAGGGCTGGCCAAGAGCCTCCTGAAATAGTCAAGGGCAAGACTGGGTTGGCCTCTGTGTTTGCCACCAAGAAGATCTTTTGGCTCCGCTGTTGGCTGCAACCCAGTAGGCGTTGAGCGGTGGGGACACACGCCATGCCAGACCTTGATGACAGGGATGGCCTTCTCTGTTACCAGAGGGCCACCTAGGAGGGGAGGACAGGCCAAGCAGCCTGCAGATGGCATGAGTCACAGAATGGCTGAGGTTGGAAGGGACCTCTAGAGAGATTTCATTTAGTCTGAACCCACCTGCTCAAGCATATTGCCCAGGACTGTGTTCAGCTGGGTTTTGACCACCTCCATGGATGGAGACTCCACAACTTCTCTGGGCAAACCTGTTTCATTGTTTGATCACCCTCATAGCAAAGAAGCAAAAGTTAGCATAAGTAGCTTGTTTTTGAACTTCCCATCCCCAAATAGTAATGTTAAGATGCTGCTCTTGTGTGATTTAAGAGTCCTTAAACCAGGGAGATAGGGGTAAGGAAAGCCATGGACACTCTTGGAAGGTTGTGGTCTATTGCAGCCCGAGACATATTAAAAGTCTCTGTTTCGGCCCGCACGTTCAAAGAATGAGTTGGAGTTCTTCATTTCTTGTCTCAAGGTTTATTGTATCTTATCTATAAAATTTTTCTCCTGCCTTGCTGAGGCCCGTCCAGCAGGACAGTTCCAGGCACTCTGCCTGCCCCCGGGGCAGTGCTGTCTCTTTATGCTACAAACTACATTTACAATGTTTACAATAACTTCCCAATACCTATCACCTATGTTAAACAGTGAGCTTCTACTCTAAACCTACTTCTACTCTAAATCTAAAAGTGCCAACATCACAGCAGAAGATGGAGGTAAAGAAGAAGAAGAACAAAGGCTGTTCACACCCAAGTCCTTGCATCTTGTCCCCAAAACCTCTATTCTAAAACCCCCAAAATCTACTTTTTCAATTAGTGATAATTTTATTATTACACTACTTCAACTTCTGTGGCTTTCAGGTCTTCATACAAAGCTGGTAATTTGCTCCAGGGGTCATAATCAAACCCACAGGTGTTCTGGGCTGTGTGCCAGGGTCTCTGAGCCCCCTGGCAGGGGTCCTGGCCATCCTGGACACCCAGAGAGATGCACTGAGTTCCAACAGGACACTGTCTTTGGAAGGAAAGAGAAGGAAATTTAACACCTGAACTTGGAAAAGCACCCATGGAAGACAGCAGGGGTGTGAGCAGCCTCAAAGACTTGCAAAGATGATAAAAGATGAGCAGAACAGAAGACCCTGTAGTCACCATGGACTTTAAGGAGCTGAATCCACATGGACCTTTGCAGCATCACCTCCAGGTTCCCAAGACTCCCAGCACGCCTGGCCAGCGGATTGGTGAGATCTTGTTTTTGGAGCCCGGACTTCACTGCTTTGCTTTGCTTAGTTGTGCATGTACTCAATAAATCTGTCTGTTAGAGAATGGGCTGTCTGTTCCATCACTGCCTCTCACTCACTACCCAGGCTTGTACCCTTGGCTACCCTGGGAAAGAGAAATCCTGGTTAAAAGAAAGAAATGTGGGTTTTCCCCCCCTCTTTTATAAGCCCAGATCTCTCACTTGCTTTTTTGTCTGCAGAATATTCACTCAAACACAAAGATTTCAGCCTTGGCCTGCAGGATGGGGCTCTGAGCTGATGCACAAACTCACCCCTATCTCTCACTCTGCCCCTCCTCACCTGCATCTCTCCCCTGCCTATGAATACAGAAAGAGCCTTAAAATGCACATAGGGGGTCTCAAACAATTTTAAAACATGGGCAATTTCAAGAATTAGATCAACCACGTCATTTCCAGGCCATGTTCAATTTAATCTCAGAGGTGCTGCACTCTCTGAGAATGGGGCAGGGGGTGGCGGGTTACACAGACAAAAAACCCTTTGCAATTTAGGTTGAAATAAATAGATAAAATCCTTTAATCCAGCAGAAACCAAATGAAAACTGAGAAATAAATTTAAAACCCACTTTTCACAATCACTGGGCTGAGAGTTGCAGAGAAATTTCATGGTGCTGCAGCATAGGTGTTTTAAAGAAATGCAAAACTTTCATAAAGACACTTCCCCTTAAAAATATACATTATAACTGAGCTCATGAAAATATAAATAAATAAATCATGGTTTAAACCCACAGAAATCTATTTTTTTCCCTCCAAGAACCACAAATACACCCTTTTCACAATTGGGATGCGAGTTTGAGCTCTCCCTTCACCCCTCGCACCTGGCTGGGAAAGGGTCATAACCTGATCCCCTCTATGCTTTGCTGCTCCCTTCAGTTTCCCCATCCCAAAGCCTCACAGAAAGCACAGAGCTATTTTGGTTAAAGCAACTTTCTTACTTGCTTGCACCTCACATGTTTCATGAGAACTAATTTCCCAGTGATTAATTACCCTTTTACACAAAGCCTTTACCCCTTACACCACAGAAAATTCCCATTATCCACTCTTCAGTCCCACACATGAGCCCTGGGATGAGGGTATAGCCATAGGGAAAGGGTTCCTACAGCTACACACAGCTTTTGGCTGAGCACAGAGCCCTGCACGTGCATCCTCTGCAGCTGCACCGAGCTGCTCCCTCTGCACAGCCAGCTCGTGTGTGCATGTGGGTTGGGAAAGTTCAGAAAAATGATGAAGTTTCCCCCCTTAACTGCCATTTGTTTATCACCACAAACCAAGGAGGGCTGTTTTCACAGCAGCAGCCCCACTGCTGTGGCTGTGACACACTTGGGGGTGCAGCCTGGGGACAGGCCTTCAGGATCTGTCTGCTCTGCCAGCAGTTTCAGTAGATGCCAGAAAAGATTCTACCCAAACCTGCCTGCTCTTCTGAGTCAAGTGGGTAACACAACTGGATTTATTCCCTGGTCTTTGTGTCCCTATCCTCTCTGATTTGGGGCAGAGTGGACTCTGTGCAGCACCTGTGAGCAGTGGGCTGTGGAAGCCCTCCATCCATCCATCCATCATCCATCCATCCATCCATCCATCCATCCATCCATCCATCCATCATCCATCCATCCATCATCCATCCATCCATCCATCCATCCATCCATCCATCCATCCATCCATCATCCATCCATCATCCATCCATCATCCATCCATCCATCATCCATCCATCATCCATCCATCCATCCATCATCCATCCATCCATCCATCCATCCATCATCCATCCATCCATCCATCCATCCATCATCCATCCATCCATCCATCCATCCATCCATCATCCATCCATCCATCCATCCATCCATCATCCATCCATCCATCATCCATCCATCCATCCATCTATCCATCTATCCATCCATCCATCATCCATCCATCCATCCATCCATCCATCCATCCATCCATCATCCATCCATCCATCATCCATCCATCCATCCATCATCCATCCATCCATCCATCCATCATCCATCCATCCATCCATCCATCCATCCATCATCCATCCATCCATCCATCCATCCATCCCTCCATCCATCATCCATCCATCCATCCATCCATCATCCATCCATCATCCATCCCTCCATCCATCATCCATCCATCCATCCATCCATCCATCCATCCATCCATCCATCATCCATCCATCATCCATCCATCCATCCATCCATCCATCCATCCATCCATCATCCATCCATCATCCATCCATCCATCCATCCATCATCCATCCATCCATCCATCCATCCATCCATCCATCCATCATCCATCCATCCATCCATCCATCCATCCCTCCATCCATCATCCATCCATCCATTCATCATCCATCCATCCATCCATCCATCATCCATCCATCAATCCATCCATCCATCCATCCATCCATCCATCCATCCATCCATCCATCATCCATCCATCCATCCATCCATCCATCCATCCATCCATCATCCATCCATCCATCCATCCATCCATCATCCATCCATCCATCATCCATCCATCCATCCATCTATCCATCCATCCATCCATCCATCAATCCATCCATCCATCCATCCATCCATCCATCCATCCATCCATCCATCCATCCATCCATCCATCCATCCATCCATCCATCCATCATCCATCCATCCATCCATCATCCATCCATCCATCCATCCATCCATCATCCATCCATCCATCCACCACACAGAGGTGCCACAGCAGCTCCTCACTCCATTTGGGCAGACACAGAGTCTCCACCCCCTCCAAAGCACAGGTGAGTGGAGATAGATATCTGAGATATCAGATCATGGCTGCATGGGGCCATGTGCAGAGCCACCCTGGGGTAAGGACCTGGCAGATACCCTGAGCCCAAACCTCCCACATGGGCTCCAGTCCAGTGCAGAAGGGATTTGCACCTGGGTCCTTCCCTGGCTGGGCTGGTACCTGAGCACATGGCTCAGAAAAAGCTCAGACTTGGATTTCCCATCCCCAAACAGATTACAGCATTGTATTTTCACAAAAAATGTTCAACAAAGCTTGGAGCTTTTTGGGGGGGTTCTGCCTGCAAAGCCCTAAAGACCATCGAGGTTAATTTCATATCTCTTTGGGCAGGGCCAGCTGGCTAAATTTCTCTGTCAGAGCTGCCTCTCAAATCCGTCATCAGCATTTTAACCACAGCCACCCTCTGCTGTGAACTTTGCTTTTCAGACTTGAGGCTTGGCCATGGCCCTTTTTCCTTCTCTCTCTTCCCTCTTTCCCATCTCCAACTTTTACCTCTCCCTGCACCAGCTGCTTTCCACCTTCCTTAATACCATTTTTCGTGCTTCTCAAGTGTGACTGTCACTCCAGATCATCCCTCAGGAGTGAGAAAGCCCCAGGGACAGTGATAAAAGGGCAGTGATACAACCTGGCTGACCACAGCTTATGGGCATGATGGAAGAAATGAGCTTTAGGAAGAGCATCAGGACTGAGAAGCACAATAAGGAGATTTGGTTTGAGAGCTAAAATGCTGGATAGCTTATCTGGGATGTGGGACAGATTATGGTTTGTGTTGATTTTGTATTCTTTCATAGAGTCTCAGAGAAATTCTGTGATGTGCCAGCACTCAGCATGAAGGGAGATGCTTGGTTTATTCCTCACAAGAGCCTCAGGAAGTGATCAGATCTGCATCAGGCTGGCTGAGAAGGGTCATGAATAACTCAGCAGGGAGTTAGTTTACTCTTAGGAGTGCTGAAATGACTGAAGATGTATCCTGCAGAGGGCATTCTTGTGGGCTCACTCATCTTCTTAAAAATAAAACACAACTGAAACAAATTCCAATTTTGAGAGATGCCTATCACTAATGTGACTGTTGGATTTGGCATAGCTAACAAAAGAGTGTAATTAAGAATTAGGCCTTCTACAGCATGGGACAAAGTGTTCTCGTTCCTCTTGCTGCTCTCAGCATCCTCACCAGTGGAGAAGAGTCATAGGTATCTGGAAAGAGAATAGAAAATCATGAAGTTACTTGAAATAGTGCAGGCTAGAAGATATGGGGGGAAAATATCTGCCTTAACAACCTTTAAGTTATCCTTGCTCTCCATGAACAAATGTTGTTGTAAGGCTGCAAAGATGCCTGCTTGCCTATGCTTGCCTAAGCAAATGGCAGGAAATCTATTAAAAATTGCTAAAAAAAGAGAAAGAAACAAAGGTTCATTTGTTTTAACAGCCCACCCACCAGTGAACAAGAGAGCACCACCACAACAGCAGCGGTGTGTGTGTCCCCACTTCCTCCACACTTCATCTGAAACCTCGTCTGTAACCTTAACCCAGCGAGCTGCCAGAGCAGTGAAATCACACTGGGAGGTGAGCGAGCTGTGAGATGGGCAGGGAGCTGTGAGATGGGCAGGGAGCTGTGAGATGGGCAGGGAGCTGTGAGATGGTGCTGGGGAGCAGGGAGCTGTGGGATGGGCAGGGAGATGTGGGATGGGCAGGGAGCTGTGAGATGGGTGCTGGGAGCAGGGAGCTGTGAGATGGGCAGGGAGCTGTGGGATGGGCAGGGAGCTGTGAGATGGGTGCTGGGAGCTGTGAGATGGGTGCTGGGAGCTGTGAGATGGGTGCTGGGAGCTGTGAGATGGGCAGGGAGCTGTGGGATGGGCAGGGAGCTGTGAGATGGGCAGGGAGCTGTGAGATGGGTGCTGGGAGCAGGGAGCTGTGAGATGGGTGCTGGGAGCTGTGAGATGGACAGGGAGCTGTGGGATGGGCAGGGAGCTGTGAGATGGGTGCTGGGAGCAGGGAGCTGTGAGATGGGTGCTGGGAGCAGGGAGCTGTGAGATGGGCGCTGGGAGCAGATAATGCCACACAGGGTGAGACAGATGGACAGACCTTGGGGGTCGCTCAGCTCCTTTCCTTCGCCAGCAGCTGCTTCTCTCTGCTTGGAGCAGGGTGCAGAGATGGAAGGCAGGCTGTGAACCCCCCTGCTCACAGGGCAGGGCAGGCAGGGGCTGGTGCCACAACACCTCCACCACAGACACCCCAAACACATGCGGTCAGATTTCTGCACTTGTTGAGCTCAGGAAAAAAAAAAAAAAAAACAAACAAAGAAGAGATTAAAAAGAGCTGTAAACAAACCTGACGGCAGGCAGTGAACAGCTGGCATCACCTTCTCCATTTGATTTGAGAGGGAGTTTTCTTAAAGCAGAGCACTTGTATAAAATCTCCTAATTTTAAGGGCAATTCTAAGGAAATGAGTCCATCTCCTTCTTTAGGCTATGATACCCTCAGAGAGTGACATGGAATAACTGAGCAGGAAAGAGATGTTCATCCCAAGAGTTTTTAAAAAATATCACAGAATTGTAAGGGCTTGAACAGACACAAATGCCAGCAATGCCATGTTGTTGGCCATTCACAGACAGCTCCAAAATGCAGACTTTATTTATATTATAATTATAAATTTATATCTATTCATATTAATTTATATTTATATATATTGATTTACATTGTTTTATAAATTCATATTTATTTATATCTGATGGGACCTTATGCTGCTTTGCAGGATACAACTCTGCTTTCAGGGTGCTGATTTCACATCAGCTTCCCAGTTATCCTTTTCCACGCTGAGTATGGCAGCATGGAGCAGGGATGGAGCTCACATGTGAAGAAGCTGCTGGTGCACACTCAAATTGGAACAGTTCACACAATACAGGTGAAAAAGGTGCCTTCCCAGGGGGCTCTGAGCTCTCTGCACCACAAGCACCACTGACATGAGCTTAAGGCCCTGAGACCCTGTGCATGCCCAGATGTTGCTCCTGAAGTGGAGCCCAGGTGTTGCTTGAGAGAAACCCACAAAATCTCTGCCCACGGTGCCCTGATCTGTTCTTGCATGAAACTACAGCACCAAAACTTCTATTGGCCTCTAAGAAATGGGCAAAAGAGCCAAACCTTGCAAGCTGCTGAGAAGTCTCATGTTCAGTGGTGACACACCACATCACTTTGCCCAGCCTGACTCATTTGTCCAGGCAGAAATGCAGTTTCCTGGTGCTGCAGCAACAGGGGGAGTGCAAAGCAAGAGAGGGGGCATTAGTGGGGTGCAGCTGAGCAAGGCAGAGCGATTTGTTGTGGTTTTTTAAGCACAGCAGCTGGCTATGCCCCCAGCAGAAGAAGGATGTGGATCTGCTGAAGGGAGTCCAGAGGAGGCCGTGAAGATGCTCAGAGGGCTGGAGCTCCTCTGCTGTGGAGACAGGATGAGAGAATTGGGGATGTTCAGCTTGGAGAAGGCTCCAGGGAGACCTTCTGGCATCTTCTATCACCTAAAGAAGCTACACACTTAGGCTGACATAATACAGTTCCAAAATAAACATTTTGAGGGAAAAAGCTTACCAAAATGCAAGAGGTATCACAGCCAATGTATTTCTCACATATCATGATATTATTGATAACTGTGGCTCAGTTTTTGAGCTTGAATTTATAATGCAGATGGTTTGGAAACATCTAGCACTTAGCTTTGGGGAAAACAACTTCATTTCAACTCTTTGTTAGGTTAGTGCTTGGAACTGTTTCCTCCTTAATTCTAAGGAATCCTACTTCGCTTTAAAGGTGTCTTTTAAATCTCCCCTCTCCCACACAAACAGATTTTCAGTTTTCTCCACAGCTCTCACAGAGAAAAACCCCACAATGTACTACTTCTTTCACAATCCCCCCACTGAGAATCTAGTTTTCTTTCAAACTTTTATATCTCAAGTACAGAAGCAGCAAGGACCTGAGCCTGCCAATGCAGGAAGAAAAGGTCGGGGACCTGAGGATCTGTGGTTTTGCCAGGTGTTGCTAAGCATCAATTCTGCAATGAAGCCCAACTTGTGCAAGGTGCTCTCCCACAGGTGTTCAGGACTTGTGGCTATGTCAGTCCCCTGTGGAAACTTTGATTTAAGTTTTATGCCCACTCTCTGTGTTCCACCCTGGAGCAGGAGTGACTGGCAGCACACCCCTAGGAGCAAATCTGGGCAGGCAGTTTTCTGCAGCCCTCTGAAATCAAAGCAGGATTTTCTTAAATTCAATATGAATCAATGCCTAAACCTTCATTTTGCCAGAAAAAAAAACCCCAAAAACCAGCACAACCCGGTTGAAATCATTGCTTTCAACTGTAAATTGAGCTCTGAAAGGGAAATGAAGAGCCCTTGGTGCTCCTTTTCCAAAGCTGTCCCACAGGTTTATGGCACTGCACTTATTTATAGTTTCCTATTCATTGGGGATTTTTTTTGACACCTGTTTTAGGGTACACTCAAGAACTCTTACAGCTGGTCAGGGTTAAGAAGATGCCATCCTTGGCTGCCCAACACCTTGCTCTGAAAACAGAAGCAGGATGGGAAAAAGGTACATACAGCTGGAGAGACACAAGCAGACCTGGCAGGGCTCTGACCTCCTCCCTCAGCCATTTCCACCACTGCAGGTCCAGAAGAACCATCAGTTACCACAGGTTGTGGTTAAAAAAGCTGCAGGTGTTCTACACTGTGGTCAAATGTGCCATATATAAATGGCACATTTGAGATGCAGTACAAGGTGTTGTATTGGGTAATTTGTAGTGATTTTGGTTGAACGCCTCTCAACCTTTAAGGAGACATGCTTGGAAAAGCTGAAAGGTTAAATATGACAGGGATGTGGCTCATGAGCCAGCAGTGGGGTTCACTTGGCAGGTGTTGGTGCTCCCTGTGCCTCTCTGAAACCACAGCCCAAGTTCAGGGCACACAAGGTAATTCAGGTGATTCAGTGGCTCTCCCTTCCTTTGGTGAGAACCTTCCACTGTGGAAAGAACTTTTTGCTCACTTCACTCTGAGATGTTCTGTTTCACTTTTTCAGGCAGACTGTGAACCAGCATCTTGCCACAAATTATTCACATTCTGCAGCCAGTCACGAAATCAACGCACAAAAAGTCATAAAAGGGAGAACAAACTATAAAATAGTGACAGTATTTTGCAATTCATTGCACTCTTCACAGTGCAATGAGTGTGACAGCTGTGTTCAGAGATGAACACAGCTATCTGGGCTCCACTGTGTTCACTGAACAAGCAATTCCACTGCTTGCAGGCATTTGCTGTTACTCCTGCTCCCTCAGAAGGGTGTCTTGCCTCCCTCTGGTGTTGGCTGCCCTTCTTGGAGACTTCCAGCAGATCTGTTTGCCTGAGAGGGAGAGCAGCAGACACAGGGACATAAGGATGTCCAAGGAATTGGAATGGAATTCCTTCAGGAGAAAGGAAGGGAAGAAAATCTGCTTCAGGGGCATAGTATGGCCAGGAGAAATCTGCCAGAATATTTTTGCACCATTTGTAGCTGAAACAAGAGGCCTTGGAAGAGCTACTTAATCCAGGTGACCTGGTGAACCAGGGACAGAGCAAAACTGAAAATTGAAATGCAGGAGTCTTCCATTCAAGCTGAGTTTTAAACAGCAGCTCTAACCTTGGTTTTGTGCTCTACATGTACAGAATTTTACCTTGTCCTTTATGTACAGAGCAGTTCTCTCACAGAGACAAGCAGCACACAGGTTTTCCAGACCAGGAACAGATCTAATTCAGTGCTGCAGAGAGGAATGATTGTACCTGCCCTGGACACTGTGGTCTCCAAGGGGTCTCCAGGAAGATCTGAAAGATTTTCTGCTTGCATGTGACAAAGATCTGTGGCTCCATTTGTTTCTCAAATCAGAATTGTAATGCTTTCTTGGCTTAAATGGGAGGAACAGATGAGCAGAATTAGGTTTCATTACTGACATGTGTCTCTAAGAAGTGAAAAAAGATGTGTTTAAGTAAAGAGTAAATAACATCATCAGTCTCTGTGCTTAGTACTTTAAAAGTAAAGAACTACTGGCACAAATGCGAAAGGCCAGGAACAAGGAGAGCAGGAAACACACCAACAATAACCATTATTTATTACATAGAAAATTGGTTATTGCTTACCTAAATTAAAGCTGTAAGTCATTTCTGCTAGATGTTGCATCTCATTTGCAGCATTTACGTCAGAGATGCATCATTTTTTAATGGAAATGTGAAAAGAACACTTCATTTGGGATCTTATCTTTCATGTTTGACACCAAGAACCTTAGTTTAGAGCACAGTTTCTGCAACCGCTGTCCAGTGGGTGGGTGAGCAGAGTTCACATTTGGGAATGACCAAACTAAAACCATTTACTTGTTCTGCCCAATCACACCTTTTCCATATTTTCAGAGACGTTAATCTCCTCCTCCTGACTTCCAGAAGTGCCACTCTTTTTTCAAAAGTGAGTCAAATGGCACTTATTCCCCTTCAATTAGTGTGTTCACAGTGTTCAAGTGGAGTACTCCATCATGGCCTTTCCATCTCCTGGGAAGTTTTACAGACTTTTTCCTAAGCAAAGGAGGTCTATGGAGCACATGGAGCAAGGGTTCCCTAGTAATAAATGACACTGGCCAAATTTGCACAGCCCTCTGTGACAGAGTGGCAGAAATCCAGAGGGAAGATCAGATCTGAGTGAGAAAAGAGACATTGAAGAAAGCGGAGGCATCATCAGTCTCAAATAAAGACTGAAAGAGGAAAGGGGACTGAAACAAGAACCCCATGGACACCTTGAACTCGAAACTGAATCCTCACGGACCTTGGGTTGAGGTTCCTGGGATTTCTGCCCAATGAATTGTTAATGGCACCTACAAGTCCCTGCTCAGCTTAGCTTAGTTCAGTTTGTCTGTTAGAGGATGGACTAAACTACTTGACAGCTCAGGTTCTGACTACCCAGATTTATAATTTAGCAGTAGCAGGAAAGATCTAGAGCCAAGATTGCAATCAACAACAAAATACAAATTCAAAAAGAAATGAGAAAGAAAAAGCAGACTACATTATTTTTCAGGGCTTTTCAACCCTCCTCTCATACTCACAAAACCAAAACTAAGAGAAATCAGTCAGAATTCAAGGTTTTGAGGGCCCTGGTCTGTACTCTATCCCACAGCACAATAACCCACAACAGAAGGCTTCAGTTGGGCAGATTCACTGAGCACAGCAGCTCAGCACAGGTGGCTCTTCAAACAGACCCACCCTGGGGAAAGCACACTTGGAGTGCTGCACACCAACACAGTGATGGCTTTCAGGGCCCACATCAAGGCCTACAGAAGCTCTCCTGTGACCTGAGGACAATGAGAGATCTTGGGTTTGTTGTTGCTGAAATGGCTCCTGAGGTATTAAAAAGTCTTTTTTCCCCAGCCCCGTGCTCGAGGAAGAAGTTGAGATTCCTCAGATCTAGTTTTCAAGGTTGTTTGCTTTCTATTATCTATTACATTCTTTCTCTGACCTGCTGAGGTCTGTCTGGCAGGTCGGGTTGTGGCACACTGACCATCCTTGGGGCAGTGTTATTTTTTATACTAAAAACTACGTGTACTTTATTTACAATAATTATCCAATACCTATCACCTATGTTAGACAATCTGTCTCTATCCTAAACCAAACCAGAAGTGTCACCATCACAGAAGAAAATGGAGGACAAGAAGCAGAAGAAAGACAGGACACACCCAAAATCCTCCATCTTGCCTCTTGAAACCCCATTCTAAATCCCCAAAATTCTACTTTTTCACCCTGTGATAAATTAACTATCATTCTACTCAAACTCTTGTGGCTTGTAAATCTTCACACAAAGTTGGTAATTGTTTCCATGGGCTAAAATTGAAGGTACAGGTGTTTGTGACTGTGTGCCAAGGTCTCTGAGCCCCTTGCCAGGGTCTGGAGTCCTCCAGGGCAGCCAGAGGAATGTCCTGGGTTCCAACAAGAGAGACACCAAACAGCCTCTCATGATATTGCTTTTAAATGATCAGTTTTCAGCAGGGCTGCTCTCATTCCTTAAAAATCAGGAATACAGGAGGAAAATCTCCTAGGCATTGTGTACATTACAACCATTTCCGTGTTTAATGGACTCATTTTCCACATAGAACTGGTAACCAAAAAAGCAAAGCAAACCAAAACCCCAATAGCAAATAACATGAGTAACAATTTTGTTAAACTGCAGATAGGCCTATAGCAGTTTCCTATACTCCTGTTTTGGGAATTCTAATTCTGTTCTAAACAAATAATTAAACTCACATCAGTTTTACATCAGTCTTTTGTACTTTTATTATTATTGTGCCTTCACTTAAAATTTTTACTGGCCAGAGTTGATGATCTTTGAAGTCTTTTCCAACCTCAACAATTCTATAAAATGTTTTATCAAAATGCTTAATATGTAAGCAATTTTGACATTTAGCCCAGTTGCACAGCACTCTCTAAGAAGTACATCTGAAATCACCACAAAATCCATTTTGCAGTTAACACTCAGCAGCCCTCTCCTGGGTAAAAGGGAAGGTACAAGAGCTTCAATTCAATTCACTTCAATTCAATTCAATTCAATTCAATTCAATTCAATTCAATTCAATTCAATTCAATTCAATTCAATTCAATTCAATTCAATAAATTTCTTATGCCAAATGTAAAATGAACCCTGAAAGCAACAGAATTGATGCAGAGTTGGCACTTTTCAGGATTAAGGTCACTTTTGCCTTGTCAAAGGGAATCTTAAAGTTCAGCCCACTTCCTTCTAGACTGAGCACTGCAGATGCTGTGCCAAAATAGGTGCTGCTACCCCCAGAGAGTGGGAAATCAGTGGGAAATCTGCAGAGGTTGAAGGACCTTCTCTGGGGCTATCACTGAAGATGTAACTATGAAAAGTCTAGGACTGCATCTCAGTTTAAGTAGACAGTGCCTCTTAAAACCATTAAACCAAACAACAACAAAAAACCCAATCCAAAACCAAACAGAAAAAAAAATCCCCAAGAACTTATTCAAGTCAGTTAATAGCAGACATCAGGGCTCATGAAAAAGTCTGAAAGTGCAAACTGCAGAGGAATAATAACAGAAGAGTTACTCACTTACTTAGTCTGGTGTTTATTTCATTCCATGTGAGAATGGAGTTATGAAATGGATTTACTATGGAAGTAAGTGTGACATTATAGACAGGGCACAAGGAACAACCAGCCCAAAGTGCTGGAAAAAAGGAATCTGTAGGTTAGAGACTGTAAAAGAGGCACAAAACTCAAAACACACCATGATCCCATCCAATGCAGGAGTCCTGACACAATGACATGATTTATAGATAACACAGCTCTGCTGCAGTTTTGCACCAGAATTGATGAATTTTACACTCGTATTTATGAATGGAGCTGCTGAGGTGTCCTGTTGCAGTGTAACCATGGCTTAAACATTAACAAAGAGTATTTCTGATGTCTGAAGCGATGCAAGATAATTCCAGCAAAATGTTGTCAAGTGCTGATGAGAATAAACCATTCTGAAAACTTAAACAGTATTATAGATACTCAACCCAAAGCAAGCACCAGTAGATACCAATCTAGCCAGTCCAGATTTAATTAAAATAAGATCAGTTTAAAATTATGTGAGACAGTATCACCCCAGGAGTGGGGCCCCAACAAGGAATGACAAACTGAGTATCAAAATGCTGCTGAGTGGCATGGAGGGCCATTAGTTTCCAATATAGGAATTAATTTTCCAATTAAAACTTCATTTTCATGACATACAATGGGCCTGGTGACTCATGTTTTAAAGATTCTGTATGCTGTGGTGTAAGTCATCCATAAAAGTTCAATATTCTACTGTTACTGATTTATGCTGCTTAACCCCTTCAAGCAGAGGAGTGAAAGATGGACACAACAACTTGAGTTGATTCACACATGGAAATCCAGTGATTAAGTTCTGAATATTAGATAAAAGCCCCTTCTTGCACACAAAAAACATGAATTGCCAGTGTTTGTAGCAGAAAAGGCATTTACAGAGGAAAATTGCAATTTGCTCAAGTGTACTGACCTGTAAAAACAGCTACCTAGAGAAAGATAGAAGGAACAATATTCTCTACTAAAAAACTCCCACCCGGTTAAAAAAAGGCCAATTGCAGTTAGGCACAAGTCTGTGAAATGTTACTATCAAGGGCAGTATTCACTCTATTTCAATTTGCATAACTTCTCACTGGAAAACATGTATTTGTTTCAAAGACAGACTTCTTGATGAATGAATTAACGACAGTAGTTTCTGTGTATTTTCCTTGAATTAGCAGTGAACTGCACAGCCTTCTTGGCAGACATAACCTACCCAAGAACACACTACAAAAAGCCCTAAAATTTTATAAAGTAAAATTTAAAATGAGGTTCAGTTCACCCTTTTCTTCCTGACCACTGTACTGGAAAGATTGGATTACAGGGAGTAACAGGCTGGTTGGCCAAGTAGCATCTACTGTGCCTCCTGGAGCAATCCTGAACCCTGCTGTGACCTTGTCCTCAATATTTTACAGTAGCTGATGAATTGCACAGAAATATAATCTAGGGACAGCTTCAAGTATTACCCTTTGTTATTACAAGATCCATTTTCAATCCTCAGTGTTGTAAAAAGGCTGTCAGGACTTAAGATTCTTTCTTCTTTGTAAATTCATCGTATTTTAGTTCTCTTTTCATATTACTGTCTTTTCTCGTGCTCGTTGAGTCAATTTCCCACCTCTTAACAATGTAGTGCCTCTGTTTGTGCTCAATCTTTGCCAATATAAAATTAAGCTGCTACAGCTGAGTCAGCAGTGATGAATGCAGAGCTACAACGACCTCTTACCTCAGTGTAACACTTGTAGTGCTGTTAATTCATTTGTCCCACGAGAGAAACAGCCTCAAAACCAAAATACACAGAATTCAAAACATTTGTCTCTGTTTTGGAACCTGTGGAAACCCAGGGCTCACAGGGAATATTTCTGTGTCTGCTCTGGGGTGCCCTGACACCCAGGGCAGCTCTGACTCTGACCCTCATCCATGGAGAAAGTTTCCCAGACTCCAGAATAGACTGGAATGCACAAAAGTGTGAAATCGATTATAGAGAGCAGTGTAGGTGTGTCACTGGGTGAGAAATTGAGGGTTTGGGATTTTTAGGATGTTGTGGATGGCAGCAAGATGCAGGGCACAGGGTGTTTTCCTGGGTTTGTTCTTCATGCTTCTTCTTGCTTCTTCTTCTCCATGGGTTTGGGTGGCATTTTGTAATTGGGCAGAAAAGTCTGCATTGTGGGCTCTGTGGGACCAGTTATTGGGTTAAAAGGGAAAATAATCCAGGTGTCAGTTCTTAATTGGGTGGTTTAGTGTTAAAAGCCCTTGTACCAAGAGATTGTTGGCCATTTTGTGCCTTCTAATGAAAAGCTGCAGAACTCACAGCAGTGAGACTGTTTTACTGATAGGAAATAATGAACACCTGAGTCTGAACATGAGCTACTGTCTCAAGTGCCTTTAATCCCGACCCAGAAAAACCAACAACTTTTATAAGTTATCAGATCTTTAGGCAAAAACATGGTTGCATATAAATAAATAAATAAATAAATGTACATATATGTGTACATATAGCTATGTATATAGACATATATATATCTATCATATATATCTATCATATATATCTATCTTATCTATCATATATATATATATTTATACAGACATATACACAAATATATATATACACACATACATATACATATATATATACATATACATACATATATATACACATATATACACACATATACACACATATATATACATATTCACACATATATGCATATATACGTATATATACACATATATATACATACATATACATACATACATACATACATATACATACATACATACATACATATATATATATATATATATATATATATATATATATATATATATATATATATATATGTAATACCTGGGCAGGGTTTTTCTACGTGTTATTCTGACAAACCTGCACGAGGCAAGCTCAGGAATGAACTGATGTGTCTCTCACTTAAATCCCAACCAGGCAGTGAGCTGTAAATGGCCTTCAGTTTGCTCTGGGACACTTCCCAAGGGCACCACACACATCCACAGCTGCTAAATGACACATCCCTGCTCACTCCCAGAGAGGGGCTATGAACAAGTCTGGCCTTTCTCCTTCTAACTCTGCCTCAAGGCCATTTGCTATACACAAAATTGGCAGAGCATGGGGACATCTATGCTCCCACTGCCTGTGTGCAAGCAGTTCTAGAAATATTAAGCAAAATTTTAGGTTTTTTTGCTTTCAGATTCACAAGACATCTTTCCTGGCAATGAAGAAAAACTTCTTTACAAGGCTACCTGACAGTTTGTAACCACGTCATCAGAAACTTTTGAGAGAATCAATCAAAAGCTGTGCCCCTGCAGAACTGCCAAACTGACATTGTCATTTATATGCCTCCAAAATATTTAATGGTGCTGGTGGTGTGAATTTGGAGTGGAACACATTTCTGACATTAAGAAATGGTTCACTGCAGAGCAGACCAACTACTGATTGTCACAAAGGTGCAGCTCTTTAATAAAAAGTTATTGATAAAAATGCTTATGAAATGTAAGATGAGATATTAATTTTTTTAATAAAAGATACAAACATTCATAACACATGATGAAGTCAACAAACAATTTTCAGTGTTTCCTTCCCTTTATTTTTAGTCTAAACAATTTGTTTGTCAACAGCCAAATTTCAGAGGGGAAACCAGATTTCCAGACTGGAGACATGGATCCAGCCCACATCTCCTTTTTACCAGGACCCAATGGCAATACCTCCTCATGTGATTTTTAGTAAATCCTATGGTCTGTCCTTGCCACAGGTTCCTCAGCTGTGTTTTGGAATTTGAACATGCTGTGAGGGTTCATGGCTCGAGAAGTCCACTGACATACCATGGCTACAGCAAATATTAACAGCAGTTTAAGCACCTCAAAGGAATGCATTAATGAAGCAGCAAACAGAAGGAGTTTCTAGAGAACAAATTATGAATCTGATCCCACTGGAATGCTAAGAAGGGCTTGGCAGGTGATTTTAGCACAAGATATTTAGCCTCAGACACGCATGGGATTCCATGAAGAGAATTGCAAAGATCCCTCCAAGATTTAATTTCACGTTCACGGGAAGTGTGGAGCTGTAACAATTCCCTGTGGCTCCTGGGGTGAGAATCCCACTGAACAGATTGGTCCCCCTGCAGTTATGGCCCTGTTTTCAGTTTCACACCACCTGCCTCGCCTGTACCATTGGCTTTGCCCCACCATCCTTCCCAAGCACTACAGAAATAATTCTTTTCAGAGGGAACTGGGCTGCAGAAAGCACCTGTCAAAGCTGATTAGACAGAATGGGAGATGAGTGTTCAGGCACCATCCAGGCATAAAGGGAAAATCCAGCAATAAAACTGGCAACATCTTCCTGTTCTGTCATGCTTCACTTGTGTGCCCAGAAAGTAAATGTGGAATACAGCCCAGGCCTCCATGAATGTACTACCTAAAAGCTGTCCTTTAAATAGCAGATATTTGTGCCAAAAACCCCAGAATATTATTGTTGTTGGATTGTCAAGGCCAAGGAAAGCAGACCCTGGAGACTACTGCTGCCCAGAATGACATGATTCTTTTCACTACCAACTCTCAGCAGCCATAAAGTATTTCCCGTGATTACTTTAGCTCTTTGATGATTCAAGAACTTAAAGTCTAGGACAAAGAATGGGTGCCAAAAAGATTTTATCTCTCAAAATGCCTGCAAAATGCTAAAAAAGCAGAAGTCAATCTGTATTCCTTCCTGGGTGTGTAACACTGTTCATTTATAGCACTCATCTGAGATACTTGGGTATTTTAATAAAGGGCTGCTTTACAATCAGACTTAAATTCCAAATGTACTCCGGAGGCTATGGAGCCCTAGCAGAGAAGAAAGAGAGGAGGGAGGAGGTGGGAAAGAAGAAGGCTGGAAGGTTGGTTCATGGCTCTGCACAGAGACAGGGGACAACACTTGCTCAACACCCTTCACTACACATTCTCACATGTAGGTACTTTTGTATTTAGGCTTTTAAGTCTGAAATCTGGTTTTCACTTCTGTGCATCTCTGGATCCTGCAAAGGTAGCACGGGAGCAATGAGTTACTGCAAAGGGATGAGTTAAAACTTAATTCTTAGATATGAGTGTAATTTTGATGGACCTTTCACTATTACCCTAATCAGCAGCACTGGCATAAGCAGCATCACTTTAAATGACTGTTTTCAGTTGGGGTATGAACAATCTTTGCTTGAATTACTGGTTTTATCAGAAAACAGGTGTTTCAAAACTGCTCAAAGTGCTGGACTCCTTTGAGCAAACACAGTCAGTGTTTTTGCTGCATCACTGGTCCCTCTGAGCCAGTGTTTAACTTTTTACAATGCCATTTTAAAAGCTCGAGACAGAGGTTTGTAAAGAAATAATTTGATTCAAAACTAATGTTTTAGTGAGTTGGTCTCAGTTTTACAAGTTCTCCAGCTTAAAACAAGCTGTGGGTCACTGAAAATTTATTAATTACCAAAAACCACTCAAACTTTACCAAGACTGGTAGATGAAGACTTTCTTAAACACATCCACTTTTACTCTCATAAAAATGACTTCTCATTCTTATCTCCAATGTGACTTAAAAATGACATGAATAAATAGAAAGAAACTGATATTAAAACAGAATAAATCACAACAATAAATGCATGCTTGAAAGCCAGCATGCTATTTATTGGTGTAATTTTCTGACTTGTGCATTCTGAAGGAAGGACACAGCACCTAATACATCAGATGAAGTGAAATCAAAAGCAGTCTGAGATAATAGTGAATAACAGTGAAGACAGAGAACAACTTCATTGTTTCAATGTTCAGATACAGAAATTATGGATATTGAGTAGGCAGTGAGAACTTAACAAAAAACCTGATTCTCTTAAGGTTCTCTTAACAAAAAACCTGAAGCCCTTTAAATAAATAAAAAGAATTAAAGTAACTGAGGTGGATTCTGAAAACCTGAAACCAAACAAGTTACCTAATAATAATGAATCAGACTCTTGCTGTGTGAATTGAAAGATAATGATTTGCTTACTGTTTCTCTATTCTTCATTGTGATCTTAGAATCAAACCCAGCTTTTTGAAAAGTTTTTTTTCCTCATTGTTACAGCAATTCCATAAAGCCACTAAAACTTTGATATGAGAACACTTAAGGACATTTTAGCATTATTATAGTTGCAAATTTTACCACTTGAGAGAAGTTTGAGAATGTCTTTCCAACTTTAAACCTTTGCTGTCTGTTTCCTTACTTTTGCTGCATTAATTGTAGAGGAATCTTTGTAGAATTCCATGTAGGAAAGGCAAGGAAAAAAGTGTTCCCTGGGGGCAATATAAACATGGTAGGAAAAATACTAACATTAATTAAAATGTCAGAAACCAGGTAATTTTAAAAAGTCTGTTCACCCCAGGATTTTCTACCTCTTGATTAAAAAGGAAATGCTCCCAGCTTTAGCCTATTATTAACTTTTCTTTCCCAGTACTTCAGGGCGAAGAAGACAGAAAACAGAATAATGGAGTAAAGAAAATGTCTAAGCTGGACAAACCCCTTAAGGCAAAGGCAAAAAGTTTCAAGTTCAAGGTACTGAACCCACAAAATGACCCAGCCAAATTGTACCTTCAGACACCAAGAGCAAACTCAGCATTTCAATGAGAAGTGGGTGGATGTGCATGAACCAGGCACAACAATCACTGCAGTTCCTCAAGAGCAAACACTGACTCAGTTTGTGAGCCCTTCCACAGCCTCACAAGCCATGGCTGTGGGAATCCTTAAAATCAGAGGGTTTTGGGAAAGCTGCAAAAGGCAGCCTCAGAGAGCTGTGATTGGAGCTAAGCAGCAGCCACAAGATTTGTCAGCAGATAAGTTATATGAGATGTGGAAAGTAAGGACAAATAGAACATTGGTCTGTGTATTAACGCTTGGCTAGAATAACTCCCTAAACTACAGAAAAGTACATTTTCGAAGATGTTAGGAAGTTCTAAGCTTCATAATGGAACTCTGTGCATTGTATTTTAAGGTTACAAGCAGGTATTGTATTCAAAATAAGCAATTGCTTTAAATTGTTTTAATAAAGTAGGTGTATCGGAAAGCAGGGCAACCCCGACGAGGGGAGAGAATTGATGAGGACTCCATGAATATCAGAGGACTAATTATTACTTTATTATACTATATATATTATATTATACTATACTATTACTTTATTATAATATATTATACTATTATACTATATATTACTTTATTATACTATATATATATTACTTCGTTATACTACATTATTACTATATTATATTATATTACTTTATTATACTATATACTATATATATAGTATATACTATACTATATATACTATATTATACTATATTATACTATATATAATATTATATTACACTACATATAATCTGAATCTGCACAAGCACCCAACTCCACTGCACTGAACAGAATCTTGTGACTGTCAGCCCACAGTCCTGACACACACACCTGGATTCAATTGGTCAGTGAATCAAAACACTCACACCAGAATCCAATCACCAATTCCCTTCAGGTGAACAATCTTCCATGATGCATTCCACTTGTGAACAAACACAGGAGCAGCAAATGAGGTAAGAATTGATTTTTTTCCTTTCTCTGAGGTTCAGAGAATGTGAATCCCAGAAATATTCTTGGGAAGCTGTGCCTTGCTTTTCTCTGTGAAGAGAAACGAGGCTACATACATGCGCTTGTGGTGGTTGGGTAAATCTACTGTCAATCTGCTTTTGCTTTGTGTGATTGGTCAAAAAAATTCTAAAGTGAGTCGTAACATTGAGTTCTTTGTCTGCTACCTGAGATGTGAGCTGCTGGCATCTTCCCATTGTCATACCCATGGGATGAGGCTGATGCTGGAAAATAAAACAGCTGGAGATGTGTCCCACAGCAGCCCTGTCCAGCCTGTGGTTTGTACATAGACCCCTGTCCGGCAATCCTGGGGTTACCAACCCCGCCAGGACCACCTGGCAGCCCCACTGGAGCTGTGCACGCTCCAGCCTGCCCCAGCAGCACACGGAGCAGTCCATCTGCATCGCGTGCACCTCGTTAATCCACACCCGTTCGTTTCACCCCGCAAGCAGCAAAGGCAGGCGCCTGCAGGCTGCCCCTGTCTCAGCCGGCTGCGTGCAGATCCACATGATGGTAAAACGCCATTGCTTGTCATCGGGCCATCCATAAAGGGAGGAAAGATGAGCAAAATCTTGGATGCTGAGACCATTAGATGTGTCAGGCTGCGGGCAAAGGGCAGCACTGAAATCCCTTTTGGCTGTGGGCAGCAGGAAGCGCGGGCAGTGCACAGGAGGAGTCAGACAGCAAACATGGAAATTCACTCAGATACCCACAGAAATTCATCTTAGAAAGGGCAGGCAAAGCTAACAGACTTTAAATCCCCTATCAAGTACACTGGACTGTGCTGTTACAGCTCTGTATTCCAAATGAGGAGGGGAGGCTCTCCCAGGGAGATTTCCATTTCTGCAGTTAGGTGAAAGACTTTTCTCCAAGGAAACAATATTGTAGTAGCATTAAATTTTCATTTTCTCGGTGAGTTTACTCTCTGAATATATTGTGAGTGATTTTTGTTTTCTTTTCAATGCTCACGGGAATGCACAAAAATGAAACACCAGACTGGTTTCTGCTTGGAAATGAATGCTGTTAATGCTGGCACTGCGTGTTTCCATAAACTAGTTTCATCACTCAAACCCTAAGAATTTTCCCCCACAGAATATTGAAACAAGAGTTAATTTACAAATTTTCATGGGTGTCTTTGAACACTACATTAGCATTAATTTGGCTACAACCCAGGACTAAGCCTGTCCTCTGCTTCCTCCTTTCTATCACACCCATGAGAACTGGGCCAGGTTATCAGTGCTGCAGCAGACAGAAATCAGCTATTCTGATTCTATCAGAAGCAAAAATAAAGAAAAAAAGTTGCACTTTTTTAAAGTGTCAAAAAGATTTTCATTGAAACCAGTAGCTCAGGATTTCAGAAAACAAGTATTTGATTTTTTTGTTTCAGTTTCTGTGAGTATGGTTTGATCCAGCTGTGCTTTACTTCTTGAAATACACCAAAAAACTTGACAAGGGTGCAGCAGAAAGCTGATTAAGTCTATGCTGAGTGGTTGATTCTTTCCAAAGAAGAATCCTTAGGATAATAGACTCTTTTCCCTTTCCACACTGGCATGTTTTATTGCTCCTTGTGCCCTAAGAACACAGTCAGAAATACACCTCACTTTGCAGGCTCTCTGGGGCAGGTCAAGACAAGGTTCTTGTCCTTCTGCCCAGCTCCTTGCTGCCATACAAATGCTCCCATTTGATTGTAAGAGAGCATTTTGTGCTGTGCTATTTCCCAGGCTCTTCTCAGTGCCCTTTCAGAGGGGTTTGTGGAATATTGGGTGAGAAACACAATCAGTAAATTGGTAGCCAAACTCTTTCTCCTCTCCAGTGAGTGAATAAGATGTGCTGAAGAAGGGAGAGGGGAAAATGAGTAATTTCTGACATCTGAGAGCTATTTATTGAGTCTTGAAAAAGGATGCATGACTTTAACTACAGCTTGACTGCATTCCTACAGGCACCAAGGGGTTTTAGCTTGTTAACACCGAGTCAAAAGAAATTCCTTACACAAAAACAAACAAAAAGAAACAAAAATTATAAATTCTTTATCATTTAATCAAATAACACACACATGCTCCAAAGGGAGGATGTGTGTGTTGTGCGATAGAATCATTAAGAATTGTGCCATTGAATCTTTACAAAGCTGAAAGTTACTGCTGATTTTGCATTGAAGAAAAGGATACCCTCTGTTCTCGCAGATTCTCAGACCAGAAAGTGCCCACAAAATGCAGTTCCACACCTCTGTTTGGCAGAGGTAGGAACTGACAAACAGAACCAACAATCCTTGCTGTGTCTGCCTCATGACAAAACCTGGACCAGCCCTGCACTAAAAATAAGAGTGTGAGCTACCTCTAAAGGTTAAAACCCACAACCCTCAGACTCCTAAACCCTTGCAATTTCCAGGAGCTCAGAGTGCTCCTGAAGTTGTAAATGTATACCAAAGCAGATTTTGGAGTTCAGAAACATGGCAATTCAATTTAGGAAATATGTGCGAAAGTAGGAATTTAAACCTAAACATAGCAAGGCCATATTGGAACTTTCCCCAAGTATATTCCTTTGGAGAGCTCTCATACTTTCCTCCAGAAAGCTGTCTGCTTAAAATAGCTGTCAGCTTTCTAAAGGCAGTGATTAATTCCACTGGAGTTATTTCTGCTCCCAAGAATACTAATAAACTTAACAGACAATGGGCAAAGCTGCTGCTAATGGATGTCTCACATATTTTAAATAAATCCCACATTTTTTTGTTGCTAAGTGTGTGGGTTTTAAGTTTTTTAACTTGACTTTCATTATACAACTTATCAGTCAGTGCTTATAAACCACTGACCAAAGCCATTCAATCACTGCTAGTAATTAGTTAGTAACTGCCTTGTAATTACCTCAGAATTAGTAGAACCTGTCTAGTCATTCCCAGTAACTACTGGAGCTAGTAAGTCCCTAGGAACTGCTCAGTAACTGCAAGAAGAGTTTCTCAGTAACTATGAGGAAGAGTCTATTGCAATAACTTAATAATAATAACATTATAATAATATAATATAATATAATATAATATAATATAATATAATATAATATAATATAATATAATATAATATAATATAATATAATATAATATAATATAATATAATATAATATTACTTGTGGTAACTGCTGGTAACATCTTAGTACCTAACAACCACTAGTAACGACTTTGTAGTGTCTAATATCTAATATTTTAATCTAATACCTAACAATTACTAATATATATCTAACATTTACTAATCTAATATCTAACAATTACTAATTACCAATTACTGCCTTGTAACTGCCTGGTAAATAACAGTTACTGCCTAAGAGCTCCTAGTAGCTACTTAATACCTGCCTAATAATTACTAGAACTGCCTTGTAACTGCCTAGTTAATAGAATGCCTAATCCCAGCCCTTTTCAGAGCTGAATTCCCATTGTTCCCACCCCAAGGAGAAGGAGCAGAGTGATTTTCCCCCCACTTTTCCCCAAAAAGGGGCTTCATGGAGATCAGGGCCTCCCCTCACCCGTGAGGGGTCACATTGGGTGGCCAAAGCTGGATTGCAGTGGCTGGAGGAGTCTCAGCAGCTCCTGCTTGGCCCTGGGATTTTTTTTCCTCCTGGTTTTTCCTTTTCTTCCTCTCTAATTCATGGCTCATCTGAGCTCTGCTCACAACAGTCCAAAGCTGCTGCCATTAAATTTGATAAAATCACGCGTTGGGTAATTTTTAGAGGGCAGCAGAGGGTGCTGTTAGTTCCCCTGTGGGGACGATGGGGCCACTCACCCCTCCAGCCCAGAATCCAGACAGACCCAAAGCCCAGAATATTCTCCTGCTCAGGGCTCAGCCCTGCTCCATGCTCCAAAACTGGCGCTCTTCTCCAGCTGTCTCTGAAATTCAATGGTTTTTTCAAGGGGCTCAGAGTAGGTTCCCTGCCCTAAATATGGATTGATAAAGAAGGAATCCCTGATATCCAGCACCTGCTTTGAAAATACAGATTCTTTGTTGTAATTTTATTATTCTGTTCTGTATTATTTGTTATTTGGGAACCAGAAACAGTGCTTGGAGTGATTAATGACTTATGTTCAATACAGCCACACTCCAAGCTGTGTGAGTTTGGGAGGAAAAAACCAATCAGCAGTGATTTTGAGGTGCTGAATTCCTTCCAAAAGATGCCTAGAGCCAAGGGAATAACCTCTGAACAAGAGATGGGACCTGAGCATCCTGCCATCACCTACCACACATGCAGAGCATTGCAGCTAAAATTGCAATTGCTGGTAGGATTTAATTGCCTGTAGTGACTTTGCTGGGCTGCACAGGGTGAGCTGGGAGCCTGGTGCTGGTGGCTCTGGGACAGCTCTGGCCCTCCTCAGGAGCAGTGCAGGTGTCTGGTTGGTGTGGAAATACTGCTCACAGCCACATGAGTAGCCAGATCACCCTGAATTTATGGAGCTGCAGATTGATGCTGTTTGTGCTTGGCACAGGCAGGCTCTCAGGCAGGGATTTGTTATGACACCAGACTTCATCTGCAGGCAAGAAACACTGCCAGAGGCTTTTAGCAGGAGATGCTGAGCACTTCTGTGTCTCAAAGGGCCCAGTGATACTTCCCACCGCCTTGGAAATGTAAAGGATTCATTTTGCTGCCACAGGATGCACAGGATTTGCCCTCCTTATTTCTCTGCACTCAGTTTTGCTGTTGACCAGGCAGATTTTCCTGTGCAGCACAGGGATGTGGGAAGAGCACTGAATCACTGTTATCTGCACAGTGCTTAGAGCAGGACACAGCATCAGGTTTCCTCAGTGGAGGGTGAGATTAGCAGGAAGCAGCCCTGGGAATGCTGTTAAATGATAGAGAAATCATCATTCAACACACTGAAGGGCAGTGTGGGCTGGGTTCAGTTTCCACAATGAGTTCGCTCTTACACATGAGGGCCTTTCCTTGTGTCTCACTGAGCTCGCACTGGTGCAGGAAGTGAAGCAAGGGCCGTGCTGCTCCTGAGTTCGGGCTCTCTGTTGGACCATCCTTTTCCTCTCAGGAGGCTCAGATTCTCCTCCACAGCTCTCAGGTGCTGGTTCAAAGAGGTTTAGTGCATCCAAGATGGTGAGAGCGTCAGGATGTCCTGCTTGTCCTGCAGTCTGTGCTGAACTCTTGGTGTCCTTCCAGCTCCTTCCCCACTGGCCCTGGCATTTGGGATGTGAATTCCCCTTTTCCTGGTGCTGACAGGATGCTGAGAATGTCAAGGCACGTGTTTCTCTGTTATCCCTGCCTCTGAAATCGCTGTCCATCTCTTGGAGGGTAAAAATAAAGCAGCTTTGTTTGATTTCTAGAAAAAGCCAGACGGCAGTGCAGGGGTCAGAAATAGGCATCCCAGCCCTCCCCATCCCACTGTCTCAGCTGTTGCTTCCTGAGAGACAGAAGCATGTGGTGGCTAAAAATACCCTGTGAGGAGAATACGCTCTCTCTCCAATGGGAGAGTGTAAATTAAGCTGAGTTGTAACATATACAACTTCTTGTGGCTGGGAGAAACACCTCCCCACGTCACTTTCGGAGAGGGTTTTCCTAATGGAGCAGAACCGCCAGGCCTGTCCCATCCCCGCATAGCTCAGGGCTGCTGGGCAGAGGATCTCCTGTCCCCTGCTCCCACCCCCTGGCCCTGCTATGGGAATCCATGTGCCCAGGGGAGGGGGCAGAGCAGCCCTCCCTTTATAAACCCCACAGCACACCCGAGCTGGCAGCAGTGCCAGGAGCTTTGCCTTGCTCTGAGACACCCACCGCCCACAGCCTGGGCTCCCTGGGATGACCAAAGGAGGAATGGAGGCCGTGGAATTGTTCACAGCCGAAGGCAAAGGCAGGGGATTGAAAGCCCAGAAGGAATTCCTGCCTGGGGATGTCATCTTTGCGGAGCCAGCCTACGCAGCCGTGGTTTTTGACAGGTAAGAGAAAAGCGTTTGGAAAGCTCAGGGCAAAAATAATCCCGCTGCAAAATTCCATCGGGGTGGTTGTGTAAAAGTTTGGAGGTGCCTGGATGCATCAGAGAAGGATCAGAGGGAAGTCAGAAGCACTTCTGGAGAGACACATTCACAGTTTGCAGTGAATGTCCTTCCCAGGGCTCAGACCAGCCTGCTCACCTGCAGGAGGTGCAGTTTGTGTCCAGGGTGTGACCTTGCAAGGTGCTTGGTGGTGGAGCCTTTGAGAAAAGCAGGGAAAGCGGGATGCACTCAGTGCCTCACAGAAGCAGCAGTGCTGCACTGCAGGGAACTGCCAGGAGCCAGGGGAATTCAGGTACAGGAGCCCCAGGCTGGCTTTGCTCAAGCCTCTGGTGGGTAAAACACGATAAAAGTGAGTTCTGTGGTGCTCTGCTCATTTTACCATCCCCAGCTGCACTTTCAGCTCCATCACCGCTGCCCTGGAGCGAGGAGCTGGTGGGGATCAGCAAGTGACACTGTTTCTGTTAAACACATTTAATATTTACAGCTGCCGGAGCCAACTGGAGACAAACGTCTGCTTCTGCTCTTTCACGAGACTGGTTTTGAATTTATGCTCACACTGATGTAGCCAGACTCTGAGTTCTGGTGCAAGGATATTTTTCTTTTCTGCCGCTTGTTTTAATCACAACATTCACCCAACCTGTGCTGCTGGTAGGTGCCCACTTCTGCCCTTTGGATCAGTGGAAGATTCGCTTAAATAACCTGGAAGAGAAAAGATGCAAAAATGGTTTCTGTGCTGATTTCCATTGGATTAAATATAAATTAAAGCCTCTGACACAAATTAAATTTCTTCAGCCTTATAATATGGTAACTGAGAACAGAATGTGGCCCTGGTTTTTAAACTGAGGGCTTAGATGGCAGCTGAAGTTTTAATTCTGAACTTAAGAAAGTTATGAGTGTTCATCAAGGGCATCATGGTGAGTCCTGAGACTGAATTTTTAGCCCCAAACAGCCAATGACTCCAGTAAATACCCTGCACACCTAACAGGGGTGTGAGCAATTCTGTTTAGCTGAGTTTATCTAATTAAATCAGCTCTGCTAACGAAGTCTGGGGCACAAGCAGAGGCTGTGCTGCTGCATTAGCCCTGGTGATATCGTAGCTGAAGCTGCTCAGTGCCACTGTGTGATCTGGCAGCAGCAGAGAATTGAATATTAAATGGGCAGAGGCAGAAATAAGTTTTTTATGTGTCTTTCATTCACTGTTTCTTTGTCCTTTAACTGTCAGCGGGTGAACATGATTATGAATCTTTGCCATAGCAGGAGTGACACCTTTAGTTTTTATTTTAATATGTCATTGCAAGAGCTCACTTTAAAAATGCCGTTTTTTCACTTTAAAATGTTGAGTTCTTGAAGTCCTAACCCTGAGCTCAATTCCAGGAGTTGGTGACAAAATAATTTCTCCTTGATGTGTCCTTTTAGCTCTTCAGTCAGTACCTCAGTTTCACTCATGTCACTACCTGGAATTTTGTGGTGATTTGCTTTGGAAGTGCCTATGGACAATTATTTCTCTCCAATGCCTTATTCAAAATACTTTTTTTTTTAAACAGCTGGAAACATCTTGGCTTTTGATGGTGGGTTAAAAACATTTTTTTCTTCCATGTGCAGTGTTGCACCAGGCAGAGAGCAGAGCAGCCCATGTTGAAGAGCTGCAACTTTGCTGCATTTTCAAATGTCACTGGTGTAATGTGAGACACGGGCAGAAGCCATCACAGCTCAGACTGCAGGCTGTGCCTCAGGCTGAGGTTTCCAACAGAAAAGCTCAGATGTGTTTCCCTGCTTCCCTCCCTTCCTGCCCAAGCTGGGCTTGTGCAGCTCCCAGAGGGCAGGTGCAGGAGTCAAGGCAAACACAGCCCTTCTCTGCAACTGTTGAGCAATAATCATGGATTCTGACCCTCCTGCAGCACATTTCATCCCAAAGCACTGAATTTGGGTCAGGGGTGAAACACAGCCCCAAAATCTCTGAAACAGACCAAATGCTTGTTGGTAAGAGCTTGGCAGGATATACCCTGGGTGTGAGATAAAATGGAAACACACATTTTTCTTGTGGAAATTACCTTGATGCTTTCCTTCCACACCCAGGGCTTTGGCTTTAAAGGTCCCTTGTGTTGCTATCCCTGGGTTTCAGCTGCATCAAACTCCATTGAATTAAGTGCTGTCAAAGAAGGGTTGCCTGCATCCTCATACTCTTTATTCCTGCAAGATTAAATCCACACCTGGCCTTGGTAGCTGGCTTTACCCTAGAGGAGCTGCTGTTGCCTCTGCATGGATGAAGAGCCCAGTGAAAGGGCATGTGCCTTTCCTAGCCCACAAACACAGGTGTATATCTCCTAAAATTGCTATTGAATCTACACTATTAAAAAAGGGCCTCAGTCTGCACAGGGAAACCCAAAATCCAGAGTCCCTCATCCTAACTCAACTCAGTATCCTCCATGCCTTGCTGAAAGCACTGTGTACTATGGAAAAGGGATTCAAATTGGAAGAATTGCTGGGTTTAAGCTTTTGTCTCAGGCCCTACCAGATATGTGACCAGATTTTCCAGAGATCTCAGCTGTCTCTGAGACCACACAGATGCACCAGAGCGCAGAACTGGTCTCTGCTTTGCAGCCCTTTGAAGAACTCAGTCCTTTGGGAAGTCCATTCCCACTCTGTGGGTATTGAGACCCTGAAATCCTTCCCCTGATTTGCTGTTGAAAGGTGTCTGGAAGGCAGCTGCAGTGCAGAGGCCACACAGGGATTTCTGTGTGGCTGCATAGGATGGGCAGGCAAAGCAAAGGTCTCTTTGAGATTAGGAGAAGCAGCTCTGCAGAGATCCAAAACCATTGTGCTGTCCAGAGCACAGCCTGGGATGGAGACCAGACCGGGATATCAGCCACAATTCACCTGGCCAATAACCAGATGGTCAAGTTTAAGGTCAGTAACAAGTTACACGTGGGAGCGTTGACAAGCTGCCAGGCAAATCAATCAATGCCCTTCCTGCACTTACCCAGAAAGTCAGGACTGTTATCACTGTTTGGAGAGGTTCTTCTATCAGCCCACTATGGATCCAACCCATATATATATATCTATCTATATATATATATAGATATAGATATATAGATATATATATAGATATATAGATATATATAGATATAGATATATATAGATAGATACATATAGATATATATATACACATATATATACATATACATATATATACATATATACATATATATACATATATATACACACATATACACATATATACACATATATACATTTATACACATACATATATATATACATATATATCCATACATACATATATATCCACACATACATATATATACATACATATATATATATACACACACACACATATATATATCTATAGACACACACATATACATACATAAAAATTATACATGCATACATAAAATTTTTTTTAATATATATATATATATATATATATATATATATATATATATATATATATATATATATAGTGGATATCACAGTACAGACACCAACCTGACTTACATGTGTAGATGGAGATGGATATCTGGACAAACAGACACATGTGAGGAGCTGTCAAAGTCATTTGGCACCCAACTGCACTTTATTGATGTCTGTCTTTCAGCAGGGGGCTGAGTTGAGGAATTGAGATTTTATTTTGATAGGAAAAAGGACGAATGTTTTCTTTGACAAAACTCTATCATCAGGTAGAGCCTAACACTGGACTTCTGTGTCCAGATGAGTGAATCCAACAATAAATGCTGATATAATCAACGGAACTTTGTATGTGCAGTGAACACAGACATCTACCTTTGAGCTGAATGGCTTTCTAGACCCTTTAGACACATCTTGGTGTCTAAATCCACAGGCTGCATCCCACCCTGGAAAGCCCTGAAGGTCACAGGGACCCTGAAAGCCCCTGAAGTTGTTTAAGTTGGTGAGGGTTGTGCTCTTCAGGCCAATGATGGTCATCTGAGCAGGAGTTTTTTACACAGTGCCAGAGACTATTAATCCAGAAGAACGTAAAACTCAAAGAAAAATGAGGTTCCTATAAACACCAGCCAGCTCACAGTCAGATTTTGAGGCCAGAGCATGACTCACAAGGCTAACCCTGTTCATTTCAGGGGGGTTGCACTAGGACTGGGTGACCTTTAAAGGTCCCTTCCAACCCAAACCATTCTGATTTTATGATTTTATAACTCAGTTGCTTCACACAGTGTATACTTAGTGTTGACTCCTGTATCAAACCTATCTGGCTGAGAGCAGGCTGCTGCTTAAAGAAATGGTGAATAGTGATGGCAAAGGGGTGCAGAGCTCTGTGTGATTTCCAGGATGAAGTGCAGACACAGCCTGATCTCTGATTTACCCTTGCTGTCACCAGCTGAAATATCACCCAGAAAACACCACCGTCAGGCTTTGCCCTGATGTAGAAACAGAAAGCTGGAAATGCATCTTCTCAAGGGATTCTTTGCTTTTGTTGGGGTAATTTTTCAATTTGCAAGGGCCCTGAGCCTCTCACTGAGGCTCTCTCTGACCCTCCCTCCCTCTTTGCTTTCTCCCTGCAGACCCCAGGTCTCCTTTCCTGCACCACCTTCCTGGCCAGGCGTTCCCAGTGCCTGGGCTCAGTGTGCTCTCTGTGACCTTCTCCTCTGGCACATCCCTTGGCTCTCAAGCCTGCAGGAGTTTACATTGCCTATAAGCAAGGGGATGCCTCATTTGTCTCTGTCAGCCTTTGCCAAGAGAAATTTGCTCTTTGACCAGCAGGATTTGAGGGACAGTAGTCGAGGGAAACAGTGTCATGTGGTGGAAAATCGAGATCACCTGGAGATCTGCTTGATGAGGGATCTGCAAATGGATAAAAAACTGAGATCATGCAAATTTTGCATGTCTTTTGATGTAAAAAGAGGCCAAAAACATTTTCCAAGGAAAGGTGGGGAGCTCTTCTATTGTAGTTAGGATGACCTAGACGTATAAAAAATACAAAATTTTCCATAACAGCATGACTGAAAAGATTATGGGAACAAATTCTTTGAGCTGACACCGATAAAAACTGAGAGCTAGTGGGATCATATTCATATTTTAAAAAATGTTCTGAGGTTTGATTTTTTATTACTATCTCATTTGTTCAAAAGCCTAATTAAAACCTGAGAACAAACCCAGATTTGTAAAAGAAAATCTCACCCACACCTCTAAGAAAAGGCTGGGAAATCTTGTAATGAAAGACTAAAAATAAAATAGTCAAAAATTAGTCTAAAATAAATCCTCCTCTCAAATCAGAAAAACCAGGGTATCTCATCCCTGACATTTTAAAGATGAAAGCACTAAACTCCAACTCCTTTTAAAAGGAGCAAACCCATTCTTATGCTAATAATTCATCTTTAGGTAGCAGGTGCATTTTCTGAGGCTGCTGTCTTTAGTGAAGTGCTACAGCCTCTGCTTTGAAAACCAAGGAGACTTTGCCCTACACCCTCAGCTGTTCTTATGCTGCTCTCTGGAGCAGACTGAGGAGAGAGATGCCCTGCCAAGCAATCATAAATAGGATTTAGGTGTAAGTTAGGCCATCTCTGTGTCATCTGTGGTGTACAGAACAGCAGGGACCCGTGTTTAACAGTGTGGGAGCCACTCACTGTGCCAATCATCTCCTCAATGAAATCCTCCTTGGTTCTTTGCACTAAAGCCATCTCACCTGGCTTTCCCAGGCCACTGAATGAGATGTTTTGTGTGCTGGGTGGCAGATGTTTGTGCTGTGCATGTCTCAGAGATGAGGTTAATACATTTCCTGTGACAGTGCTCGACCCTGGCAGGTCCAACAGACCTTAATCTGTCTGAATGCAATCCAAGCAGTCACAAGAGTTGTTTCTTGTGCTTTCACTGCAGGCTGGGCTTGCAGGAGCCATGGCTCAGCTGTCAGTGCTGTCTTCCCTCTTGCATTTGTTGGCTGGCACATTGAATCACTGCTTTTGTCACTGCAGCTGCATTCAGGATTAGTTGGAGTTGTGTGTCCGACTAAGTGTGGGGGTCCCAGTTGCTGGGGTCCCAGTTGTTGGTGTCTCTGGCTCTGGATTTTAGGCACTTGAGACAGTAATTTGTGTTTGGACTCAGGTGTTTATTATTTCTGATCAGTAAAACAGTCTCACTGCTGTGAGTTCAGCAGCTTTTCATTAGAAGGCACAAAATGCCCAACAATCTCTTGTTACAAGGGCTTTTAAGACTAAACCACCCAATTAAGAGCTGACACCTGGATTATTTTCCCTTTTAACCCAATAACTGATCCCACAGAGCCCACAGTGCAGACTTTTCTGCCCCATTACAAAATGCCACCCAAACCCATGGAGAAGAAGGAAGAAGCAGCATGAAGAAGAAACCCAGGATGACACCCTGTGCCCTCCATCTTGCTGCCATCCACAACACACTAAAAATCCCAAACCCTCAATTTCTCACCCAGTGACACACCTGCACTGCTCTCTATAATGTATTTTACACTTTTGTGGATTCCAGTCTATCTTGAAGTCTGGGAAACTTTCTCCATGGATGAGGGTGAAAGTCAGTGCTGCCCTGGGGGTCAGGGCACCCCAGAGAAGACAAATAAATATTCCCACTGCTCTGGGTTTGCACACCTAAGTGACACCAGAGCACATGAGCCCTTCAGAGTTCAGCTTGGTTGATGCTGGGGTGGGAAGGAAGAGTGGCCAAGGAAACCTGAGGCTCCCCAGAAAGTCATTCAGTGAGTCAGCCAGTGGCATCTGCCCTCTGTGTCAGCCCTAAATCCTGACCTGGCAAGGATTGTGGTGGGCTGGAGGCATCACTGTACTGAAGGAGATCCTGGTTTGGGCAGGGTGAGAACCAGTTCTCACTATGTGTGGGAAAGGGCACTGATCACCTCAGGGGTTGTGAGGGCACAGACAGAGCAGAAATGAGTTGTGCTGCCCCTGTGATGAAGCAAGGGAAGCTGAGCAGCAGGACCCAGAGGGTTCAGAGCTCCAGGGTTCCTTGGGGGTTGCCACAGCAGCAGGCACCTCCCCAGGCTCCTCTCCAGGGACTTCTAGTGCTGCCTTTGTGCCTCGGGTTTTGGCTTTTATATTTTTCACATTCTGTGCTGCTTTAGTGTGTGGGTCTGGGCTTCACATGAGGGGATGGTGAGCTGTGTGCACAGAGCAGGGAGACAAAACAATCCCTGCTCCAGCTGGGCACCAAGGACAAATGATCCAAATCTCAGCCCAGGAGCACAAACCCCGTGGGCTGGAGAGAGAAAAACAAGCAGGGTGGGACTGCAGGGCTAAAGCTGGAACGGGACAATGAACTGCAAGGTGCAAATGGAGCAGAACTTATGAAAGTGAGAGACCTCATGACCACTCGTGCATTTTATGACCATTTTTTGTGACCATTTTGGTTCATCCTGGGTGCAGCCCTGGCTGGGCTCTGGTGCTGCCCAAGGTGCATTCATTGAGGAGATCCTTTTAATAAATCCCTGCTTTATTCTTTAGCTCTGTCCAGTCTCTGCTCTAGGTCAGCCTTCCCAAGGCATCAGCCTGGCCATGCAGCACCCTGCCCACACGGGTGTATGCTGCTCTCTGTACTGGAGGGGACATCTGGGACACTGGAACCACTTTGGGTTGTGTTAAACACTTTCTGGGCCAGACAGAGAAGGTTTTATAGACCAATGATTCCCACAGGCTGAGAGACTTAAATTTAATCTCAGGCTGCTCCACGTGGAGAGCCTGAGCTCTGCAGAGGGCAGGAGAGAGGAGCCTGTGAGCCATGCAAGGCTTTGGTGCCTGGGTGTTGTGTGTCTCAGGACAGGAGGAACCAGAACCCAGCCAAGGAGAGCCCCACTCCGTCCTTCCCTTTTGGGGCATCCAGCTCGGAGCTCCTCTGACACAGCAGGAGCTTCACAACTGCCAAGGGGCAGATTTAGGAGCTTGCAGATGTTTAAGCAATTCTAGTTGAAGTTTTATGTCTCCTGATTTTTTTACTGTGCCAGGAGTTGAGCCCAGGCCTCTGGAGTCCTGATAACACACAATATCAACAAATCCAGTCTTCTTTGAGACCATTTTGGGGCACAGAGGGTCCCATAATGGTTTGTTAATAGCTGCAGTGTTTCTTACACTTGCCAGTCAGGTTACCTGGGAGTAATTGTCCCTGCAGTTTCAATACCGCAAGGGCTGCTCCTTCTCTTTCTCAGAAAGTCTTGTACAACATTTTTGGTGCATTTTGCATCTCCTCAGAAATGAGGGATTTCCAGAGCTGGTGGTAAGTTCTGCCAGCCAGGTTTGCTTTGGAAAATCTGGATACCCATGCTATGAACAGCAAAATGCAAAGTCAGCGTTTCAGTATTTTTTATTTTCAGGGAGCAAACTGAGGATAGAGAAGCACCTGGTAGAGGACTTGGATTTTTCCGCACCATGTTCCCTTCCAACCTGTCATTCTCCTCTACAAGGAAACTTGGAAACTTTTTTTTTTTTTTTTCTTTCTTTTTGACTGCCCTTAAAACACCCGGGTGGCAGGAGGGACCCCCATTCCCCATGTGAGATATCTCCCTGGCATGTGGGTTTATCAGCTCCCTGGCTCTGCTTTGCCTTACAAGGAGTTTAATCTCTCCTGCACCTCTCTGCCCCCCTGACCTGACAGCTGACAGAGCACAGCCTCACATTTCTCACCAGCTCCCAGCTCTCCATTGGGCACAGTGGAGCTGCCTGCATCCCCCTTCCCACACACATTTCCCCCTGCCCCATCCCAGCTGCTTGCCTTACACTGGGCTCCCTCCAGCACTGCTCACTTTCCCAAACCTTTTTTTTTTTTCCAAACCTCATTTTTGCACATGGTTTTGTCTGATGTGGGTCATCCTGCTTTTAAATCTGTGCCCCTCTTTATCCTGCAAGAGCCACGGCACAGGGTAGATTAAGTCAGCAGCTCACACAATATTTTCAGGGAAAAGAAAATGCATTTAAAATGTACTGTGATAAAAACATAAATATGCGTATGTATGTGTGTACCTATATATAGGTATAGTAGAGACAAAGGAGAATCTTTGGGCTGGAATCTCTGGGGCTGTGAGTCTGATTCCTGCTTGTGGCACATCCTCCCTACAGGTTCATCAATAATTTGTTTTTTATTTCCCCGTGCCTCAGTTTCCCCACTCTGCACTGTGCACAATTATAAAATGTTCCTTTGATCACGAAGCCTCTGTGGTCCCTGAGGTTTTTGCAGTGAGGAGAACCTCCCTCCTGGCACCAGCAGTGGCTGAGTGATGGGAATTTAAATTCTCCTGCACTGTCAAGCCTGGCTGGAGGCCCAGATGAAGTGGGTGGCTGCCTGGAGAAGCAGACAGCTGCAGACACCAAATCAGGCAGTGAAAAGCCCTCCCTAGCAGCAAGGGGAAAGTCCCAAAATTTTTTTGGATAGGAGACCAAAGTGTCTCCCCCCTCCTTCTCAGTGAATTAAGTTGTAGGAGCAAAAGCTGGACACCTGAAGGGGGATATGGAGGAGGTTTCTCCTCAGTATGGAACCATGGACACTCTCAGAGGGAGGATGTGAAGTCAGACTTCATCATCCCCCAGCCTTGGTTATGGTTACATGCACACAATTGTAGGATGCTTCTTGGAAATCCTGTTTTGAATCCCCAGAGATGAAACACCCCTTTAGAAGGGGTCCCAGTTATTCCATCACCATTTAACTTACAGCAACAGCACCAGGCAAGAACACAACCATTAAGCTGGGTGGGATGTTTCTCCATCCTCCCCAAAAATCTTGAGGGGTTCATTGTTGTGGTGCTGAGAGGGTCCCCAGGATGAGGTGAGAGATGAGAATCTGACTGCAAGTTCTCAGAAGGTTGATATTATATTATATATCATATTGTATTATATAATAATATAATATAATATAATATAATATAATATAATATAATATAATATAATATTATATTATATTATATTATATTATTAAAATTATATACTAAAACTGTACTAAAGAAAGAGAAAGGAGGCATCAGAAGGTCAGACAAGAATGAGTAATAAATACCCGTAACAGACTGAGAGAGTCAGACACAGCTGGATGTGATTGGACATTAATTAAAAACAATTCACATTTTTGGATAAACAATCTCCAGGCCACATTCCAGAGCAGCAAAACGTGGAGAAGCTGAGGCTTCTCATCTTGCCAGGAGAAGAAATCCTGGTGAAGGGATTTTTCATAAAATATCACGGCGACAGTTCCTTTGTGTGCAGGGATGCAAAACCGGCAGGAACTTCGCTGGGCAGAGCTGGGGCCCCACTGATCCAAGGTGTCCTTGTGTCCTTGCAGCCTGACCCACGTCATCTGCCACACCTGCTTCAAGAGGCAGGAGAGGCTGCACCGCTGCGGGCAGTGCAAGTTTGCCCATTACTGCGACAGGACCTGCCAGAGAGCGGCCTGGCTCAACCACAAAAACGAGTGCTCTGCCATCAAGAGGCATGGCAAGGCACCCTCTGAAAACATCAGGTGAGAGCTGGCCCCCGTGGCCTGGGAGAGGATGGGACAGACCTGGGACACGTTCTTCTCGTGGCAACGAACAGCTGGGTGGCCTGGTTTGGGCAAGGTGGAGGTGGGAGAAGGTTGAGGACAGGCCAGGAGCATCCCTGAGATGGGGAAGGTACGTGGAGGAGTGTTGTGGTGTTTGTGAGGGTCCCCAGGACGAGGTGAGAGATGAGAATCTGACTCCAAGTTCTCAGAAGGCTGATTATTATATATTATATACTAAAACTATACTGAATAAAGAGAAAGGATACATCAGAAGGCGAGACAAGAAATGTTAATGAAAACTCATGACTGACCAGAGTCCTGACACAGCTGGCTGTGATTGGTCATTAAGTTAAAACAAGTCACATGCTGGGTAAATAATTCTCCAAATCCCATTCCAGAGGAGCAAAACATGGAGAAGCTGAGGCTTCTCATCTTGCCAAGAGAAAAAATCCTGGCAAAGGGTTTTTTCATAAAGTATCATGGTGACAGAGGAGCATCAGTGGTGCAAGAGATGTGTTCCTGTTTGGTTTTTTTGGTGCTGGGCCTCAAAAACTCTGAATGTGGTGAGGTAAACCTACCCTGCATGGTTTAGGAAGTGTGGGAAGCTGGGGAGTAGGTGGGAAAGTGAAAGAAGAGATGGGTTCTTCCCCAGTTTGCCTATAGGATACATTAACTTTATTGTATTTGCAGGGATGGCCTGACAAAGGCAGGAATGATGAATCTGACTCCATGTTCTCAGAAGGCTAATTTATTATTTTATAATACTATATTATATTAAAGAATACGATACTATAGAATACAGAAAGGATAGTTACTGAATGCTAAAAAGACAATAATGAAAACTCCTGACTCTCTCCAGAGTCCCGACACAGCTTGGCCCTGATTGGCCAAAGAGTGAAAACAACTCCCAGCAGAATGCAATGGAACAATCACCTGTGGGTGAACAATCTCCAAACACATTCCACATGAGCACAACACAGGAGAAGCAAATGAGATAAGAATTGTTTTCCTTTCCCCTGAGGCTCCTCAGCTTCCCAGGAGAAAAATCCTGAGCGAAGGGATTTTCTCAGAGAATGTGAATGCCACATTAACTTGTCTTCACATTCTGGTTCCACCATAAAAAAAATGAGAGGAATCCTCAAGGAAATGGGAGTAGCTGTGGAGGGCTGGGGATCTGTAGAACATCTCCAGATGAGAACACAGGTGCTGGGACAAACCTCTGCATCTCCCTGTCCTTCAGAAGGCTGGGGATGCTGACCATCCATCACCCACTGGATGCTGAGCCTGTGTCAGTCAATCTACCTTCACACTATTCCCTCCAGGAGATGAATTTTGATGAATTTTGTTTACCCCATGATTAATTTTGATGAATTCTGCTTTCCCCACGATGAATTTTGATGAATTTTGTTTTCCCCATGACGAATTTTGATGAATTCTGCTTTCCCCACGCCGAACGTTGCTCTCTGCCCGCGGTGCTGGTGCCGTGACCCGTTGCTGTCCCCTGGCCAGGCTGGCTGCCCGCATCCTGTGGAAGATGGAGCGGGAGGGCACGGGGCTGTCCGAGGGCTGCCTGGTGCCCATCGAGGAGCTGCAGAACCACGTGGACAGCTTTGGGGAGGAGGAGAAGAAGGAGCTGCGAGCTGACGTGGAGAGTTTCCTGGAGTTCTGGCCGCCCCACTGCCAGCAGTTCGGGATGCAGCTCATCTCCCACATTTTCGGGGTGGTACGTCCGAGGGGGGCACGTGGGGAGGGTTTGTAATGCCAGCTTGGGGAGAAACTCTGCAGCTGGCCTCATGAGAGGATGGCTGGCTCCATCCCATTCCCCACCTGCTCCTCCTCTGCGCTGATACTGGGAATTGACCCATAGCAAAGGCTGAAGCATTTTGTCTGTCTCAATGTGCAGACAAGTGGTTTGCTCAATCATAGGTGCTGCATTTTCATCACAAGTCCCACTGGGCATCTCTCTGCACCTGGGACAGCTGAGAAAGTATATTTTTAGTGAATACATCCACAATATATTTGAATATAGAAGATCTGGTTTAGTAGATGCATTAATGTCTACTAATATTGTGTGAATTAGTTTTTTGACATTGACATAATATATACAATAAAAACAGTAATACCCTCTGCCCGTGGCTGCTGTGCAAGACAAGCTGGCCTTTGCCACTCCCAGTACAGGGAGAGAACACAGCATGCTTTGGTACCCACACCACAAAGAAAACCCAGTCCACTGCACACAGGGAGACCCTATGTGCTAGTGACCAGCACAGCTTGTCTGTGCAGGAGCAAGGAAGTACAGAAAAACTACAGAATCAGTTCACAAAGGAGACAAAACTATTATCAGGGTAAAATAATCAGTAGCTGAGTTAATTATTTCCTTTGGTTTATCCTATAATGTGTTCTCTTTGCAGATATTTCCATTATTTATGCTTGTGACTAAAAACTGCTCTGTTCATAGTAGTGTATCATATAGAAAAGTGAAATAATTCATTCTTGGAATATATGTCATGCAAAAGTAGTAATGCTGAAAATTCACAGCAAAGAGTAGTAGCTGGTTTTTATGAGCTTTGAGGGCAACCCAGCAAACATGACCAGGTCCAATACAGCAGTCAAGGTTAATTTCTAACTGATACCTGTTTCCAGGAGTGTGAACTTTGCTTTCTGCTTGAATTGCCTCAAAGTCATTTTCCTGTGACCTTTCTCTGGATTATTTTCAGGAACCAAATATAAGGAAATCAATGCATGGCCAAACCAAGTTTATCTTAGGCATCCCAAGTGAACGCTGACAGCAAATATTCTGTAACACTGACTCAGCTCTGGCCTGGTCCCTCTGCACGAGTCCTGCATTGCTTCTCTTCTGATGTTTTATCCCAAATGGAGTTTCAGCTTTTTCTGCTTTAACCCTTCTCCCTGCCTGTGTTTTGGGGCTAGATCAGCTGCAATGGCTTTACCCTCAGTGACCAAAGAGGACTGCAGGCTGTTGGAGTGGGAATCTTCCCCAACCTCTGCCAGGCCAACCATGACTGCTGGCCCAACTGCACTGTCGTCTTCAACAATGGCAAGTGAGTGCATTTCTGTCCTTTGGTGCAGCAGGGATGGATCCTAACAGCCAAAACTCAGCAGGCTCTGCCACCCCCAGGGTCAGGTTCCTGCCCCAGAAAATTTATTCATTCTTCTTTCCTTCTCTAGCTCAGGAAAAAAAAAAAAAAACCAACAGTATTTTCTTGTTGAAGACAAACTGGTTTCTCTCCTTGTTATTTAAAAAATTGTCATCTGATGCACTAACAAATATATAAGATTTGACACCAAATCCAGCAACAAGCAAAGAATTTTTCCCTGGTTTCTTATGAGTTTTGTAACTAGTCTCAAAATAGGTAGCTAAATTAAGAAGCAGCTGTTTAACTCACCCCTTATATTGAAGTCTCATTTATAGATAGTTGAGGAGTAATTCTACCTGCAAATTATCGAGGATTATGCTGAGTCTACAACCCAAGAGTTTCTTCCAACTGAAGCTTGCACTCAGCTGTGTATCACAATCTGCTGGTGTGTTTATAACCACTCCTAACACAACCCCCATCTGGTGAGAGTGTGCCATCCCAATTAATCACTGATTAACTCTTCAGCAACGGGACTTTAGTGACAGATGGGATTGCAATCTGCAAGCAGAGTCACCTGAGAGTGCAGGATGCTCTCAGTCTCTGGGCATTCCCTATTCCCACCCCAGTCCTGTAAGAAAACCTCTGCAGGACGAGTGAGATGGGAAAAGATTCAGTGGGAAATGGGAGATGTTTCACCAGAGCTGGGAGTGAAACCATGATATGGTGAAGGTGGTAGCCCACAGGAGGGATGCTCTGCCCTTCCCAGTTTCCAAGCCATGACAGGTATAAACTGCTGCTGATTCAGAAAGTTGCAGTGTGTGTAAAACATTAACTGTGGGGAATTGCTTGCCAAAAACTGTACAGCCACAGGATTTCCTCTGATCTTTCTGCTGCTTTTTTACAGCTACCTGTCTTCACTAAACTTTAGTGCTATAACTTAACCACCCCTCTTCCCCCCAGCCCCTCATTTTTTAACTAACACATTGGTTCTGCATTCCAGTTATCACTGCTGGTTTTCCCTGATAAAACTACACCAGCACTTACCAAGCAGCTGGTAAATGAGCCAAAAGAAAACAAATCTGGGTGATTACCTTGGTGGGAAATAGGGTCTGATCCAAAGTCAGCTTGGAGTCTGTACTATGACATCCAGTTGCCCTGGATTGGATCCATGGTGGGCTGATAGAAAAGCCTCTCCAAACAGCTCCCAGCAGTGATAACAGCCCTGACTTTCTGGGTAAGTACAGGAATGGCATTGATTTGCCTGGCAGATTGTCAAAGCTCCCACATGTATCTGGTTACTGACTTTAAACTTGACCATGGGGTTATTGGCCAGGTGAATTGTGGCTGATATCCCAGTCTGATTTCCATTTCAAGCTGTGTTCTAGAGAGCACAACTGCTGATGTCAGTGGAGACCTTTCTGTGCGGGAGATCCAGTCCCCTTGCTCCTGCCAAATATCAGGAGCAGGTTTTTCATGTTCCCTGACCTAGACCACTCCTAAAATCACCGTGCCAGGGCATACTCCACCAAATCCCCTATGGCCCAGTGATGGACAGTTTGGTCCTGGCAGTGCACACCAAAAGGGAAGCTCTCATGCAGTGCCACGTGGGCCAGCACAGGCAGCCCCCTTGTCTCCTGTCAGTGCAGTGTCCAGTGCTATGCCATGTACCCATTTCTTTGTTGTTGTACTTGTACATGTGTAAACTGCAGATGTTTGTTTTGTCTTTCAGTCATGAGGCTGTAAGATCAATGTTCCACACACAGATGAGGTGGGTCAGTCTTGAAAGCATCATCCTCCTCCATTACCCTGTACCCCCCATGTCTAATGGAAAAGATGCAAAGACCCCAAGGGGCTCTGTTTATTCCAAATTCCACTTCTCCTGTTTTCTAAACTTCTCCTCTTCCCCTGTGTAAAGCCCCACTAAACCCAAACCTCATTTAACTCTGCATTTTGTAGTAAATTAAAATAATAGTAGTAATAGACTGTTTTCCCTAGGGTGAATTCCCTCTCTGCCTTCCCACCCTCTCCCTTGGCTGCCTCCCTGTCAGTATTTCCCCTCTCCACTTCTCATTTCTCCTCCCCTGACCATGGCAAGAGCATGAAAGTCAGAACGAGGTCTTGCTAATCTTGTACAGCCCAAAATAAAGCCTTGCATATTAGGAGATGAGAAATGACTGTGTTACTGACACACTAAATACTCCATGTTTCTCCTGCAACAAACTGTGCCCAAGGAATGTGTTGCCTACAGGAGCAGTAATACCATGAGATGTAGGTTTCAATTCCTTTTTATCATAATCCATGATTAATGTTCCACCTTTTAATGATGCCACTGTTACCTGATCCAAACTAAATAAATCACAAAAATATGTGCAAAAAAAGAATCTTTGCTTAACTCATGGCATTTGGTATATTATAGTCAGTGTTCTTAAAGGGACACTGTTTGCCTTTAAAATTTAATTTCAAGCAGGCATGCACTTTCCTCAAAGAAGATGCAAAATATATTTGAAGTGCTTTTCTTCATGACTGAATCTTACTCAGTACATTATAGATAGGGCCATAAAAAAGGGGAAAAAAGAGTTTCAGTTCTGATTAGAGTTGCTATTTGGAGCAATTTGAGTTCTGAGCTATCAGGCACTCGCTGTGCCTGTGCGTGCACTATCAAGGTCCCTGCTGCTCGTGGGGAAAGAGCCCTTGAGAAGCTCAGTGGTGTGCTCCTGGCTGACAGTGTCTCTTTAACTACAGTATTTAAAATATGCCATGTGTTTCCTGGCTTACCCCAAAGGCTATCAATGCCCTCCCCACAAGGGATGGCTGCTTAAAATACCCCTGTGGTGCTTGGGCTATCAGGGGCATCATGAAAGTCAGAGGCTTGATTTCGCTTCTCTGGTTGCATGGCTCGCTTTGACAAGGATCCTGTGAAGTGTGACCAGGAATGTTTATATGTGTAAGCTTTTCAGCTGGGAATTGCTCTTTTTTGTGCACTTCCTCCTGGAATAGCTGTTTGCACCTTTCTCTGTCTGGCACTTTCCTGTGGTTGTGACATAACTAATAGCTGCCCTTTGTGACAATGGCATGTTTGGTGGTAAATTTTGTATGAAACTTGTTGCTGATATGGCAACACCCAGAGAAGATCAAGACCAGCCTTGGAGAAGAATTTTGACAGCAGCTTTAGCAGAGCTGGAAGACTCAGAGCTACGCCCTTGGTACTGAGAGCCTGTAACAGGAATTCCAAGGGAATTTAAAGGGAATTACAGGAGAATCCCTTTGCAAAACATGATCACACAGAATAAGTCCTGTCCTCCCCAAAAAGCTTACTGCTAAAGCACCAGGTGATAGCTCTGCCACCTCTGCCTTTAGTGAGGCTTTTGTTGGGTTCCACCTAGAGCATCTCATGCTCAGGTGGGAGCCAGCAGGTCTCCCCCAGGTCCATCTCAGGGCAGACATGTACATTAAACACACTGTTGAGCTCACTAGTAGCTGGGAGAGGAGGTGGATACAAAAGAACCCCACACAGCTGGTATTTGATAGATTTTTTCCCCCAAATTTCTGGCCAAATTCTCTAGCCAGTTGTGCTTGCTTAGCCCCTACATCTGAGAGATGGCCCAGAGTTACTGGGACATTCAGTATGTAGAGTGAAACAGCAAGGGAATAGTTCTGAATCTCCATATTATTTAAGACCTTTTGCAGGGAATGAATAAGGGAAAGAGAGATACAAAGGTCTGGCTTTCCAAATCCCATCATCAGGGGCTTGCCATGGATTTCAGTAACAGAGATTGGCAATTGAATTATGGTAATAGGTCAAATGAGCTGTTTAAAAATAGACTCTCTCCAGATAATTACTTCTAAGCTTTTATGTGGAAATGCATGAACAGGGTGAGGGCATCTCTTATGCAGCACCCAGAGGGAATTTATCTTAACTTTTCAAAGTGAAAACGATACTGAAGGCAGCAGAGCTCGGGATCTGGGAGTATAGCCAGGGGTGTGTGGGTAGCACGCAAAACAGCACTTAAAAAAAGACCCCAAATCCAAACTCAGCATTTTGGTGGGTATTTCTGATCTCAATGGTTTTTGTTTTTTTCTTCTGGTGAGATCTGCAACAAACTAGAAATTGATGTTTAGGCTGAGCCACCATGTGGATAAATTATTGGGGCCATAATCTCTCTATAGCTCAGACCTTTACATATCCCTACCAGGGACTTGTAGAGGGGCAGGAAAAACTGCTGTGACAGTGTTCATGCCCTGTATTCAGTTACCAGGCTGCTGTTCACCTCTGCACTGCCTCCCTGCAGCCTTAAAGCCGTGCCTTAGGGCCAGGGCTCACCTCTGCAAGCAGGGCAGGCTGCAGGACTGTCCCTGCCGGCTCTGCGGCTGCACTTCTGCTTCTGCTGCTTCTCCAAGCGCACATCCCATCTCCTGTGCCCCCAGGATCGAGCTGAGGGCCCTGAGCAAGATTTCCCCGGGGGATGAGCTGACGGTTTCCTACGTGGATTTCCTCAGCCTGAGCGAGGAGCGGCGCGCGCAGCTCAAGAAGCAATATTACTTCGACTGCGCCTGTGAGCACTGCAAGAAACAGCTCAAGGATGACCTGATGCTGGCAGTGAAGGCAGGGGAAAGCAAGGTATGGTTTGTCCTGCAGTGCCCAAACCCAGTGGTGGCTGCTTCTCCTCTGCCAAGGCATCTGTGGGTCTCTAGGATTGTGGCTTCTCAGCAGTCTCGGTAGGAACATGGTCAGATTTTGGCAATGTGAAAAAATGAGAACAGAACTGGACCTTGATTGGGCACAGCAGCAATTCAAGCCCACCATACAATGGTGGGCTTAATCCTTATTATGCAAGGACAGTTTTTAATTTTTAAAAGCCCCAGAAGTTGCCTTTAACCTAAAAGTCCAACAATAGACAGAATGCAAAAATATTGGAAAATTAGGTCTAGAGCTGACAAAAAATGCTGGCATTTTGAGATTGTTGTAGTTTTTTGTTTGGTTGGTTTTTTGTTGTTTTTTGTGGGTTTTTTTTTGGTGTTTTTTGTTTGTTTTGTTTGTTTGTTTGTTTGTTTGCTTGCTTTTTGTTTCCTGAAAAACTGCAAGGGACTCCACATTTTGAGTGCAGAAAGAAAAATGTGTTGCAGGTGATCCGTGGTGACAGTTCCAGCGCTGCTGGAACTCTATGGTTTCCACCATCACGCTGGCTCCAGGAACGTGGGAAGCCTGAACTTCCAGTCCCTCTTTGCAGAGGCCTGTCACAAGGAGTTTGCACCATCACTTGACTTTTTTTACATGCTTGCTGCAGGCAGACTGACTGTGAGGAATTAACATGTCGAACTGCTCATTTTTAAGAAATCTTTCCTTTCCTTGGAGGTCTCACAAGCCATCCAGTAGGAGGTATAAGGCTGTGTCTTGCTGTTGGCGGTGGCTTGGCCAGCAGCTCCAGTTTTTGAGTGTGCTGGCAGCTCTAAGAGTTTCTTTTTAGTTACTCTGCCCAAGGATATAATTGCTCATAGGTTTTGTGATCTCTGGCAGTGTTACCTTGGGGATTTCTACCCCTGCAAGCCTTATAAAGTGCATAAGGGAAGGCAAAGCAAGGCAGAGCAATAAGTGTACCCCCAAGTCATTGATCTGCAGTGTTGAGCAGTCAAACAGCCCAGGGTTGATGTGCAGCATGTGGGAAGCAAAACAGAAAAGTTGGGGTGAGGAAATGTGACCTCACAGAAGCAGGGCCACCAGGAGAGGCCCAGTGAGATGCAGCTTCCTGGGAAGGAGCACAGAACCCTCAGCCTCCCTCTCAGGAGGTGCCAGGAAGCCAAGCTCAGCCCTGTAACTCATCTTTCAGAGAGATGGAGCCAGGAAAGGTTGGATACTGCAGAGGGTAAATCTCTCCTTGAGAAAGGTTTAGAGAAATAGTATTGAGCTGATAAGGGAGACAGGAGGTTGGACTACAGGACACCCTTTCCTTGCTGGGTCAAGTTCTCCTCTGCTGCAAATGACCCTGCTATAAACCCATTTTAAATCATCAAGCTTCACCTTACAGCTAATGCTGACAGCTGTACCTCTCCACTAAAAATATAAAGCTGTTCCAGAGCTCAGTTCTCTGATGCAGAAGGATTTTTATCTGGCTTTCAGCAGGAGTATTTTTGAACACATTCTCCAGTAGACAGCATAAAAAAATCTCATCCCTCATTCAACACCTGCTGTCAAGTCTTGACTGAACAGTGAGACCACGAATCACAGAATGATTTGGCTTGGAAGGGACCTTAAAGATCATCTCATTGCATCTGCCCTACCACGAGCAGGGACACCCTTCCACTAGACATGCAGCATCCCCTTTTTGTGAGCACAGCACTTCTGGGGGGAATGTCCTCCATAGCCTGAAGGGCTTGTGCAGAAAATCCTGTGAGTATGCAAGGTGCATGATTTCAGCTATTAAAAATACACCCCATCCACAGACAATAAGTATCCAGGCTGACCTCACCCTCAGAGCACGTTGGCTGTGTCACATTTCCTGAGCTCAGGCACCCTTGCCTGGGGGCAGCAGCACTCACAGCTGCATGGAAAAAGCGCTAGGAATACATGGGAGATGGACAGCTCCCATCCTCAACAGCTGCTCTGACCTCCAGTCCTTCACCCCTTCCAAAGAGCAGCAAAGTTCCCATTGTTTGTAGTGGCAACTGACTTAGAAGTCTAGTAAAGGCAAGGGAGGATTTTTATTAGACAAAGCCACTGTGGAAATGCTGTTTAAGGTGCCTATTCTGGGAGTCTTGACTCAGACAGCACAGCAATGTGATTTGCACTGACATTAACATTGACATTAACATTGCCTTTGGGTGTGCTCTGTGCCCCAGGACACCCTGTGCTGCCCAAACCTGATTAGCTGCAGTAGCTTCAGTATAACGCTATAGAATAATAAATCATAACACAAATGTTAACATTTTGTTAACATCTGTAACAGATAGGGGTAAATGGATCTGAAAATTATGGGTTTTCCTTAAATACTAGACTTCGAAGAGGATTTCCCAACTAGATGAATTTCAGATTCATCAAAAGTCCAATTGACCAGGTGTGGAAAAAAGACAATAGGTCAGTCCTACAGTCCTGACTCCCAGTCTTTGCATCCTTCATTGCAATACTGGGACTCTGCCTTTGATCTACACCCAGAGGTGTCTCCTGGCTGCTGGCTCTGCTGTGTGTCTCCAGACCAGGATCTTCCCAAAAATTCCCAGAGTCATGTGACTGTGGGCTGATTTCAGATTTCCTCATTTATTAAAAGGAAGGCCACGATTGATAGATACAATAGTTGGGAAATGCAAATTTGAAGGGCTCAGAGAAGCAGAGGATGAATGGTTGTGCTGGATATCATGTTATATTTCAGTATTAAGATAATAAAGAGGTGACAGCTAATTATGAGCTCATTAGTGTTTTGCCAGGTGTTCCCAGATGCGCTTCATGTCTCTAAATGCATGGTGAAACACAAACTTCTTTGAGGTGTGCAGGAAAATACATTTCCCTATTGGGGTGCAGCTGAAATCTGAGCTTAGCTATCTTAGGGAATTTGGAACTAATGACAGCATTTCTCAGGGTAGGTAAAATTCAGGGATATTTCCAATTCCACCGATCTCTCATTCCTCTCTAGCAGCTGCACTGAGAGCACCTGATACCCACCAGCTGGTGGCTTTCACAGCCTCTTTGGTATCTCACAAGACCTCTCAGTTGCAGGGTGAATTCTGCCCCTTCTCCAGAGGGGAAGAGTGGTGGGGAGGGTTGAGGAACCCAGTCATGCATCTCAGAGGCACATGGCCACTACCCTGATGGGCAACACTCACTGAAGTCAGCAGGACCTTCCCCTTTTGACCTGGAACTGGGACACTGCAGCCCATTTCAGCCTTGGGCAGGTCTGAGGAGCACACTGGATTTGCAACCAGCAGTAGGGAGTGGTGATGTGGTGGGAAGCATCCCACCAAGCTGATTTGGACCAAGCATCCTTCCAAGCAGTACCTCTTGGCATGTGTGAGGCAGTGCCTTTTCCTCACTGGTGTCCCCTCTGCTGTCCCCAGCCCTCTGCAGACACGGTGAAGGAGGTGATCCAGCTCTCCAAGGACACGCTGGAGAAGATCAACAAGGCCCGCATGGAGGGACATTACCACGAGGTGAGACCTGGGGCTTCTGCTCTCTCACTGCACACACCCTGCCTAGGAAAGGAGGCCTTGTCCCCCTCTAGATTCACAATTTATGGATGAAACTGTAAAGCACAGCCATGTCTGAGGCATCCCAGACTAACTTCTTTCATAGTGATGACACAAGGAGATTCAGGTGACTTCCAGCACCTCTGGCCAACACAGGTGTTGAAGCTCCTGGGTGAAACTCATGAGTTACGGGGCAGGTGTAGCAAGTCAGCTCTGCCAGCTAGCCTCTAAAAAAGGACAGTGGGTTTGGAAGTGCAACAAGACCGTCAGGGGTCTTTGTGTTGATCTCTTTAGTGCTCTGTGTTGCTCATTTGTTGGGTGCTGAGGATAGGTGTGTGATTTGGGTGAACCATGTCCCACCTTGGAGACCAAGCTGCAAGGGCAATGGGTGAGAAAACTCAAGTAGTTTCTTTTTTCTCTCTCTTTTTCTCACCCAGGAAATATTTAATTGTTCTCCTCAGAGAGCACTCCAGGTTGAGTAATGACCTCTGGGTTTTAGCCGTCTTCGGGTAAAGGCTGAAGCCCCCTGGGACAGAAATCTGGACACTGACTCATGGCTAGATCAGGTGTGGAACAGTGCAGCTCTGTGTCTCCAGCTCCAAGGGGTCATTAAGAGTATTCCTTGCACTGAATATTTTCAGGAGGCTGGTGGATGGCACTGGGGTATGAGTCCTTTAGGCACTTGGTGTCTCCTGAGCAGTAGAAATCACTTTTTCCTCATCAGTTTTAGGAGTGTAACCCTGGGAGAGAAAGCTGCGAGTTCCAATAATTTTCCTAGGCTGAATTTTCTCAATAAATCAAAGCACATCCTCTCTTCCCCAACCTTCAAGGGGGCTGGCTCAGCTCTGGGACTGGTCTGGACTGTGCAAACCACAGGGTCTTGGGGTGGCAGCTTCAGGCCCAAAGGTGTAGGAATGTGCCTTTTGTAGATGGAGTCACAAAACTACCCCTTGTCCCCTTAAAAAGGAAATAAGCCCAGAAGTTTTTTCTTCGATTAGGTGAAAAAAGCATCTTATATGCCTGGAGGACTTCACCTCAACTTAAGGATAGCTAATTGGACAGGAGCCAAAAAGTCCTGCCTGGGCAATTTACTAGAAAAAGAAGAGAACAAAGAAACCAATATCTTTTGTGAGATGTTTTACCAGGGACAAGGACTTCTTGCACCTGGATCAGTTTTTCTCTGTAAATACAGAGTTTGTTATTTTGCCTTTTATTAAAACCTTTTTGCTTCCAACACTACAACAGAAGCCATCCTGCTGATTTTATGCCTTCTAAGGTAGCTGAGCTATCTTGGTTGTGAAATAGACCTCCAAGAGCTTATGAGAGCTGGCTTGAGGAGGCTCCTATTTCAGCAAGGTGCTTGGACTGACCCTTCCTGTCCTGCTTCCTCCACACCCAGGTTGTGAAGCTGTGCCGTGACTGCCTGAAGAAACAGGAGCCTGTGCTGGGGGACACCAACATTTACCTGCTGAGGATCCTCAGCATTGCCTCCGAGGTGCTCTCCTACCTGCAGATGTTCGAGGAAGCAGCTGACTATGCCAAGAGGATGGTGGATGGCTACCTGTGCGTGTGTGCCCTTCCTATGGCAGCTCTGTGCTCCTGCCCTGTTCAGCAGTGTGCCACAGGAATCATTTTCTTAGTCTGTTCTCATGAGGGCAGTGGTGGTGAAATTAATATGGGAACCTTCTTTGTACCACCAGATAGAGAGAGGTCACTTCTTAAATGCACAAGGGCTTCCAAACACCTTGATTTACTAAACTGGAGCTGGCAAATGATTTAGGGACATCTTTCACTGGCCTTTTTGCTTTGTCTCAGAGGCATCTCAGGGCTGCCCTGACAGCAAGACACAGAGCCTGGGTGCAGGACAAAGGGGCTGTGACTGCAGGAGATGCCTGTTCCCTGCACGCTGCAGGGAGGAGAGGTCAAAGAGAAACATGTCAAACACATAACTTCACTCCTCAATATTACATGGATTTTCTCTTGGCTAATTATACAGTCCTGTGGTAAAAGCTTAGTGAGAATAAAGAAATTCAGGTTTAGATCCAGGGTAAACCTCACATTAAAAATTACGTGCTTTATTATTACTGAGGTTTTATAACAGGACTGATGAGTATTTAACAGAAGGGGAAAAAAAAAGGAAAGACAGAAAAATAATGGAAACTGTTGAGAAGAGAGAAAAGCCTGATTTATCATCTCATTCACCCTCCTGCTGAGGACATCTCACACTCATTTCTTGACTTTTGGTCAGTTCTACCCCAAAGGCCTGTTATGTTTTGTTCTTTTGCAGAGGGGTGACAGAGTCACCTCCCTGGCTTGTAGGCCTGACAAGCAACTTCATGTCCCAGCCCTGGTGCTGAGCTGATTGACTGAGAGAAAATTCCTTCCCCTCTTTGTTCCTCAGTTTTTCAGACCATGGTTAGGACCTTGGTAGTTTCCTTTCTTGCTTTAAGTGCCAATTCAAAATTCCAAGGAAGCCCTTGAGGGCAGGTCCAAGCAGCTTCTAATTCTGCTTCACCTTTCAAAGTTGGATGTAGAGGAGAGGTTTCATTTTTCCCACCTTAGGCACTGAAAATTCCCAGATGAAGGGATGCATCTGCAGAGGGTGAGATGAACATTTCTGGAGCTTCTGGAACCATCTGTTTCTCTTCCTGCTTTGAATGAGGAACTGGTGATTGTTGCATTTTTACCCCACTAAGTGTGTCAGGTTAAGCTGCTGCCCTCTGAGCTGTAGGGTCAGATCTGTGTTCTGCTTGTGCCAAAATATTGACAGAGTGTGGTTTTCTCTTGGCAGGAGATGACAGAGGTTGGCTTTCTCCAAGTCAGGAGCTGAACTTTCCCAGTTCACATCCCATCTTTCATAACTCATGACCCTGTACAGCCCTGTCCTTGAGTAATGTGTCCCCTCCCCTTTCTAAGAAGGGCACATTTCAAGGGCATTAGCTGCAACAGGCTCTTCACCTGAGCAAACAATCTGCTCTTTGGCAAACATATCATGTCAGTGACACTTTTAGGAACCCAGATTTCTCCTGAACTAAAATTACCCAATGTTTTCCCAGGAAAATTTACCATCCCAACAACGCTCAGCTGGGGATGGCCGTGATGCGGGCGGGAGTGACTCACTGGCACGCTGGCCTCATTGAAGCTGGCCATGGCTTGATCTGCAAAGCCTATGCCATCCTCCTGATAACCCATGGACCTTCCCACCCAATTACCAAAGACCTGGAGGTAGGTGCCATCTCCTGCCTTGTCTCTGCTCTCTACCTGGGCAAGATTACAGCCAAGCTGTAGAAACAACCACCTGTAAGAGTTGAGAGATGTATTAAGTGCTGACTGCTTCTTATCAGCGATGTAGTTTTATCTAGATTCTGTTACATTCTGCTGGGAAATGCATGTCCTTTCTTATTGGAAATATTCATCCCTGAAAAACAGCTTTTATTCTGCACCAGAACATACACAAGAAATGGCAGCTGAGCTCCTGAATCTTCTTTGAAATTGCTGTGCCAAAAGACAGAGCCCCGCTCATACTTCCAGCAGGCTGATTTCACTGCTCTCAGATGGATGACATTGCAATTTGAGTATATCAAATTACATGTGGTGGATGTGCCCAGTTTCCCACCTGATTTTCTTTATTGGTGTCCATTCTTCTTTATTTACCACTCCCCACTCCTTCTCAGCAGCAGTGTGTTTTTCCTCAGATGACTGATAGGTGTATTTCCTAGCTTAGAGTCAAGAGTGGAGATCCCAGGGAATTGCATCTGCTCAGATAAGAGGAATTATTTACAATTGCAGCTGGGGATCTATCATTTCTGTAGCCCCTAATCCACTTCATGTGACCTGTTTGCTTCACAGCATTCTCCTTTATTACCTTTAAAAAATTAGAGGATACCAGATGAAATCCTTTATTGATGTCTTAGTCCCCATATAGCAGAGCTATAACCTTTATTGGTGCAATTTTATATCTTCAGAAAAATTAGTATCTACTACCTAAAGCAAATCTGTTGACTGTTTCCATATATGTAGCAAAGGATGAGACACAGCACCTCCATTTCTGTGCTTCCCTTCACATTTTAGGGAGAAAATAGCAGATATATGGCACAGGCTTATCCCTGTGCTCCTAAACCAAGGGTTGAATAAACACACAGACAGGTGTAAATATATATCCTGGAATCCCTTCTGCTCCTCTGCTATAATGCAGCACTAGGAATGACTGCTGCTGATGAATTCTGGGGTCTAAAGGGTGCAAATATGGGATTAAGCAACTCTTGTCTCTCACTTGATGTGACCCCACCCTGGTGATGGGCCACCCCAGGGGCCAGGCCCAGGGTGTGGATGGGAAGTTCACTCATTTCCTGGCTCTGCACAGCATCACCTCCAGGTCCTGCATCACTTTTTGGAGTGTGAGGCTTCCCAGTAGCCTGTGGAGGAGCTGGATGTGGGAAAGGCTGATGCCTTCTTCAGCACGCAGGCAAATGGGAGTGGGAAAGGAGCAGAATATCTGTGCCCAGCCAGCTTTGGTCCTGCTGGTGGGACACTGAGGGCAAGGTGCCTCAGCCCCTGCATGGCCTGGGACACCCCTTGGGGACAGTGCCTGAAACTGGCAGTGTTTGACTGACGTGCTTTGAGGTCCTGTGCCACAGTAACCTGCTGTGTCCCCAGGTCATGCGCGTGCAGACGGAGATGGAGCTGCGCATGTTCCAGCAGAACGAGTTCATGTATTACAAGATGAGGGAAGCTGCCCTCAAGAACCAGAAGATCCAAGTCATGCCTGAGCCCAGCAATGAGAATGCACCAAGCCTCTTCCACAAAAAGGAATAAACCCAGAGCTTGGCACCAATTCATGCCTGCAGGGTACCATCACCTGTGGCACTTCCACACACTGGGAATGTCATACAGCAATGGGATATATCCAAGGATTGTTTCCAGTGGCACAAGTCTGACAGAATGGACCTGCTGGGGAGCACCCTGAAAACTCTTCTGAGGGCTTAAAGCAGAAGAGGTCCTGGCAGAAAAAACATCCCTTTTTCTATCACTAAGGCATTAAATAATCAAAGAGAAAACCTGTTATAAACTTATTTACATTTTTTATTGGAAGCGTGTTTCTCTCTACACCCATCCTGGTTCTGAATTCCTTTGTTAAATTTTGATTGATCTTTCCTAAGGGGTTCTACCACTTCCTTGGGATGACATAATATCTTTCCAGTGGTGTCCAAGGGACGATAGAAGTGGGAAGCCAGTCCCAAGAAGTGTCATGTTCACCTGTGGGCAATGAATGCAAACTGAACAAGACCCCACAAATGGTGTTTTGTGTTAAATGATATTTTTTCTGATGAAAAACTGCTGGAAAATGATTTTGCACCTGGCACAGGTGCAACATTGAACTGTGGGCCATTTGCAAGTGAGACTAACTGGAATCCTTACATCAAGATAAGTTAATTGAGATTAATTATTCTCCTTAGTTACAAATCAGAAAATGTCCACAGTGATGGACACGGGGCCATGCCAGAAGCCAGTTGCTCTAGTTTGGTGCGCTGGCTGTGTGGATTGTTCTAACTGGACAAGGAGTTTCCAGGGAGGGGAATCCACCCTTGCTCACCTTCAGGGTGAGCTGGGGGCTCCAATGACTTAAAACACCTGTCTTTTAACTTAGCTGTTTAATCAGTTTTGCACTGAGGAATAAAGGATAGTCCATAGATCAGCTGCCAGTGGACTGCTAACAGAATTAAGGAGAAGTCTAATGGCTAAAGTTGGACTTCTAGATATTAAAAAATGTATTTGTTGTCTGCCCATATGTCTCAAAATCCAACTGATTTCCTGCACACTTTCAGTGGTAGCCAGGAGAGTAAAAGGTTTATTCAAGAATCCCTACCTGCTCCTCAGCACAACAGCAAGAAAACAAAACCAGGGCTTTTTCTCTTTGACATTTCTCAGTGATTTTTCTGATGTTTCTCCAGATGTGAGTTCACTAAAGATCTGATTTTTAGGTGCTGTTTAGCTAAGCCCTTCCATTTGTCTGTGAGGTGCCTTTGCCCTGTGTGACAATCCATATTGGTTCATTTCTTGGCATGAGGATCAATGTTGATCTGTAATATGAAAACCCTTCCTGGGCACAGAGGAGTCCTGGCAGCAGCCTTGGAAAAGGCAGGTAAGAGGAAAGAGTTTCCTTTCCTGTGTGCAGCAGAAAACCACATCTCCATTTGTCCTGAAGTGCCAAGCAAGAGTGCAGGAGATGACTTTGGTGCTCCCTCTGTCTACAACCAGCCTGTCTCCTGCCAGGAGAGAAAACCTGTATTTCACCATGGAAGAAGTGTTTAGTTCCAGTTCAACTCAATTTATCAGGTGCAGCTCGGGCTGAAACACACACTGTATACCTGAAGGGAGCTCTGACCCTCCTGCTGGTGGGAAGGGGTGGGGAGGAGATGGGGATGGGGTGGCCAGAGCCTTTAGGGCTGGTATTCCATGCTGGTTTCTTTCCCAAGGCAGCTTTCCAAACAGGATCACTGGTGCTTCCTTGACTCCACCAAAACCACCCCAAATCCTTTGGCCCTGCTGGTCACTCTGATCACTTTGGCCATGTCTGCAAGGAAAGGGACCAGAGCCCTTCTCCTGCCCAGTGCTCCCCAGCCCAGATCAATCATAGGTGCAGGACCCACCAGGGCACCCCCAGCAGGCTGCTGGCACCTGTCCCCAGGAAAGGGCTGAAAGAAACTCATCAGCATGTGTCACTCAGTGGGTCTGTGCCTTGCCTCAGCTCCATTCTCCAAACCAGCACACCCTTAGATCAGTTTGTTGCCCAATTTCTGCCATTGCTTCCATGAGCTTTAGAGGCTTGTGTCTATTTATAGTAGCAATGAAGAGGTTGATGACAATGAAGAGGATTCAAAAAAAAATTTATTTTAATGGCCACATTTTACATGGTAAACTACTGGCATGTGTAATATTTCTAGATTCTCTTGCTGACTCTCTTCAAGGTGAGGTCACCCATGGTCATTGTCTGAAAAAGAAATGGAAAGTGTTAGCTTTTTATGAATTTGTAGAATCACTGAATATCTCAAGTTAGAAGGATCATCATGGTATTTAGCTCCATACTGTACTTAGGATATGGTCTTGCAAATCAAAACAGGACTGCTCCCCAGTCTATCTCTCATAAACTGGATTTTTAAAGCTTTGAATTTCTTCATGACTATCCAAAAGCACGTAGGGATAAGCAGGCATCCCTCAGCTGGGATGCTTTCTGCTCTAAGAGTGCCAAGCCCTGGCACATACCTGTTGCTCTGGTGGGTAAGAACACACCCTCATTACCCAAAACTTTGATCAGCCATGCCTAAACTGGGGTCTTAAAAAGTACTTTCTGGATCATACTCTAATGAGAAACTGCCTTCAGCTCCTGGCTGCAGAGCCTGTGTGCAAGCACGTGCTCTGCTCCAGCACCTCCCAGTGCCTCTGTAGCCTCCCAGGGCAGGCTCCTGAAGGGAAGGCAGCCCTGCTGTTGCAGCCATTGCCCCTCTACACTCACGTAGGTGATGGTGTCTCCGTTGAGCTCCGTGACGGATTTCATCCCTTTCACCTCTGTGACCAGTTTGTTGTTTCCCTCCATCTGCACAACAGCCTGGTGGAAGACAGAAGCATTCATGTTATTGCTGGAGACCACCTCGACCCCTGCATGCTGTCCTTCCCCTGCCATAGCAGGAGGGGACTGCAGAGCCACCTGAGCTGCACATCTGAAAAGGCCACAGACAGCAGCAGCATCCCCGGGGCAGCTGTCACTGATCAATGAAATTAACCAAATAAATATGACAGCAAAGCCCATTTCTGTTTATCTGTCTTGCCCAGCTCTGTGTTCATTCGCCCTTGAGCTGCTGATGTACAGAGGCTAAAAGTCTTCTAGTAATTCTTTCCAAAAGAGTTTATGCCAAAGGGAGTGCAGGGGTGCTGGAAATTGTGACACAGCTGGTAGAGCTCTCAGAGCCCCATTCACAGGGCATTTCTTTGGGGATCATCCCTCCTGCTTTCAAAAGTCCCTGCAATTCCATCTTCTCTTGAGGCAGAGATGAGAGATAGATTTTGCCAGTGGTGTTGCCATTCTATGAACCATTGGAAACTTATGGCCAGGAAAGGGAGCACCCAAGTTCAAGGGTGGCAACTCCTCACATTGCCAAATCATCTCCCCCAGGGTAATCTGAAGCAGTGGGAAAGGCTAACAGAGCAGCTAACAGCTACTGGGACTACAAAAGGAAATTTTTTGGTTTATAACTGATTCTCTGATTTTCCTGCACTACCTTTGAATCAACAAATTAAGGCAGAGGTATGTTTTGTGTTGCAACATGACACAAAGTCAATCCTTTTCCACCTCAAATCTTTCAGAAGTCTTCCTGTCAAAGATTTTTACCAAAGCATCTCTATCCCCCTTTTCCAAATGGGATATTAAAACACTGGCTTCTAGTGTTTTCCAAAATTACTATTGAAATAGATTCAGAAATACAAGACTTCTTCTGCAGGAAGTGCAGTGTATTAATTAATACCTGTGATATGGTCAATCCCTTTGCTCATATGCAGAGGGAATGGCTGGAAAGGAGATTTAATGTCCCTGAACCCCCACGGCCCTGGCAGAGGAGGGGCTGCTCACTCACCTTCACTTTCTCTCCATTCAGCAGCTCAATCTCACTCTCCTCCCCAATGGTGAACTGGTTTTTCATCACTTTGGAGCCAGTGGTCACGGTAACCGTGAACTTTTTCCCATCCTGCACAATTTCTGAGACGCTCTTGAGGTCCTTGCCCTTCTGGATCTGGTCCTCAGGGAGCCCTGCCCAGGAACAAAAGACATGGAGTGAACAGTGGAGCCATCTGTGGGCAGAATGCTGCTGCTGAAAAAATCAATGCGGCAGGATTTGGGGACCTACAGTTGGGAAAAATTCTATTCCAGTGTGCAAAAACCTTTCAGTGATGGTGCTTCCCCAAGAGCCATATGTCCCTGAGTCTGCTGGGGAGGAAGATTAATTCTGTCATCCTGAATTTTGTGTGGGAACTAGACATGTCCCGTATCTTGCTGACCTGACTGGGAGCACAAACACCACCTCCCTGTCTAAGAATAAATCCTGCTTTCCTTCCTTCACTGACAGGCAAGGAAAAATGGATTAAATAAGAAAGAATAAAGGAACAAAGTGGGTTTTTAATGAGATTCAGGGTTCCTCAGAACCAGTTTATAAAATCTTTTCCCAAAGCCTGAAGGTGATCTGACAGGTAGAGCCCTTCTGGCACATAACCATGCAGAAATATTGCAAAGCCCCCTGGATCCCTGCAGGACCACATTCCCTGTCACAGACACAAGTGGAAATCTATCAGACACATTCATCATTCAGCATTTAAACAACACCAACTATTGTTCTGATGAATGGTGGGATGTGAGGCTGTGCAGCATCAGAGCACAGTGGCTGAGCAATGTCCTGCTTGTCCCCAAATTTCACAGCCTGATGGAGCAGGTCTGCAGTGCCCCTAAGCCACCAAGGTCCTGCAGGCTTACCACGTGTGTGCAGCACTCAGCCATGCTGGCCAGAGGCTGCAGAACCCGCTAGGACTGACTTCCTGCAAGCCATAAACTTCACCCATCATCTCCTGACCTCCCACCCCAGACAGAGAGATGCTTTCTCTTCTATTTTGAGATCACATCTCCACACAAATACATTTAAAATCCCAATAATTACAAGGTGACGGACAGAAACAGCAAATCTCAGAGATGTCTCAATCTACATCATCAGCACATCAGCACAGCTGGCTCCCAAAAATCAGTGGGATCTGCAGAGACAAAGCAGTACACAGCACATGAAGGCACATACCGAGGGCTCTCATGAAGGGCTCAAAGTTTTCCTGGTGCTGGAGCTCGTATTTTCCAGTGAAGCTCATTGTGGAAAAGCTCTCTGTGCTCCTAACACAAGAGAAGGTGCCTTGCTGGTAAGCAGAGCTTGGTTTTATATCATCCTTCTGCCTTAAAAGTTGGCCAGAGGTAAGATGATGTAATTGGTTTATGGGCATGTTCAAACATTAACGTAAAACTGGGCAATGGTCAGTGATAAATTTCTCTGCATTTTACAGATCACAATTTACAACGTGGGGGCAGGGAAAACCCCATAAAATACATTTTATGGAGGTTGCAATGTAGCATCCATAATCAAATGATAAAAATATTATAATAATTGTGCAAAGAGTCTCATTATCAGAGGAACCAAATCATCTAATGAGTTTGCAGTCTGGGAGCACGTATGTGGAGGAGGAGAATGTGGTGACTGTGTGTGCCCTGGGGCTGGCCCTGGGGGCTTCTGCTCACTGGTGTGTGCATGGTGGGTCTTTAGCACTGGCAGAGCAGCGGCTGCACACCGGCAGGGACTGACTCACTCACACACCTGTGCTGGTGGGGTTTGGTGTAACCCAGATGTAGCAGCAGCACAAACCCATCGCTGTCCTCTAAGAAAAATGCTCCAAATCAATTCCTGGCCTTGCACTGGCCCACCTGAAGACTGCAGTTTGAATCAGGCTCCACCTCTATGGTCCTGTGTGGATAGAGAGCTGGTGCCATTAGTGATCTACCAAATCACTTTCATCTCCTTTTCCTGTAGGGGCCACAGTCACTTGTGTACTGAAGAAGCTTTCCAAACCTTGGAATTCAATGCTCCCAGGTGCCACATCAGAAGGGCCAGCAGCAGCCTCCAAGTTGAGCCCAATTCCTCCCTCCAAAGCAGGACTCAGAGCTGGGCTCCTCCTCCAGTCCCTTTGGCTGAGCACCCCAGGATTGCTTCATGGCTTCTGAGCATCCATCCTCTTGGGTGTGAACTCCCAGGCTGGGCTTCTTGCCTCAATGTATTCCTCCTCCCTCCCAAAGTCAGCTCACATCTTTGTCCTTTTTTGAAGTGAAATAATGTATAAGAATGACAAAGACCTATCTCCATCCAATTTGGAGATGCTGTCAGAGCCTTCTGCCGCTGTCTGTCCTGCTGCTGCCACCTCAGCCTGCTCTCTGTGCTGCAGCAGTGAGCCTCAGTTTCTGGTTAATTAGTACAGGCAGTGCCTGGCAGATGAGGCAAGAGAGGGAAAACCTTGGCTGGTGGGACGGACAGCGGATGAAGTTGGCTGGGAGGGGGGAAAATCCGCAGGGACATCATCCCTGTGTGCCATGGAGGGAGCCAGGCCGGTTCAGAGAGCATTCATGGAGGGGTGGATTGACTCAGCAATTTCTCCAAACAGCTTTTGGGTTTCTCCAAACAGCTTTTGGGTTCTTTTCCATTTTATTCCCTCAGGAATGATGCCACGTTAGGAATTGCATTTCATTTTTATGCCTGCCTCAGGTGAATAGCCTGGTGTCACGTGGGGCTGTGCTGACATGTCCCTTTTCAGTGTCCTCCTCATGGGGACAGCGGTGACTGACCTCTTTTGCTGTGTCCTGGCCAGATCCCTGCCTCCTGTCAGCCAACATTCTCTGGCCAGGGGACACCTGGAAGAACATGTGTGCCTCCCACATTTTCATGCCCTGGACCTCCAGCTGCTCCTCCAGGCAATTCAGGTTCCCTCTCTTTGCATGATGGGGAGAGAGATTAGGCTTGAAAAAACTGCAGAGTTCCCAGGCCCACAGTGTCCATGGAGATGAAGCTCCTAAGGGCTGCATGTCCTCATCAAATGTTAAAAGGGGAATATAATTATCCAGGACTCTCTTGGTAACAGGGTAGAAATTTTTCCATTCACATAAATGGGCAACTCATGAGAGAATTCACCCCATTTGGAACTCAAGTTGGTCTCTGTAGGTATCCTCTCTTCCTCTGCTAACTGTAAATAGCTATAACACATCCTTGCTCCTGATTTGCTGTTGCTATAAGTGGGGACTATGGATTGCTGTTAGAAATTTGGAACTTTGTGTTCTGTTGGGCTCAATATTATTTTATTTTCTTTAGCAAAGATATGCAGGTCGTACTAAAGAAAGGAGAAACGCTTATTGAATGAAATTTGGCCAAGGTAATTATTATCCAGCCAGGCCTGCTGAGCAAATGGCAGGTGAGATAAACTTAATCTCAATAGCAAAGTTCAGAATACTTATACATCTCCCCAACAGAATACAGCATCTTTTAAAGTATGATATCATTTTACTTTTCAAGAAAATGCACTTGATTTGCATTAACATGAGGCCATGTCAATTGATAATTTGATTAAAGTAAATCCACATCCTAAAATTTGAATCTGGTTTGTATAAAGAGAAAATGCATGGATCATTTTCAAAAATTATTGAGGAAGCTACATCTTGAGGGAAGCCAGCAGGTACTTCTGTCTTTAAGCTGCCTTGAAAATAAAGCTGAGGGTCTTAGAAGCTTGTCAGAAAAAAAAAGACTGAAGTATCTTATTTCTGCTTTTTGCACCTGAATCAGATATAGGGACAGCCAGAACATCTTAGGCAAGAATATCACCAGTGGATCAGCCATGGTTTTGGCCAAATTTTAAACCCCATCTCCTCTGTCTCCCTGGGCACTCATCCTGGGTCTCCAAGACCCACCTCTTGAAGGAGAGGTGCTCAACCCAAACCTCCCAAACTGCAATTTGTGGCTGGTGCCTCACGTTACAACATCTTCCACAATCAAGAAGAGTTTGGCTCGGTCACCTCTGTAGCTGCCTGTGGAGCAGTTGCATCCTTTTATGACATCCCCTCAATCCTTCGCTGGATTCCTGAGCTCAGCTCTCAGCTCTCACTTTCACTCAGCCTCTGGGAAGCCACCCTCCTACCTGCACTCCTTGGTAAGTTGAACATTATAACTAGATTTTCAGGTTTACAACTCCTACAGGGGAAAAAAAAAAAAAAAGTTTCTGCCTCCTCCAGTTCAAACTGAAATTCTTAATTAAGTTCTGAACTACAAAAATGACTTTACAGGCAAAGTATGGGGAGAGGCACTTCCTGTGGCCCAGGGGAGGGTCCCTGGCAGCCTTGTGGAGGTCTGGGAATGTCTTCATGCACCTCCCCTCTATCAGCTCATTTGCTTCTCTTATCTGTCCCACCAGTGACTCCCCAGACTCCAGTGAGCCCAGCACATCAGTGCTTTGGGAAGCCAGGGTTGGGCTCTACACCAGGATTTTCTTGGCCCAAATGTGAAAGGCTACAAGGCAGGACCTTTGATGATTCAGTCCTGGATTTTTCTAGTGCAGGTCCAGTTGAACACCCCAAAACCCCTAGACATTTTTTAAAAAAGCTTGGTCACAAGCTTGACAGTCATGGATCCCCAGGTGGGCTCCCCTCTGTCTCAACTTATAGTATTGTTGGGTAATTCTATTTCTGCTGCCCTTGAACCTGGAAACTTGGTCTGCTGCCAAGTTTTCACATTTCTGGTATCATTCGTTTGAACCTTGTGGTACAAAGGTTTCTTCATCAGGCCACATGACTGCATTGCTTCGAAAGGTTGGATGGGATGGAGAAGATGCTGCTGCTGCTGAGAGCTCTCCATCCCCCTTGGTTTTCCTTGTGGTGTGTTACCAAGACAGCACTGAGATTAAATACAGCATCTTTCCCAAATTCTTCTCTTTTTAAAATGCCCTTGGCAGTCTGCTGAGATTCCTGCCTCCAAGCTGTATCTTCCAAGCTGCAGATATGCAAATGCCATTTCCTATAGGTTTAGATTAGATATGTCATTATCAGAGCCCTGATAAGAATGCAAAAGCAGGAGCTTGTGCAGAGAGCTGCTGCTTGATAAAGCTTTTCATCGATGCTGTTATTCAGAAAAGAGCAGCCCTCAGCCCTTGTCATCTTATTGCAAAGGTGCCAAAGGGAGCAAAGGGTTTGTATTGCTTCTTCAAGGTCAAGGTGGCTCTAGCACTGATAGCAAAAGAGCCTTAGCTCTGCTTATCAATGATCTCCTGGGGACCAGAGCTTACAGAAGAGTTGGACTCGGCTGCTGGGATCTTGCTTTACAATAGGAATAAAGCTGCTGACTCTGCCACCCACTTCCCATTCTCTTGCCTCCAACATTTGTGGTGTAGAGCTGTGGTCTCTCTCCAGGCACAGGGACCCTCTGTTTATGCCCTCAGAGGATGTGCATTGTCCCAGCAGGTTGGCCTTTGGTGGGGTGAGGCTGCTCTCCATCCCACAGCCCTTGTGCAGTCAGGGTAAAGGACTGGAAATGGTGCTCATTGCTTATGGAACTAGTTTGTGCCAGGACAAGCAAAGAAAATGTTGGGAAAGAAATGGAGGCATTAGCAGTCAATGTTCTTGAGTGAGAAAGGTCTGGAAGAGACCCCCAGAGCAGAGCCAGTGAAGATTTAACCAATGCTGCATCTGACCCCACCACACATCTGCAGTGCAAACATTTCCCTCTGACCCAGGCACATGAAGAGGCCCTGAGACACAGCGGGGACAAGGAAACTTTTATCTGAGCAAGTGCAGGAGACTGGTGTGTTGGGCAGCCTCCAAGTGCCCACAGGTGTCAGATGAACTCCAGTCCTGGAGGGACACCTGGCTGTCCAGCTGTGCTCCCCTTCATGCTGATTTATCAAGCACAGTGGCTCACTCGGTGCTCCTCACAGAGGGCTGCAGGTGATGAGTCAAGGAGAGAATCCTGGGGCCAGACAAGTGTGGGGAGGAGCCTGTTCCTGTCTCTCCCTGAGGTAAATATATAACCACAATCTATATATAAAATGAAGGAAAGTGAGATGGTGGGTGCCTCTTGGCCGGGGAAAGCAACAAGCCAAGAGTGATGCACCAGCCAGAGGGTCAGTGCTGAGGCAGACACAGCTGTGAGGAGGGCAGAGAATTGCATGGAGTCTGACAGCAACTGAGCTTTCACCCTGAGGGTTCAGGGCCACAGAGATGCTCCATGGGGAGCAACCATGGTGCCAGCACCACCAGAGCTGTGGACCTGGATTGCACTGTCCGTGTCCCATTTGGTTATATTGTGTTGTTATAGGCAAAGTGCCTCCCTGAGCACAGGTATCCCCATTTTGCACATTATGGAGCCTGATTTTTCCAAAGTCACCTGGAGAAGCTGATAAAGCATCTTCCTTGTCCAGTCCCTAACTGGGGGTCATAGAGCCCACACGCTATGGGATTGCAGATATTGATAAAAAAATGTGAACTTCAGCATGGTAGAACCAGATTGCACAACCTTCTCCAGAATACAACAGCTCCTCCAATATCTCACCAGGGTGCCAGCACTGCACAATTCCTTGAGCTCCCTTCCTTGGCCTATAAGACCCAAACCACAACACAGATGTCCCTGACCTGGTTGTGAAACACCTTGCTCTGAGGCAAGAGTGTTGCACCCAAATGTGGGGAAAGGGCTGACATGCTGGCAGCTCCTTGCCCTGCAAAATCAGCAGAGGTGGAAAAGTCTCCATGTGCACATTTGCAGATGAGAGGACGTGATCCAATGATCCATGTGGAAGTTCTGCCTCACATCAGCTGAGATATTGGCAATTTAGATCACATTTAGAAAGTGGGGGAAAGAGCCACCTTTGCTGTAGCACAGATGAAGCTTTGTACAGTTTAATTTATTTACAGTCATACATTTCTGTCTTGTATCTCCTTGACATGAGGCTCAAATAAATAATTCTGAGTGCATGTTTGCCTGTGCAGCTGCAGACATTCTGCAAACTTCCTTAGCCCCCTTTCTGATGTAGATTCTGAGCCTGACTAAGTTGTGCCTGCCTCTGAGAAGGCACAACTGAAATACTTTCATTTGTGGTCATAACCTTGCAGTTTGTACCTAGAATCTCCCTGTTCTCTCTGTGAATGTTCAGACTTCTGAACATGAGAGGGCAGGGGACACATAACTTCCACAACCCCCAGCGATAAGCTCCTGTAATTTTTCTCAGCCAATATAACACACTTCCCACTGGGAGGTACTCTGTACAGGGCAGTAAATGGCATTGCAAAATCCCAAACATCCTGATCACTGCCTTTCTGACCTGCCTGGTGTTGTCTGGGTCACTTATATGTCTGAAAGCTTTTGTTTGAATGCCGTTTTCAGACCCCAGACAATTTGTGGGCAGAGACAGGACTGGGAGTAATGGGGACATTTTTGTTCTGCTCAGGGTTATATGTTACTATTTTATTAAATGTGGTGCTTTTTGGACCTGCATGAGAGTTGAGGTCCTTTCTGTGTGCCCTTTTCCGAGTGTCTCACTGGGGACAGGAGAGATCTCGCTGAGAAGAAGGTAATAAAATCCCAGGATGGAATCCTCTGGGGGGAAGACGGGTGAACATGAAGAACCTCCTTCCCACCCCGATGAGCTCTTGCACCAGCTTTGTATCCAACATTCCTGCCGCAGGACACCGCCCGTGCTTCCTCTTCCTCAGCTCCAAAACTCTGGAGAGGTGTTCCCCGGCGTTTGTTGGGACATATCCGTAACCCGAAGGGCGGAGGGACCTGTGGGAGGGTGGGAAAGGCTGGAGGGGATCAGAGAAGGGATGTGCGGCGCCTCCAGGACGCCTGGACACGAGGCACTGCCGCCATCTAGTGATTTGGGACTCGCCGGCAGAGCCGCTGGTCCACGGCGCTCCCGGGGATGCTCTGCATGGAAAATGTCCCGGGGACCCCCAGCCAGACATGTACAGGGGCACACTTTGCTGGAGACGATGGAAAAGCTGCTCAGCAAACAAGAAGTTGAGAGTTTGGCTGGGCTTGTCTATGAGTGCTGCAACATTCGGGGCTGAGACATGTTATTTTAGGAGAATTGGTGCAAAAATTGAAAAAAAATTGAATTTTTGCTGTTATACATGTATTCCTGCTCCCTCATCCTCATCATGCTTTGGGGTGCCTTTGGAAGGTGGAGAGGTTGAGGAAATCCCCCTGGAGGGATGAAAAATTATGTGTTCCAAAAAAAGAAAAGAAAAAAAAAAGAGAGAGAAAATAAAAGGGAAAGTCTGATAGCAGCTTGAGCTGGAGTTTGCAGCTACAGGTGATTCCTGACATATGAGTCCAGAGACCATGAAGTGCTCAGGAATGGGCAAGGTCCAAAGCAGAATTGCAAATCCCAGCAGAAATAGGGAGGCAGTGAGTAAGTAAGGCCAGGTTAATTAGAGGCTATTACATTTTCTAGCTCTTCATCTGTTGCTGCAGTGGATGAGTCCTGACAGGCAGCATGGGCACACTCCTCCCCTCCTTTTCTTAAAAATTCAAAATAATATTAAAGAATCATAGAATGAATCATGGAATCATGATGGTTTGGGTTGGAAGGGACCTTAAAGATCATCTGGTTACAACTCCCCTGCCATGGGCAGGGACACCTTTCACTAGACCAGGCTGCTCAGAGTTCCACCCAAAATAAAATGCCACTCTAAACTTGAGTTCATGGAAATTGTAGGGCTGAGCATGGGAAAACCTCTCCAAGTAAATGGCAGTGTCACCCTGGTTTGTGTCCCAGGCTGTGTTCTGTGCTCACATGTGACTGCCACATCAGCAGTCCCTGCACCCCAGCAGTAACCACTGACCTTGATAATGATGGTTATCACTGCTGATAACCAGGGCATGGACAGACCTGTGGCAGCAGCCTCTTTGCAGATGCAGAGCAGCAGGTATCCTGCTGTAATAATTAGTTTGTTTTTTTTACAGGGCTCCTGCATCCCAGAGAGATGTAATGCTGAAGGTATCATCAATCTCATTGTAAGCTCTTCACTTGGAAAAAAAATCAGATGTATTAATGAATTCATTTCATAGCTAAAACATACATTAAAAGAATTGGACACACGGTAAGTGAATGCCCAGAGACACAAGGTCCCATGCTGGTGGGAAAAGGTGAGGTCTCATTGAAGTGTGCTGGGTGATTCTTGCAAAGATGTACATTGGTGATATTAAATATTAAATTGGTAATAAAAACTATCAGCCTGTGCAGTTCTTCCTATGGATCTGATCCTCGCCTTGTTCTAGCTCAAAGTGTGCTCTGCCTCTGCATGGGCAAGGAAAGAAAATCCTGAGCTCACCTTGGCACACCATCATGGAAAAGGGGAGAGGTTAGAACAGAGGAGGCAAATCACATATCCTACAGTTTTTGCTATTTCCTTTATTTCTAATATTTCAGATGTTTTGTCCAGAGATACTACTTGCAGTTTTTTGTGCCAGCTACCACTGGAGTATGTTGAGGAGCTGAGACTGTTGTGGAGACATCAGCTACTCCCCTCAGCATCTAAGTAAAGCATCACTGGGAGCTTCCAGTGATTTCAGGGATGGTGATGGGGAGGTTTCACCATCAATTTAAGCCTGACCAATCCCTGAAGAACAAGGTCCAGCCTTGCTGTTTTATCCAGAACCTTCTGAAAAGACCTGGATCCACATCTGGAATGGGGACAGACCTCCATTACAGGGTGAGCATCCCACTGCATACCAGTGTGCCAAGAGGATCTGGTGACTACAGGTACAGGGAGAACTATGGGGCCACAGCAGGTTTGGGTGGCTCAAGCTTCATCTTTGCAATGTCATGAGGAATACTGAGCACAGAGATGGTGGGGAGATGCAGGCTGGTTGGTGATATAATTTATATAGTTATAGATAAATAGCTCCCTTCCTAGCTGATTTCCTAGAGGTGTGCTCTGCTCTGGCCCACTGTTTGAGCTCAGATATATTATTAAAACACTCCTGTTTGCTTCCCGCTCTGCTACACCTGCCCTATTCAACCTTCAGCAACACCACCAGAAGCAGCTCTGTCCAGAGCCTGAAATTTACCTACTGCCTTCACCTAAAGAGCCTGCAGAAAGTCTTTTGGGATGATGGGCGTAGAAAAGTCATCTTCCACACCACTGTCCAGGGCAGTGACTGGACCACCCTCCACCATATATTTTTCTCATTGCTCCAGTTAGAACCATAAGAATAAAGAGAGAGAGGCAATGTATTTGGGGCAGACTCCTGTGCTTTGGCAGGTGGTGTGTCCTTTGCTGCAGATGTGGGCTCTGTGGCTCACAGCAGGCTGTTATCAGCCATCCTTTGTACCTCAGCTCCTGCCTGCCTGGGCTGAAGTTCTTTTGCTTCCTCCAGCACTCAGCTGTGCCCTGGGTTTGTGCAGCCACCTGTCCTGTCCTGACTTTGCCCTTCAAAAAACGCTGATTATATTAAAATAAAAACCAGCAAAGGGAAGCACAGCCCTTCCCTACGAATAACTGGATTTTTTTGCACAATGCCTCCCATGTCTCCTCCCTCCCCCGTGCCTCAGTTTCCCCACTGATGTGACAGAGGTGTTGGGAGGCTGAGCAGAGCTGAGTTCCAGACTGATTGTGCTGCAAGGGACTTCTGGGGTTTCCCGACTCAAACCCTTCTTTAAGCAGCTTCAATCTCAAATTTAATTCCAAACTCATGGTTTAATTAATCAGGTCTCTCCATGTTCCCCACTCGAAGTCGGAATGTCTCCCGGGTTGCACAAGAGACCACAAGGTCTCCACGCCCTGTGCCTGATCACCCTCAGGTTAAAAGCTGTCTCCGAATATTTAACCAGATTTCCCCCTCGCTGCAGCTCGCACCTGCTGCCCCTTGTCCCGGCTCCTGGCACCGGCAGAAGCAGCCGAGCTCCGTCTCTCCCTCTTATCCCCATTCCAGGCTTGCTGCCGGCCGTCTCTGCCGCGGCACCGGGAACACCCCTGAGGGGACAATTTTCCGTGAGCACAAGCGCAAAGGGTGGCCGGGCTGGAAGCGGTGGCCGCAGCTTCTTTGGGCACTTCCCCGCCGTGCTGAGCCGCGCTGAGGGGGCAGCGCTGCCTGAGGGGGCACAGCCGGGCGGGCACAGCCGGGGCGGGCACAGGGGCAGCGGGAGACCGGGCCGGGGCCAGCAGCGCCGGCGGGATTTGCGCCGGTCCGGAGGATTTAGCTCAGCCCTTCCTACACTGCGTCAAATCCTGTCCTTAGTTTAACCCCTTTGAACAAAATCGGCCTGCTCTGAAAACGTAGCGATCTCTTTTTTAATTTAAAGCTTCAGCTTTTGCAAACAGCCCACAAAAGGTTCATGACGTGCTTCTGCAGCGACTTGTGCGCCGTCAGGGCTTTTCCTCAGGCGGGAATGTCTCCCCGGGCAGGGTAGAGGGAAAGCCGGACAAGGAGGCTCCGACCTTGGCATAAATCCCAGGCAGCCTTTCCACCCTCTGCAAAATGCCGAGTGCCCTGCACTGACCCAGCTGCTCCAGCTCCCTGTGGGAGGAGGTGGTTTGTCCCCTGGGGAGTTCTGTCTGCCCACAGGAGAGCTTTTGGAGGGAGTTGTTTTGGGGTGAGGGCCTGTTCCTGGTGTGAGGTTTGTGTGCCAGCTTTGGGTTTCTGGCAGCGATTGCGGTGCCTCCCCAGCAGCGATGGAGTACATCAGCACACGGGGAGGCACGGGGGCCGTGGACTTCGAGGGAGCCCTTTTCTCTGGCTATGCCCCCGATGGGGGCCTCTTCATGCCCCAGCGCATCCCCTCGCTGGACAGGGACACCCTGCGAAGGTGGAGCAGCCTCTCCTACCCTGAGCTGGTGAAGGAGCTGTGCTCCCTCTTCGTCCCGGCCGAGCTGGTCCCACGGAACGCACTCAGTGGTGAGCTGAGTGGGGAGCTGCCCGTGGGGACGTGGACAAGGATTTGGGGGGGTCTGGATGCATCTGTCTGCCTTTCCCTATCCTCTTCACAGGCCCCTAGAGAAGGAGCCTGCTGCACATTGCCTGCTCCTTTCTGTAGCCTGCTCTCCTCTGTCACCTTGCTGGCACTAATGGAGAAGGTGTCCCCTGTTTAAAAATAAGGGTTCTGGTGACAGCAGCAAGCTGATGTTGTGGCTCTGCTCACTGCTGGGGCTCCCTGCTGCTTCACGCTTGCCTTGACGTGTGTTTTTAAATGTTTTTAACAGTTATGAGCTATCTTTTCCACCAGAGGGCAGCTGCAACCTCTGTCTCAACAGCACATTGGTATAAAACTCGGGTTTCCTGTATTTTATGTTTTAATGTAGTTTTCTGATTGTGCGGCATGTCCCCTGGGATTACTTAGCACAGAGTTATCAAACAGCATGAAGATGGGCTGGTTCATTCTGAATAACCACAAATAACTTTTGGGATATCTGTCACTGCACAGAGCCTTTGGTTGTGCAGAAAGGTACCCAGGAGCACAAAGAGCACAAATGCAGGAAGCCATGGGTCAGAAAAACACTCCTTTCATTTAACAGGCTATTTAACAATTTTTCCTCTAGAGTTGATTGACAAGGCCTTCAGCAGATTCAGACACAAGAATGTTGTGCATCTGTCCAGGCTGAAAGATGGGCTGAACATTTTGGAGCTCTGGCATGGTGTTACATATGCATTTAAGGACCTGTCCTTGTCCTGCACAGGACAGTTTTTACAGTATTTCTTGGAGAAAAGGCAGAAGCATGTCAATATCCTGGTGGGTGAGTATGACTCCTTGGAGGTAAGGTTCTTGGGCAGGCCTTTACCTTGAGAGCCACCATCCTACAGCCCTCCCCAAAGATGCCCCAGGATGGTATTGCCTCATAATCTCCAGGCAATGCCAGAGTGGCTGCTCTGGCCAAAAACATCTCATGGAGCATCTCTACATCTTTTTCTTAAAGTGAAGTGATGCAGGTTTGATTGACACAGCAATATTTTGCTTTTCTTGGTGCTTCCTCACTTTGAAACAGGGACTTCAGGGGACACGGGGAGCTCGGCCATCGAGAGCGTGAGAGGGCAGAAGAACTTGGACATCTTTGTTCTGCTGCCCAAGGGGCTCTGCACCCAGATACAGGAGCTTCAGATGACCACTGTCATTGAAGACAATGTCCATGTCTTTGCTGGTTGGCACTACTGTTCACTTTATGGCTCTGCTGTGTCAAAACCTTGACCCTAGAAGTCTGAGGGGGCTGCTCAGTGGGGTTTGCAGCTGCAGCCAGCTGGGTCATTGCTATCACCATGCCCAGACACCTGGCTGACAGGAGACAACATCCCCAGTTTGACAACCAAGCAGTTTAAGGCTTCTTTTTCTCCTGGCCATAAATCAGAGCTGCCTCCATGTGGGTGGTTGGTGTTTGGCTGAACTAAGTTCAGCACCATTTTTTGTCACTAAAGGGATTTGGAGCCACCCCTTCCCTCAGTCCTTTCGCCTTCATGGGTGAGCCACCTCCTGCCACCGTGCCATCCCCGTGGATGGGCATCACCACTGGGTGCTCGAGCTGCTTGAGTTCCCATGGACTTCTCTGCTCGGCCTGGTCTCACCTTGGCATCTCACAAGGGGATGCAGCATTTGCCTCCCTGGCAGGTTTATATTTGCTAGAAGCAGCAGCCCAGAGTGCTGTGTCTGCAGAAACCACCTGACATCCACAGGGTGCCACTCAGGCCCTGGTTCACGCAGCCCTCAGGGCAGATGGGCAGCTCCTGGCCACAGCAAACCCCAGGGCTTGAGACCAACCCTATTTCTGAGCAGAAACACCTCGTGCCTGATGCACTGCTGCTGGCAGATCTAATCTTTCCTTTCTCCTTTTGACAGCTCATGGGAACAGCGATGAAATCGATGAGCCCATCAAGGAACTGTTTGCTGATGTTGATTTTGCTGGAAAATACAACGTGATGAGCTTGAATTCTGTCAATTGGTCCAGGATTATGGTGCAGATTGCCCACTACTTCTATGCCTACTTTCAGTGTGCCCCATCCCTGGATACCACCCAGCTGCCCATGGTGGAAATTGTTGTGCCAACGGGAGGAGGAGGAAATATCACGGGTAAGGGGAAAAAGAGATGGGTTAGATAAGAGAGAGAGAATGCTCTGATCTATGAACCAAAAGCACTTTGCAGATACTGGGTATTGCTATTTATTAAAACACCCACTCTCTGGTAGGATTTCTTCAGAACCACTTATATTTTATTACTCATGTATGGTTATTACTCAATATAGGTGTCACTGATGATTTGCAAGGTGCAGAAAAACCCAAACCACTCTTTGATGATGACTGTAACTATCTTGAGGATGGGCACATTGGGAGAGGACAGAATGTGTTTGATGCAGAAAAGAGGGAAAATGCTGTGGCTCTGATTTCTTAAGTGAGACATTAACAGAGGTGTGGAGTCCTGCCTGGTCCTCTCTGGTTTGCATCGTAATGCATGGTCAGGACAACCACTCTTAATTGCATAATCTGGCTTCTAAATGAGAGTCCTTGATTGCTTCAGTCCCAAAATAGGTGTAGAACTCTCTTATGAAAGCAATAAAGGATTTTATATATTCACTGCTCTTCCAGGCTGCCATCAGAGAGGCAAAAGCCCAAAGTCTTCATCTCTCCTGCTTGCCTGTCAGCTGCCTGAACTCTCTGCCCCCTGCCTGTCCACCAGCAAAAGTGGAGATGAGCAAGGGTCTGTGTTCAGTGGCAGGTGGAGCGTTGCATCCCTGGATTTTATAATCTGTGCTCTACCAAGCCCCTGAAGTCAGATATCTCAGAGTCCACTAGGGAATATAATTTCTGCCTGCTTCTGAACTAGATGCTCAATCAATTTGTAGGATGACTTCTTTGCTAAATCTCCTTCACATATTTCTTTATTGAGCACTCATGCATTTTTTTCCCTCTTTTCCCCTAGCTGGCTGTATTGCCCAGAAAATGGGTCTCCCAATTCGACTTGTTACTGTGGTGAACAGCAATGACATCATTCATAGGACTGTGCAACATGGAGATTTCTCACTGGCACAGGGTGTGAAGGCTACCTTAGCTTCAGCAATGGATATCCAGGTATGTAGTGAACTGGCCAAAATACAAAAATAGAAAATATTGCTGGAGTTTTTTTAAATCTTGTACTCTGTTCTACCTGTAAAATTCTGCCACCCAATGATGCATTCAGAGGTGTGACTCCTATTGACCATTTATGCTACAGACTGCTGGGCTGACATAGATCAAACTCCTTCTCCTTCACTTCTCAGGGTCTGACTTTCTGATCTTTGTTCTTGAGTTCTGGGTTTCTGGGGATTGTTCTATGCAAAGACAGGGACATTTCCACAACATGTGACAACTAGAGAACAAAAAGATGCCATCATGTCTTGGGGTTTTGTTGATGCTTCTGAAAAAGTCCACAAAGAGCAAGAAGAGAGACTAGGAAGGAGGTGGAGAAGTCCAGAAGAAATGCCTTGTTCATGGCTGCCTGCAGCTTGCTCAGAGCAAAACAAGTCCCAGCAGGCAGGGAAAGGCCTCAGAAAGAAAAGCCATGGAGGTACAGAAACCAAACACCTGGAAGCACACACCTCCCCTTTCATTCCCACCCTGGGATCCCCAGGGATTGGATCTGCTTCCAAACAAGTGATCAAAGTGGGAAACCCTTGGTGTTGTATCTCTGTGGCCTTAAGCTACCTGGATTTTCCAAAAGCTTTTCAAACACACTGGGAGGACCTGGCAGTCTGGAGGGATTGCCATGCTTTGCAGTCAGTAAGTCCCTATGCTCCTTTCACTAGGCTGTGCTCTGCAGCTTGGCTTTCCTCCTGAGCCAGGAACTTGTGGGGCTTCTCAGAGCTCCAGGGGTAACTGGGTTCCTCTTCAGCCCATCTCCCTTCAGTAGCACTGGCCAGCAAGTGCCAGACTTTGGGATCTTGGGGGCAGAGTCAGGTGAGACGATTTTCTGAGATTCCTGAGGAGCTAGATGAGTGAATCCTTCTGCACATCCCTCTCCATGGCTGCATGGGATGTCACTGTTCACTCACATCTGAAGCATCCATGCAAATATTCCCATAGCTAAAGAGAACATTTGTTCTGGAGGGGGATTCAGGAGGTCTCTGGTTGGGACTTGTTTAAAGCAGATTCAGCCTTGAGGTCAAGTGGGATTGCTCAGGGCTTTGTCCATTTGGGTGTTGGAAACCTTCAAAGATGGAGAGTGCACAGCCTCTTTAGGTTGCTGCTTCTGCAGACTTTGATAAGGCAGAGAAAACTTTCCTGTTAGATGCTGCCTGAAGAGTTGAAGGTGAAGCAGAAAGTCTGGTGTGGATGAGCCTTGCAAGGAGCAATCCCAGGACAATCCCAGCAGACACTGAGCTTTTGCAGCCAAGTAGGTGCTGTTCTTTGTCCCTGAGGTCAGGAAGAGCCACAGAGCTCATATCCGCACTCCAAAACTTTGTCCCCAGTATGACCTGGCCTCCAAATGGGGCCCCAGCATTTTCCTGGAGAGCTCTGGTGGTGTGGGACAGAAGCAAAACACATTCTCCTGGAGAGCTCTGGTGGTGTGGGACAGAAGCAAAACACATTCTCCTGGAGAGCTCTGGTGGTGTGGGACAGAAACAAAACACATTCTCCTGGAGAGCTCTGGTGGTGTAGGACACAAGCAAAAGCCTTACTTAGGTGGTGAGGCTTGTACTTGCACCAGTGCCCTGGCCCAGTTCAACTTACTGGTGTCACCATAGTGTTCTGTAATGGAAACCATAAGGCTGGTGGGAATGGGAAGATGTGGGAAGGATGTGGGAACAGCAGAAAGAAGGACAGGAGGAAGGGTGTCAGGAGCACAGCGTTGGAGGCACATCCAGGAGCAGTCCAGGCACACTGACCAGGACAGCCTAAAACAGGGGACAGCCTAGAGCAAAGGGCAGGCTACACCCAGACTAGACTGAAGATTAGGGGCTGGAGGCTCTGGGAGATGATGGTGGGAAGATGAAGAACAGAACTGAGCCCATAAGACACCCAGATAAGGACACAAAAGGCTGAGTAAGTCCTGATGACTTGACAAGGTAGGACACGATGCAGTGACAAAAGGTCACAGGCTCTGTGAGCTGCTAAAAGTTATGAAGAGTTTATCCAAACTTGAGCCCAGGAGGTGAGATGAGGACTCTGTAAATTGGTGCCCTTGTCCTGTCTGTCCCTACAAGGTATCTCAGCCAAACCACCTGGATGAATATTTCTTGGTGCTTGTAAATGTGCAGGAATGAGGCAGGGCAGAGAAATTGGTTTGGGACCCTCCTGTATGGTGTTGCACAGTTCTGCTGCAGTGTTGCAATGCTGATTGCTCCACAGCCATACAGGCCAGTCAGGCCCTATATGTGCCCTGTGAATTCAGGGAGATTATCAGCCAGCCCTGCAGCCAGCTGGGTGTCTCATTAAGTCCTGCAGGAGCTGGATGACTCACAGCAGCATCTGCAACACTGAGTAAACAGCTGGATGTGTCTGGTTCTCCAATACACAGTGTGTTATTAGCCTGGGCTCCTCACAGTGATGGTACAGATGTGGTCAAGCTGTTGATTCATCAGCCATCCCTTCATTTTCTGTTTTAATCTGATGGTCACTGTCAGACTGCTCTGACAGGTCAGAGGTTCAAAAGACGTTGTGTTCCCAAAGACTTGTTCTGGAATGTAGGTGAGCAAAGGGAAGACAAAAAGCCCACTCTGACTTCCACCAAGAAAAACTCAGTGGTAGGACCTCAGCCCTAATGAGACATCAGAGAATCCACAAGGATGCTCCCCCCATTTGAATTTCCTCACCTCTTGCCTTGTTGTCCCAGGAGCCTTACAATGTGGAGAGGATCCTCTGGCTGCTCTCAGGCTCTGATGGCCGCCTGATAAAAACTCTGATGGAGCAATTCAACATCTCAAAAAGGCTGAAGCTGCCCGAGGATTTGCACAGAAAGGTCAGTTCCTCACCCATACAACACTGTGCCTGTGTGTGTGTGTAAGATTATTGCTACCAGGTATTTTCAATTCATTTTCAGAATAAAAAAAATCATAATGGAGAATATGCAACCAAAAGTTTAAGCGTGGCTCCAGAACAGTTTGATATCAATGTGTGTGCATGGAGATACTAAACCCCCCCCGCTTTTTTTTTTTTTTTAAGAATGCTCTCTCTTCTTCACAGATGTAATTTAAAATTACCTGCAGTTATTTAGGTAGCATATGCAATTGGCCTATCCTTGGCCATGCACTGAGGCATTGTACAGTGGATGCTGGCACAAATTGGGTGTTTGGGAGTGGGTCTGCTGAGTTTGGTGCAATTCAGCCTTGCTGTTACAGTAAAGGGGAGCACAAACACAAAGCAGAGAGAGATACAAGAGAAAACAAAAGATGTGAGTTGTGAGAGGACCAGATACAAAATCCTGCCTTTTCCTGTCCAATTTCTGATGTGTTCTCCCTCACAGAGCAGCCTTTGCCCAGTGCCCACTCCTGCTTGTGCTGCAGCAAGATAAATATAAAACAATTTTATTATTAAAAGCAAAAAGAACTGTTGCACTGAGGTGGATTTTACAAGTGCTCAGAAACTCCCTCAGAGCTGGAGTTAGCAGTAGGAGCTGGAAATAGCAGTGCAGAGGTGAGGAGCTGAGCCTGGCTCCTGCCCACCCCCTCTCACAGCACCTGTGGATGGAAACCCCTTGCCCACACTCCATCCCTGTGGTTTATTCCAGCAGTGCCTCATCCCCAGGCTGCAGCAGCAGCCCCTTTTCCTTCAGTCTCTGGGGGAACCCATCCTCCTGCCTCTCTATTTCCACCTGCTCTAAAGCCAGCTGGGTGGTGGTGCCCTGTGTGACCCTCCCTGTTTCCCCACAGCTGTCTGAGACCCTGGGATCGTGCTCAGCCTCTGACCAGGACATTGTGGGAGCCATGCGGCGCTGCTGGGAGGAGAACCAGTACCTGCTGTGCCCCCACTCTGCCGTGGCTGCTCACTACCACTACTCACAGCCACACAGGTAGGGACAGCCATGGGCAGGAGCATTAGGGACTGGACCATCACTATCCCTTGCTCCTGCAGCATCTCCAGCCCCGGCTCACTTACACCATAAGTTTGCTTTGCTTGTCTTTCCTTTCCAGCATCCCCCGGTGTTGCTTGGCTCCAGCCTCTGCAGCCAAATTTCAGGATGCCATTCTCCGAGCTGGCCTGGCTCCCCAGATCCCCCCTGAAATCTCTGCCCTGACAGCAATGGAGACCAGGTCCACTCCCCTGGAGCGGGGACAGGACTGGGCACAGGTGCTCCGGGGCCGGATTGAAGCTGTGACACAGCACTGGGAGGCACAGGCGGGTCACTCTGCACCCCAGGGCAGGTAGTCACACAGACCTGACCACTGGGCTCAGCTGGACAGTGTCCCAGGGCTCATTCTCCACTCCCAGAAAAGCCCTGTCTTATTCTGGGAGTCTCCATGCAATGATGTATTAGCAAGAATTCACTTCCCTGTCTAATTGGACTATCTCATAGCATTTTCAGTGAAGAGTTCAATTATATCGACAATTTCATAACATTTTCAGTAAAGAACACTGCAATTGTATCCCCTTTTTCCTAATAAATCACAAAACCTGATTAAAACTCTGAGTAAACCTGGCTGTTCCATCATTACTGGCTCTTACAGAAAGCTGTCATAGCACTACCCACAGTGCCTGCTCCTTGAGCATTATCCAGTGATCCTGGCTCTGTGCTGGGATGTTCAGCCCAGCAATCCCAGTAGCACCAAAGATGCTCAATAGGAAACACATACAAGAGTGGAGTGGATCCACTTTACCCATTCCTGTAGTTTAAGTAGTGCCAGGGATTGTGTTGAGGCATTGAAACTTGCTCTGTGATAGTGTTAAATAGCAGATGTTTTCCCTGGACAAGTTTTACTTAAAGAGCTATTTTCCAGTGTTGTATCTCACAGCTTTTGGTCCTAGTCCTCCTTCAGACTCTTTCCAGGCAACTTCCACTGTAACAAGTAGGAAATGGGAAATTCCCTTTATCTTCTGCCTGAAACTTCAGGTCTTTCAATACCACGTTCTCATCATATACATATAAATACATAAATACCTTGTGTGGGAGCTGCCTCCACAAGTCATGCATCTGGCAGGAATCTCTTGTGCCTAAAAAGGGGGGAAGAAAAATAGAAATAATTATACCAGGGGGGAAAAATCCCCCTTTGCCATCAAAAAAAAATTCCCCCTTTGACATCAAAGGAAGTCCTGTAATGGGAGGATTAATTTGAAGGTTTAGTGGCATTTAACAGGGTAAAAGTAAATTCTGTGAAGTGATTCAGCTTGGGATGTTGCAGAATGTGCGGGAAGAGTGGGAAGCTTGGCCTGGGCTGCAGGCTGCCTTGCTGGCACCCAGGCAGCCTTTTCCTTGGCTCCCTCTGGCACAGCTGGCTCTGTGCCACCTCCTTCCATCCCACCGAAACCCTGCAGGAGAGGAGGGACCTCTCCTGCCTCCTCCAGGGTGGGGGCTGAGGCTGCCCCATCCCAATTAACGGGGATGAGGGAAACAGCTTAGCTGAGAGTGATGTAAAAACCACAGCACTTGGATGTTTTTGATGCTAGCAGCTCTACTTGCAGGGATTGAGCAGCTGGGAGGTGGGGTCCAGGAATGATATTTCATGAGGCCATCATTCACTCTTCTTTAGGAGCCAAAAAAATACCTCTTCTTTAAGCAGCACCTTCATCCTCACAAATAACCCTTCCCCAAATCATGGCTTTGCACTGGGGGTGCTCAGCACATCTCTGGGGGCGGCAGTAAGAAACTTCCCAATCCATTTTGACCCCCATGATCAGTTTCCCCTTTCATTGATGCAGGTGTTATATTCATTGGACTCCACTGCCCTTAACAGCTGCCTCCCCAAATCTTGGGGTTCTCAGCCAGGCCCAGTTGCAATTTAGCCCTTAATCATATCTCAGGACACCCTGTGAGAGGGGAGAGACCCAAAATTGCACCCAGTTCTGCAATTGGTTGCAGACCTGGCTGGCAAGACCCCAATCCCTCACTGGGGAGCACTGTGAAGGATGGGGTGAGTGGGGCTGGACTTGCAGCCTGCCAAAATCCTGGTGTGTTTTGCAAGCAGAAAGCGTGACAAATACATTCCATGCTCCCATCCCAGTGCCCTCAAGCAGTAGGATGAGTAAAGGGTCCAGCCTCATTGCAGGGTGAAAAGGAGTTTAATTCTCAACCATCCCTGAGGATACTTTATGGGGTGAGGATGCTGCATCTCCCCCAGCCCAAATCAGACCTTTTTTTAGGGCAGGACACTATGAAACCCTCTCTGAGATCTCTGGAGCAGAAGAACAGCAGGAAAAGCCTGTTCCATGCCTGGAGCCAAGGCAGAGGGAGCAAGACAGGCTTGGCTTGCAGAGGGGCTGTGCTCCCAGAGAGGGCAATGCACAGCCATGTGTGTCAGCCTGGTGCCTGGGATGTGGGAGTGAACCTGGCCCCATGGGTATGCTTTGTCCCAACCTGCTCAGGGACCAGGGCTTCCATGGCCACTCTCACACTGGGGGTTCCCACTCTGTCCCCAGTGCTTGGGGGGTGCTTGGGGCTCTGCCTGCTCATCCTTGGGTCTCTGTCTGAGAGGGAAGGTTTGATGGAAAGATGGAAAATGGAGGGAGGAAAGCCTGGTTTGATGGAAAGATGGGAAATGGAGGGAGGAAAGTCACACAAAAAGTGGCACCTCCTCACCCAGCGTTGATGGGTGGCTGCAGGCTCTGGCAGTTCACATGTTCCTGGGGTTGATGGTATTTCAGTCCTGCACCTTCCAGAGCTGATCACAAACCCAGGACAGGCTTGTGAAATAATTGATCTCATACATCAACTGCTGTTGCTTTTCTTCAGCAAAAATTCCAGTTTTGGGTCCCTGACCCCAGGTCTGTCTGACAGGTCGTCCAGGAGACGGTGATGCCCACAAACTGGTGACCACACTCCATGGGGATGCTGCATTCCCCCACTAAGGGACATGGCTGGGACATGTTCCCAACTCCTACCTCAAGGAGAAAGTAATGTCTTGGGATGGAGATGCAATGTGTTGAGATAGAGGAATAGGGTCATAGCTCAGCTGGGGTTTCTCCTCAATAACTCACATGTACCCAAGCAACTTGCTGTCCTGAGCCAAACTCACCTGTAGTTGGTGTGTCCAACAAGGGGTTGGGGCGCCTGTCCTGGTGTGGTTTGGGATCTGTTGGGGTCTGCCCTCTAAGCCATCTGCCTGTGTGCCCTATGGGGGCTTCATCTGCCAGCAGAGCCGTGCTGTGGTTCAACACTCCAGTCATTAAGAGTTCCATTAAGAGATCTATTCTCTAAAGGGGGACATGGGATGACTGGCTGACTGCTGCTCTGCCTGAGATAAAATTGAGAGGAATATAAAATCCCAAAGGAGCTGTGGGTGAGGATTCTTTTTCCCATGAGCAGAGCAGTGCAGCCTTCCCCTGAGCTTTGTCACAATGTCCATCCCCATCTTCCAGCTCGTGGCCACCCGATGAATGGATCTTTGGGCAATTACCCCACTGACTGGGCTGTCACGTTCTTCTACTCCATTTATGAGCTGGGAGGTGGTGGTGAATTACAAGCCAATGCTTTAAAACAGTGTTCTGAAGGTTTGGGAGCTGAATTATTATTTATAATGCCCTGGGGCCCCCATGTAATTTATGGACAGGTATGAAGACAAGTAGGCGCTCAGACATGGGGATGAGCCCGGTGTAAATGCTGAGATAGAAGGATAGATAGATGGATGGATGAAGATAAGCTTCTTGGCCAAGAGAGCTGGAGACTGAAAAACTGGAGATGGAGAAGGCTGCTCAGACATCTCTGCTCTCCTAGGGTGATACCTACGCTCCCACTACTCTCACTCTGTAAAATGTCATCTCAAACGTGGTGCAAAGCATTTGTTTACTCTTATTTTTTTGAATTTATCCAAAGTGCAAGGAAAAAAAAAAAGTAAAAAGGAATTGCTTTGTTGTTGCAATTTGCTGCTAGGCATTCCTATGTGTGCTAATGATAAGTATTAATTAAATAGCTTTCTGTTGTCTTTTAAATGCAGTTCTTTCAGGCTGTAATTAAAAACAGACACCCAGCCCTTTCTGTCTGCATAGGAAAAGACAGGTAGGCCTCTGGAGCTCTGCACTTCTTTCCTTGTAACAAGAGAGAAGTGGAAAATGAGGCAAAACCAGTTTCCACTGAAAACTCACTACCCTGTGCATGTCCTTCACAGGGAAGGCAACCAGCCCAAGGAAATTAAAGGAATGTGACTTCCAAGATCTCAGCCCTGCAATCAAAGTTTATTTGCCCTTAAGATCTCTCAGCTTCATACATTTAAAAGGCAGAGGAGATCACTTTGTTTGATCTCTGGGCTGCACAGGCTGCTGAACATCCTCCTGATGCATTCATCATGCCCAGAAGAAGCTCATTGCCTTACGAACATTTTGATCTGAGTAGCTGGAGATAGGATGCCATGCCTCTCTCTCCATGCCTACTTGTTTCTTGCTTTCCCCAGTATTTTTCACTCTTGCTGTGAAAAACCAGACTGTGCTGTAAATCCCCATCCCTGTGCTGCTCATCTGGTCATTATTAATCTCCCAAATCAGGGTGTGCTGCTCAGGGAAACTGGAGCTCCCCCCAGCCCTGCTGCCCTCTCTTTTTGCCATCTTAAAATAGACTAAAGCCCTCTAGAAATGCAAATAAAATGTCAGAGACTAACACGATTGAAAGCAACCACGAAATAAAATTTCACATTTGACCACAACACTGAATGACACCTAAGCCCAAATTTTTTCTGCCCTTAAAGGCAGCTGGGCTTCACTTATCTAAAATACTGCTGTAACTCAATAAATACATGGAAAAAACATGGCTGTCTGCTGTGCAGCTTATGAGAGTGGTGGGGGAAGATGCAGCTCACCCAGAGGATGCCTTGGTCAGAGATGGCCCATGAGGGAAAATTTTCTGTGTTCAACAGCTGCATATCTGCATATATTTTTTTTGTTTTGTTTGTTTGTGAATGGCAACATTTAATTATGCATTTGAGTAATTTATAACCTGAGATGTGTAGAATTTGTGTAACAAATAGAGGATATAAGACGGACACATTGCCTGTGAGGGGATCCTCGATTTGGGTAGTGCAGCACTTTGGTCACCCAGGGTGATGCTCCTCTGCCTTGATAGCTCCTGACACAGTTCATAAAACAGCCACAGCCCTTTTGGGGTCCTGTCAAGGCTGGATTTGCTATGGGTTTTTCTGTCTCCCTCAGCCCCGTGGCTGTCTTGTGATTTTGCTGCAGCTGGACAGGTATCCACAGGGAACTGGGAACACAAGAAGGGGTCTGGGACACTCTGAGACTCCTTCCCTGGTGAGGGGAGCATGGGGCTGGGAGCATCTTTGGGGCTTTGGTGGCAGCAGCAACAGAAGTGGCTCAGAAGGGATTTTTTTCTCAGTTATTTGCATTTTAAAAATGAGAAAGGGGGAGAAATGGGATGAAAAAAGCAGGAAAAAAAGTAAGCATTCAGAAATTAAATACTTAATTAAAAAGGAGTTTGAATTTGTTTGTATTGAATCAAGATTTTTTTCTTTTCAGCAAACATGAGCTTCTTTTGAGCAGAAACTGAAAAAAAAAAGAGCCTTAAAAAAGGTTTTTTAAAGGGAAAATAACTCTTAGCTCAAATGGTTAAAATTATGTTTCAGTTTTGGGAAAAAGAAGGAAATGTAGAAATTTTGCAAATTCTAGGAATATTTACAACACCATATCAAAAAAAAGGTGTTATGGGGGAGATGAAATGCTGAACAAGAGGGCTGGAAAAGACGAGTGAGCAGCTGCCCTGTGTGCCTCTGTCCTTGCCCTGACACCCCTGGGATCACCCGAGCACTTTAAGATCACGAGATACTGAGAACAAAGAGTTTGTGTTCTCTTTTTTGCTCTGTAGTTCCCTGCATTTTCAGGCTCCCAAAGCTGGTTCAGCACTTTTAGGGCAGGTTAGAAACCAATTCTTAAAGAAAGCAGAGCAGAAAATCCCATATAACGTGGCTCCAGGAGGGTGGTGCTTTCAGAAAAACAGCAAAACTAATGATTCCTGAAAAACAAATAAATTAATAAGTGATGAGCACAGGTCAGTGATACTTTGTGCAATTCCTCACTATTCATCTCATTGCTCTTGCCTTGGGACCCCTCAAGCAGAGCATGACAGGTATTTGCAGAATTTTTTGCTCAGGAAATGAAACAGCAGCACGATGCTGCAGTAAAAGAAGTGGGAAAGGGAGAAGGGGCTGTGTATGAACATGGGTTTATTTTGGTATCTAACATAAGGAATGGAGCAGGACTCACTGTGCTAATTCCTGGACTGACATGGGAAAAAGAAGGTGAAGTATTTTGGTGTTGAATTTTGCAATTAGAATTTAACAGGGTTTGAGGATGGTTCTGTCACTGACTCTGCCCCCCTGGGAATGGTCGAGGTGAGGAGCAGGAGGACCCTCCTGCAGCTCCCCCAGCCTGCTCACTGCCGCCCGGGGGACTCCCCACAGTGCCTGGGCACCAGGCTGCTGCCACCTCCTCACCCTGGCCTTGGTGCCCTGCGGCTCCCTCGGTGCCCACCTGCCCTGCCCAGCCCAGCCCAGCGCCCTGGGAACGCCTGGCTTCCGCTCCTCCGGGATGCTTGTGGGGATTAGCCAAGCTCTGCTCCCTAAACCCATCACATGTGTTTCAATAGTTTTAATTGTTGCCTTTAAGATAATTACAGGCTGCAGAGCACGGACAGGAAGAGCCCTGTGGATTTGCACCGGGGCTCGGGAGCACCGTTGTGTATGGAATGGGATATCTGCCACTTGGAAGTGTTTTTCCTGCTTGGGAGAGTGGTTTGCATGCCAGAAGCAGGGAATGCCACAGATCCCCGCTTCCCATGGCTGGAACGACTGGAACAAGGTGTCCCCCTGCCCCCCACCCCACCTGCCCTGGGGAAAGAATCCTCCAGCACCTGGCTCTGCACTTACTGACCCTTGCTCACTGAAGCTGCAGCTTTTTCCTCCGTCCCACATCTGTTCTGAAGGGAATGAGGACCTGAAGTGAGCCGGGTGCTCAAAATCAGGCTCAGAGCGGGGTAAGGAGCATCCAGTGCCCACCTTGCTTAGAAATGAGGAGCAGCAGCCAGCCCCAGCACTCTCCTTGGCTCTTAGTGGAGTGGACAGTACTTGGGTTTTTTACTATATTATGGTTTGTCCTGGCCCCTTGCTGGCTATCCAGCCTTCATCACCGGAGAAAACACTTTCCTGATCTTAAAGGGAGATATCTGTGTCCCTCCCGTAGCCTCGAGTAATTCAATATTGAGTGAGAGGATTGCAGTCACTGCTTTTCCTCTGTTTGCACCTTTCTTGCAATTATTGTGTTCGAGCTCCCTGCTGGAGGGCAGGGCAGGCAGCTTTCAGAATAACACAACTTCCTGGATGCTGCCTCGCCACAGAAGAGCTGGGGGAGCACTGAGGACCCCTCTTGGGGCACAGACCTTCTCCAAGGTTCACCACACAGCACAGGATTTCTCCTGAGATCTTCTCCAGCCCCTTGTGTCAACACAAAACCCAGCAGGGCGTTCTTGCCTTTGCACTTGCAGTAACTTTTTTAATCACTGATGCTTTTTAAAATAAAACCAAGATTTTATTTACATCCAAGGCTTTGCTCCAGTGCAGCCTCCTGGTTGCAGGATGTCTCATGGCTGGTGTGGATCTGGAGGATCTGGCTGGTCGCTCCCAGACACTGAAACCTGCAGTTACTGGAGGGGTGATGTGGGGCCCCGAGGGTGGGATTTGTTTTAGCATTCAATCCATGGAAATCCATTTAACAGCACTTCCCCTAAAGTGCTGCCTTTCTTCCACTCAAACTCCTAAAATGGAAATAATCACGGCAGGGAAAAAATTTGGAAGAACTCAAATATTAAAGTGCAGTGAAGGTGAGCTGGCTCCTGGGTGGAGGGGACGGGGATGGGCCCCGTCGCTGCTGCCAAGGTGAGCTCTGGGGACCTGTTCAGACCTACATCTGCTGGCAGTGGATTAGAAGCCAAACCCACCTGAAATCCAGAACTGAGCATCCTGAGGGGCTCCTCGAGGATGGGATATTCCCCTCCATGAGCTGCCGACTTTGGCCCAATAATCCTTCACATCCCATCCCACTTCTCCCTCTCCCCTTTTCCCTTCCCTTCCCCTGCGATATGACGCATTGGCAGAGGAATAAAATAATCAGCTATTGCTTTATTACTTTTTCCACCCCTGCTTCCCTCACGGGCAACTGTATTTCGGCAAATGTTTTTAATATTTGCTAATAAAAGCAGCTCCAGTAATGACATGCTCCCTCCCAAAGACAAAATTACCGGGACTGGCGTTATCTAACAAACTCGTTTTGGCACAAGCGCGCCTGCGTTCGAGCCATTTCTGCCCATTCACAGGATTATCAGCCATCTCTGCAGCCAGCCCCAGCCCTCCTCTCTCATTCCTAGTTAATTGGTGTGAAATTGGAGCAAGTTCTCAGGTGATAATGTGTTTGCATTTACTGCTTCACTGAACCACCCTAGCCACTCAATCCCAGCTTCATTAAAGCTTCAATCTCAGCTTTTGCTCCTGGCTGTGAGCTTCAAACCCTATTTCCTGCGTGGCAGACATACAGCCTAACACATGTCAGGAAGACAGCTTGAGCAGAGCTGCTGGGAACAAGCACAGCTACTGCCCGGGCACCGCTCCGGGAAAATCACGTTCGCGGTGGGAAAGATGCTTGGAGTCCCCACGGTGGCTTCACGCTGCGTTGGTTGGCTCCCTGCTCTGGAAAAAGGCATCTTTTATGCCCTTTAATTATACTTGATTAATGAATTAATTTTAATTTTTTTTTCACTGCAGCACTTTGAAGATAAAAACCCCCTCGTCTGAATTCTGTGATTAGTATTTAAAGACTCGAGTGAAATATTTGTAGGCAGAAAAACCTAACCGAGGAATGCCTGTGTTCAAGCATTCAATAGGGCCTATTCACAGGATAGATTCCAGGGTTATTATTAGCAATAAGGTTATCTTTGGCATAATCTTTTTATGCACAACATGCTATTGGATTCCACCCTCCCTTTTTGCTCAGGCCCTGGGGCAGAAGGTAGACAAACCAGAGCTGGTTCAAGCCTTGCAAGTGTTTTTCATGCAAGTGGAGCTGAAGCCTGGCAGAGTCTGCCATGGTTATATTTAGGACAAACCATAAGGGTTTTTTTGGTGCAAGCTGCATGCCCCAGAATGCTTCTGCATGGAGGGAGAAGTGTGCTGCCCCTGGGGTACCTCCAGCCCTGCCAGCACATGCTGTGGGGGACCTGCTGCACTCCGGGGACACCTGTGACACCCTGGGGGGGTGACCCTTCAATCTGAGTGGAGAGGGAAGGGTTGGGCTGGTCCTGTGCCCGCAGGTCATGGGGGCAGCTCTGAGCATCCCCCGGACATGAGAGATTTCATGGACACAGCTCTGGCCTCGGACAGGTCTGGACACAGCCGGGAGAGGAGCCCTGCCAGCCGCCCCAGCGGGTGAATCTGGGGAGCTGGGATCGGCTCTCAGCTGGCATGGATGTGCCCGGGGGTCCCACCTGCCCCCAGCCCCAGCCGGGAGGGCTGACACGAGTGGGGCTGCGGGGCCCCAGTGTGGGCATGAAAGGAGAGAGTAGCTGTCACCTGCCTGCCTCGCAATTGGGTGTATTTCTAGCTCTCATCAAGCTGAATGTAGGAGGTGGGGTTTTGTAGTTGCTGCTGGTGCTTTTTGGTGTTTTGTTGTGTTTTTTTTTTTTTAATGGGTGGTGGGTGTGATTTTCAAACGCGTTCCCTCTGGCACGTCTGTGCCAGCTCTCGGTGAGAGCCCCAGGATGCCTCTGCTGGAGCCCGGGAACAGCTCCCTTTGAAACTTGCCCTGTGTCTGCCCAAACCCACCACTGAGCACTGGGGGTGGGAGGAGGTGAGGCCACCTTTGGCTGTGCTCCTTTAACCCTGAACAGCCCAGCTGCTGTGCAGGATCCCCAAGTCACCCCAAAACCAGCCTCAAAAATCGATCAGGGCTGCTCCTCCATGGCCAGGCTCCCCAGCCTGGATGCAGGCAGAGCCAAAACACACAGAGGCACATTAAAGGATGGCTGGTGTGGCTTTGAAACATCAAAATCCCCTGTAGCCTAGTTTTTAGGGAAAGTATTTTGTAGCTGGTTTTTCTCTTTGTGACTAAACATGGTTATTAAGGCCCCAAGTGCATCATTAAACCTGTTATTAAAAGCAAACATGCTGAGGAGAATATACTGCTGTGTAGCAAGCTCATCCAGGGCACTGGACCCTCTGGAAAAGTCATTAACATTTGTATTTAAAGTGAACATAGTTAAGAACATATTGGACTAATTCAGGGCCTTAGAGCTATTAAAATGACTGCCATTAAAAATAAATATGTTAGGCAGAATATGTTGCATAATTAAAACTATTACAGTGTTTACTCTGTTTTTTATGCTGGCCTCTAGTTCAAGAGGTTATTTGTATGTATATAAAATATATATGTGTTTCTTATAGTTATACCTACATGGTAATGTGTCTAACTATATATATTTGGCTATCTATTGTCATAAAATGACTCTTAGGATAAATTTGACTTCCTTGTTGCAGGATGAGACAGAGCCCTAGTGGGATGAAGTCTTGATTAAAACCATGGGGGAAAAATAATAAATAAGTCTTGGCTCTATGTAAGCATTGTGGCCACAGTTCCAGTGGCTGTGGAGTTCAGTGGGAATCTTTCCTTGACTTTGCCATGCTGGGTCAGACCTCAGGAATGTGTCTCTTGCTTTGATGGTTTTGCTATTGGTAGGTCAGCTTGGAAAACCAGCAAATCAGCAGCTTTACTTTCCAGGAGCCATTCCCAGGCTGAGCTCCACCAGGTTCTCACTTCAGCCTGGTCCCTGTCCCTGGGGAGGTGGCAGGGTGGGACCCTCTCCCTGTCTCAGGGCTCTTCCCACCTGTGTGGGAAAAGGTGCTCCCAGGGAAGAGTTTCTCCCAGCAGTTTTGGACAAGAGCAGTGACTTTTGCCTTGCCAGTGCCTGGGACAAGTGACATCTCCTGCCAAGGTCCTGGTGTCACATAGATCCAGTCTATACAATGGATATAAATGTTTTATAGAGCCAGAGAATAGTCCAGGTTGGAAAGGACCTTTCAAGGTCATCTGGCCCAAACTCTCCTGCATCTTCAGCTAGACCAGGGTGCCCAGACTCAGCCCAACCTGACCTGAATATTTACACAGATGGGACACCCACCACCTTCCTGGCAGCCCGTGCCAGTGCCTCACCACTCTCCTTGTAAAGATCTGTTCCTTGTATCTGGTCTGGAACTCAAGCAGGGGCCATCATGCTAAATGCAGTTACCTCCCAGGAACTTGTATGGGACCTGAGGCTTTTGTGATTTTGGGAGGGTTCATTAGGAAAAAAAAAAACAAACAAATTTGAATGCTCACCATACCAGCCAAAGGCTGTTTTCCAGTAATTCCTCTGGGAGTCCCAGTAACTCCAGCCCCCCAGAGGTGGTAGGAGCACAGGTTAGGGTGAAAAAAGCTGTACTAAGGAATTGCATGGGATGGGGGATGTCCCTTGAAGAGCAGCCTGTTGTAGGGGTTTCACTGTGGTCATTAATTGCTGTGAAGGGGTTAATTAAACCCTGCTGGGTGGCAGTGAGCAGCCCCTTCCCCTCCAGCTCTTCTCCCAGGGGTGCTTGGGGTCTGCATTCCCAGTGACCACAGGGCCACCCCGGCTGTCTGGGGGGCTCTCAGGTGCCCAGGGCTCACCTGCGGGGATGCCCCCGCAGCACGGCCCCGTGCGGGTGTTCCTCAGGCTGGCACGACCCCAAAGGCCGATCCCGGGGGGAGATAAGCACGGCTGGCTTTCGAGGAACGGAGCGGGAATGTCAGCAGATGGCACTGTTTCTTCTGTCATAGGAGCTGCTGGTATCCCCCGGCTCCGAGCCGTGCCTGGACCAGGGGAAGCTCCAGGATCAGGGCAAAGCGCTTCCAGAACCCCAAAGGGCTTCGAGAGCCCCAAAGCGCTTCCAGAGCCCCACCAGCCATGGGCTCTGGACCAGGGGAAGCTCCAGGATCAGGGCAAAGAGCTTCCAGAACCCCAAAGGGCTTCGAGAGCCCCAAAGCGCTTCCAGAGCCCCAAAGTGCTTCCGAGAGTCCCAAAGTGCTTCTGAGAGCCCCAAAGCGCTTCCAGAGCGCCAAAGAGCTTCCAAAACCCCAAAGTTCTTCCAGAGCCCCACCAGCCATGGTCTCTGGACCAGGGGAAGCTCCAGGATCAGGGCAAAGAGCTTCGAGAGCCCCAAAGCGCTTCCAGAACCCCAAAGCGCTTCAAGAGCCCCCAAGTGCTTCCAGAGCGCCAAAGGTCTTCCAAGAGCCCCAAAGTGCTTCCACATCCCCAAAGCACTTCCAGAGCCCCCAAGTGCTTCCAGAGCCCCACCAGCCATGGGCACTGGACCAGGGAAAGCTCCAGGCTCAGGGCAAAATGCTTCCAGAGCCCCAAAGTGCTTCCAGAGCCCCAAGTGCTTCCAGAGCCCCAAAGAGCTTCTAGAACCCCAAAGTTCTTCCAGAGCCCCAAAGCACTTCCAGGGCCCCAAAGTGCTTCCATAACCCCAAAGTTCTTCCAGAGTCCCACCAGCCGGTGCTGGGAGCAGGGTAGGGAGTTCCCAGGGTCCCCATGGAGACCTGTCCTGCTGGATGCTCCCTTCCCATCGGCTTCGGTGCCCGAGCGTGACTCAGTGAGCACCAGCACAAACCTCAGGCCGCGCTGCCAAACCACTGCGCTGCTTTGTTTTGTATCGGCTCTTTTTTGGGGGTTGAAAATCGGTGTTTGTTGCTGACTCTCCGGGTGGAAAGGGAGGAGAAGAGAGTTTTGGTGCCCCTCCCTGCCTCCCCTTCGCCTGCATCCCACTCCAGGTGATGCTGCTGTGCCCAATGTCCCCAGATGCTGCCGGCTGCGGAGATGCCTACAGCCTGGGGTCTCAGTTGGACGGGTCCCAGGGGGATCTCACCACCCGGATCAGCTCCTTATATCAGCTGAAAACCTCCTCACCCAGCTCTGCCCCGCACTCCGGGGGCTGCACGACCCTGGGGCTGCTCTCTTCTGCCCCATTTCTGATTTCAGCAGCACCGGGGCTGCTCTGTGGCTGTACCTGTGCTGCAGCACTGGCTGCTCCTGTGGCAGTGGGGGGACATTTCCCCACCTCACTGAATTAAACTTCGTCTCCGAGAGGTGCTACCCAGCGCAACTGAATATTTAAATAATAAAACGAAACCGTGCTGGTGGGAGTACAGCTGCTATTACACTTATTAGTTAATTGTGGCGGTGTTTCAGAGCCCTAGGCATGCACCTGGACCCCTCGTGCTAGGTGCTGTACAAACAGGACGGAGGAGAAGACTTTGGCGTTTAAAGGCACTGAGTCATTCCTTCGCCCTCTCATCTGAAACCTCAGCTTTGTGTAAAACCTTTAGGATTTTGTTTAATGGGCGCAGCTAATGGTGAGGTAATCAGGGAGCCTTTCGACACAAAACCCAGCGATCAGTGGGTTGGATGCCTTTTGATCTCTCTGCGGAGCAAAGGCATCGGGAGGAGGAGCTGCGCGATGCGGTACCGGGAGATGCTCTGAGTGGGCGGCAGAGACCGGCCCGGGGCAGCATCTCCCACGCTGAGCCCCTTGTGTTTGGATCCACACAGGTATGGGGACCATCACCCTCCTGCCATGGTCCCCACATGGCTCCTAGCACAAGAGGCTTAGACTCTGGAACCTGGTGGGCACATCTCTGACACTGCTAGGTCACCCAAGAGGAGATGGGGATGACTAAGGGTGACTGTCCCTCCCTGCCTCCTGCAGAAAGGAGATATCTGTACAAGACTTCTGCTTGAAGAACATGGGCTTTGACCTGTGGTTTCTGAAGGCACCCAAACTGAGCAGGGGGTGCAAACCATGCCCTGCCCAGGCTCCTGGATGCCCTGCTTTTGTTTGGCCATCTCTACAGCTTTGCTTCCCAGAGGAAACCATGGAAGGAGGAGAAGGTCCCCAGCAAGTTCCTGCAGCAGAACAGTGGCTGATGGGTGCTCACAGAGGGGTGGATTGTCTCCTCTGGGGGTCACCTGGGGGCCCAAGGTGTCCCTGTGTACAGTGCACAGCCAGGATGGAGCAGAAGGCCTCTAGGCTGCTCCTCTCCTTCACCAAATCCTTTGGTGTGTGGCAGCATCTGGCTGGGGCTGGGGCAATGAACAGCAGAGGCCCCAGGGTGAGCCCTGGAGCTGAACTCATGGGTGCACTCCTTCACACTGGCCTTGGCCTGGCAAGCTGGTACAAGCTACACCTGCAGGACTCCTCTCCCTTTCTGCTGGTGTGAGCAAGGTCTAGCTCTGGAGATCCACCTCAGGGTGGTGCTGCTCCTCTCCCATCACCTGCCACCTTGGCACATCGAATGGGTGCATGGGTCAGCTTTGCAGCCCCCCAAGATCCCAGCCTTGCAGTTTTTTGACTCAGCTGGGGCCAAACTTTGCCAGGTTAGTGTTCAGCTGGATGAGTCACTGCACGGTCACAAGGGAGAGGAAGGGGATATATGGATACAGCAGGGGACAGATGGGTTTGGGTTGAGCATACAACTTCCTTCTCAGGGCTAATGCTAAGGCAATATCCTTGGAAAGAACCTTGCTTGAGTGTGTCTAGAAGTGCTACAGTAGAAACAGCAGCACTGAGGGTCTCCTTTTCAGTGGCAGCCAGATCATGGGATGGGGAAAGAACATTGGTGGAGATATGGCTGCTCCTGCTGGAGTCAGATTAAGATGTCCCAGTCTGTTTAGGATGTGCAATATAAAGAATAATCTCCTCTACAGTTATCACACCTGACAGGCAACCAAAGATAAATAACTTGGAAGAATGATAATTTTATTATAATTTCTTCATCATAAGGAAATTGAATGAACAGGGTAGTGGAGAGGGTAATACAACTGGGGATCACAGCTAAAGCTGTAGCTGAGCACAGAGTCATCCTGTTCAGCACTGAAAGGGAAGGTTTTCTGCTCTGCTTTGCATTAAATGCCATGTATTTGAAACACAGGGATGTCAGGCTGGGAGACCAAGCCACTCACAAAGGTGCTTCTCAGCAAATGTCATCATAGTCCTGACAAATGACATCTCCCTTGGGCTGGCACCAGTGAGGTGGCTTGGGTTGGTGCAGTGTCAGGTCAGTTTGGGCCAGCTAAAGCCAGAGATGGTCTGTGTCACTGTGCCACTGCGTGGCAGTGCTGAGAGCCCAGGGGGTGCCACCCACGCTGCAGGGTGGCTTTAAGTGGGACTGAGCACCCACTCTGTCCTGGGAGCTGGCATCTGCCACGGGGGGTGACAGCTCTGCCCTGAGCTGCCACCACACAGATCCCATCCAAGATCCCAGGGGCATCTCTGTGGGGCAGAGATAAAATGTGATATGTGATAAGCATATCACAAAATAAATTTAACAATATAAATTTCTTTACCCAGAAGCCCATTTTGCTGATTTTGCTCTGTGCTCCAGCCATGGGGACCTCACCTACCCTGGCTAATGCTCCACTGATGCAAATCCTTATCTCGACCAGCTTCAGTCACCAGGGCTGGGAACTGTATCACCAAATGCAGACAGGTAAAAGCCCCAGGTGTTGCTCTGTTCTTTTCATAGGATGGAGATTTAATCTGCACAGCCAGAGAAACTGAGGGTGCAGTTCATCTTGTCTCATAGCAGTTGGAAGCAGGCTGGGTGAATTTTACCTCCAGAGGGCCTTTGGTGACTGCAAAGGGAGCTGAGGAACCTGCTGTGCTCCAGGTTAGTGCTGCACAGACTGACTGTGAGTGATGCAAATGTCACCCTGGTCACACTTGGCTCTGGGCTCCTCCAGCAGAGAGTGGAGAAAATGCCTGCAGGGCAGCTCAGCCTACCTGCCCTAGACACGTCTCCAGAGCTGGAGCAGGATGGGCCTCTGGGGCATCCTGTCTCTTGCTGTGGACACTGGATGTTTTAGGCTAAAAGGGGTTAGAGGTGGGTTCTAGAAGGTAACTTAGGAGATGAGCATCCTCCCTACCTTTAGTTTTAGATCACTGCCTCTCACCAGGCTGCAGGAGAGCTCATGGGTGCAGATCCATCACTGTGAGAGGGTGGCTGCAGGGCAGAGAGCCCAGGGCTGGGTGCTGCCTGTCCCACTGCAGGGCAGCCCCGAGTCCCACCAGCACGGCCAGTGGGTCCCAAGCGGGGCTACAGCCCTGCCCTGAAAGGCTGTGGGCCCTGGGAGAGCCCTCCGGCTGGGGTGAAGCCTGTGGCTTGGAGTGGAATGTGAATGTGGATGGAAACCCTAATTTGTCACAAGAGGACACAGTCAGGGTCCAACAAATAAACCCTGGGGACCAGCCTATGCATCTAGAAGACATCTTGTAGATGTTTCTCCCTTATTTTTCTCCTTCCTGGATCCAAGCAGGTCACACTTGGGGAGTTTCTGGGAGCTACCATCACTCTCTATATCCATGACCATGTGTCCAGGAGTGCAGTGTCCAGACATGGGACCTGCCAGGACACTGACCTCATCCCTGGCTTTCATTGACAGCCGAGGGCTTTGGGCCAGCTCTCAATAACATGACAAAAAAGAGACCTGCAGACTGTCCCAGTGAGGGAGAAGGGTGTTGCAGACATGTTTTATGAAAAATCCTTTCCTTAAGATTTTTCCTCCTGAGAAGCTGAGAGGCCTCAGGAACAAAATTGATTATCTGCTGCTGTAGAATGCAACAAGTGGATCTTTGATTGGCCCATGTTGGTTGTTTCTAATTAATGGCCAATCACAGTCAGCTGGCTTGGACAGAGAGTCCAAGCCACAAACCTTTGTAATCATTCCTTCCTATTCTATCTTAGCTAGCCTTCTGATGAAATCCTTTCTTCTATTCTTTTAGTATAGTTTGAATGTAATATATATAATAAAATAATAAATCAAGCCTTCTAAAACATAGAGTCAGATCCTTGTCTCTTCCCTCGCCTGTTCCCCTGTGAACACCGTCACAAAGGACAAGTGGCACAATGTGACAGGAGCTGGGCAGTGGATGCTTGTCCCAACATCCTGCCAGTTCCCCTGGTTTCAGAGCTCAGCTGAGGGCGAGGTGCCACATGAGTGTCCCAGGGCCAGTGCTCTGCCCTCCCTCCCTTTATCTGCAGATCGTGCTATGCTAACAAGGCACACGTACAATGTTTGTGTGTGCATGTGAGACAGGGCGCTGACTCCGGGCCAAGTGAGAAAAATCATTAGTTACAGGCTCTGCAGGACTGAACTTGACGAGGAACTTGGGGCTTTGCCCCGACAGCGCTCGGCGCTGGTGCATTATTCAGTTTGTGGCTATGTTGATTTGCAGATCTAATCACTCCAACAACACATACAGAAAATTAATTTGGACGTGGGCCTGGTTTCTAGAGAAAGTTGGACCTAAAGGCGGGAGGTTGGTTGTGTGGCTCAGGCAAAGGCCCAGGCTGGGGAATATCCCGTTTGCAGCTCTTGAGCCTGACAAAGGAGGTGGGATGGGGATGGAGTGGCAAGGAGAAGTGGTGTTGAGTGGTACTGGAGCATGGGATAAATAGTATTCCATCCCCACTGAGTATTTCAAAATCAAAGCCCTAATCACACAGCTCTGGCTTGTGTTCATACCTCTTGCATTCATGGGAGATGAGCTGGATGAAGGGGGAGATGCTCTCCTTTTCCCAGCCAAGGGATGGCCCCCAAGAGGTGTTGATTCAACACATTTCTAAAAATACCTCTGGTTGGAAAAACACTGCTACTGTGTCAGACCAGATGCGCTATTCCTGGACTGCGCAAGCCCCCAGACCCTTTCCCCTTCCTCACCTTGCTGATGGTGCCTGCCCCCGTCAGAAAACAGCATCTCAGTGGAGACACAATTCCTCCATGAGGAATCCATGGGTTTGGGCTGCTTCCAGCTGTGAGGGATGCTGCCTGCCCTCCTGCCCAGTCTGTGTGAGCTGGTGCTGTGAGAGCTGGTAGCAGCCTGCAAATCCCTCCGTCTTGAATTACCTGGTGAGCACTCTCCCTCCTTTTGATCACAGACCCCTTAACTTTGCCTTCAGCCAGGGCTGTCTCAGCCCTGGACGTCCCCTTTTAAAATGGGATTTCAGAGGGCATTAGGGACTAATTAGGTCTAATGAACAGCAGTGGCTGTTTTAGACCTGGTGCCTCCAGTTGACATCAAAGGCTGGAGGGGATTGGGTGAAGCTGGAGGAAGTGTTATCAGCAGCAGGAAAGATTTAGACCCTGCAAAATCACCCCCCAGCAGGGCCTTTGTGTTCCTAATCCCTCTGTGCCTACCAGGCAGGGAGGTGGCGTGGTCCTCTCCCGTTGGAGACAGATAGGATGGAGAAATCCTGGTGGGAGCCCATCATCACCACAGCGGCCTCCTCTGCCATCCCTCACCAAGAGGGCTGTGATGGATTTGGGTGATCTGGGGCTGCTCCAACATGTGGGACACCAGGATAGGGTTTCCCAAGGGAGGAGGTGAGGAGCAAGGTGGGAGCAAGAGAAAGGAGGTGGAACGGGACACGGGGACACTTTCAGAGCTGGGAGGAGGAGGAGGCAGCTATTTGCTTCTCCTGGGAGCTTCCTCAAGAGCAGGCAGGGGTGAGTCAGGGCTGCTCATACACAAACTGCTCATTAGCAACGTGAAGTGCCGGTGCAGGACCCTGAGCCAGGCAGGGTTTATGTGCCCAGGGTGCAGCAATAGCAGCTGAGTCACGCACCCTACCCAAAACATTGAAGCCTCTCACCATTTTCTGCGTGTCAGAGGGACCTTTGTTGTAAGGGCCTGCATTGTCTGAACGCCACGGCGCGGTCTGAGGGCACAGGCACTGCACAAAGCCACCCCATCCAAAGCACCACCAGTTATCTCCTGCCGTGACTCGGGTGATTTCACCACTGCTGGGAAGTCAGGGGTCAGGCCCAGCACCACGGAGCCGTTTGCTGCCCTCTGCCAAGGCAGTCCGGGATGGGAGAGGTGGAGTTTGCCAACAGCGATTCTCGCCGTGGTCCAGTTTACACGGCAGTATCGAACAGCGGTTTGGTGGGGGGGATGTTACAGATATCAAATCCTTTCACTGCAAAGTCAGATCTGGGCAGACAGCATTTTGGAGAGCGCAGGGAAAACAACAGCTATTTACGGTTGTTGTTTAGGGTTATGGACGCGAATGCCCTTGAATGATACAAACCGTCTTAAGGGGAATTTTTGTGGCTGATTAAGCGTAACCACAAAGCTTCAAGAAAACATGTGTTTATTTTAAGTAAGTAATGTTGATTACTAATGAGAATACTTAGTAGATATGATCAAAGGTAGCTGAAGTGCCGTCATGATATCAAAGACTGGGATGGAACGCTTAATTTAGATGTTGAAAAGCCAATCTAAGGTGAGCGTCTTGAAAGTAAATATCATTAACAGTATCTAGATTAGACCAAGGTATAAAAAGAGTTGGAGGTAACAGCTTTCAAATCTCCCGTATAAACAGGCAGGTGATGCTGTAACTGGGGGAGGAGAGTCAGACACAGAGCCCAGGGTAGGGGATGGATTGTGCATCTGGCGCACGCAGCCCCTGGCCGGGCTCCCGGCTCTGCCCATCAGCATCTCAAGGGAGCCGGCTCTCGGAGCCAGCGTGGCTCCTTTCTGCTCCAGCTTACCCAGGGCAAAGGGATGGAAATGAGTCCCCTGCTCCCAGCATCTTCTGCCTGAGCCCTAGAGCAAGGCTCTGGCTGAGGAGGGAAGGCTTGTGAGGGGCTCTGGGTGGGAACAGGGTGTTCTCTCTGCCAGCTGGCCCAGGAGGACAGGCAGAGGGATGGGTCTGACAGTGCAGCTCAATGCTCAGCATCCAGGTGTCTGCATCCTGCCTCTGAAGCCTGTTTCTCTCTACTACCCCTGTCTTGATTTATTAGCCAGAAGGTGCTTGGGAAAGGGCTCCACATGTCCTCACTGTCACCAGCCCTGCTCCTCGATATAAAATTTCTGTAGTGAAACACTGATGAGATTTGGGACAGGCAGGACCTTATATCCCCTTCTCTTGCCAATTGTGTAATGTAAGAGGGAATATGTTGTTCATTTACCCCATATCCATCTCAAGCTCTCAGGTTAGAAAAACAGACTGTTAATTGGAAAGAAAAACTTTGAATGTGGCTGAACTGTGATCCACAGCTAAAAACTGCTAAAAACCTCTGCCAAGGTCCACAAGCTGGTGACCTCCGTGGTGGCTTCAGATCTCTGTCCTCCCTGCTCTCCCCAGGACCATTGCAATCAATCCCCTCTCCATCCGTGCTCCCACTGCCCGGCGTGAGCAGGGCCCCTCCTAGCCCCAACGCCCTGATGATGGCCAGCACCTCGTGTCGCTGCCACAGGAGCCACCTCGGGGCACGCTGGGCTCCGCACGTCTCCCGGGCCGAGCGCCTTTGCTGCGGCGCTGTGGGGCAGTGAGCGGCTGCCAGGCTCCTGCCCTGCCTGGCGTGGGCTGGGGGAGCTTTGCCTTCCCATTTGGGGCCCAGGGAGTGCCCTCATCCCCGGGCCTGCTGGGCACCCTGGCTGGCCACGCGTGGGCCCAACAGGCTCCTGTTGCATGAATCATCCCCCCTTCCCCAGCTGCGCTGATGGTCCTACGTGGTGTCAGGGATGCTGGAGACAGGGAGAGGCGTTTCCCAGAGACAAGCCCCAGAAGGGTTAGAGGAGGGTGGCTTTGCAGGCAGGAGTGCCTGCTGGGTGAGGGCAGACGCCATTCAAAGAGCTGGGTGCTGGTCCTACACAGGCTGATGCTTTACTACACCATTAGAAATTATGCTTTCCAGAAAAATAAACTTGAAGTGCCTGTGAGCTTCTTTCAAAGCCCAGCCTTGCAAAGGCAAGGGGCACTGAAGCTTTTCAAAGCCCTGGTGTCCCTGTGTCCTGGCAGGACACCCTGTACAGCACACGTGTGGCTCAGGAACTGCTGGGGACAGTACAGATCCAACATCTCAGCCAGGGCTGGAGCATCTCATCTCCAGTGAGTGGTGACAGTGCCATGTCAAGCTCTTGCCAGAAATCTCTTTGCTCCCAAGTGTTTTGCAGGCTCTTGAGTTGTGACAACAATAACAACAGAAAAGTACAAAAGCTGGTGATTTAAGTAGCTTGAGAGCAAATCACTCCCATTTGCTTGAGTGTCACCTGCTCAGTATCTGCTTCTTGATATGGATGCGCAGTTTTCTCTTGGGCAATGAAAATCTGCATTTCTAATACATTAGAAAAGAAAATAAATAAAATCTAACATGAACAAAGTGATTTCTGGCCCTCTTTGCATATTACAAAGGAGCAAGATGGGCACAGACCCAATTCCTTTGTTCTTTTCAGATCTCTGCTACTGCGAGCAATATTTGTCAAGAGATTTGAAGCTGCAGATGAAAAGTGCTACCTACGGACCGAGTGTTATTACTGCTTTAAACTCACACCCTTCAAACCATCTGGCTGTCCCTGTTTAAAGGGAGCCGTGTGGCCAAACAGGTAGGACAGACACGAGGTGCCAGCATGCCCTGGGTCCTTGGCTTGCCCTCGCTGCCAAGGCTGTGGACACATTGCACGTGCAGTCCAGCACGGACCCTCACTGTTGATAGCACTGGGGTGGCAGCAAGAAATGCAGACCCTGCAGAGCAGGGAGTTGCTCAAGAGCATTTTAAAGACCCAGATTTTGAGATGGAGCTGAACAAGCTGCCTTAGTGTTGACCCTGCTGGGTTTAACACCAGAAGGTGGATTCATGGTGGGATTCAGTGATATGGAGGTTGGTGTTGTACAACCTTGGGTGGACATGCAGGGAAGCAGAATCTGTCCTGTTACAGCATCATTTCTTGGAAAAACTGGTCTGCACTTACTGCAACTCTCCATGGCCAGAGTACAAGTGTATGGGGAGGAGGGATTGGATTTTATTTTTCGGGTGATAAATCTATTCTCACAAAATTTTGCTGCACAGGAGGAGCTGAGAGATGCCCTGCCATGTCCTGCCATCACACAAGCCTGTTCTCTGTGAGCAGGGAGCCATCCTGGCATCCTCAGCACCAACAAAGAGAAACCCATCCATGACATTAAGTTCTGCTCAACAGCAGCTCAGATTAAGAAAGGTTTTCTTGTGCTGGAAACTTCATGAATAAGAATGTTAGGAATTGGCTTAAACCACCAGTGACATAATTAGAAGGCTTTTGATATGCCAATTTGGCTGATCTCAGTTACTTCCCCCTGGTGCTGGGGAGTGTCAGCAGAGGGATTAGCCTCCAGTCACTTCCTGACACTCTGCTAAATCTTCTCCCTCTTTGTTCTTCATCCAAGACAGGGGAAAAAAGGAAAAACAGGGAAGCAGCTCAGGAGATACTGAAGTGAGGCAGCATGTGCTGCATCCCTGACCTGCCTTCAGTTTACACTACAGGCTCTCCTTAGGGGTGTAATGCAATTACGGCTATAACTGGGTGCTATACATTTTAATCCCATTAGAAACAGCCTTTTAACAGCTCCTGACTGACTATAATATGTAATCTCATTAGAGACACTACCTTTATACCTTGTACAAGAACATCCAAGCAGAAATCAAAGGCTGGTGTAAGGCTAACATGGTTTTCTTCTTTTAAAACACTGTCTGCTTTCTTGCTTGTATTTGGGGTGCTGTTGCACAGGCACAAAGGCACAAAAGGATTGGTGGGGTCAGGCTGGATGGGGTTTGAGGGCATTCCTTGTTTTGCTTTTATATTTCTTCCTGCACTAATCATGCCCTGCCAGGGATGGGGTGCTGCTGTGTGCAGCCCATGTGCCTGGTCCAGGGATGTGCAATGCTCATCACTCCTGAGGCTGGCTCTGTGCAAACTCAGACAAATATTGACCGAGGCTGGGCCAAAGCTGGAAGGATTTCTCCTGCTGGAGCGTGTTCCCTGCCTGCCTCCCACGATACCACAGCGCACTGACCAAAGCCCTTGGTGCGGGCACAGCTGTGTCTACACCACGTCTGCTTCTGTTGCTCTGCCAAAGGCAGGGAGGAGAAAGGGAGGGGTGATTTTTCATTTTTTTAAATCTGTTTCCCCCAAGGATTTATCAGCGCTCAAGTGTCTTCTTTCATAGCGATCTTTGAAACTTTGGGCAAACTTCAGGCAAATTTTCCTGGGGAAGGCAGACTTGAAGATACTCAGTTTTTACATCCTACACTAAAATAGACTCCTGAGCAGTTTTCAGATAGATTTGAGTTTGTTAGAGACCAGTGCCCACATGGGACAGGACAGTGTGGGTGTCCCAAACACGGGCCAAGCTTGGTGGGGTTGTGCTCCCTACCTGAGATTCCAAACTCTCAGACCAGCACCTGGCCACAGCTGGAGGGGGGTCCACATGTCAGTCCCATCCCAGTTCAGCTCAGATGATGTTGAAATAGCAGCTCAGCCCAAAACACTGGGATGGAGAGCACAGGGCTCGGACAGAGCAGCAAAGGTCAGGGAGGGAAGACAGGAGGACAGGACAGACCTGTCGTGTGGGGACAGCAGGGCGTCCCCTCTCCGAGCTGAAAAACCCAGATACGGCAGCCAGGACCCTGCAGTCCTGGTCTCTTTCTGAAGGGAGAGCAGCTGGTCCTGACTCAATGAGTCGTCATGGACAAGGACAACCAATTACTTGGGCATAAATATGTTAAAAAGAGGGGAAAAGGGCAATGTTGAGCTGAGATGCACATCAGTCCAATGTTGGGGGCCACTGTGACTGTCCCTCTGATGAGGCTTAAGAGATCTTGGTCTTTGGGATCTTTAAAGGCTGCAAAGACACTTATTTTTGCAAGTGGGGTGTTAATCCCAGCAGATTCAAAGGGGTGATAAAGCACTTTGTCTCTTGCTCTACAGTAATTGCAACTTCTGACAACTCTGATAAACTAAAATGAGGTTCTCAAAAGCATCCACCCAAGGCTTTGTGGGGCTGAAGTCAGGGTTGTATTTAAATGCCCCTAATGAGTACCTAGAGCAAATGGGAAAGACATGCAAATCAGATGTCTAATTGAATGGGCCTTTGAAGGAATATCCCAAGCCCTGGGTAATTGATGGGTTATCTTTCCACTGGCTTGCCTTGATTGCATCTCCTTCCGCATTAGTCTTTCCTCGGAGTCTGGTTTAGCAGGAAAAGTGGTGCACCAGGATTAAATGCAGCTCTTCTTCACTCACTGAACAAGGACATTTGCTGCCCAGCAGCACGACCCTTCTGCAAGGCAGTCATTATTAAAATCTCTCCAGACTGGTGTTTCTTCCAGGCATGGAAGTGCCTTATCATATTGCATCTGAGCACTGCACTCAGCGAGCTGCCTCACGACCTGCTCTCAAAGCGGAGGCAGGGCAGATGAAATTGCTTTCCCATCAAGTTCCTTGGGCCCACTTCTCCAGCAGGAGTAAATTTATGTGACTGCCTTCATTGGGATGTAGCAAAGCTGATTTGTGCCGTATGGAAATGTGACCTGTCTGACCCATTGGCTCCGTTGGTGTCTCATGGGGATTTATCGGTGTGGCATATTTGAATTTTGCTTTGCTTAAGAGCCTTGTGTTATGTGTGTGCAAGAGCCAATTGCCAGCAGCCACCGTTATGGCCAAGCAGCTTGCAGCTCAGCAATGAGCAGGAAAGATTCCCCAGCTGGAGCTCTGCTTGGACTCAGAACTCAGGCATAAATCCCTAAATCTGGGGAGTGTCTATAACAGAGTTATCTGGGCTGTGTGAGCTCTCTCCAGCACCTCTAAGCAACTGTGATGACCAGATTTTGTCAAACACACATGGCCCCTGAGGACATTTGAGAGGTGCTGGGGTGTCTGAGACACCCTCAAGGGCTGGTTTATGTATCCATGGGAGACTGGAGCAGCAGATGGGGCTGGAGAGGGTGCACAAGCACATCTCAACAACTGTCTTTAAGGCAACAGATTTTAGCCAAAGAATCTGCTTCTCAGCTGAGGTTAAAATGACTTTCCTCTAGTCCCAATTGATGACAAGAGGGTCAGATTTTAGCCATAGCTGAAATTTCCCTCATTGAGGGAAAATTCCTTCCAGAGCAGTCTCAGGGATGCTGGGCCAGGACTGCCCTTGACACTGAGCCCATTGCTCAGTTTATCTTCAATCCTTACAGGTGCAGAAAGCCCCAGTTCAATGTCCCACACCCCAACACCACCCCCAGGCTCCCCACAGAAAACCAGCACAGGATCCTGGCTGTATCTTCTTGCATTTGAAGGGCACAAACACATTTGCCAGCATGGCAGCTCAGCCTGGATTAGCTTTGTATCTCTCCTTCTGCCACTGAGATCGAGACCCATAGCTCTTTCCTGCCTTCAACTGCATTTGTATTTCTCATAGTGAAGCATCCTGTTCCTGGCTACATTCCTGCCTGCTTATTTACTACTTCTTTCTTCAATCCATGCCTAAATCCCATGCTTTGCTCTTCATCTTTAATTTTCCAACCCAAACCAAGGTATTGATACCAACAACCTTGCAGAATTGCTGGATTCAGACTGCACATTAGCAGTTCTGCCTTTCTGCCTTCCCCCTCCCAGTGCTTTCATACCCTCAGGGGTAACCCTGTGATGGGTTTGCAAAGCCCCTACAGGGGCAACAGGCAGAGCATGGCCGGAGATCCACATCCAGGGGAGCCACGTGAGCGCTTGGCTGGAGTGGGTCTCCATGCAGGACCTCAGTTCTGGTTCCTGCCCACTGGAGCTGGACCACTTTCATCCTGGCCAGTTCACTGACCAGCATTTTCCACCTGGCTCCACAGCAGCTCTGCACACAGAGCTGGCCCCTTTCCTGAGGAGCTTCCCACGCAGCTCTGAGTCTTCCACCAAAGCCTTGGCCCAGACTGTCCACACACAAGCCCTGAGAGCCAGGGCTAATGCACGGTGTGAGCCTGGCCCCGTGCCTGCCCTGGGCATCTGGGTTACAGCCTGGTTTTCGCTTCAAAGCAGGCTTTGACCTGCCTGCAGTGCTGCAAGGATGGAGTTAAAACCTGGAGAGAAAAACTCTGATTTGGGTATCTGGCCAACGGCTGCCACAGTTCGCTGGGATGGTGCTTCTGACCTCTGCTTCTCTTGCTTTGCTTCCAGAGATCAGAAACTGCTTGCTGTTTGCTGCTGTGAGCCCAAGACTCTCACTGGAGACAGGTCTCAGCATGGAGAGATGCATGTGGTGGACACCAAACCACAGAGATCTCTCCAGCATCTCTGCTCTTACAAGAGGGTATCTCCAGCCTGGCAGGTCCTCCAGGTCAGAACCAAGGTGACCTTGTTACAGATGCCTTGATTTGAGCATTTCACTTTCTTTTTGATCTTTTTGTACCCCACAGGATAAACATGGGCACCTGGGTGGCAAAGAAGGGAAATATCATCCTTTGGCCATTAATCCTGGTTTTGGTTGAAGTCCTGGCTGGTTCAGATGAAGTAGAACTACAGTAGTACATGAGGTGCAACGTCCTTGGAAGAATCCTCCCCTGTTCCAGAACTGCCAAGGAATAAATGCTCCTCAGACATTATAGCAGCAATGGCAGGAGGCCTGAGGATGGATTATCACCTGTCTGTCCCAACTAGACTTGATGATGAAAATCAAAATCCCATGCCATCATCTGGGCACGTACCAGCATCCAACCCCAAGCTGGTCTGCCATCTCCTGCCACTACCTGGGGTGGCCAGCTCCTGTTTGTACTGCTGTGGTGTCCCTCACTTCCATGTCCCAGTGCTGGCCAGCTCCATTGTGTGACCATCTCTTCCCAAGTGGATGTTGCTGGGACACTGGCAATGTCCTTGGAGCTCCACGTCACTGTGCTTGCACCCTGCCATCTGCCCTGGCATCACCTGTGCCTCTCCATGGGGAAAGCTGCATATGAGAGCAAACACCAGTTTTTTCTTTCTACGCTGGTTTGCATGATGTTCTCACGCACTGTGTTTGTGGCAACAGTTATTATTGCTGCTTCCTACTGGAAAACTTAAATTTTGGACCTGCTTTTCTCTCCAGTTACAGAGCAGTTTGGACTATTTTCAGATGGCCAATGCAAGGTCCTAAGAATGCCACCCTCAGTGTGCCACCTTGCCTTCTGTGCTCTTTGTTGCCATCCTATTTCTGGTGTCGTTGTTCATGTATTTTTCCAGAGTAGTTATGCCTTTTTTCCCTCCCCCGTTCTTTGAGATCAGCTGATTTATCAGCATGGGTTTCCTTTTTGTGCTGAAGGCAGTGGAGAAGATGTGAGATGATTTCCAGCACTGATCCTTAGGGAGTCCCACCCGTGATCTCCCTTCCCTTCAGCTGATGTTTCAGGCACAGGGCACTTCTTCCTTGCTCCCAGCAGCACCAACCATCTCCAGAGGAACTTGCCCTGCCCTGTGTGCCCCTCCAAAGTCTTAGAGCAGTTTTCAAGTCTCCAGACCTTTCCACTGTCCCTCATGGAGTCTGGGAGATGTTGTGGCACTCGCCATGCTGTTGATCCTGGGTCAGAGGGTTTGGTTGGGTTGAGCACTTCCCTCCCTTGCCAAATACAGGGAGCCTGGGCTGTTCTTTGAGGTGGTCTTCCCTTGTGCCTTCCCCACCCTCATAGCTTTTGAAGGATGAGAAAGTGGGGTTCCCTGGATGTGAGCATCACAACCCACTTCCTCAGCCTTGACCGCTTCATCCTCCAGACTTTCTTTTCTCCATGCTTGTGGGGCTTGAAACAGATATTCACTGGATTCCTCAGGATGACTTGAACTAACTTCCCTTTACCTGTATCTCACTTCAGCCCTTATTTTCTCTTTTACTTTTTTATTTAAACTGGTAAAAAGACCTCAAATTTTTTTACTGTTTTTTATCTTTCAAGTGCCTCTCATCTTTTTTGGACAGCTTTTTCTTTTTGTTCCTTTGTAACTCTCTTTGTCAACCTTGCTCCTTTTTCTTCCTGTTCCTTCCTGTCTCCACTTGGTATCCCATTTCTCCAAAGGTACCTGACACCTGCCCATGGGTTCGTGGGGAGGCACAGCATCGAGCCTGCTTTTGTTTGAAGGTGAAACGAAGCACCGTTTCACCAATAAAAAGTTCTGACTGTCAAGCAGTGTGTTATTCAGGGCTGATGAATAACTTAGAGGAGATCAAAAGATATTAAGCTAAAAGAATTATTATACAGGAGCCTACGGGACCACACAGATCTCCCGTTCCAGCTAAAAAAGTCCCAAATTAACCCCCCACACCTCTCCCCCTTTAAAAAAAAAAAAAAAAAAAAAAAAAGCGTGTGTGGTCTTGAAGAGCCAAAGAAGCAAGCCATTATTTGTAAGTCTGCTATATAAAGCATAATTATTATCCTTTTTATCATCCAAGTTATGGGGCAGGCTTTTCCATCTTTACTCACGCCAAGTAGCACCTCGTGTCAGAAATAGCCTCGCTGGTTTGAAGGGGATGAGTCATCCCGCAATCAGGTAGGAGGAGAACAAAGATAGACACGACTTCCCGGACTGGATCTCTCTCTCTCTCTCTCTCTCTTTCTGCCCCGATCTCGCTCCTGCACGGCTCCTATCAAAGGGAACCGCCGGGAGCGTCGGTGCGGGCGCGCCTTCCACCGGAGCAAAGCATCTGCCGTGCAGCTCCCTCCTTCCCGCTCGCCTTCCCAGAGGCTCCTCAGATGTGGGCAGCAGCGGGCTGTGGGCCCCAGGAGCTCTGCTGGCAGCCGGCGGCCCCACTCCCACTCAGCTCCTTTCCCATAGCCCCAAAACCCAGCATGTGCTGGTGGGGTTCCAGGTGGGGTGCTTGGCAAAGAGGCTCCTCTCCACTCATTGGGGGCTCTGATTGCATCCCACCACAGCGGAGAGCAAGGTGAAGATAAACAGCGATGCCATGACTCAAAAAATGTAATGTACAAAGGAAAAAGCTCCTCCAATAGCCACGGGGTTCTCCAGACCAAGAGCCGGCTTTTCTCAAGAGCCCAGTTTTGCTCCAGCTGAGACTCTGCCCAAACCCTCTGGAACCAGAATTTAGATTTTCACCACTTTTTCCCCCTTTTTTTAATTAACAAAGAAATTCCAAGAGGGAAAAGGCTGGTTGTTTCCTCTTGCTCGCCCTCACTGTTACAATTTGAAACCCACATCTGGCATTCGGAGTGTTGAGAGCAACTCAGAGCCAATGTATCGGGGCTGATGAACCGCCCTGGGTTTCGGGGGAATTAGCTCTTTGCCCAGATGCTCTGGGGGAGCTCTTTAATATCCCAGTGGGAATAACACTACTAAAAAAGGAAAACCCATTAGTACACGTCTGCTCTTGCAGAGGCTCCTCTGTTCCTGTGAGGGTGAGACCTTTACAGAAGGCTTCTGAGTTGTTACAGGTATCACCTCGGATGGCTTTGACAATGAGCAATTTTAGGGCAATTTTTTTCCCCAGCTGCCCCAAATCATCTCCCCACCCCTCACAGTCACTACCATTGTTGATTAGAAGTTTCTTTAATTGAATCAACCGGTCTGTTCACTGCGGCGAGCGCAGCGCTTTGAAGATGCATTAGAGCACACGTAGAGAAGCACTGAGTAATGCAGGGAGATAAGCAGATGTGTTTGAAGCTGGGGATCCAAGAAGCCATGGAGGAGCACAAAAGGCACATGAAAAAGGTGGCGTCACCCCAGCTTCCCACAGGAGTCCTGAGGGCCCAGATCTTCGCCCTTGGGTAGGTTGGTTGCTTCATGCTCAGCACCCAGCCCCGATGTTGCATGCAGCGGCTTTTGTTGCTCTCTCCAGCCCTCCTCTCTTTTGATGCTCCTTTGCTCCATGGCAGACCTCATTTGGTCTCATGGCCAGTTTGGGTGGAGGGAGGGGTGAGAGAAAGCAGATCTGATTGTCTCTCTCAAGTAGTGCCTGTCTCTCTGTGCTAGTTTGGGTTCATCTCTTACTGGCAAGATCTTTGCAAAGCCAACAGCAGAGCAAGGCCGCTCCATGGGACGGAGAGAAGGTGAACATCCAAACCCTTGGATCTGCAGCTGGGAGCTTAGAGACTTGTCAGAGACACTTGGATCCTATAGGGATGTACATCAGTGCAGGAAACCTGACAGACTACCCAAAGGTCACACCTCAACCCAGTGACTGGGGTGTAGGGACAATGGGAAGAGCTCTGTATACCCCCCTAGAACTGGGGTTACCATTGTGTGATCTTCAGGAACGATGTGATCCTTGGGGCCGTTTTATGGTCCCTGGTGGAGAGCTGGAAACAAGCAATAGTTGGAAACAAAACTGGAAACAAAATGGCAAGGAAGACAGACCTAAATTTTTAGAATATCTTGTTGCTGAAACCCTATCTTAGGGCAAGAGGAACTTGGGAGTTATGGAACTAAGGATGGCAAGGTTTGCAGCTCCTTTCCATAAACCCTCTTTACCAGCTGCGAAGCACAGCACCAGACCACCCCAAAAAGCAAATTATTATCTTCATCTGGAGACATTCAGCACCATTTTCTCTGGCATGTCCCAGAGCTCCCATAGGACTGATGGCCAGTTGTCCCAAAACAGGCAGCCAGGACATCTCAGAGAAGCCTTCTCAATGGAATAAACATCCCCAAACTCATGAAAGGCAAATTGCCTCCTCTAATACCCGCATGCTTTTTCCATGTGAGCAGGTGCAGATGATTTCTGGCTTGTGCCTGCCACTGGGCGTGGGTTCTGCAGGGCTGTTATCTCTCTCATCAGATGATACAAGTTCACAGGCTCATCTCCTTCCAAGAATGCAACTGACTTAAAAAGAGTTCAAAAGAAGATTAGGTTTCAAGGTAACTGGAAGCTATTCAGTCAAAGCCAAACTGCATAAAGCGAGGGGAATCCTCCTTCTACCTCCATGGCTGTGCAAGGCAAGTGGGAACATGAGAAAGGAGCTGAGAAAGTGTGTGTCTTCTTCACAGACACAAACAGGACTGCAAATTGGAGACAACCGCTACAAATTTAGCTAAAGATGCTTTAGAAATTGCATCTTGCCAATGTTTTGCTTATCAAGCTGGAGTGTTTGCTGGCAATTACCTCAGCAAAAACAAAAACACATGGGATCTCATCACTGGTGCTCCCTTGTCAGCGGGGAGGTTGGCACTGTGGCACGCAGAGGCCTCAGCAATGGGAGCACTTGGGTGCTCAGCTGGTGAAAAGCCCCAGCCTGCAGCTGCTGGGTCTGTGCTGATGGCTGGGGAGTGTGGGTTGGGGTGTCCCCTCCACTGGCAGCTCTCTCTGCCTGTCCCTGTGCCTCTCATCCATCCAGAAGCAGCAGCAGCAGCCGCCTCCCCTCTCCCAGCTGTGCTGCCATCAGCCTCCCTGTCCCTCCTCTCCCCACTCAGGAACACGCAGTCTCAACCCACCTCATCCTCTGGACAGCTTCAGTGTCCCAGCTGAGGTGCTGTGAGCCAGCCTCGGAAATTGTCACCCTGGTTTTTTAAGATTTTCTAAGCCTTCTGGTGTTGACATTCTTGTAGTAAACTTTCTTACACACTTTCTGTAAATAATTCATTGTTTTGCATTCATTTATGGAGGAGGAGAAATCTGATGGACTGTTGGTTTGACCAGTGTCATTGGAAAGGTGGCACTGTCACCCTCCAATCTGCTGTCACTTTTGAAAACTATAAATATTGGAGTCAGAAAATAAACTTCTCCTTTTTCTTCACCTTGAGAACAGCAGTGTGAGCTTGTGTTCTTTCGTGTCCTATAGCGACAGGAAATAGTTTGAGGTGAGAGTGAGAACAGTAGGAAGCACCCATAGGTGGGGATGGCCATGGCTGGAGCCTGGTTTGGATGACAGATGTTCATGGACAGGCTGCAGGGACATCTGTGTGGTGATTTCTGGCTCAGCTGGGCAAGCTCAGGTTATAGTGGCACCAGGCTCTTATGCCTGGAGACACAACAGTGCCTAATTCCTGATGGAAGCCCATCCATGGATTTGGGCATCAACCTTCTCACACTTCCATCATGCAACGTCTGTTTTACAGCAGGATCCTGTTGGACTGGCTGTGTCATTACACCCAGAGACAGTGTGACCCAAGCCCTGCCTGGAGGAGGAGTTTTGGATGTGTCTTCATTACAGAGCAACATGTGATGTGCATCTAGCCGGTCCTGCTATCACAGGGAAGCTCACGGGAATGATCATGGGATCATTCAGGGGGAAGGAGCCCTCTGGAGTTTGTCTGGTCCAACCTCAGCCAGCCTGACCCAAAGCCTTGCCATTTGGAGACATGCAAAGGATGGCTCTGCCCTGCACTGCAGGAGAGCCTTGGTCCTTGAGGAGCCTTCCAGGCTTGGCTACCAGGAGGGAACCAGCAGCTGATTTCATCCCCACAGAGGCCCCCACCACCAAGGGCTGAGGACACAGCACAGGTTTGGGCAAGCCAGACCCTTGTAGAACATGACTGCCAGGGAGGTGTCCACACCCTGGGTTATTTTAAAGCTCTCTCACCACCACCATCCAGCCTCTCAGAGCCCTGCCCCAACCACAGAGCACCTGGCAGAGGAAAGTTTGATCTCACAGGGATGGACAGGAGGACGAAGTGCACTTGGTGGCTGAAAGCCAAGAGATGATGCAAGGCTGCTGGTCCAGCCTGTGCCACCCAACCCGCCAGGTCCTGCTGGATCCCACAGAGCTGCTCCACAGCTTTCTGACCATCAGAAATCTCATCCTGCTTTTGTGGCCAGGCTTGCTTTGCTGCCCTCCTCCAGTGCCTGATGCAAGGGCACTGGCTGGCCAAGGCCAAAGCTCTGGTGGGTCTGAAAGCCCTGAGAAATGTCCCAGAGCTGTCCCACAGCTGGAAGGGTCACTCACACACCCCTCCTACACACCTCAGACAGCAGCTGTCAGTGCTGCTGTCCTTGCTCAGCTGCAGGTGCTCAGCACACCAGCTGGGACAGATGCTGCTCTGCCCTGCTCCACATTCCCCATCACTAAGACAAGGCCTTTTCCTTCCCTTCTTTCTTCCTCTGCCCACTCAGTCTGGGGAATAACAACTTTACTTTTTCCCCAGTGCAGTTCACTAAGGGCTGCTTTTGGGGTCCTGCATGCAGGGCCCCATGACAGTCGGTGTAAAACCCAGAAGCTGCAGCATGGTACCCGCAGCAGCAGCTCTCATACTCACTAAACCTGTCATCCCAGTCTGGACTTTCTTTTAATAATCAGGCAGAAGTAAATGATTCACTTGTTGCTCATCTGAAGTTTGCTTTTTTCCTACTGGAAAGCATTTCTTTGGGAGGGATGGACCTGAATTTCCCCTGTTTCCCAACACTCCTCAGCACTGCCCATGCCAGCAGAGAAGCCAGATGTGCCTGGGCATGGGATGGCACTGTGAATCCATCATCACTTGTGGTTGTTCTAGTTGTTGACTTTTTGGGTTTGGATTTTAGGCACTTGAGACAGTAGCTCATGTTTGGACTCAAGAGTTTATTATTTCTTATCAGTAAAACAGTCTCACTGCTGTGAGTTCTGCAGCTTTTCATTAGAAGGCACAAAATGACCAACAATCTCTTGGTACAAGGGCTATTAAGACTAAACCACCCAATTAAGAACTGACACCTGGATTATTTTCCCTTTTAACCCAATAACTGATCCCACAGAGCCCACAATGCAGACTTTTCTGCCCCATTACAAAATGCCACCCAAACCCATGGAGAAGAAGGAAGAAGCAGCATGAAGAACAAACCCAGGACAACACCCTGTGCCCTCCATCTTGCTGCCATCCACAGCATCCTAAAAATCCCAAAAGCTCAATTTCTCACCAAGTGACACACCTGCACTGCTCTCTATAATCTATTTCACACTTTTGTGGATTCCAGTCTATCTTGAAGTCTGGGAAACTTTCTCCATGGATGAGGGTCAGAGTCAGAGCTGCTCTGGGGGTCAGGGCACCCCAGAGCAGACACAGAAATATTCCTGGTGCCCTGAGTTCGCACAATCACCTTTGCCTGCCTTCTCTGAAACCCTGCTGATTAAAATGAAATCCTGCTATTTCACTGTTTCAAGCCTCCTTGTCCCATTTTTTTCCCAGTTTATTATTTCAGAGGACCCTTCCACCTCCACCTAATAAACAAGAAGAGGGGGATTTTTTGGCTGTTGCACTCGGGCTCGGTACCTCTGGAGCTGCCTCTCTTTCCCAGAAGAGTGGAGCATGAGGAAAGGGATTGCAGCCGCTACTTGTGTCTGTTTATTTACAGTGTAAACAGCTCCTGTGCTGCAGCTTTGAAGAGGCGCCGCACATTTGTATGTCAAGATCCCTCCACGCTCTGTGCGGTTTTCCCACGTGATCTGAGCTCTCCAGAGAGGAAAGTTTGCTGCTTTGCCTCCATCCTGGGGAAGATGAGGAGGGCCAGAGTGATGCAGAGCCCCAGTGAGGGGTGGTGCTGTCAGTGAAGGAGGTTTGGGCTGAATTACCCTGTTTATGGTAACCTGATGCAGCTCTGCTAACGAGCAGTAATTTGGTAAATCCCCATTAGGCTGCTGATCATGAGCCCTGAAGTGACTCTCAGGAAGTTGTGGCTCCCATCAAACTCAGCTGAACTGCAGCAGCAGGAATAGCAACCTGCCTGGACTGAGTGCTGGGTTTGTATAAAACAGATGAAAATAGACAGATAAATAGATAAAGAGATAAATGACAAAAAGAGATCATAGGCAAAAATAATTAAATAACTTTTGGAATTCTCTCCCAAAATAGCTGTGCAACAGTTATTTAAATGCTGTAGGGCACAGTACCTGCTTGCAGGGGATTATCACCACTGGAAAAATCAATATTTGCTAAAAATCCCTTTGGTAAACTCAAGAAAGCCTTTTAATAAAGCAAAACCACAGCAGCTTCTCACCATGCTCACAACCTCTTGGGTTTGACAGAGGCAATGATGGATGTCACAAAGCTTATCTTGGCAAAACAGCTCCTAACAATTCCCTAACCCCTGAACATGATTGTTATCCACTAAGTTGCCTGCCTTACCTATTTACTATAAGCTATGAGTATGACCACGTGCCCCAGAATAAACTTAAGCTACTTTATTCAGTTGGTTAAATATTAGATTTACATCACTTCAAAATTAGGAATGGGATTTAGGTCATCCAGCAATTAACACAATTTGCTCTTTGTGTCTTGAAATGCTTGGTGGCCACACAACTGTGCTCCAAGGAGAGTTGGTGCTCAGAGGATTTGTACCCTGTGAGGTGCTCAGCAAACAGCTGACAAAGAAGAAAAATGAGTATATTCCCAAATCCCAGGTCCATCAGTGTGCTCACATGGATTTCCTTTTCCACCTCATGCCTCCACTGTCACCCCTGGGACTTGTGCTGTGTTTGGGACATCTGCAGCTTCCCAGCAGAGCTAAACCCTGTGGTGTGCTGGGCATGGAGGCACAGGAGGAATCATCTGGTATTTTGCATCAGAGAACAAGGGGAAATGGCCTCAGGTTGTGCCAGGGGGCTTAGCTTGGATGTTAGAAAAAAATTATTCAAAAGTTTGTCAAGGATTGGAACTGGTTGCCCAGGGCAGTGGTGGAGTCACCATCCCTGGAGGGATGTAAAAGATGTGTGGGCTGGGGACACTTGGGGACACATTTTAGTGATGACCTTGGCAGTGCTGGGTTAACACCCAATGATCCTAAAGGTCTTTTCCAGCCTAAATGATTCTATGGTTTTATCTTTAGAAAGCCACCCTCTCCTTGCCTGCTTTGTCTGTAAATCTCTGTTATGCCCTGACTCAAGCCCTTTATGGTGGCTTATGGCACATCCCTGAATGCCTTCCTGAAGCCCCATGCACGACCTCTGCTGGGCTGTGAGGGCTCCTGAGTGTCTCTCCTCTCCCTGGTGGCCGTGCCTGGCTTTGGGGGCAATTTTAAGAGATTTGCCAAGTGTTTTTTGCTGATGGTGGGCAGGAGGACACAGGACAGCCAGCAGCCACTGGTGTCCCTTGAGGTTTGTGCTGCTTTGCAGCCAGACACAAGGTGTGACTATCACAGTTCTGCTCAGGTACCCCAGCATCACTTAGGCTGCCTTCTAAGGAAAAAGGCCCAAGAACTCCCATGCTCCCAAGAGAATCCCTGTGTGAGAAGGAGAACAAAGCAGAGGCATGTTTGCACACCAGCCTCACAGATCCCCAACCCTCGGTGCCAAGCCCTGGATTGAACCCCTGTGCCCCAGCAAAGCTGTCCCCTCCTGACCTTGAGCTCTGCTGTGGGGCTGGTGGGGCTCCACAGCTGCAAAACCCCCTCTGCCCCCGTGGGCTCTGCCATGCCCGTGGGATGGGGCACAGGATGCAGCACTTTGGGGATCAAGGGCTGCTGTGTGTGGGTGAGGCTGCCTCAGCCTGGAGACCCAGCAGTTAATTTGTTTGTTTCCTTTCTGTATAGGATATTGTTACCAAAAAAAGAAAATGAGATGGGGGAGAGAGAGAGAAAAAAGAAAGGCAGAGGCTAAATGATGAAAAGGGCTCTCTCCTCCTGCAGCTATGAAATCTCGCCCGGAAGGAGGCGAGGGGAAGTGTTTTCCAGCGGGGTACAAAGTCAGCAGCAGAGCTTTGAACTCGGGGGAACTCCACAGCAGCTCAGAGCCCTGCCAGGGAGCCCCAGCTGTGCATAGCTCAGCTGCAGCTGAGGGAGCTGGGGTCACACCCTGCGCCCCTGCTCTGTGCCAGGGTGGGCTGGGCACCGGGCTCAGAGCTGCCCGTGGGGAGGGGGCTGTGCTGGGCAGGCACAAGTGGGACCTGTCCCCCAGACCAAAAACTGACCCTCCTGCAAGTTCTTGTCTTGGGATGGGTCACCCTGAGCTTGTCCCTGCAGTGTGGACATGGCCACCCTTCCCTGTCCCTGTCCCCTCCCCTGTCCCCTGGCAGCTCATCCCTGCACACCTCCATCACCCCACTGGGCTCTGATCATACCCAGCACCCTTCACCACAGGTGCTCCAAACAGGGGAAGGTTCTACTCAAATGTGGTAACCAAAAAGCTGGGTTTGGAAGGGATCCCAAGTTACTTGGGGGAATTTAGGCAATTATCCCACCATACCTTTTTTTAAATTTTAATTTCACTCTAATGGTTTCAGAGGTACCTTTTCCCCATCTCATTTACAAGTGAAAGCACTCAGTTAACTAAACTGAGGAAGGAGTTTGAAAATTAATTTAGGTAAACTTTGGGATGAGAAGTGGGCTCTGTGTGGAACTGGAAGCCAGGTGGAGGTGCTGCTGCTGGACTTTGGTTTTTGTTGAAGTGCCCCTCACCTTGTCACCAGTTCTGGTGGACTGGGATCTCTGGGGAATGGGCATCAGTTTGTGGCCCCATTTTTTGTGGGGCCAGGGAGGAGGAAAACAACACTGCGAGATTCCAGGAGAGGGGTGAAGCAGAACAGCATCAGGCTTGGAGTTTCTTCTCCAAATTACCCCTACAGTGCCCAGCAGAGCCTTTGCCTGCCAGCTGCAGCACTTCTCCTCCCTTATCTGCAGCTAATCCCTTAAACAACCATTTGAAGGAGTTTTTGCAGTATTTGCTCAAGAAACAACTCCCAAACTTGCTGTTTTCTCAAGGACTTAGAGCAGTGGATGATGCTGCTGTTCCCAGGCATCCAGTGACAGGCACCTCCACCCCTGGGAAAACACTGCCCAGCCCAGAAAGGATGGGACACCACCAAATAAATCTCCATGTCACTGGTATTTCTGGGGACTGCAATCCCCAAACAAACATCCTGCCACTTGAACCTGTTGTGAGGAGCACGATGGTCACCATCCACAGGGACGATGCCAAGCTGCCACTGGCTCAGGGATGGGCCAAGAGGATGGAGGTGATGAGCACAGATTTTGGGCTGGTTTGGGATGATGGCTTGGCTGGATTGGTTTATCCTGGTGGGACCAGGTTAGCTCTGGGCTCCCCAACATCAGAAGGATGTGGACCTGTTGCAGCTACTCCACAAAGATGCTCAGAGGGCTGGAGCACCTCTGCTATGGAGACAGGATTAGAGACCTGTGATTGTCCAGCCTGGAGAAGCTTCAGGGAGACCTTCTAGCACCTTCCAGTGCCTAAAAAGGGCTGCAAGAGAGCTGGGGAGGGGTGTTTTACCAGGGCATGTACTGATAGGGCAAGGAACAACAGCTTCAGACTGACAGAGGGCAGGTTTAGATTGAATAGTAGGAAAAAAATCTTTATTGTGGTATAATGAGGCCCTGGCATAGGTTGCCCAGGGAAGTTTTGGCTGTCCCATCCCTGGAAGTGCCCAAAGTCAGGGGATTTGAGTGACCTGGTCTAGTGGAAGGTGTCCCTGCTCATGGCTGGGGATTGGGACTGGATGACCTTTAAGGTCCCTTCCAACTCAAACCATTCAGTGATTTTATGATTTCTGGGGTACCCACACCCAGACACACCCCACAGTCAGTTTGATTTTTTGTGCTGAGGAATGAAGCCTGGAGAGCCTGTCAAGGTTGGACAGAGGGACCTTGCTGTTGTGTTGGATTGCTCATCCCGAGGCTGGTACAAACCTTGGCACAGCCAGGGTAACTCATCTCCTTACAGCATCCCTGCAGGGACACCTCGGGCCTCTCCCGGGGATGGAGGGGATTTCCTGGGAGCACACACCCCACCGGAGCGGGAGCACTGCCTGGACAAGGACTTCGGCATTCTCTCTCCCACTGAGAGCCAAACAATGCCACCGTTTGAGCAGGGTGGTGCTTAATTAGCTTTCACTTGAAGGAAAAGGGGGCGGCGGTGGATGGAAGGAGGCGCAGCAAAAGACCACGAGAAAATCCCCTTTTCCCGCTGCGGAGAGGGACGTTCCTGGACCGAAACACCTGCTGCCCGGAGGGAAAGCCAGCTCCCAGGAAATGCAAGAAAGGCACTTTCCAATGTGGAATATGTTGAAAAGCACAGAGGAGGAGAAGGGGAGGAGAGGGGGGGGTGGAATGGCTGCGGAGCTGCATGAATATTAAAATGATTATAGCGCTTAATAAAGCGCCGCACAGGGGAGGAACAATAACAGGTATTGTTGGCAAGCCTGACGCTCAGCTTCCCCTTGATTTGATGGGCCGATAAGCATCGCAGTATCTCTTTCATGATCCCTGGCTCCGTATCTCTCTCGCAGAGCCACACACATTCCAGGGCAGCCTTTGATGTCTCTGCCTCGCTCCCTGCCAGCCCTGGGCAGGCTGCGGGCGCCGCGGCTCCCCCGGCCCACGGCCGTGGGTGGCTGGGGACACGGGAGGGGGCTGCGAGGGCTGGGGGCCGTGGGGGGAAGCAGCTGCCAGCTCTGAGCCGGATCGCTGCCAAAATACCCCAAAATACCAAAATACTTCTTTAGGGTCACGCCAAAGAGCTCAAATCCCAGGAAAATGGGATGCTGCGGTTCTGGGGCTGTCCAGTGAAAAACACTGAAAAGGAGAGAAAATGGCACTTTTCAATCCTACATCTCCCCAGACATGACAGGATTTGGGGTGGACTCAGTTAAATGAGAAATAAGAACAATTCAGGGATTCTTTTAAAAGGCTGTCCTCAAGGACAGACCGTGGGGGTTTATGCCCTGGGAAGCAGTCCAGTGTCCAGACCTTGAATGAATGATGAATTTTGGGAGCTGGCAGCACAAGCTGTCCCTTGGGGGTGACACAGATGTGCCTGTAGTGACACAGGAGTGCCCCCATGCCAAAGGGATGAGCTGGAGGCTGTAGCAAGGGGGGACACAGCTGTAGGACCCTTGTTAGTGGCTGGGACCTAAAAGGCACCAGACTTTCCCGAGGAGGGTGGGAGGGCAGGATTGGGAAGACACAGCAGGATTTTCACCCAGGAGAAAATGACATCTCAAAAAGATGCTTAGCAGGGCTGGATGGTGCAAGCACACTCCTGAGCATTTCTCCCTGCCCCTCTTGGTCTGAGAGCTCTCTGATTTGGGGCAAGGTTGTTTATTTTGGGCAAGATTTTGAGCATGATGGAGACAGTGGAGTGGAGCCACTGCTGCTCAGCCACAGCCACTCCAATGCTCCTTGGGTGCAATCTGAGAGGATAAAAGTTCTGCTGTAACCCACATGCCACCCCAGAGGGTTTCATACAATCTGGGGCTCATACCCCACATTAGCCACATCTTCTCACCCCCTTTCCCTCCTTCCTTCCCTTCTCTGCCTCTCTGGACATCCGTACCAGACAAACTATCAGAGCTCCCTCCAGAACTGCTTGCTTTGCTCTTTTCAAATCAAACTTCTGCCAGTAGCTTACACCTCACACTTAATTTGCGTTAATTGTTGTTGGGTTATTTTTTAAATTTAATTATTGGTTTCAGAATGCAACAGAAGAAAAAAAAAAAAAAAAGACACCAAGAATTTTCCAGCCCTTTTTTTTTGGTAAGTGTGTGTTTTCTTTCTCGTGGGAGGTGGCTGCAGTGGGCTCACCCCTCCATGAGTCTGGGGGGTAAAAGGGGGTGCTGAGAGCCAGAAGGGGGCCTGACTGAAACCACCCTGTGCCTTCATCACCTTCATCCCCCCAGCCTGGCATCTTGGGGATTTGGGAGAAGAGGCTGCGATGCCTTTGGTGCTGATAGGGGTGTGTGTTTGTGAGTGTGTGTGTGTGAACGTGTGGGAATGTCTGTGTCTGTCTTGCGCGTTGGCTCTGCCTTTGAGATTTGCCCCTGGTCATTTCAGCTGGGAGGGAGCTGAGCTGAGGCTGGTGCTCTGATGTGGGTGGCCCAGAGTTTGTTACCCGAGGACAGCCGGCTTTACCTCTGAACTCCTCCTGCCTCCCCAACGGTTGTTGCTCCGCTTGTGCCTGCTTGCATTTTTGCCCTGTGTCTTGCTGGATTGCCTTGACCCAAGCTGAGGCCAGCAGCTCCCCAGGGAAGGGGTCAGGCTGGCATGCCAGGCTGGTGGTGATGGTGATGGTCGTGATGGGGGTATCTCCCACCCCAAGGCACACAGAAATGTTTAGTCTGAGTACAGCCAGCACCCGTAGGGGTTTGGAGTTGAAAAGAAAGGACTTAAAGGCAGAAAACTCCCACTGTGCCATGGAGGGAGAACACATCAGAGGGAGGCAGTCAAAATCCCCTAGAGGAAAGGCAACCTGATGCTTTGCCCCAAGGTCCAGCTAAGTCATGAGCAGCTCCCCCAACTCTGCTTGCTAATGGGAAGCTTCCCTGGGGACTCCATAAGCACCTATCATTCCCTCTGTCATTTTTCTCAGCAAAAAATAAGGAAGAATTACAAAAACAAGAGACTTTTTTTGGAGAGAAGCACAATCTGCGCTGATGCCGAGCAGCCTCCAAACCCAGGAGAGAAGGGAGGGCAAAATTCCTCCCTGACCCTGCAGGCAACCAGCTTATGCCTTGGAGCAGAAGATTTGATTGCCTTTTACCATTAGCTCTGCTTGCGTTGGTACAAAGAGTTATAAAAATGATCCCCCCTCCCTCGCCAAGCTCCCGAAGCACAAAGGCAGAGGAGCGGCAGCGCCAGCCCCGACCTGCGGCGGGGGGAGCACGGGGATGGGGATGGGAATGGGGATGGGGAGGGGGAGAGGGGTGGAAACACAGTGAAACAGAAAAAGATTGACCCAATATCACCCAAGCTGGAGAGACGTCGTTATTCCATTTAAGCCCGCTGAACAGTGCCACAGCAGGGAATCTGTCTGTCTTGGTTAAAGGTCTCGCTGCCAGCCCGGCCTTGGAAGTGCCAACACTAATCTGCAAATTGTTGCAAACCCTAAAGAGCCGCCGAGCTGGGAACCTTGCTGCGGCCCAGACCCCTATGGACCGGGATGCCCTTCCCCATTAGCGTCCCTCGGCCGGGCTCCGCTCCCTCCCCGCGGGCTGCGCTGAAAATCCCGGGCATTAAAACCCCCGGCTCCTGCTGGCAGGAGCGGGAATGGGATGTGTGCCACTGACAGAGCTTACATTCTGCCCGGGGAAACTCTCGCACGCTCTGGGATAAATTCGTGCGCGTCTTTGTGATTAGTGTCTTCCGGCAGGTCCCCGAATAGACGGTGATTCCTTTGTCCTCTCCTGACCTCACGGATCACATTCAGAGCCCGTAGCTTTTTGCTGAAATGCCGGGTTTTTTGGCCTGAAAAAAAAAAAATCTCTGGTGCAACCTCTGGTGTTGGCCGGGAAGAGGGTAGTCACATGTGCTCTTAGACTAACAAACAGCACTGTTCTTCTAAGACCATGGGTAGCAATAATTCAGGGTCAGTGAAAAGGGCATATCTAATAAGAGGACCTGGTCTAGAGGATAAAAAAGGGGAAAAAAGCAGCTAAAAAACCTTGGCTAGCGTGATAGAAGAGGATGGATGTGGAAGCCTGACTGTGGAGCCAGATACAAGAGCCATTGGGGAAAATAAAGTGATACATGGAAAGGGATTGGGGATTGGAAAAGCCTGGATTTAGCCATGTAAATCATGGCACCTACGAGATCTCAGATGGATAGGAGGCTGTGACATGCCACCTTTCAGGCTGGCTGGTTGCTGCATGTCCTAGGGACACCAGAAAACTCGTTAGGAGAGTCCCCACAGAATCTATACATAGTGCTGATTTTTGTTCAAGACAAGCAGGTAACCCAAGGGTGAGATCTGAGTCCAAACAAAAGACTGGAGCTGACAGAGGTGGTAAACAGTTATTCTTAGTAACCATATTTATTATTAAAAGTATCAGTTGGAACGAGAAATGTGAACAGCAAATTTAGAGAAGCATGAATTCCTCTGGCAGGAGCTTTAGAAGCAGCCAGGGTTTTAGTCAGGTTTTTTGAGGTCTGTAATAAGGTGCCAAAAAAAGCACAAACATTCTTTAGAACATTAAAAAAACCAAAACCTAACAAAACCTCCAGTCAATCACGAAAGGGGAAAAAACAATGTTACCATAAAAAAAAAAAAAAAAGCACTAAGGAAAAAAAGAAGGCTCCTAGAGCATTATCCTTAAGTCATGTAAAAATCAAAAAACCACTATGCAAAAAATAACCTGTCTGCACAGAAACTTGCTTATGCATATGACTGTAGCGTGTGCCTTTGCTTGTAGTAAACATGCCCTTTGCCTTCTGCTGATGACATGACACTGGCATGTCATAGCTGATTTATAAACACAATTGGATTTTCAATCTTCAGGTCTAAATTCACTGCAGCAGACCCCAGCAGGCAATGTATCTCTGTTTATCTATAAATACCAGTTACAGTGCTTTCTTGGATAGAGGTGGGTACAGTAGGATGTTGTTTATTTTCACTTGCAGTAAGAGGAAGCTGTGTTTGGTATCAGTCGTCATCATGAGCTAAGTGGCTGCAGGGCTCTTTGAGGGCACTGACTGCAGAATCAAAAATGCAAGCAACACTCTGCAGTGAATCCTTCAGGTTTTGCAAGGACTCACCTTGGAAGAGGAAGAGGAGGACTGAGAAAGGCTTAGAAAATACAGCAGGTATTCCCAGGCCATGGGCAAGCTGGAGTTGCCTTGTGCAGGCCCTGAGGCTCCTGGCTCACGTGGGGCAGGTTGGGTGAGGGTCTTGGACTCAGTTCCTGCAGTTCCCTGCCAGGCTGGACACTGTGGGTGTGCACAGGGAATTCCGGCTAATTGGGTGCCTCCAGCCCTCAGCTCAGATCACAGCGGCCGCAGCCGCGGGACACTGCAAGCGGGGCACTGCAGGAACTTGCTGAATTGCTTACCCCGAGCTGCTCCCTCTGTGAGGAAGGGCTGGCCCTCAGCGAGCTTCCAAGGACCAGGAACTTGCTGAATTCCTTATCCCGAGCTGCTCCCTCCGTGAGGAGGGGCTGGCCCTCAGCAAGCTTCCAAGGACCGGGAGCAGAGGCCTAGGCATGTAGGCTGAGGGTGGAGAGGTAAAACTCCCTCTGGGCTTTCAGCCTCTCTGCTGCAAGCCACGAGCCTAAAAGCCATAGGACTCTCCCTCTCCTATCCTATAAAGTTACTGCCCTTGGGAGCTACCAGGCCTCCAGCTCCAGGCTTGAGCTTGGGATCCAGATATCCTGGTATGGGCCCTTAGAACCTTGAATAATCCTGGTTTAGGCTACCAGGCCGCTAGCTCTAGGCTTGAGCTTGAGATCCAGATATCCCTGTATGGACCCTTAGAATCCTAAATAACCCTGGTTTAGGCTACCAGGCCTCCAGCTCCAGGCTTGAGCTTGAGATCCAGATATCCTGGTATGGGGCCCTTAGAACCCTGAATAACCTGACCTTGGTTTAGGCTACCAGGCCTCCAGCTCTAGGCTTAAACTTGGGACCCAGATATCCTGATATGGGCCCCTAGAATCCTAAATAACCCTGGTTTAGGCTACCAGGCCGCTAGCTCTAGGCTTGAGATCCAGATATCCCTGTACGGGCCCTAGAATCCTGAATAACCCTGGTTTAGGCTACCAGGCTCCAGCTGCAGGCTTGAGCTTGGGATCCAGATATCCTGGTATGGGCCCTTAGAACCTTGAATAATCCTGGTTTAGGCTACCAGGCCTCCAGCTCTAGGCTTGAGCTTGGGATCCAGATATCCCTGTATGGGCCCTTAGAATTCTAAATAATCCCGGTTTAGGCTACCAGGTCTCCAGCTCCAGGCTTGAGCTTGGGATCCAGATATCCTGCTATGGGCCCTTAGAACCCTGAATAACCTGACCTTGGTTTAGGCAACCTTGGACACTGGGTTCTGGTGATTCTTCCTGGCCTCAGTGGCATTTCCCTTCCCAGGAGGGAACTAGCTCAGCTCACAGCCTGCAAGCCCTGGAATTTCCATCCTACATGCAAAGCTGGGAGCTGCTCAGGAAAATCCTTGCTAGAGCTCCTGCAGCTAAGGGTGATGCAGCGTCAGGTTCATGTAGGCAACCTGTGAGATCCTTGCTCTGCAAAGGTGCCCATAAGAGTTGAGAAGAGACAACTTTTTGCTGTAGGCAATGCTTGACAGGAACAGAAAGGGTAAAAATGGCAAGGATTTAAAGGTGCTTGAAAAAGGCAGAGCACAAGGAGAAACAAAGCTGGGGAACAGCCCTTCGTGGTCCCTGAGCTATTTAAAAGAGGCTTAAAGGGATTTGGTCAAAAAAATGACAAGAGATTAGAAATAAAATCAAATAGCAGCTGTTATGTGCAGCCCTGTGTGGCTGGATAAATGTGAGCACTAGAGATGATCAATATCCAGATTAGTTTCATTCTGGGAGAGGAAGAAGAGGAGTGAAAGAGGAAGGAGGGAGGGGAAGAATTTGGTTGCCCACAGAGGGGCTGATGCTGCCTCAGGCCATGGGTGGCTGCATGGCCATGGGGTCCAGTGCCAGGGCAGCCCCTTGGCTTAGACAGAGCAGCCCAGGCAGTTCCCTGGCAGTGATAATGAACATGAACCCTACGGGCTCCAGCCACCAAAACAATGGCATGAAAGGCAGCTCATCTAGACTTTCCTCTTCTGCCTTCGAGGAAGAGGCTTCCCCGACTCTGTGACACAACACCAGCCTACAGGGGGAGGACACCAAACCACTGTTTAGATAAGGAAAGCCTTTATCAAGCAGAAAGGAATTTTTAAGAAGAGCTTCCGCTGGTGGCTCCGTGTTAACAAGATTTTCCCATGAGCGGTGACGTTTTATATCTAAATGGTTTCTAACATGATAACATTCCCAGAAAACATATTTGGAAAGAGCCATAGATCCTCAAAGTCTTGCCAGATGGAAAATAGCAGCAATAACTGCCTTGGTCTTAGAGAAACTTCAAAGCCTTGGTGTCTTCTTGTCTGTGTCACACAAAATTGGGAGAGTGTGAAAGCACAGCGTGGGTCTGGTCAGTATAACCACAGAGCTCAGCCCCTCCTCAAGTATTTCATGTATAGCACAGCATGGCACAGCACAGGGAGATGGTGGGACTGTTCCCCACTCTTGCTCTGCTTTATTGAGTGATCCTGGGCACATGGATGGTGTCCCAAGTCTTGAGATGAGCCTTTTGGATCATCCAATGAATACAGGTTTCAAGGTCTGGTCCCAAGTGTCTCCTGAGATGGACTCAGCATTGATAGGCTTTCCTGGATGATTTCCATGTGGTTTTAGGTCTCCTGCTCAGAGAAACTGTGGATGCCCCATCCCTGGAGGTGTTCAAGGCCAGGTTGGATGGGGCCCTGAGCAACCTGATCAAGTGGGTGGCATCCCTGCCTATGGCAGAGGGCTTGGAATTCTGTGATATGTTTGGTCCCTTACAACCCAAACCATTCCACAACTCTTTAGACAACATCCAAAGGTACATAACCATAACCCACTCACTGTACTGATGCCATCAGACTTTTTCCTGCTGCCACTGGAAAAGCAGACCTTGTTGCTTCAAGGTTTGCTCATCAAATTTACAGCTTTTAGAGGAACTATTCTGGAGCTTCAGTGAGGAGGTGGGGGAGCTCAGGATGTCCCAAGACCCTCACCTCAGCACCTGGGAATGGTGCTGGTGGTGCTGGGGATTTGCCAGGAGAGCCAGGCAGCTTCTGCAGGCTTGCAAGTGAGAGAGATGCCATCCAAGAGTGGAGCAGGCCAGCCCACAGACTGAATGCAGGCAGAGAAAAGCTCAGCAGGCGAACAGCACACAAACAGCACGCACGGCAAACAAACAAACAAATAAATCCAGCAAAGGCTGTGTGAGCCAGCCAGAAATCACTGCCTGGTGCAAAGGGTGCTGGGGCCAGGGGCTGGAGATGTGGGAGGAGCACATCTGCCTTGCCTGTGGGGAGCAGTGACTGTGGCTGGACAGAAATGGGGTACAGATGGACAACCATGTGGGGATGCTTGTAGCTGGGTGTGTGAGACAGCTTGGGCACGCAAACATTCTGTGCAAGACATGGACATCCTGAGCAGGGCACCCTTGGCACGAGCCTCCCTTGTGCCTGCTGTACCTGGCCACACCTCCCAGCAAAGGAGCAAATAATTTGGGCATTGAGTTAAAGAAGGAAGAGGATGAAACTACTGCAGAGCAGCTGAGCTCATGGAGCCAGAGCTCCCTGTGTGACCCATTGGGGTGAGGCTGAGCTCAGTCCCTTCATAGGATCAGAGGAGGAAGCAGGTATCATTATCCAGATCCCAGGTGTCCCCAGTGGTGCAGGAGGAGCTCCAGAGGAGCTGAGCTCATGGAGCCAGAGCTCCCTGTGTGACCCATTGGGGTGAGGCTGAGCTCAATCCCGTAACAGGATCAGAGGAGGAAGCAGGTATCATTATCCAGATCCAAGGTGTCCCCAGTGGTGCAGGTGGAGCTCCCTGGCTTGGCTGTGCCCTTGGTGCTGCTCACCCAGGGGGGTTTCTGGGTGATGGGCACGTGGGGATGGTGGGACGTGCTGCTTGATCACGTCCCTGGGGCGGGAAGCCTGAGAGGGGAGGTCTGTGAGATCACAAAAACCTTTCCAACACTGGGAAGAGGGGAATTTTCAAAAGCACCCCGAGCGGAGGGAACGTGTGCTGTTTGGGTGTAGGACTGGATCTCCAGCACGTTCACCTCTGGCGTTTGTTTTGGGCCCAGCTCTCCTCCCTGGGGCCTTGGGGCAAGCAGGAGTGCCATAACAGAGAGCCATGAAGAGAGTGGAGCCAGCCAGAGGCAAGGATTTTGCTAGCGTTTGGAGGAGAAAACAGGGAATTTCCACACATGGAAAAATGTTCCTTTAAACAGTGATTATGTAAAAATACAAAGCCACAACTGATAATATCTCTCACTCTGGGGAATGATGGAGAGTGTTTGTTTCTTTAATTGCATTTAATACTCATGAAAGTTACCAGCTTGCCACCACTGCAAGCGAAGCTCGTTTGTTGGATTGCAGCACACACAACACCAGCTTCCTTTCCACACTCCTTCAGCAGTGAGTTTTACCCTTGTTATTAAAAGACAGCTCCTAATTTAATATCTGTGCATATTTGATTGCTGGTGCTTTGCCTGAAAATTGCCTGTAGAGGTGCAAACTAAAATTAGGTGTATGATGAGTTTCTAAATGAGGAGCTTTAGCAGTCAGAGGTGGATTGACTCCTGTTAGGCAGGAGCAGAGCCATGAGCCAGGTGAGCATCCTGAGTCTTAGGTGGCTGCAGATGTTCTTTTTATCCCTCTGAACAGTCCTCATACTCTTGAATATCACCCATTTTTTGGTCTCAAATGTAGTGATTTAACCAGGGACTGGGTGGAAAAGTATTTCCACTGGTTTTGGATGTGCTGCCTTGGGATTTTCCTTTGATTCCCGTTCAGAAGCTCCCATCCCTTGGTATGCTTTCATCCCATCCTCTCCTGATTCCTTCTCTCTAAGGTAAACGCATTGGGCTGATGTATAAAGGGATGCAGAGGAAATCCACAGCGCAGGCAGGAGCCTGTGAGAGCTGATGTGGGCTGTGCTCCTGTTGCTGCTTTAATTCATCATCACTGGAGCATGTAAAACCAGGACAGTGGCTGGAGCTGCAGAGCATGAATCACCCTTTGAGGGAAACGTGCCCCTGCGTGCTCCGACAAGCCCTCCTTTTCAAAGTGCCATTGTCAAACCCGGCTTGCTGAGAGCCTGGATCCAAAAACCTCTCACTGCAAAGGTAAATTGTACACTGATCCCTGCCTGCAGTTTGGTGCTGCGCCAAAGAGGTGCTGAAACCTCCCAGTGAGCTATATAAATCACAGCCCAAAGCCCTGAGGGGGCTGGATTAATATGGGATCAATGTGAACGTGCCACAGAGTTATTTGATGGCTACAATGCTGGTATTGACTGTTATACACCTGTTGTATCATGAGGGATTACATCTGTTGTAAACATGCTGTTTGATGTTGCAGGCTGTGCTAACCACATGCACCGTAATCATGGCTTGTAGCTGCTGTGGTGGCCTCAACTTGCCCAAATTATGCTAATTTTCATGTTGTGTGGGGTGGCCTGACAAAAGAGGTTTGTTCAGGGTGAGCCTGTGCAGAGGGAGATTGAGCACAGGATGCTGGGGGGGGGACAGAGAAGGGATGGGATAACAGTGTGCATTGCAATGGAGATGAATGGGGAGGAAGATGAGAACAAAAATAATACCAGATTACAGCGGACACCAGCTGAAGGAGGGAGCTTCCCAGTTCTGGCTCAAATTTATTGTCAGAATAAGGAGTGGAAAGATGAAAAAGTCAAATAGGGATGGGCAAGTGTGGCTGGGCAGGCATGAGGCAGGGTTTAGCTGCTGGAGGGGCTGCTGGTGGTGGGGAGAAGTGGAGCGAGGTTGCTCAGCTGGGATTTCACACCACGGTGGGGTGGTGGTGCAGACTTGTGGATGGTCCCTTGCTACCAGCAGCAGCAGCCTCAGCAATCCCTCATTCAGCAGTGTGCGCCTGCATTTGGGAGCAATTGATCCTTAATTGAGCAATTTGGGTTCACACCAGTGGCTCCCAAGACAGTATCAAATACACCCTTCCTTGCTGGGTGTACTTCTTGATCTCTGTTTTGGCAACTTAAGCCTGAGGGATGAGTTACTTGATGCTGACAACTTCCTTAATCCTCATTTTTCCTGTCTCAGGCACGAGGTTCCTCCCCTTTACTTCCACTTCCTACCCCAGAGAGGAGCCAGGCTTTCCCCAGAAACTGTCTCTAGAAAATCCTTTCCTGGACATGCTGATGGCACGGTTGGAAACCAGCCTCTCCACCCAGTGCTGCTCTTCCAGCTGAGCATCCAACACAGATGTGGACACCTAATCCCCTGCATTTTTATTAGCCATGGCATGACTCTGGTGTAATGAACAATCTGCCTGTGCTTCCAGAGGGGGAGCAGGGCAGGACACCCTTCCATCTCCCACATCCATGGAGGGCAAAGGCCAGGGGGGTGTGATTGTTCTGTTCCCACATGGGCACACACCTCTGGTCCCCTGGTGGGTGCCATTGCAGTAATAGAACTCAGCCAGAGGAAGGGGGGATGAAACCTTTAGGATTAGAGGGGACATCTTAAAAAAAATCAAACAAAAACCCCCAAAAGCATCTCTGTGAAGTGTTCCATACTTCAACATTTTCTATAGGCTGAATGTCCAGTATCTTTGATGTCTTAAATTCAGCCATTTCTCCCCCTTTCCATCTTACCTGTGTTGTTTTTTTTTTTTTTTTTTTTTTTTTTTTTCTTTCCTGGGGGTAAGGCAACAAGAGCTGGAAAACTCATACAAACTTGGAGAAGAAGACAATGCAGGAGCCATTCCCAAATATTTCAAAACTTCTGTGTTGTAGTTTTTGACCAGCCCCGAAACTTTATTTACCTGAAACTGAAGAAAAAGGTGATGCCAAGAGTTGATATTGGCAGGATAAAAAGTGAATATTATGTTCAGTCCCTTTCTGGAGGTGCCTGAAGAAGGGTTGAGCTGTCTGCCTGACACATGTGGCCACTCCAAAACTGGGCAGGAAACAGTGTCTGAGACTTTCTGACTGTCCTCCACACTGGCCCTGCCCCAGCCTGGGGCTGACACTCAGAGGTGGCCTCTGGGTCACACTCTCCTCCCTTGTGACCAGAAGTCAGTTCAGTGATGTAACTTTTGGGAGGCTAAAAAGAGACTGAACAAAAGTGATATTTTGGAAGAAGCAGGTGAAGAGAGAAAGGACCCCTGAACAGGTTCTGACCAGGACAAAGGTCCTGGGCTGGCAGCAGCCTTGGGCTCATGACCAGATTTAAAATATAATATTCTGGGTGCGACAAATGATGGATGAAGTGGCTGGAAGTCCATCTCTCAACGCAACCCCTACAGATGACTCAACAGTGGAGCAAGCAGGGCTCAGATTGGGTAGGAAATGCTGAGGAACCCCCCCAGCTCTGAGCAGAGCTCCTCAGCTCTCATCTCACCCAGGTAAGCATGAGCCAGGGTGGGGTTGGCTCTGATCTGGTGTGCAGATCACACACAGCTGGGCACTGTGGGACTGTGTCTCACTGGATTTCCTGACACCTTTCCACTCATCTCTTCCTGCAATCTTTTCCAAGGTGCCAAGGGTGTATGTACAACTCTGGGTCATCTTTTCTGATCTCTACCTGGGGATTTGCAGTAAAAAAATGCCCTACAAACTATTGTGAGGGCCTGGAAGTGCTATCAGAGTCCTGCAACCTGGGACAACAATTTCCACTGAACTTTTTTTTCCCTAAAACAACAGACAAAGTTTGGCTCTCACCCAACACCAACCCCATGGGTACAGCATGCAGCAGTGAATTTCCCAAGGACAACCTGGGGCACTGTGCAAATTCTGGGGCCCTTTTTGCTGGTCCAGGCAGTGCAGAAATACTCTGAGATGCCTTCCCAAGATGCCCCAGACTCTTCCTTGAACCAGGACCTGGCACATGGGCACAAGTCTTGCTTGCTCCTGGGTAGTGATGTGACTTCCCAGAGCAGATCTACAATTAAACTGCTTCATACTAGGAAGGGCACAAATGGATTTTTGCTTTCTGGGAGTGTTGGCTCATACTTTGGGACAGCAGCATCATTCTTCCACAGTTTTACCTCAGAGCTCCCCAACCATCTGGTATCCCAGCAGCCTTTCCTCATCCATCCCCTTACTTCCTCCCTTCAGGTACCTGGGCTCTCCAAGTGATGCAAATATGACCATGGCCCAAAAAACCAAATTCCCTTTTGCCCTGTCCTCCCTCTCCAGTGTCTCTCCCCCCTCCCCCCACCTGGGGATGAATGAGATGCTCGTTGTGGCTGCAATATATCATTCTTACTATTTGTTATGAGGTTTTAATGAGTGTGGAAGATTAGGATGTTTGCAACAGTGTAACAATAAAATACATATCTCGCTCATTCCTTGCCAAAAAGTACTTACAAATAATAAAAGTGAGGCTAGCTGAATGCATAAATCTCCTTTCACAAGCCCCCACCCACTGTGCAATAATTAGTACAAAGTGCAGTGCTAATAGATCATCTTACTTGTGTGGGAAACTTGACATTATGCTTTGTTTATATCATCCCTTTGGCAAGAATCTGCATGGCAAATCCTGGCAGCCAGCAAACAAGAGGCTCTCAAGGAAGGTTTCCAGACTGTCGTGCAGAAAAGCAAGCCACAGGATTGCGTGCTGGTCAGGATGCTGAAACCAGCTGGGGAGCTGAAGCGTTAGATCCAGCTTTTATGGAGCTGAGCTACCAAGTTTCCAGCTGACTAGGAGCAACATCCTGCGACTGATTTGCAAAGGGCCGTTCCCACCCCAGCCACAACAAATCAGTGTGAACCTTGGCTTCAGGATGGTGCCCTTTGCTTAATTATATATTCAGGGCCCAATTTACTGCCTGGGCCTCCTAATGGGAACAGACGGGGTCGCCCAGACTTGAGACAGGCACCGAATGCGGCCCCTGCAGGCTCTGGCTCTCTAAGGAGAGGGTTTGCAGCCAGTGCCCAAATAGCTCCAGCTCCCAAGACCTTTCTCCTCCGCTCAGCCCCTACAGAGACCTTGGCTGACATGGGAATTACCTCTGCTGGGACAGCTGGCTCTGTCCCATGGACCAGGCTCACTGCACTATGACTTGATCGGGGCATGATGGGGTCTCAAAATTCTGCCCGTAGGCACAAGGGCTGTCCTCAGCTCTCTGCTGGCTGAAATGAGCTTTGGGTCAATGTGCTGGGTGAAAAGCCAGCCCTCATTGCCCCCAACGCCTGTGACTCTTCACCCCACAGCCCTTTTCTCTCTTCTTGGGCTCAAGTCCCTTCCTTGTGCTTGTTTCTCTATCCCAGTGAGAAATGGAAAAACCAGAGCCCAGTTTTTGGATGTAGAGATGCATTCCTGCCTGGTGAATCAGAAACCATCAGCAGGACAGGTCTGGGTACATTCACAGGAGGGCATGTTCTAGAGAGTTTCTTGCCAGCTGGGAGAATGGGGAGGGGAAGCTTTCCTTTCTTTCCTTGAGAAATCTGGGACTCACCTGCAAGCTGGCTATTTCAGCAGTTCAGAGAAGGAGTGCCATCACACAGGATCTTGTCCTAAGGACATATTCCAACAGTGGCAGGTTGTCCTTGCAAAGGCCCTGCTGCCCACCAGCCAGCACCTTCCTCTGCTGACACCTCCCCACATTTTTCCCAGCTGAATTTTTCCTGTGTGCTGGGGGTCTGAGCAATAACAAGAAGCCAGCAATGCCAAGCTACGTGCTTCCATGTGGGATTGTTCTCTGCTGCACAACGTGCTCCACCAGGTCCCTGTGTGCTGCCACGTGTGCTCCTGGAGCATCTCTCCCTGACTTGAGCTGGTGTTGGGGTGTGCTGAGCATGGTGTCCTCAGCACCTTCCCTCCCATTTCTGCTGAAGGGCTTTGGAAGGTCTCTCCTGTGAGAGGAGCCCATCTGCTGGACAAGCCCCAGCAGCCCTCCCTGCAGCAGGTGTGCCTCAGACTCCACCTTTGAGCAGGCATCAGCCTTGCATGTCCAGATTCACTCCTGCTCCAGTGAGGTTCCCACATGTGTTTAATTCCCCACTTCCTTGCTGGACCCCTCCTCATCTCATCCCATCTCACCCACTGGTCTTGCTCGAGGCTGGCTTTTCAAAAGCACTCAGGCTGTCCTTCTTTGTGGCTAGGGAATGGAGACAAGGTGTCTTATCCTGAAGTAACTCACCCTCCTGGAAATGCATAGTGGAATTGCCTGGTGCAGGCCCCCCTGCACCCTTCTCCTCCATCTTTGTGATGAAATCACCAGGAAAGAGAGAAAGTTTTTACTCATGGGCCCAGTGGACATATTCACTTTGAAATCTTCACCCTGCTTGGTTTTTTCCTAAATTTAGGTGGGCACTCTTCCGTGGGATCACAGCAGTGTCCTCTGAAACCTGGTATCAACTACCTGACTTTGCATGTTTTTAAAGCTTTAAAAAAAAAGAGTTGCCAGCTGTGGCCACACATGGGCATGAGAAGGAACTTGCTTTGTAAGGTGTTGTTCAGACAGGAAGAGTATTTCAATCACATCTTCTCTGATGCCAAACCCAGCTGCTGAGAACCACTGTGGAGATATTCCTTCTCTTTGTGCCGTCGGGCTCTGGGAATCCTGGAGTGATCCTGAGCAAAGTAATAGTAACCTGTGAGTAATCCTGCAGCGCTGAGAGTGCTGAGGCAGCTCTGCCATGCTGCTGGGGCTGGTTCAGGCAGGGGGAGCTGGGCAGAGCGCTGACATTTCAGTGACTGCTGAGGTTATCTGAGGGGAAAGCGCTGGGAGCCCGGCGCCCAGCAGCCAGCACCGGCCGCTCCCGCTAACCGCATTGACTCCGCTGGCTCAGGACAAGGGCAAATGGGCTAAAACATTGACAGTTTCCTCACAGACTCTTCCCAGAGTTACTAAAATTAACCTTTTTATTCCCCCCCACTGGAGAAATATAAAGCTCTTACTTTCCTTAACCTCTCTTTCCCACCCAGTGGGCAAAGAGTTTGTCAGTTCTACAGTTAAAATAATATATTAAGGATTTCCAATGGTGCAAGTCAAACTTCACATTTCCTAATGATTCTAGATGCCTTTTTTGTCCTCAGACATTTCAAGTTAAACCTCTATGAAACTGACCTTTTGGCTTGTCATCCTCTGTAAGGACCCCAGAGATGAAACACTTCTTTCAGTCTGTCACTACTGTCCGTACACCGCCCCCCCTTTCCCCCCTCCTCTATTTTATCAGCAAGAGCCCATAATTGAGCCCCTTGACAATAGCAGGACTGTGCATTTCTTTGTCAACAACAATGGGCCGTCCAAGTTCATTACTGGAGATTGTTTAAAAATTGATTCATGGGCCAGTAGTAGTAGCTTATTATACAGCATAAGTGACAGTGTGATCTGGATGGAGGCCAAGTCATTCTTGACCAGTCATGTCCAATTAGAAAGAACATTGCACACATTCCTGTTGGAGCCACATTAATGAATTAGTCCTACCACAAACTGAGAGAAGCTTGCAGGACCCTAATACCTTTTGTTCCTAAGGATAATTCAGTAATTTATAAAGAGAACAGCGCGGAGCACATTAGCAAAAGAACAGCAATCGCAGGACTCAGACTTACACTTGTCCTTCATTTCAGGTTTCTGGGGAGCTCCATTGCCTATGAGATCTGAGTTTCCCTGGAGAGCAGAGACCTCTGACAGCCTTCCCAGGGCTGTGGTGGCAGTGCTGGTAGTGACCAGGTAGTGACCTGGTAGCCCTGGTAGTGACCAGGGCTCCACAGGCCTGTGTGCACCTGAACTTGGGTCAACATTTGGCATCCAGGCTCTGCTTCCCAGGATAACAGGTCAGCCCAGGCAGATGGAATGCCATCATCCCGCAAAAGTCACATCCACGGACATCATTCTGTCCTGGCGCTTCCTCTTTGCTCTGCAAATGGCACCTGTGTAACTCCACTGAGTTGCGCCTGCCCCACACCTGGGGACACAGGAGACAGGAGCAGTCAAGGCACAGTTTTCAAGTTTAGAAGTCTGGAGTTGGTGTTTAAGGCCTTAAATTGCAAACTCTATTTTGAGGCGTGCCGAAATCAATTTAACTTGCACGGAGCAGCTCCCAGGGACTGGGAGGCTTCAGGGAATTTGGGACCTCAGGTATGCAGTGCTGAGGACAGGCTGTGCATGGAAGGTCCTTGCAAAGGCTGTGTTAGGGGGAAAGACGAGAAAAAGGCATGTCCAGCTTACCAGGTGCTGACCAAGTCCATGAGAGGAAGCAAGGAATGCTGTCAGCTGACATCTGAAGGATGCTGAGGAATTTCTGGGGTAGATACAAGCGAATGCAATTCATGGATTGAATTATTTTAGCAGAAAGCACTTGTGCTTTGGCATGGGAACTGCAGGAAGAAGGAATTGGAAATAGCATAAATTCCCAACCAAGCCAAGGTTGGCAATGTTCTCCATTACAAAGCTGACTCCCAAGAGGAATCCCCCTCCCCAGGAATGTTTACAAGTTAACTGTACAAAGCTCAGTGTAGTGTTACCTACTCAGGGGATATGATCACAAGCAGTTACTGCTGCCACTGTCATCTAATATACAACAATTTTTGACATGGAGCAAATTCTGCCTATAGCTCAGGAAATGTCCTTTATTAGGGACCACAGAAACTCATTATTGTTTTGCCCACATGTCCTCAAGTAGCTTTAGTGATAATAAATGTAATAGACATACAGCAGTGTCAGCTTCCAGTAATATCTGGACTTCACATGAAAAATAAGTAACTCACAGACAGCAGTACCAAGAGATCAATTTTAAAATAAAAAATTATCATCAAGTGTGTGTTGTGGCTGTAAAAGTTCATAAACTGTCACTCAGCAGCCTGTGACATTTTAATGCTCATAGCTTCAAAGCACCTGTGATTTTTTGTAGCTACTGATCATTGATCTCCATGCTTCCTGTTTATGCAAGGTTTTTAAAATATGAAGTTCACCATAAATGCTACAACATAACTGAATAGGTCATGCAGTTTTAACTTTGTGTAATCAGAAATGTAGGGAATATAGACAAGTAAATTATTGATTACATTTGCCAGTATCTCAAAAATCAAAAGAAATAACATTTTGTCTCTAATCTTAATATGGTCACAACTGAAAATGTGTATAGTTAAAAATTCAGGGATGAGTTTTGCTACCAAAATGTGTTTACATATCTGTTCTGAATGGAACCTCAATCATTGTAAGGATGGCTAAATAAACTTTTGCTTTTGAATGAGAACAAACATTTTTTGGAAAACAGGGATTGCACTCTGCATTCTCTATTACACCATTACCATCAGTAAAATAAGTCTGAACATTAGAGTGTACAAACACACATAAATTCGTGTTTGAGTACATACCAAGTGCACCCACATACCGAAAGCTTTGCTGAACTGCATGATTGCATTCTTGCTCACCAGTTTGATAAACAAGGACTAAATGGAGGGCTTTGACTCCTCTTCAGATTCAGTAACTTTTGGGTTTCTATCATGATTTATGAATTTTGTCTTTTATATCCTGCTCTGGCAAACTGTGATGCTCAGGTAATCCTATTACTGTTCTTTTTATTTCCTTGTCTGATTACAGTTGTCAATCCAGGGGCTTGAATTCTGCCTTCTTCAATTTTAAAATTATACGGGAAAAAAGGTGCAGAGATATTAGAAATCCATTTATCTACCACATGCATCAATTTTTGGCATCATAACTAGTCTGCAAGGGACTTAAAAAACTCTGCCTCCACGGGTCAAGTCTGTTCTGTAAATTGAGTAGACTTTCTGAAGGTGTCCAGTACTGCAGGCATCCCAATTTGCTCAGCAAAACCCCCTCACTGCATCCTGACCTTGCTGCTGGAAATGTTTCCCAATAACCATTAGGAACAATGAATCCAGACACCATTACTGTTTGTGCTGCTCCATGGACACGGAGAACAGACCATTCCCTTCTTTTCCACTGCAGCTTTTTACATATTCAAAGGCCAATAGCCCACTTCCACTCTGTCCTTCTGCTAAGCAATCCCAGTTTGTTCTGTCTTTCCTTGTAGGTTATGACTGATATAGATTTATTTTTTTTTTTTACTAGCAACTGTTCAGTCCTCTGTGCTTGAACTCAGACTGGTAATCAGAATTTCTACCAGCAAACAGGAAAAGCACACAGATGAGTGTCTTCAGATTCCACCTCTTAGAGTTGAGATTTGCTACTCTGGTATTTGTAAAAGCTGCAAAAAGCAACAGGGGACCTGAAGTGGGATCAGCTGAAGAGGGGAATAATCAGTTATTGAATAAAGTGTGGTGTCTGCAGGTCATTGAACAGTGATCATAATGGCTCTTCATCCACAGTTAATTGTTACCTGCTATTAGATTCTCCTTTGTCCTCCCTGCTCATTTTCATTGTACTATGCATGTACGTTTTGTACTGAATCATTAACAATATTGTGAGGAACAGGATGGGCAGAGCAACTCAGCATTTGTCAGGTTGCATGAAATAGTATCTAGAGTGTTTAATAAAATTATAGGCAGAGTCCATTTACTGTCTCAGAGAAGTTTTGAGAAAAGGAAGTTTTTGTTTCTCAAGGTGAGCCATTAACTTTTGTGAGCATTGAGTATCCATGAGATCCTGTCTTGTATAGAAATAAGTTCCTCTTTTATATGTAGGGGCTTTCACACTCTAGATCATCACCAAGGCTGACCCCTTGTCCCTTCCTTGTGCCCAGCACTGAAGTTTTTTCATTTTTAGCAATATTTTAGTAACCAACAAATGAAACAGAATCTCTGTGTCACAGCAGAAGCAGCAGCTGGAGGCAGTCACCTCCCAAAACCAAAATGCTGATGAGCTTTCAGACCTTGTCTTAGGAAATATTCAATTTTTGTCATCATATTGTAGAGGAATTGACCTGCTGGGCTGTGAGGGCTGGTGCAGAGGGAGGGATGAGGCACAGCCACAGGGGCTGACCAAATTCAGAGTCCTCCTCTCAATTACTCTACAACCAAACACATCCTGACAGACATCCTCTGGACAAGCATAGAAGACAATCAATAGAGTAAGAAAACATTAATACATTCATTTTCTAGATAGGGAGCTGGCTCGTGGGCATGTATGTATCTATTCCAAAGCCACTACTTAACTTCATTTTCTGCTTATTAGCCCAGTGCTCTGACCACAAAATTGCTCTGGGTGTGAAAGTTCCCATAATGGTGAACCATCAGAAAAACAGGGTCAAACCCTCATTTGCCTGATAAAAATGAATGTCTGCAGGTCGGGAAGGCAGCTTTGGGGCTTGGAGAGCTGCCTTTGCAGTCAAAGGTGCCAAACAGTCTGATCACTCAGAGTGACACTCATATCCTTCATCACACCCCCATCTTTCCTGTCCCGCATCCCTCTCAGTGCCAGCTGTCATTTGGCAGGATCACTCCCATAAAAAGGTTAAGGGATAAAGTGACAGGAAGGATGCTCAGTCTGAATGGAGGAGTCCATGCTGATGGCAAGACAAATGTCCTAAAAGTGAAAACAGACATCAGAAATCCCATTCTCCACCATGATGGATAAAATGATTCCGTGGTTCACTTTAAAAAAAAAGTTGGATGCTGCAGGCTATTCAAATCTGACACCATCAAACCACCTGAGTTAATTTTATAGGGCCAGCTGTGAAAACTGACCATGGGCTCCCCCTGGAAGTGAATGACAGAGTGCTGGACCTGTGTGAAGATCACCACACTCTGCACAATGTTGGTTGTGGACTCACAATCTCTGGGCAGCTTTCAGAGTTTTCATGTTCTGCATACTGAATTATCACTTGGAAGATGATGAGTATTAACAAAAAATATACCAAAGGTATCTAGTCTATTTTTTGCACACTTTAAAATTAAAATTACAGGAAACCATGCAAAAGCAATTACCTTTTAATACATGATTCCAATCTTGCTGTCTGATGAAGAGTCTGCTAAAGGCACCCTGCTCCATCTGCACAGCACAAGGCTTTTGCTGGGCATGAGCTACATCCCATTGGGATGGACAGCCAAAAATCATAGCATGCTTGGAAAAGGAGGGGAAGAAAACTGAAGTGATCTGGATCTAGGGAGTTCTAAACACCCTAATTTTTGCATGAGTAGATTTCCACATTTAATCTACAGAAGATTTTCCCTCCAGCAACAGCCAAACACACAGAGGGGGACAGAAACCTGCATGAGAAGAAACTTAGATGGGTACACACATTTTGGAACACCTCAGGGTTCCACTGTCTGAAGTGGCAGAGGATGTGGTGACTGCCATAGATGTGGAATTCATCTCAGCTACATTGGAGGACTGCACATGGCCCATCCTGCCTAGTTACAAATTCACCATCTGCAAGCTTTCCCAAATATATTGCATGAAGGAAACATTTTAAAAAATGGGGATTATAGTGCAATTCCCTGGGCAGGAAGGGAGGCAGTGCAGAGCTGGAGGCAGCAGGCTCTTTATCCAGACAGGTGAATCCAGGAGAGCTGTTCCCAGTCTCGGAGCAGAGGGTGAATCTCAGGCAAGATCAGGAGCAATGTTATCTAAAGCACCTCGGTGCCAATGCCTCCTTTCCCTCTCTGCTCTGAGAATCCCCTCCATACCCTCTGAGCTGGGCACTGAGCACTTACACTCAATGCTGAATTTCCCCTGAGCTGATTGAGGCTTTGCCAAATGGGATTTTGTTCCCTTTTGGTGGTTTTTCTGTTAGCTTTACAGCAAGGATGTCACATCTTTTCTTTAGCTGGGTGTGTTACACTTGATTGCATTAAGGTGTATCTGATGGCACTAACACAGAGCAAGATTCAAAGCCTTGCAACATGTTCCAGCACAGACAGCATTATGAACTTACACACAGCTCTGTTTAGATCTCATATTGAATATCCTCTGGCATCAGATCTGAAATTCATTCTGTATGGCAACCAAAGAAGCGCTCTATCTGTCTGAATAACAAAAAATGAAGAGAGAAAGAGCTTTGCTGTATCACCAGCTCCAATCTGGACAAATAGCAAGCATCCCAACAGACAGGCAGTCCCACTTCTGCAAGCCCTGTGCTGTTCCCACAGCCCCCTCCCTTTCCTCTCTCCTGCCTGGGCTCCCTTTTTTCCATGAAGAGCTTTACAGTCATCCTAACCCTGGAGTGTCTCTCCACCTTCTTGCAGATGAGCAATGGTCTTGTCCATCTCCATCACTGGTTTGGGGAGTGATGGGATGTCTCTGCCTGCCCTTTACTCAACAGGGTTACAGTGAGACCATTAGCTTAGGCACAGGCAGTAAATTTGGTAAATCCAAACTCCTCCGTTCATCCACAATGTGTGAAATTATTATCTTCCCCCATTAAAAATTTTCCAGCTTTGGAAGGAGACCAGGATTATACTTCACTGAGCTGCTGTGTGCCTGTATGGACATTTTACATAATGCCATTACCCCCAGAGTTCCCTGAACTCTCTCCAGACCTTCCCAATGGGATTCTCTGGTGTAGATGTAAAACATCACTGTTGGCCTGTCTGTGAGGGTACAGTGGAGCATTAAAATTTCGTGTTATAGCTCCTGAGCACGATTTCAGACAGCGTGTTAAAGGAGCTGGGTCATTGCTTTGATAGCTCTGACTGTGAATTGCTCAGGGCTGCTCAAGCATGCGACCCCTCCGTGAGCCCCTCTGTGCTTGGCAGTGCCCCTGCTGCCACACCAGGGCTCCTCCAGCCACACGTCACCGTGGAGCTCCATGTGCCTGCCCTTCCCAAGGAGCAGACCCAGCTGCCTGGTGTGCTGAGTCCTTGCGTCCCTCTGAGTCTCCTGAGAGGCTCCCAGCTCTCTGGGGTGGCTGCTGATGTCCCCTCCAGCCCCTCCTTCCCTCCAGCCTGGGGACCCTCACAAGAGTGGTACAAAACACTTGGAGCAGTTTGTAATTAGGAAATAGTTGACTTCTGATTGTGACGGCATGGGTTGTAACATCTGTATTGTCTCGCCCTTCATATGAGACTGAAAATGGAATAAAAGGTTTTTAAAATGCCTCTTAGTTGCCCCATCTCTGGGTCAGAAAAGGGCTAAATCTGACAGGGACCAGCAGAGGCCAGCTGAGCACTGAGTGTTTGTGGGCATCCAGCTCCAGCTGAGCAGGGATCATTTCTCCCTCCACCCTCACCAAGGGCTGTGCAGAGGCCAAAAGGGGACAGGAATGCACAGCCAGAGCTTTCTGGCAGCCACTTTGAGTGCAGATTAACTCAGTGCTTGCCCCCTTGCTGACTCCAAGCCCCTTGGACCTCCCTGCTGCCCCAAGAGGCTTCCCCTTATCCCGGGGCTGTGTTTGGAGATGCTCTCCACATCCTCATGGTCCCACTGAAGGAGGAGTTACAGCCACGGGTCAGGCTGTGCCAGCACCCCAACTGAGCCTGTCCAGGCATTGCTGAGGGCAGTGCTGTGCATCAGAGAGCTGGATAAACCAGAAAGTTTGGAGAACCCCAAGAGGAGGTAAAAGAAAGCCCTGTTAAATCATTGCTTTTCAAAGAACCTACCCTGCAGCTAGCTAACTGATCCTGTCAGATCTTTCCTAAGTCAGATAAGAAAAATAATCTGGCAGTAGTCATCAAAGGCAGAATGATGCATTAAAAAGTCCATTGTGAGGAGACCTTGGAATCAAAGGTAGAGGGTTTGCAGGCAAGACTGGTGGGACCCACAAGCACCAGCCACATGGAAATTTCCACTCCCTGTTGTAGGAAGCAGGCTTGCCTTTGACTGAGAGCTGCTTTCCCATTGACAGCAGACACCTCCTGACCTCCCTGTCTCACGTGGTGACTCATTTCCAGGGAAAGAGGGATAAAGAAAGGAAAGGCCATTAAGGCAGTAGTCAATCCTTTGCTATTATTTCAGCTTGGTGGGAAACAAGTGAAGGTAAAGACAAAGGTCTTGATTTATCCTGATAATCCTTTCCCAAACTCCTGCTCTTGGTCCTGTTGGAGACATGACTGGGCCAGCAGAGTGGTGATCTGAGCCAGATCTTATGTTCTTATGTTCTGACTTTTCATGCCAATACAAAAAATAACCAACAACTACATGGTGCTTTAAACACTAACTTGCCCTCACACTCCCTTCTGAGGCAGATAAACAGGATATCACTACCTGCATTTGCAGTCTGTTAAAATGGGATAAAATTGTTCCATGAGATGCTTTACCCCTTGAAGCTGCGTGGTTCTCACCTGTGCTCGTGTATAAGCAGCAATGCCTGAGTCAGAACTGACCAAGGAAGATTGGGGTGCTCTCATTGAAGGCCAGAAGGAAAAAAGAAATGGGAGCTCTGCAAACACAAGGTGTTGCCATAGGATGCAGCTTGTGTCTTGCCAGAGTGCCCATAAGCCAGAGATCTTGTCTCACGTTGCCACATGTCACACACTGTACATAAATCAGTTTGGTTTTGGCTGCCTGCTGCTCCTCTTATAATCTCTTGTGTATCTTTCCATGTGCAATTATGAGTCAAGCCCTTGGAGGAGAGGGAAAGTCATTAAATGTCCTGCTGGCATTTCCTTTGAGGAGAAACTGCATTTGCCACTGGAGATGCTGGAGGAAGATGTGGGAAAAGGAGAAATACAAACAGGTAGAGAAGCTACACCTCCAGGGTAAAATCCAAACGTAAAGTTTTTGATTCCATTCACGACCTGTTTGGAACTCAGCTCCAATGAAAAAAACAAACCAAACAAACCACATGTCATGAAAAGCCACCACCAGTGAGGAGGAGAGAAGTTACAGATAATGATCCATCCTCTCCTTCCCTCTGACATGTTGGTGTTATCTTGGCTGCTGAACAATCTAAGATGACAATAACAACTCCTGCTTTGCATTTCATTCATTCCTGCTTTGCAGTTGTATCAGAATGCCAGATTTCCATTCCCAGACTGAGGACAGGGTTTGTAGACATCACCAGTGGAGTGATACTGGACCTTCTGGGCCAGGCTGTGAGGGCTCCCTGCTTCTCCATGAGGGTGTGTGATAAAAACATGGGGATGAATAATTCAGGGCATATATGTCAAAGCCATAAAAAGGTGTATTAGAGGCCCCTGGAATTATTCACATACTGTAGTTCCCATATCTGTGCTATTACAAGGTTTGAGTCTTTTGGTTCCATGCTGAAGGAGAAAAAGGCTGAGGAGAGGCAGCTCATGGTGCTGATGTCCCAGGTGTCACAGTGGGTAAATGTTGTGGGCAATGCCTGAGGAGATCTCCTGCTCCTGGACTGGTTGTCAGGTGTTCCAGTGGTTTTCCAAGGGAAAGGAAGAGGAATAGCCACATCAGTTTTGGATAGTCAGGACTCACCTCACCTAATTGCAGATGCCTGTATGGAAGATGTCTGCTCTGAGCTGCCAGGCAGGGCTCGTTTCATCAGCCAGATGCAGATATTGAATTAAAGAGGCTCTGAGAAATCCAGTTTCTCTCCCCTGATGAGAAGAGGAGCCTGGGGCTGGCTCAGGTGGAGCAAGGGGCTGGGCAGGCACCTGCCTGGGATCAGGTGAGAGTCACCCACTTGGCCCCTGAGCACGCTGCACCTTGGTGGGTGCTGCAGGAGCAGAAATAATTTTCAGGGAAAATGAGTCCCCAGGTGCAGCTGGGAGTGCTCAAGAAGCCTCACTGGCCATGTGTTGAAGATTGCAATGCAAGATGTTTTCCATTACCATCTGTATGGCAGATTGTCTTTTGTCAAGTGGGCAGTTTGCCTTATCTCTGTCTTTGAGTGACCACACTCACTCTTTCCTCGGGAGGGGACATTGCTGATAACAGCTATTGAATGTCCCTGCATGGCTGATAAGAACTGCAGCATCCCATTGGGAGATGTGAGCCCATAGGGAGGAGCCAAGCATTGCTACCTGGATATAATCCAGAGGTTTTGAGACACCAGCACGGCTTCTCCACTGGATTCCCCACAGGAACAGCAGCTGCCTCTTCTCCCACTGCATCTTCAGAGGAAGAATCCATCCTTCTCTACAGGATCCTGCTGCAGCAGAACCACCCCTGACACTGCAGGAGGGCTGAGCCACAATTCCAATGGCACTGCCACCAACACCCTGACCCACAGGGTGTCAGGTTGGGTTCTGACTCTGTCAGTGTTGTTCCAGTGTACTTCATTGTTTATTTTATCCTTTATTTGTTTTTCTTTTCCCTATTAAAGAACTGTTATTTCCTGCTCCCATATTTTTGCCTGAGAGCCCCTTAATTTAAAATTTACAGCAATTCAGAGGGCTGGGGAGGGTTTGCATTCTCCATTTCAGGGAAGCTCCTGCCTTCCTTAGCAGACTCCTGTCTTTGCAAACCAAGACACCGTGTTGCCCTGGTGTCCACAGCAGCCCACCCAGCACCAGCACAATTCCACAGTGCCTGGAGCTGGCAAGGTCCCACCTGCAGGGCACACTGCAGGGACAGAAGCTGCAGAGGCTGCCAAGGGCCATTGGCATGAGCAGCTGCTCTCAGCCAGAGCAGGGCATTGCTTGTAAATGCCACATCCTGGAAACAGAAACTTTCCTTCAGACAGGGTTCGTGTTTACATTTTTTCCACAAATATTTAAGTCCCTTTAAAAGTTGGTTTGGTCCTATCTTGCTTATCTTTTCTCACCACAAAATTTTCATGAGTAGTAATTAACTTTAAAAGCATTTTAAATTTTTTTTTCCTAAGGGGGAAAAAAATTCAAAATTTAAATCAAACATTTTGACTTAAAGTACCATTTAGTGAATTAAAACACTAAGATTTTGGAAAAAAAAGTATTGAAAATATGTCTACATGCTGACACTTTCAATTTATGAACAATTTTTCAGGGCATAATTTCCAGGAAAATGATGGTATTTTAGCTCTTCATTAAAATTTTAGGAATAAATAAGTGAAACAAGAGAATATCCTGCAAGTGGGAAATTCTGGTTTCTAAAGAGGTGTGTTCATGATTGAAACAACTATTGTGCAGAAAGCCATAGTCTGATTTGTGTAATGACCCTCACAAATACTATTGAGAGATCCAGTGTATTTCTACATAATTACAATCAAATAGTGACTATTCTCCATCATTTATAATGTCTTTCATTATGCTCTCAAAAGAGCTTGTAGAATTTATTAAACTAAAGTGCTCTCACCCTCTGCTCCTTTTAAATATCTGTAGCTATTTTAAACTCCTGAGGGAAGGGATTTAAATTGTCGTAAGGAAAAAAAAAGGATTTTTAAATAAAACAATTATTCCAACGACCACTGTTCATATTAATCAAGAACAGTTTCTTAGCTGAGTTTTTGTTTACCAAACTCACTTTTCCTTGCTCCATGCTAATTATGAGGATTGCTAGATTATGTATTTGGAGGTTTTGTTTGATTGTTTGTTTCCAAACAAGGTTAAAGTATCTTTGAGAACACTTGATAATGAAAAATTGCCTCCTCACCTTCTTACCTAAGTCACTGACACCTCTTTGCAGCATGCCTTGATTTTTTACTCATTTCCATTTACCATGGCCCAGACATAAGACTGGAGCCCAACAAAAGAGCATTTAGCCAATGTTTTTTATGGCATTTCATCTTTAAAAACTCCAAAACCCAGCCTGAAGATGTTAAAACATGAGAGTTTTAGAGGTTTATTGTGTAATTACTGTTGCTCTGTAATCAGGATAGAGTTATTTAAACATTATTTTACATGAGCATACTTGGGAAAATCATTCTAGAAGTGTCTTAATATCGACAAGAGGAATATTCTCTTTACCATCATGCAGTGAATCAGGGAAAACTTCAAACTTGATGAGAGTCAGGTGGAGATTTTCCTTAATCTGGTTTTATATTATGTGATGCTTAGCAGGACATTTCTGGATCCCCCCTCAGGAGCATTAATTAGAACAAATGCAATTAGTCTATGGCATCCTTATTAAGAAAGAATTCTTACATTAATCAGTAGAAGTTTTGCTGAATTAAAGGATTGTCCCAGGTCTTGCCATAAGATAATACTGAGTTGGCACAGGAGCCAGAAAGGATTTAGAGGACAGAGCCAGGAAAATCTGCTGAACCACGGGAGGCTTGAACAGAAACTTGAATTTTTAGCACCATCTTTATCCTGGGGTGGATCTTGTGTGCCATGGTTGACTTGAGATGGCTTCAGAGGAGTTTGTCATGGAGCTCATCTGCTCATGGAGGGCTCATCTGTACCAGCCAACAGGATGAGCTGAAAATTCCAACTCAGGTGGGACTGTGACCTTCTGGGAGATCCAAATAAAAGGCATTTCTGGCCAGGTATCAGGACTTTGTGGAGCTCTTTCCTGCACAATTCCTGGGGTGCTGCAGGACAATGCCAGGTGAGTGTACCCACTTTGCCTTTTGAGCTTGCACTGTGACCTGGCCAGGGCTCACCACAGGCTGCCAGGGAGGTCACACTTGCTGTAAATCCATTTTCTAGAGCATTGCCACCCAAATGAGCAAAGGGAGAGCAGATACTCAGCATGTAGGGAGAGGTGCTGCCACACTGCTCTGTCCCATCTTCCCCCACAGAGCAGCACATGCAAGGCTGCCCTGAGTCTTGTGAATCTCATGAGAATCTCATGAGGACACAGCTCTGTCTATCACAGCATCACCTGGGCTGGAGGGGACCACAGGACAGCTCTGATCCAACCTCCTGCTCCAGCCAGGCTCAGTGCTGAATCCAGACCATCTTACCCAGCAGTAATGTAACCAACAGGGCTGCAAGAAAACGGGGTAAGTTTAAAAATTGGGATGCAGTTCAGTTTTCCCTGAGAGCACGCCTCTCTCTCTTCCTGCCTTCCAGGCAGATACATTTTTTATTAAGGAGGTGGCCTGACTCCAGCAGTGTGATCCCTGTGATAGGCACCTGCCCTGAGAGTGCCAGGATTGCCCTGAACAGAACTTTTGGGGCTGAGGGCTGAGCTTGCACTGCTTTCCTGTTCTCTCAGCACAAACGGCTCTTCTCTGCAATTTCCCTTGGAGCCCAGCGAAGAGCAGGAGGAAACTCATCAGTCTGATGGTTCCATCCAGCTTAGAAAACCAATGCAAGGAAAAACTTAGGTGAGAAAGACTGGTTTTGCTCCCAGAGTAATGTTCTTGGGATCTCCTTGAGGGATTAAGAAAAGCAACTTCGTGCCTGTGTGTGAACCCTGCAGTGGAGGATCCCACTCCCCAAAAGGGTTAACGCAACCTCTCTTTTCCCCCAAGAGCTTCATGGTCCTAACAACTTTCATTGTGAAGTGGGTGCAGGTGTGGGCTATGCTTTGTTGATCACAATCCCTTTTGCAGAGGAAGCTTTGAATATGTTTGACATAATCAGCTCACAGCCTTTGCCCGCACTCTTTCATAAACAGGCCATTTTCACATCCTTTTCATGGGATCCGACAAGCGGAAAAATAATTAATGTTACCTCAGCCTAACAGTGACCCAGCTTTGATTCAAAAGGACGGCATGTTGCATAAACTAACCATTTAATTGAGTGATAGAAAAAGCCCACATGTATCAATTCTGCCTGCACCTATTATGATTACTGGGGCTTTGCGAGGATTGTGCTCCCTCGGTCATAAAGCAGAGCTTAAATTCAAGCCCATGAAGTGGTTTCAGGAGGGCTGATTGAGCATGAGCTGGGGATTATCTGTGTTTGTGGGGGCAGGAGATGGGAGCAGGGGAAGATGTGGGTGCCCAGCCACCGTGGCGCATGTTCAGGTTGTGCCCAGGTGATGTCACATGTCCCTGTGGGAACTGACAGTGGCCAGGTGTTATCCAGCCACAGGACATTTGGGATGCTGGTGACACTTCACTGCCACCTTGCCATGACCTCGGAACTGTCACAGACATCTCTTATGAAAAATCCTTTCCTTAGGATTTTTCCCCCTGAGAAGCTGAGGCCTCTCAGCATCAAAATGTAAACAATGGTTATCTGCTGCTGTGGGATGCAACAGGTGCATCTGGGATTGGTCTCATGTGGTTGTTTCTAATTAATGGCCAATCACAGTCAGCTGGCTCGGACAGAGAGTCTGAGCCACAAACCTTTGTTATCATTCCTTCCTATTCTATTCTTAGCCAGCCTTCTGATGAAATCCTTTCTTCTATTCTTTTAGTATAGTTTTAATGTAATATATATAATAAAATAATAAATCAAGTCTTCTGAAACATGGAGTCAGATCCTCATCTTTTCCCTCAACCTGAGACCCGTGTGAACACTGTCACATGGAGCCACAGGTAGCTGGGATATTCCACACTCAGGACTACACCTAATGTGAATAGGATGGAGTCACTGTCGAGGTAACCCACCAAGAAGAAGTGTCCAAGATGAATTTCAGTTAAATTGAGATAGAGTCTAAGGGCAGCAGTGACTCCTCCAGCAGTATTGTGAAAGGCAGATCCTGCCTGAATAACCTGATGTCCTTCTCTGACAAGGTGACACGCTAAGTGGATGAGGGAAAAGCTGTGGATGTTGTACCTGGACTTTAGGACAACCTTCGACAGCATTTCCTACAATGTTTTCCTGGAGAAACCATCTGCTGATGGCTTGGATGGGTTCACAGTTTGCTGGATGAAAAACTGGCTGGATGGCCAGGCCCAGGGAGCAGTGGGGAATGGAGCCACACCCACATGGTGGTGTCACAGCTGGTGCTCTCCAGGAGAACCCTTCTGGGGCCAGCTCTGTTTATTGAGGGAGGTAGCCTCAGTCAGTACCCTTTGGAGATGACACCAAGCTGGGTGGGAGTGTTGATCTGCAGGAGGGCAGGAAGGGTCTGCAGGGGATCTGGACAAGATGGATGGATGGATGGATGGATGGATGGATGGATGGATGGATGGATGATGGATGGATGGATGGATGATGGATGGATGGATGGATGGATGGATGGATGGATGATGGATGGATGGATGATGGATGGATGATGGATGGATGGATGGATGATGGATGGATGATGGATGGATGATGGATGGATGGATGGATGGATGATGGATGGATGGATGGATGGATGGATGGATGGATGGATGGATGGAAGGATGGATGGATGGATGGATGGATGGATGGATGGATGGATGATGGATGGATGGATGGATGGATGGATGGATGGATGGACAGATGGACGGACCAAGGCCAAAGGTCTGAGCTTCAGCAAGGCCAGGTGCTGGGTCTGCATTTTGGCCACAACAACGTCCTGCAGAGCTCCAGACCTCCAGGCTGAGTGGCTGGAGAGTGGCCCAGCAGGACAGGCCACTGGGGTGCTGGTGACAGTGGCCAATCTGTCCCAAGGAGGCCATTGTCACCTGGCCTGTATCAGCAGCAGTGTGGCAGCAGGAGCAGAGCAGTGATTGTCCCCCTGTGCTGGGCACTGCTGAGGCCAGACTCAGTGCTGTGTCCAGCTCTGGGCCCCTCAGGAAGGGGAGACACACGGCAGGCTGTTTGTCACTGAGGTGATGTCAAATGCTGAATGAGTAGGAGATGTAGAAGCAGGTACAGAAACCATTCATCCTCAGAAACCTTCAGTGTTCTCCCAGTGGGCCATTTTGTATCTCTGGCAAGTATTGTTTTTAAAATTATCACAAGTAGCAGAGTGGAGGACCTGGGGAGCAACCATTCTACTTCAGCTGTTTGTATTTATTTTCCCAGCTACTAACACAATCCTCTGTATTCCATGCCTGTCTTTGACTCTTCACACCTCTAGGTATTGGTCATGTTTCTGGCTTGTCTGCCATGCCATTCACACTGAATCACTCTCTGTGTGTCTTATTCACTCCCTGATCTTCTTTAATGGTGTTTGATGATTTTTTTCTCACAGCTGTCCATGTCTTTTCCATGTTCAAGTACCCCCATCCAACCTGCTGGTGAAGGAGGGACTGAAGAAGCACTGATCTCTGGGTGCTCACCAGTGGTTGTGGTGGTACCTGTGGCCACAGGAGCCAATTTGGACCAATTTTGGCTCCATTGGTCCAGTGGCCAATGAACAGCCCATGAAACACCACAGAGGAGGCCTCCACTGGGAACCTGCTCAAAGGAAAGCTTGAAGGCACTACAGTGACCAAACCTAGGATTGGCTGCTCCAGCTCCCACACCTGTGGTCAAATGGAGCTGGGTGACCTCTTCATGCCTTGGGAAGAGACATGACCTTTCCTGCTTTCCCTGCTATTGAAGTCACCCTGCACAGGCAGGGCTTTCAGTTCCTTTCCACTTAAAATCTGAAATTCTTTACTGTGACTGTGGTGAGACACACTGGGAATGGGTGTACTGGGAATGTGGTGCACTGGGATTGTGGTGTACTGGGAATGGGTTGCCCAGAGAAGCTGTGGCTGCCCCATCCCTGGAAGTGTTCCAGGCCGGGCTGGATGGGGCTCTGCTCAGCCTGGTCTAGTGGAAGGTGTCCCTGTCTATGGCAGGGGCTGGAACTGGATGATCTTTAAGGTCCCTTCCGACCCAAACCATTCTGTGTCTCCATGATCCATCCCCGGCATGGACATGCCATGCAAAGAGCATTCCAAGGTTTGCTGCTCCCAGCTTTCCTCCTCTGAGCTGCTGGTCCTCCATCATGGGCCAAGTGCCCAGAACTCCTGTGGGAGAGCTGGCTGAGAGAGGATTGTGCTTTCCCTGGAGATGTCTGCAGCAGGGCAGCTTGTCTGGCTGGGCTGGGCATCCCTGTGAGCCCTGGAAATGAGAACTGAGCTAAAAATGACCAGGCACAGAGGTGGGCAGCAGAAAAGAGATGTGAAGTGCTGTTTCCATCCAGTGACATTCAAAACATGCTGTGAGGAAACTACTCAGTGTTCGTAACACTGCATGACACGGAGGAAGGATTTGCTTGGATCCCAGTGGGTGCATCCTGCAGCCTGGCTGCCAGCTCAGGGAGTGCATGCTCCTCACACCTGAGTCATCCTTTCGGTCCCTAACACTATATAACCAGCCACTGCATTACTCCCATCCATTTGCATTGGGAAGACAAAAGGCTGCAGATTAAGGTGCCCTTTAGTGCCTAATTCTGCCCTCACAGGAAAGGAGACAACACAGGCAGTTCCAAGGTGCTCCTCACAGGGAGTATCCTCTGTATTTTTTCCACAGGTAAAATCCTGGCTCTGGTGAGGTCTCACCCTCAGCTGGAACCAGAATATGCTTTGAGGCATGAACTGTCTAGAGGCAGTGCCATCACGTTCACCTTTATTTTGGAGGAGGCTGCAGATTCCGTGCCCTGAGGGGATGGGATGGGATGGGAGATGCTGGCATTGCCCTACCTGCCTGCTGGCTCCCCTGAGCACTGACACTGCTCTTCAGGGCCAAGGTGTGCGTGCGTGGGGGGATCAGCCCTGCATGGGAGAGTTTCCATGTGAAATGAGATCAAACATCGCTGCCACGCCTCTACCTCCAGCAGTTTCAGCCTACACAGGAAAGGGGAACGTGCAGAGGAGCAGGGTCCGGGTACCGGTGTAACTTCTGCAAAGGTTAGAGAGGGAAGGAAAAAATTATGAAGAATATGGAAAAAAAAACCTACAAAAAAAAAAAAAAAAAAAGAAAAAAGAAAAAAAAAAAGAAAGGAAAAAATTAAAATACAAACATAGAGTAAAGAAAAAGGAGCAGAGTCCAGGTACTGGTGTAACTTCTGTATAGGATTAGAGAGGGAAGGGAAGGAATATGAAGACAAAAGAAGATGAAAAAAGAAACCTACAAAAAAAAAAAAAGCAAAAAAGAAAACCACAAAACCCCCAACAAAATAGAAAGGAAAAAATTTAAAATATAAAAATAAAGGAAAAGGAGCAGGGTCCAGGTACCGGTGTAACTTCTGCAAAGGTTAGAGAGGGAAGGAAAAAATTATGAAGAATATGGAAAAAAAAACCTACAAAAAAAAGAAAAAAAAAAAAAAAAGAAAGGAAAAAATTAAAATACAAAAATAGAGTAAAGAAAAAGGAGCAGAGTCCAGGTACCGGTATAAGTTCTGTAAAGGTTAGAGAGGGAAGGGAAGGAATATGAAGACAAAAGAAGATGAAAAAAGAAACCTACAAAAAAAAAGCAAAAAAGAAAACCACAAAACCCCCAACAAAATAGAAAGGAAAAAATTTAAAATATAAAAATAAAGGAAAAGGAGCAGGGTCCAGGTACCGGTGTAACTTCTGCAGAGGTTAGAGAGGGAAGGGAAAGGAATATGAAGACAAAAGAAGATGAAAAAAGAAACCTACAAAAAAAAAAAAAAAGGCAAAAAAGAAAACCACAAAACCCCCAACAAAATAGAAAGGAAAAAATTTTAAATATAAAAATAAAGGAAAAGGAGCAGGGTCCAGGTACTGGTGAAACTTCTGTAAAGGTTAGAGAGGGAAGGGAAAGGAATATGGAGACAAAAGAAGATGAAAAAAGAAACCTACAAAAAAAAAGCAAAAAAGAAAACCATAAAACCCCCAACAAAATAGAAAGGAAAAAATTTAAAATATAAAAATAAAGGAAAAGGAGCAGGGTCCGGGTACCGGTGTAACTTCTGTAATGGTTAGAGAGGGAAGGGAAGGAATATGAAGGAAAAAGAAGATTTAAAAAAAGAAAAAAACTAGAAAAAAACCCAAAAGAATTAGGAATAAAAAAATTAAAATATAAAAATAAAGGCGAGAAAAAGGAGCAGAGTCCAGGTACTGGTGTAACTTCTGCAAAGGTTAGAGAGGGAAGGAAAAAATTATGAAGAATATGGAAAAAGAAAACCTACAAAAAAAAGAAAAAAAAAAAAAAGAAAGGAAAAAATTAAAATACAAAAATAGAGTAAAGAAAAAGGAGCAGAGTCCAGGTACTGGTGTAACTTCTGTATAGGATTAGAGAGGGAAGGGAAGGAATATGAAGACAAAAGAAGATGAAAAAAAACCCCAAACCTACAAAAAAGGAAAAAAAAACTCACAAAAAACCCCAACAAAATAGAAAGGAAAAAAATTTAAAATATAAAAATAAAGGAAAGGAAAAGGAGCAGAGTCCAGGTACTGGTGTAACTGTAGAGGATTAGAGAGGGAAGGAAAGGAATATGAAGAAGAAAAAGTTGAAAAAAAACCCAACACTAAAAAAAAAGAAAAAAAAAAGAAAGGAAAAAATTAAAATATAAAAATAAAGGAAAGGAAAAGGAGCAGAGTCCAGATACTGGTGTAACTTCTGTAAAGGATTACGGAGGGAAGGAAAGGAAAGGAATATGAAGAAGAAAGAATATGAGAAAAAAAACAACAAAAAAAGACAAAAATAGGAAAAAATTAAAATATAAAAATAAAGGAAATAAAAAGGAGCAGAGTCCAGGTACCAGTGTAACTTCTGGAAAGGATTAGAGAGGGAAGGGAAGGAACTTCGAGAAGAGAGAAGATTAAAAAAAAAAAAAAGAGAGGATTAAAAAAAAACTTAGAAATAAAAGAAAAAATAAAAAGGAAAAAAATTAAAATATGAAAAAAAGGAAAGAAAAATAAAGAAAAATAAGGAAAAGAATGCCTGGGCCTGAAAATTAAATTTGGCTTTCTATTAACATCCATGGACCTAATTGGATTTATTGCCTGAGTGCAAGTAGGCTTGAAAAACATTATGGAAAAAGAAAATAATTTGAAATTACCACATACAGAACATTCAATACAGGTGTCAGAACTAGAAATGCAGCTCAGATTTGGAAAAACTTTGTAAACCCAGAAGGGTTTTAAGTCTAAATGTGATTTGGTGTGCCCAATCCTGATTTTTCTTTGAAAACAGAAGACTGTGAAAGGATAGTTTGGGAGTGTCTTCGTCCCCTTGACTGAGGAGGGTGGAGGAAAGCACAGAGTTCCCCTGGAAAGGAAGGAGGGAGATTTTCCCTTCGCTCCTTTGGGCAGCAGAGCCAGCGGGAAACCTGCGCTGGGCAGATTTCCCTGCATGCTTGCAGTGAGGACAAGCGGAGCAACCCCGTGTTTGGGAGGGTCCCTGTGTGTAAGTTTTCTGTGCTGTCTAGGTGACCTGGAAAGGCCCAGAGATGGCCTTGAAGAGCCCGGCGCTTCAAAGGACGAGGAGAGACTTCTGATCTTGTCTCGGTCTTGGTGTTTATTAATTGTTTATCTAAAAGATTTTCTTTCAGCCCGACAGAGGTCTGCACAGCAAGTCAGCCATGGGCACACTGCGAGCCCCTGGGGCGGTCACTTATCTTTATACCCTAAGTTACGTGTACAATATTTATCATTTTTCCCCAATACCTTCTACCCTTATTAACCGGTGCACTTCTAGTAATAACCAATCCCAAAGTGCCACCATCACCACAGAAGATGGAGGCCAAGAAGAAGAAGAAGAAGGACAGGACACGCCCCAATTCCTCCATCTTACTTCTTTAGACCCCCCTGTACCAAAATCCTAAACCCTGTGTTTTACACTCTAATTAACTTATCCCTTCACCATTCACCCAGTGAAACCTTCCCAGTCCTCATACAGGCGTCGTCTCCTGTGTAGGATCAAAGTCCAGCCACCAGACACTTCTGGCAACATTCCAGGACTCCCGAGCCCCCCAAGGGTGGTCTCAGCCTCTCTGCACCTCCGTCCTGAGGTGCTGAGATCCCACACCTGTGGGCTGCTCCTCCGCACTCCCTGGGCAGCATTTCACAGCCAGGGCCATTGAATTCCATTCCTCGGGGTCACCCAGCCACCCCGGGCTGCCTTCAGAGAGCATGGAGTTGTCCGTGCTGTGAAAGGCAGGATGCAGCCAGGGGGATTTGCATCAGAACAGGGACTTGGCCTCATCCCCTCAACAATGGCAGAAGCACAGCGGCTCCTGTAGGTGTGGAGCAAAGGAAAGAAAAGATCTCTTCCATGGGCAGTGGAGTGAATGAATGGTTCCTCAAGAGTTTGTCTGATTCAGTTTAACCCCTCCTTCCCTGCCCACCTTGCAGCAGCACAGTCTGAAGGCCAGGCCTGGAGAAGTACATGTGTTTCCCTGCCCTTCATGCCCTTGATTACTTTAATCACATTTATTTTATTGTGGAGAGGGAACCGAGCCACCTACAGCAAATCTCTCCATTGGCAGTAGGGATCTAGGGACAAATGAATCCATTCCCGAAGAAAACATTAAAAAAAAATTTTAAAAAATTACAAGCAGGTGCACCACTCCAATTTCTGTATCAGTTCAAAGGGTGATTAGCTCAGATGTAGACATCTGACATTCTGTGCTGGAAACACCTGAAGCTGGTGAAACCGATCCCACTGTCAGAAAGAGCTGGGGAGTTTTGGTGGGGATGTGAGGCACGCAGGTGGGCAGGGAGGGCAGGATGCAGCTTGCAGGTGAGACCCTGGATCACACGTGTGTGCAGGTGGGTGCGTGCAGGTGAGCAGGGTGCCCAGCTCCTGTCAGCAGCAGGGAAATGGGCTGTGCACACTCAGGGGAGCTCAGGGGCTGAGTCCCACCTGGATGCCCAACATGAAGGCAGCTGGGGCAGTTCCTCAGCTGCAAACTGAAATATTTTCCTAGATTTATTGAGCCAACACCTCCCAGCAGCTGAGGATCCAGGCAGAGTGACTTGGCCAGGAAAAGAGATCAGTTTAGATGTGCAAACCCAGGGCACACAGGGAATATTTCTGTGTCTGCTCTGGGGTGCCCTGACCCCCAGGGCAGCTCTGACTCTGACCCTCATCCATGGAGAAAGTTTCCCAAACTTCAAGATGGACTGGAATCCACAAAAGTGTGAAATAGATTATAGAGAGCAGTGTAGGTGTATCACCTGGGGAGAAATTGAGGTTTTGGGATTTTTAGTATGCTGTGGATGGCAGCAGGATGGAGGGCACAGGGTGTCATCCTGGGTTTCTTCTTCATGCTGCTTCTCCCTCCTTCTCCATGGGTTTGGGTGGCATTTTGTAATTGGGCAGAAAAGTCTGCATTGTGGGCTCTGTGGGACCAGTTATTGGGTTAAAAGGGAAAATAATCCAGGTGTCAGTTCTTAATTGGATAGTTTAGTCTTAAAAGCCCTTGTACCAAGAGATTGTTGGCCATTTTGTGCCTTCTAATGAAAAGCTGCAGAACTCACAGCAGTGAGACTGTTTTACTGATAAGAAATAATAAACACCTGAGTCCAAACATAAGCTACTGTCTCAAGTGCCTTCAATCCAGACCCAGAGGAACCAACAAGTGGGACCCCCACATTCAGAAGTCATCCTCCTTCCTGCTTCCAGCACCCTCCTCACAAATACTCTGGAGATCCTTTGAATTACAGTGGAGACAGATTGCTAGTGGCAAGGAGGAATGCAGCATTCCTGCACCCAAGCATTTCACCATGGTCCAGGAGCTCATCTGTCCACCAAAAATGAGGAAAAATATCCCTCCACCCTCAGGAACAGGAAGAATGGATGCTCCTAGAGCATTGCAGTGCCTTGATGGAGCTGCACAAGTGCAAGCAAGGCTGCTTCTTGGAGAGAGCTCAAACTGGGTGGAATCAGATTGGTATCACTCCTGCATGCAAAGAGATTTGCACTGGGGGTAGAGAAGGGACTTGAGCTGCTGTAATTAGATTATCAGAGCTCCAGGGCAGGATTCAGCTCATAAGGCATTTTAACCCTTTCTTCTAATATTGTAGTGTGCACACTAGATGTTCTCACTGCAAAGCCTGGGCAGGTCTGTAGTGTGTGGAAAGGGATCACAAGTTCCTGGTCACTGCAGCTCTGAGCTGCTGGTATTGTTTATGGTGGGTTTAGCACATTTCCAGTTCTCCTGGGTGTTACACCCTGTGAGAATCCCTTGGGAGAGAACCAGTCCCTGGATGTGCAGGTCACCTGTGGGGTTTGGAGGGAGGAAGATGAAATGCTGTAGAATTTCCTGGGCAGGGCCAGTGTTTCCCCAGCAGCACCCATGCCTCTGTGTGGAGCCACTACAGGTAAGATTTAGGCAAGAAATGCTGGGATTTGTTGTGCTTTCCTGTAACAGCACAAAGGAAGGGTGAGTTTGGAGCCATGCCACAGGGTTTCAGGCTGACTCAGCAGGGACAGGTCAATGGTGGAGGCACAAATCCACAGATTTGTCACCTACATCTGCCACAGCATTGTGTGACCTTTGACAAATCACTGTCCCATGATGTTCCCTTGCAGTAAAACAGGGCCTGTGACACTTCCTCAGTCATATTGACTCTTTGGATTGCCACCTTTTCAGATGGGGTTTCACACTGTGACAAGCAGCTGCTGTTGGGAGTAGAGCAGAATTCAGAGTTATGCTAAATGGCCTTAACATTTATGACAAGCTCATTGCTGTGGTTTTCCCACTGCTCACATATTCCCTGCCTGGGACAGTGAAAATAAATACCATCCCTTGTTCCATTATGAAAAACACATTCCCTGATTCTTGAAGGGTCTCCTTGGTTTCTTGCCAGGTCTGCTGCCCCACCATGAGGAGGAAGACACAAATTTATTTTTTCTCTGATGAAGTATGACAGCTCTTAGCATCTTTTGACAACCTCTGCCCACATGCAGTCACACAGATCTGCTCCCCATCACTCACATGTGCAAGCAGGGGAAGTCCCCCCTACCTTTCTCATCAGCTGAGAGATCTGTCTGAAGAGATTGTGGTTTATTTTCACTTTGCTTGTGAAAGCCACAAAACTCACATTGTCTTGGCCAGGATGTAAATGTGTTTCCCTGAGCTTGAGGATGGTCTCTGGTCCAAATGAGGGCCCTGATGAAGCTTCAGCAGGGCAAGGCCAGGGCACCTCACCACAGCTGTCCCAGCAGTGCTGCTCTCCTGCTGCCCAGCAAAGGTTGCCCAACCTTCTGCCGCTGAGACTTGTGATGGTTTTGATGCTCCTGACCAAATAATGACTTGAGCTCAGTTCCAAAACTGCTGCCCCAGGTGCTGGGGACAGTGGAGCTGCAAATTTCAGGGCAGCTCTTACCCCCTGCCATTTCCAGCCAGGCTGCCCTTCACAAACAGCTGGTTGTAGGAGAACAGGAGAGCAGGCTGCATAAATAAGAAACAGTATTTCCCTGAAACCAGAATCACACAAACAATGAGGTTGGAAGAGACCCTGAGATCATCGAGTCCATCCTATGGCTGAACACCACGAGGTCAACCAGACCATGGCACTGAGTGCCACATCCAGTCTTTCCATAAATCCATAAACACCTCCAGGAATTGTGGCTCCAGCACCTCTCTGGGCACCTGACCAAGCCATGGGTGCCAGATTTTCCAGGAATTTCCTGTGGAGACTGTCTCTAAGTCTTTGCTCAAGTCCAGGTAGACACATCCACAGCCTTCCCCTCATCCTCTAGGCAGGACACCTGGTCATAAAAGCAGATCAAGTTGGTCAGGCAGGACCTGTCTTTCCAAAACCTTTGCTGCCTGAGTCTGACCCCTTGCCTGTCCTGTACGTGCTGTGTGATCACCCTCAAGCTGATCTGTTCAATAACCTGGGCTGGCACTGAGGTCAGGCTGACAGGTCTGCCCTGCCCTGGATCCTCCTTCCAGCCCTTCTGGTGGGTTGGTGTCACGTTGGCACCTCCAGCTGGGACCTCCCCAGCTACCCAGGACTGATAAATAATGGAGAGGAGCTTGGTGAGCCCTTCTGCCAGCTCCCTCAGCACCCTTGGATGGATCCCTTTCCATCCCATCGATTTGTGAGCATCTCAGTGGCTCAGCAGGTCGCTAAACCCGAAAGATTTTCACTTCATGAGCAGTCCTAGCAGCAGGCAAGAGAGAATTCACTGATCCTGCTGCATTGCTGGAAGGTACTTGCACAGATTACAGCAGTGCATGGGCAGGGATAAAATAAGTAGAGTTTAAAAGCTCATCAAAACTTCCTATTACACCTCAAAGAATTCCCCCAGCAGGAGCTTTCTTCTCCCACGACAAAGGATGCTCACCTATGGATTAGGGCTGTGTCTTGCTTTGAAACCTCCTACTCTGGTGGTCATGCTGCTGTTTGTAACCAGAGACATGACCCCACATGACAGATGTCCCATATCTGCAGATATCCAGGAATTACTGCCCTGGGGGAGTCTAAAAGCTTGGCCTAAATTAGCTCTTCAGGCAGCTGCAGAGAGCAACTTGTCTGCTCTTACTTAGCCAGATTTTTTTTTTTAGGGTGATACCCAGCATCCTGAAGGAGATCCCAGGGTATCTCCATCACCCTCCTCTGGTCTGCTCTGAACCTGCTGCCTGACAGCTTCATTAGATGTCCATTGTCTCGACTAAAACATTTCCACCAGTGAAAATGTCATTTCCACCCAAGGGGAATGTAATTTATCCCCATTTGAGCATCATTCACTCTGCTGAAGGAAGCCCAAGCTTGGCTCTGCTCCGTGTTCACTGTGACTCCCCACACTGTTGTGGAGTTGAGGCACTACCCCCGTGTCCTCCAGGATCACCCTTTGAGGAGTGGTGGGGTCAGGTGTGGGTTCTGCCACCCCTGAACTGGCCTGGGAGGGAAAATATGGCCCAGCTCAGCTCTGCTATTTACTTGAATTAGATATAAATTAGGTATAAATTAATCAGCACCCCTTCAAGGGTCTGAAGGCAGGTTAACCATCAGTCCTGACCTGATTTGTCACTGTTATGGCAAACGTGGATCGGCTGCATGGTGAGAGCTTTGCTTTGTCAATAAACCCCAGACACAATGGGCTGCAGGGAAGGGGAAATGATCCGAGGAGCTGGGGCAGAACTTCTGCTCTCCTGGGGCAACCAGCGCCTGGATCAGGCCTGCAACTTCCATTTCACAAACGCGCAACCTTTAGCTGCTTTTTCGTGTCCCCAGGCAGTCTCATAGACAGCACCTGAAGTGTTTGAGAGCCTGGCTGATTATGGGTCTGCTCAAAGCCCTCTGAAGTCAGTGGGAGTCTTTCCCCTGACTTCACTGTGTTTGGGGCAGGCCCTGGATGACTATCCCTCAGGTTACACAGTTTAATCATCCATTCAGCAGTACACAAAGCAGATCACATACACTTTTAGCCTGCATTGTATGGTGTTATGAAATGAGAAGATTATTTGATATGATTCAGAGATAGCTCAGGTATAAGGTTAAAAAAAAAAAAAAACACCTTTGATGTTTTACATCACACTTCAGTTATTCCTTGAGGGGCAAATTCTCGTCACCTTACCCAGGTGAATATTGCACTCAGTAATTTGGTCAAAAACGTTCCATCAACCTTCTTTTTAATAGAAATTGTTGAGGGGGGTGACAGGGGCGGAAATTCATCTTGATGGAGATTTCTGCCAAACAGGACAAAAAAAGAAAGGGCAAATCCATTTGCCTTTTTTCAGCAATCAGGAAAAAAAAAAAAGAATCATTAGTTATGAAGGGGTTTTCTAACATGGCAATAAAACCAATCTTTTTACTCTCCAAAAGCTAAGGAGAAATACCAATTTCCCAATTATTGCAGTCTCCATCTGGCATAGCTATTTCTAGCTGAGGTGTCAGCCATCCATGGACTATCAGCCAGGCCTGATTCTCATCTTGACTCTCTTTGGTCAAGCTCCAAAATGACTCTCTGTCCCTCTTATTTTGTGTGCTATCAGAACAAAACTGACAGCACCAGCTGGGCAGAATTAGGTACATCACACTCAGAGTCTGGTAGGTTTGCAGGGCCTTATCTGAAGAAGTATGATGGAGATTTTTTTTAATGTCTAGCAATACAGAGAGGGCAAGGGCAGGGATTCCTCTTTGCAAGACTGCTGTATCATTTGAACTATTCCTAAAAAATTTTGGGAAAATCACCATAAAAAAAAAAAAAGGCAATAGAAACTTCTGTAGGGGCAACAACACACCTCAGCCAAATTCCACGCGCTTGGTGAGCGACAGGGGCAAATCAAAGGCCGCACCTTCAGAGGAGCAGCAACCACAGCCCGTGGCCAGTGGCGGTGATTGAAGCCCCGCTTGTGCAGGAGTTGGCGGGCGATGAAACCCAGCGTGGATGGTTCTGTTGTGCCCCCGGGATCCCCTCCCAGCACCCCAACCAGGGCTGCTGCTGGGGCGGGGGGTTCAGCTCTCCTGGCACGGCACAGCCCTTTGTTGGGGGAGCTGGGTCTCCTCTAGGGGACGGGCCCGGCCCAGCTGTGCTGGCAGAGAGTTTGTGCTGCAGCAGCTCAAGCGCAGGCCTGCACTGGTGGGTGCCCGGCCCTGCCCTGGGTGGGTGCCTGCCCCTGCACTGGTGGGTGCCCGGCCCTGCCCTGGGTGGGTGCCTGCACTGGTGGGTGCCTGCCCCAGCCTTGTCTGGGTGCCTGCCCCTGCTTGGGTGGGTGCCTGCCCCAGCCTTGGGTGGGTGCCTGCCCCAGCCTTGGGTGGCAGCTCCGTGAGGGCAGCGCTGAGCGGAGTTAAACGATCCCGCGCTGGAGAAATGCCACACGTAGGAATCTGTGTTGCTGATCCAACGTCTGGAAACGCCTCTGGACTGTGCTCATTTTCCAGCGGGGGAAGCCTTTTTTAGGGGTTTGTGGAAACCCAGGGCACCATGAATATTTCTCTGCTCTGGGGTGCCCTGACCCCCAGGGCAGCACTGACTTTCACCCTCATTCATGGAGAAAGTTTCCCAGACTTCAAGATAGACTGGAATGCACAAAAGTGTGAAATAGATTATAGAGAGCAGTGCAGGTGTGTCACTTGGTGAGAAATTGAGGGTTTGGGATTTTTAGTATGCTGCGGATGGCAGCAAGATGGAGGGCACAGGGTGTCATCCTGGGTTTCTTCTTCATGCTTCTTCCTCCTTCTTCTCCATGGGTTTGGGTGGCATTTTGTAATTGGGCAGAAAAGTCCCCATTGTGGGCTCTGTGGGATCAGTTATTGGGTTAAAAGGGAAAATAATCTAGGTGTCAGTTCTTAATTGGATAGTTTAGTGTTAAAAGCCCTTGTACCAAGAGATTGTTGGCCATTTTGTGCCTTCTGATGAAAAGCTGCAGAACTCACAGCAGTGAGACTGTTTTACTGATCAGAAATAATAAACATCTGAGTGTGAACATGAGCTACTGTCTCAAGTGCCTTCAATCCAGACCCAGAAAAACTGATAACTGGGACCCCACAAGGGTTGTGTGTGCTGGGAGTGTGGCAGAGGTACCAGGCAGCTGAATTTGCAGTCATCAGCATAACCATGGTTTCACAGAGAGTACCACAGCTGGGGAGGCACCTCTCTGGACGCCTAAAAAAGAGTGGAGAAAACAAGCAAAGATGAGACTTCTTGTGATGTAGCCTCACATTTCTCTTCACAGAGAAAAGCAAGGCACAATTCTTCTCAATAATATTTCTGGGTTTCACATTCTCTGAACATCAGAGAAAGAAAACACAATTCTTATCATTTGCTGTGCCTGTGTTTGTGCATAAGTAGAACGCAAAATGGAGATTGTTTACCCAGAGTGATGGAGTTTTGTTCCCTTGGCCTGTCAGGGCCAGGTGTGCGTGTGTGTGTGAGGACTGTTGGGTGACAGTCACGAGATTCAGTGCAGGGTGTGCAGTTGAGTGCACGGTTGAGTGCTTGGCAGATTCAGTTTTAGATGTACAGAATAATATAGTGTAATAAAGTAATTAATTAACCTTCTGATATCGATGAAGTCAGAGGTGTAGGTGCTGGGGCAGCCAGCCGGTGCTGCAAAGGGAAAGGGAGTTGGACCCTGCGCTTTTGCAAACAGCATTTCAATGTGGACACTTCCCAGGAGCTCTCCCAGGAAGACTGATCTTCTCACCTTTTGAAATAAGAGCACCCCTCAAGCACCAGCAGAAGGCAGATGCAATGTTTTTTCCCCCATCCAGGAAAATGTTAGGTGGTGCAGATGGTTTGCCATCTAAATTCTGCAGGCGTGAACTGAATTGATGTTTTCAGAGGTTTCTGATCCTGAATGTGGAACAAGAAGTTTAAAAGCCAGATATATCATTCTCTCTCCCCTGGCTGGGGTTCCCAGCACAGCTATATTGTGGTGTTTAGTGCCCAGCAGCTGGGATCCGTGGGCTGCCAGCTAATCTGCATGAAATCACTGCTCCCCCAAAGCCAGGCGTTCTGTGAAGGGCTGGTTGTGGGGTGATCCCACAGATCTGCCGGAGCAGAGGGGATGAAGGCCTGAAGTTTGAGCCTTTCTCCTAAGGAAGGCCATTTTTCAGCTGATTTCCCTGGGAGTGGGCAGTGCCCCGGGCTCCTGGGCCATCAGCTGACCCGGGCTCATTGTCATGGAGAACTGCCCAGCCCAGGCATGGCCTTGGCATTTATAGGGGACTGGGGACTCTCAGGGTGGGACAGCAGGCTAATTGCCTTTGTCTTCCCCCTCCCTCAGTCGGGGAGTCTCAGCAAATCCCTAAACCCATGACAAAAGCCCTGCTGCTTTTAACTGTCTTTCATTAAACTCAATCCTCTTGCCCTCCCTCTCCCAAGATTTGCTAAAAGGAGTCTCTTTCAATGGCAAAAGGAAACCTAAAAGGCTGCCATTAGCTCATTCACTGTCTCCTCGGCAGACTGGGTGCCTATTTGCCGAAATCTGCTCTCAAGTGTCCCTTGAGCACACCGCGGGTGGCTCCTCTGGAGGAGAGGCCACATTCCGTGGTTCCAGCTAAGGATGTGCTTTCCCTGGAAGATGCAGGCTCTGCTGCTTATGGCTGTACAGGTGCACTGGGGACAGTCAGACCTGCCAAAGCCTCCCTTGAGCCCACCACCATCCCTAGGACCTGCCTGGAGCACTGGGGTGGGTGAATCCTTATCTGATTCTGCTCTGACACGTTCTGGCTGTGCCCGTGCCAGCTGAAGAGGCACAAACCCTGTTGAGCCATGGGATATTGCTGAGGACATACTGCCAGGGGCAAACCACCCTGCAATACAAATTTGTCATATTTGGGATCCTCCAGAGCAAAAATTTATGTGTACTGTGCAGAAACACACAGCTGATGGAAGTGGGAACGTGAATTTGCCATTGGTTCTGCATCCTCAAACATTTATGGGTAATGTCTGTAGAGACACAGCTCTACAGAGATGGAAGACAGCAAATTTAAAAAATTGTGGCATTTTTAAAATAACTTAAAACAAAAAGAGATGGCATCTCTTCCATGGAGATGGAAAAGGGTAAATTTAAAAAAATCTGAGTGGAAGAACACGAGCTGGACACACACGAGTGTCCTGCATTGGCTCAGAGCTTGCTGAGGTCTGAGAGCAGCCTGGCAGAGGGGAGAAGGGGTGCAATGGTCACTTAGACACACAAGTATGCAGTTCCTGCTTACTTAGGGACTGGATCTTTATCTTTCAGAGCTGCTGGGAATCCCTCCACAGCTCTTAGATCAAACTCCAAATAAAGCTACTCCACACCTGGTGCGACTGAAGCAGGGCAAGACTGACCGCCTTGTCCCTTTCCTAGCGTTACTCTGCCCTTTCCCTCCCATTATCGCTGCGTCGCCCGAGATGGAACTAAAACCAGGAGGAATTACCCCTAAAGCCAGGAAGATGGTATCTGTGCTGGCAAGGGGCGAGGGGGAGGAGGGACAAGGAGCTGCCAGCCGCCCACTGGTCCCAGGATTGCCCAAAGGGATTGGCCAGTGCCGGGGCAGGTCCTTGGTCCCGATCCCAAGCACATGGGAGTCATCTGACGTTTCGTCATGGCTTCGTTATATTTTGGATCAGGCCGGCGGTTTGTCTTGCATCACTGCCCTGTACGTTCTGCAGGTAGGCAGTGCACAGGCTGCCAGCTGCTCTGTGCTGGGAGCAGCCCGCAGGGATGGCCCTAAATCACGGCACGTGCTGGGTGCTAAACAGCTGCAATTGCACCTTAACTTCATTGTGGATGCCACATTCCCCATGAAGACACCTCCATTTATGCCCTTTCATTGTGGATGCCACGTTCCCTATTAAGACACCTCCATTTATGCCCTTTCATTGTGGATGCCACGTTCCCTATTAAGACACCTACATTTATGCCCTTTCATTGTGGATGCCACGTTCCCCATGAAGACACCTCCATTTATGCTCTGGCATTGAGGATGCTGCACTCCTCATGAAGACACCTACATTTATTCTCTGTCGTTGTGGATGCCACATTCCCCATGAAGACACCTACATTTATGCCCTTTCACTGTGGATGCCACATTCCCCATGAAGACACCTACATTTATGCCCTTTCACTGTGGATGCCACATTCCCCATGAAGACACCTACATTTATGCCCTTTCACTGTGGATGCTGCATTCCTCATGAGGACACCTACATTTATGCTCTATCTGCACACAGTCCCCAACAAACAGCTCCTGATCATGAGGGGGTGTAATGCAATGGCTGCTGGATGATGGATTCTCCTTTCCCAGCAGCAGGAAATCAGGGAGGATTCCCAAAAGTGCTTCCTGGCCCTCTGGCTGACTGGTCCCATCTCTTCATTTGCCCACAGTGTAAGCAGGTGCAATCCTGTCACACAATCCCCATAGAGAAAGTGATTTGCAAAATGGACTGAGCCTTGCGCTAGCTGGCACCGCGCTGGAACCAGTCCTGCCTCTTTTACTGTTGCAAATTTTTATTTTTTTAACCAAACCGGGCTGAAAAAGAACAGTTGCCATTCAGACCTTTGAGAAAAATAAACAAATAAAACTGACATAGTGCCCATACTGCACAGTGAGACTCCAAAAAACTGCAAACCAGCTCAGATATGTCTCTTATGGGAGTAAAGCAGGTTTTTTTCCACCACTCACAGTAGGGTGGAAATTTATGAACATGAAATTGTTCATAAATTTTTACACCTTTTACCCCAAATGATGTGAAAGAAAAACCTGTCTCCCACAGAGTTTTAAAATACTTCAAACATACTGATGAACAACCAGGCCAATATCTAACAATTGTTAATATTTTATTCCCAACAGCTGTTCAGCCTGAAAAGTAATACACTAAAAACAAAAACCAACAAAAAATTCAAAACAAATAAAACAACAAAAAGGGGGGAAACAAAGTAAAATAAACTTTATCAAAGTTTAAAACACATTATAAATAAGTACAGCTCCAGAGCATAATTTACAAATATAAAACCACATAGAAACCTATGTACAGAAGAGTTACATTACGTACAAATATGTATAAAAATACCCCAGTGTTTATTCTTGTGCTAAAGCTGCGTGGCTAGAGTTATCTTTGGTACTAAGCTCAGGGAAAGAAGATTGTTTTACAAGACACAGCCCTGCTGTACAATATGCCAGACACAGGAAGACCCTCCATGAGTCTGAGGAGGTTTTGGGTGGGTGTTTATACAGGATATTCCCCCCGTGCATTGCATATTGCAGGATCAGGGCACAAGCAAGAGCTTACAGAGGCAATTGCTGGCAGAAGAGGTTTTTTTAATACATTGTACAAGGCACTTCATAAGAAATCTCTTCATTTTTTTTCCCTGTTCTCTTCTAAAACTCACTGGATGTCTATGCTTGGCTCTTGCCAACACCACTTTATGGCTATGGTTTTTAAACTTCTTGTTCTACATTCAGGATTAGAAACCTCTGAAAACATCAATTCAGTTCACGCCTGCAGAATTTAGATGGCAAACCATCTACACCACCTAACATTTTCCTGGATGGGGGAAAAAACATTGCATCTGCCTTCTGCTGGTGCTTAAGGGGTGCTCTTATTTCAAAAGGTGAGAAGATCAGACTTCCTGGGAGAGCTCCTGGGAAGTGTCCACGTTGAAATGCTGTTTGCAAAAGCGCAGGGTCCAGCTCCCTTTCCCTCTGCAGCGCCAGCTGGCTGCCCCAGCGCCTACACCTCTGTCCCATCCCGTGTGTAGATGAGGCTGTTGACTGTGAAGTTGTAGTAGTGGTTGTACTGGGCGCCCTGGCTGCCGCTGCTGGGGTGGAAGGAGCTGTAGTAGGCAGGGGAAGGTCCCGCGACCCGCTGCAGCTGCTCCGGGGAAGGCACCTCCTGAGAAGAGCTGCTGGCAGGGGTGAAAGTGCCACCGCTCAGCTGTCCAGCAGAGAAGTTCCTGTGATGCAGGTCACCGCCGAGACCCCCCGTGAGCCGGCTGCCCCCGCCGCTCAGGGAGCTCATGCCGCTGAAGAAGGTGCTGAGACAGCTGGGCGTGGATGAAATGATACTGGAGGGAGAGGAGCTCTTGGGATGGTCCCTGGCAGAGGGTGAGGGGTCCAGCTCGGGGGGTGGGCTGTTTCCACATGGTTTGCCTGTGGCTGGGATGGGTCTCTCCTCCTCGGCCTTCAGGGCCCCCAGAGAGGAGGCGGCAGAGGCGGCCGCGGGCGCGTTGGGCTCCGAGCGCCGCTTGCGTTTGCGGCGGAAGTTCCCGTTGTCAAACATCTTCTCACAGTTGGGATCTAAGGTCCAGTAGTTGCCCTTCCCTGGTGGAAAACAGGAGACACAAGAGAGAAAGTCAACTTCTGTGACAGTGAGCCCTGCTGATGACAGAGAAGCAGCATCCGTGTCTTGTCCAGCTGGCACAGAACCCCCATCCCTCCTGCACCTGCTCCTCCTCCCTCTCTTGTCCAGTACATGGATCCAAAGCCTGTCTCCAGGACATTTCCACCTCCATCCCTCCAATGCCCAAGTGAACCTTACGGCCGCACAGAAGAGGAGAACCTCCCCATCCTAAAGCACAAACAGATCTGCACCTGTACCTCCAGCCTGGCTAAAGAGAATGTGAAGAGGGGCTCCCCTTGCTCTGGCTGCCTCACAGAATCTGGGCCACTTACAGCCATCTCAGCAATGGTGACAAGGCAGTGCCCGGGCCATGGCTCATGGGAAAGCCGATGGAGAGGCGGGCTGGCACACTCAGGCCAGCAGCACTGAGCTGCGGGGGCTGCACACAAGCTGCCCCTCGCACAAGCCTTGGTGCGGGGTACTGTGGTGCCATCAGCTGTCCCCGCTCGCCTCCTGCCCACGGCCGGGACGGGCGCAGAGACCCCGCAAGGTCCCGAGCGGCCCCAGCCCGGCACGCCCCGGCACCGCCGGGCCGGACCAGCGCTGTCCGGGCGCGCCTCCGCCCACTCCGGGCACCGGCTGCGCCCCGGGGCCGGCCCGGGCAGCGGCGGGCAGGGAGGGGAGCCGTGAATCACGGGCCGAGGGAGCAGAGCCTTGCACAACCGGCGCTCCCGGGCTGCGAGGGCAGGGGGCGAGGGCTGAGACCGGCCGGCCCCCGCCTACACCGCCCGCGGGCAGCGCCGGGCCGGGCTGGGCGAAAGGGAACGGTCCCATCACCGAGCCCGGGTCAGGGGACGGGGCAGCGCGGTGCCATCACTGTGATGGCCCCGAGGGGACGCGCAGCGCGGTGCCATCACAGCATCCCACTGGAAGGGATGGAGAAACGCGGGCTCATCGCAGCGCTGGCCCAGGGGCACGGGGAGCGCGGTGTCGGGACAGCGCCCGCCTAGAAGGGGACAGGGGACCCGCCGGCCACGGGGACGCTGCCGCCCCTCGCTGACGGCCGTGCCGGTGTCCGCACCGCCGCCCCCGCCGCCCAGCCATCCCTCCCGCCCGGCGCGGCACCTCACCGGGGTCGTCCTCGTCGCGGGGCACCTTGCGGAAGCAGTCGTTGAGGCTGAGGTTGTGGCGGATGCTGTTCTGCCAGCCGGCCTTGCTGCGCTTGTAGAAGGGGAAGTTCTCGGCCACGTACTGGTAGATGTGGCTGAGGGTGAGCTTCCTCTCGGGCGCGCTCTGGATGGCCATGGCGATCAGCGCCGAGTACGAGTAGGGCGGCCGCACCAGCTTCAGCAGCTCCTCCTGGCTGGCCAGGCTGAGCCAGCTCAGCTCCGCGCCGCCCGCCGACGGCGAGCCGGGCGCCGGGGGCGAGCCCACGAGCTGCCCGCCCCGCGAGCAGCCGTACGAGGCGGGCGGCAGGAAGGGCGCGGCGGCGGCGGCGGCGGCGCCGGGCGGGCCCTGCAGGTAGGGCGCGGGGCTGTTCATGCCCCACAGGTAGCCGGCGTTGGCGGGAGCCCCGTAGTCCCCCAGCGCGTACCCGCCCGCCCGCTGCCCCGAGGAGGCGGCGGCGGCGGCGGCGGCGGCGGCGGCCGCGGCGGCCGCGGCGGCGGCGCCGGGCGGGTGAAGGCTGGGCTGGGGGTACACGCTGAAGTTCTCGCTGCAGTACACGGCCATGTCGGGGGCTTCCTGCGCGCTGCGGGGCTGCGGGGGCGCGGGGGCGGCCGCCGGCGCCGAGGCTCTGGGCTGCGCCTGCTGCAACTCACCGGCGCTCATAATCCCTGGCCATGCAGGGCGGCCGGCGCTCCCCGCCGCTGCCGTGCTCTCCCGGCGACACCCCCCGCCCCGCGGCCCCGGCGGCCCTGCACCAAAAACTCCCGGGGGGCTGCGGCGCGGCGCCCTTATAGGCGCTGCCGTGCGCCCGCACTCCCCGCCCGCGGCCGGGGCCGGGGCTGGGCGGGCGGCGGCGGCGCGCTCGGAGCAGCCAGTAGCGCGGCTCGGCGGCGGGCGGGAGGCGGAGGGGGGCAAGGCCGGGCCCCGGCAGCGGCCACGGGGGAGGGACCGGCGGGGGAGCCGCGGGAGGCGCCAGGGATTTGGCTCCCGGCAGCGCGGGGGCAGCATCCCCGAGCCGGACCCACCCCCCGTCCGTGCTGTGCCCGTCCCCCCTTCCCAACCTGGGGGTCTCTCCCGGTGCCCCCGCACCGGCCGCCCCCTCCCCGGAGTGCCCCGGCGCTCTGGGATGCCATCCCGCTTTCCCAGGGATGCGATGGCCCCGATCCCTTCGGCCCCGCATCGCTGCGGGTCCCCCGACGGGAGCGCCAAGGGAGGAACTCGCTCAGACTCTGCTCGCTCAAACTCTGTTCTTGAAGTGAAGTTTTGCCGCCGGTCTCCCAACGGCCGCGGCTGAGATCGCCGTTCATTAATTTTGGATAAGGAATTGCCCGAAATTAAACAAACAAACAGACAAACAAACCCCACCGGTGTCTTCGCTCGTACCGCGGGCGGAGCGGGCTGGAGGGCGCGGGGCGAGATTTAGTGAATAAAAGTTATTTTCGCCTTAGTGCTCCTGGGGAGCCTGCGTGGAAAATGCATCCTTTTGCAGAGAAAAAGCTCTCGGTGTTCGTAACGATCCCGACAGCCGGGATCTACACAAATCCGGCAAATCTTCTGGTCCGGGGCAAAGCACACGTGTAACAACAAAAATACCGTCAATAGTGCCAGATGATTTAGAGACTTTGTCTAAATACCGCGTACATGAGATGAACATTTAATTCCCCGATCTTAAATGGAGTTGTTAGTTTTCTGCTGGTAAAAAAATGATCAAAAATGCCCTTTCCTGGTGTATACACGAAGCGCTCTCTGCAAGCGCCGGGTGTCTTGGTCTGACAGCAGGATTTGGGGCAGAGAGGAGCGTTTGGGAAAAGTCTTTGCGCTTTATGTCTTCCATAAAATAGTTATAAAAGCACGTGTGAACCAGTGAAGCTTTCCCGAGCTGACTTCAATCCCAAATTTTCATCCCCTGCGCGATTTGAGTACTACGGATATAGTAGCCGAAGGATTTTCAACTTTGTATTTCGTTTTAAAACAAATGAATAAACGATTTTTGAGACAGAAAATAGTTTGAGACAGAAAAGTGTTTGGGTTAAAGAATAAGGATTTGGGGTTTTCTCCTTTAATCATAAAGAGAGGTGTTCGGGGACTTTATTTTTTTTTAGTTGTTTTTTCTTTTCTTATGTTTTTGTGTGTGTGCGTGTGTGGTTTTTGGTGGTTTTTTTTTTTTTTTTAATTGTTATTTTGTTGCCGTCACTGTTGCTTTTGCTGATTTTATTTTGCATCCCTTGGGAAAAGAGCTTTCCGTGTGTATTCGGATAGCCAGAGCAGCAGGAGAAAAGTTTACATTACATTTCACAAGGTGCCTTTTCCCTTCTCAGCTTCTTTTTCTTTAAGATTTATAACAGCTCCTCATGTGTTTTAGAGCTGGAAAATGCCAGTTTTGAAGTCCGACGGGACAACAGGCACCCAAAGCAAGCATTTTACAGAGAAATCACAGCTAGAAAGAACATTTAAAGGACAAGAAACAGGTAGACTTTTAAACAGCAATTTCCCTCTGAGTCAGAAGAGCTAAGCCGAAAATATTATTCTCTAAAATGACAACAAATCTGTGTTTATCCGTTTGGCCAAAACCCCCGCGATCGCTGCAGCAGCGAGAGGAGCAGTCAGCGGTGTCTCCGCATCGCTCGAAATTGAGGTTTTTGCGCCAGGGATTTGATGGTTTTGGGCAAAGGCAGAGCCATCTAGAGGAGCAGCCCGGCCATGGCCGGGCGGGGAAGGCAGTTTCCCTCACGGGCACGGGGTGCTGCCTTCGAGCTTCCCTTCGCTCATTTCTCTGCCTCCAACAAAGGAAACGGGTTGGAAGATAATGCTGAATTAGCTCTAATAAAAAACGCGTGTCCTCAGACAACTCCAGCTTGCTTTACCAAATAGTAAGGAATGTGAAATAAAAATAGCTTTAGAGAGGTTATTACATAGCTGGGATGGCACGGGTATACAAACCAACACTTAATTTAAAGAGGGGAGAGAATAAAGCTTTGATGCTGTGACGGCTGTAAAAACATTTAATTTTCTTAATGCATTTATCCTGCAAGCAGCATGCAGGGTTGCCTCGAAACATCATCAGCTCTCAGTACAGACCTGTTGCTGCTCCCTTCTGCCAAGGCACGAGGAGAGCATGAAGAGGTAAAGCACTCTGCCTCCCTGCTCTCTAAATGCTGCTTTTTCTTCTGGAGAGCCCTGGGACAGTTTGCAGAAACACACCGGGGAGCTGGAAAGCGATGATGAAACACAAATCAGTTTCAAGGTAGGAGTCTGAGGCTGCTGTCCATCTCTGGGAGAGCTTTGGGGCTGGGTTTGAGCAGCTTTGTTGGCCCTGTGAGTGGGCAGTGAGGACCTGTGGCCCCTCGAGCTGGGCTTGTATCCCCATCCAGCTGGGGCTGGGTGCAAACCTCTCCATCCAGCTGCCTTGGAAGGTGCCTCACGGCTTCCCAAGTGCTGCAGGAGAGCAGGATCCTCCCCAGGCTGGTGCTGTTGGCTCGGGTGCTGAGCCTGTCCCTGTCGTGCACGCTCGCTTTTCCCCCTGCAGGAGGGTTGGCTGTGCCCCGGGGGCCCTGAACGTGCAGGTACAGGCTCCCCTTCCCTGCCGCGGATCTCAGGAGTGTGTGTGTGTGCAGCTGAACACAGAAACCTGAAAATGCTTCAGAGCTCAGTGAGCCCAGCAGTGGGAGCAGATTCCTGCACCCACCCAGGCCTCTCTGTGTTTCCCGAGGATGCTGAGCTCTGGGAATGGGCTATGTGTTGGGAGACCAGAGCACAATAACCCATATTGGCTTCTCTTGGCTTGACCAGGAGGGCAGAGGAACCAGGATCCCTTCAGTGGCTCCAGATCTCTGCAGGTTTGTTTTGTTTTGGCTGCATTTGCAACCTGAGTCTCCCTTTTTCCCCAGGGCTGGCAAGGAGCGAGGTGGTGACTCCATGGTCCACATAAAATCTGCTCAGTAAAAATTCTTCTCTATCTTTCTCCAGAGTTATCAGTGAAACTGGGAATGAGTTCTTCATCCTCAGAGGCAAGATGGAAAAATTATCTTTTCTCTTGAAGTACTCCAGTGTCTCCACCCTCAAGAACAATAAGGAATTGACTAAGAGCAGCTCAAATTAAATTTAAGATGTAGTATCCCTCCCTTCCTTAGAGCCAAGCATTTTTTTCCCTATTCCTCCCTATTAATATGCTATAAGAACGTCTCTTTTTTTACTCAACTCATTATTTGTCCTGCAAATGGCTAACAGAGAATATCTGAAGGTGTGCAATGGATGTTTCACTGCTGTGAATTTGGAGGGGTGTTCTGTGTATGTGTACACAGGTTAAAGTCATTGTAATCCCTTACCTAAGGAGAATGATGTATATTCCTCCCTCTCTGTATCTAGTAATCTACTGGACTGAAGTTCTGGCAATTTTGCCAGCTCTCCTTATGGTGAGATCAGAAGTTTTCAAACCTTTTCTTGATTTTTCAGACTCTACCACGTTTCCTGTCCTCATCCCACCATGTTCAGGCTACCAACGGCAGGCTTGGTTTGGTTCTGAGTTCACAATCTCTGTTCAACTCTGCAGGCTGCAAACTGAGGGTTAATGCTCTGGATTATTTATATTAATACTTTCTCAGTGCAGTTCTATGCTCTGAGTGTCATGGAGCCACAAAACAAAGAAAAAATTATCGTTCATCACAAGCTGTAGATGCTGCTGGGAGCAAATCCTGGTTGAAAGGAGCAGTGTCTGCTCTGTGTGCACTTCTCCCTGTTTTCTGTGGCTGTGTGCTCTCACAAGTGTTTCTGTGGCTGACTGGAGCACTAATCCAGTTTGAGAAGAACACTCTCTTCCCAATCCTTTTCTTCCCCCCTTTTTCTTATCCCCTCAGGTTAGCTTTAGCCTGGGCCTGCCTAGCCCCTTCCTGAGCGAGAGCTTGTTAGAGACTGATTAGCTGAAGTTCTGATAAAAGCTTCATTGTCTGTAACCCCTGCAAAGTCCCCAGAGCTGTGCTCCCAATAAAGGTGGGATTAAACAGACACCTCCGGAGTGAGACAGTTGCAAGTGGGAATTTCAGAGTTTTCAGGGGCTGAGGGATGTGGCCAGGCTTCAGTAACTCTGTGATTTCACCAAAACTGGGAAAGAAGCCTGACTTTTGTGTTTTTGGAGGAAAGGAACCTGGTGGGAGACAGAAGGAAGTCACCTGTTTGTGGCTGGATTAAGCACACGCTCCAGGGCTTTGGAAACGTGTTTGCAGGAGTTCTCAGCACCCTGCATTCCTCCAGCCTCTCCTCAGGCTTAGGATCCATAAAAAGTACTTTAAAACCCTCACTCTGATCACATGAATTTAATTCTTCCTCATTTTGTTTTTCCAACAGTCTACTTTTCAGGCAATGATGTGTGCCTGATTTGGTACTGTTGGGTTGTGTCTTTTCTGGGAGGAATGTTCAGCAAAGGGCTTCTTCCCTCCTGCCTACAGCAAGAAATTGACCTGGGCTGAAATAAAGCATCTCTGGGCTTTTAAAATGCTTTTTTGTGTGTAATGGGATATTTGAAATGGAGCTTGCTGCTCTGGGCTGGTTATTCTATAGGGATCACTCCTATAGGGTAAGGTAAAGGGTAAAATCTTTTGGTGCTAGTTCATCTGAATGAGCCCCCTCCACTCTGGAATGAGTAATGGAAACAGAAAAACATAAATTTAAGGTCAGCTGAGGTAAAAATAATCAAAATTATTAGTAGATAAAGGCAGTGGTTGCCATCACCACCACCACAAGGAAATGGAGGAGTGTTAAATTAGTATTTCTTTTCCATGTTTGTCTGGGGCAGAAAAAGTCAGATAGTGTGCTAGTTTCAAGAGCTGGCAAAAGAACATTTTGGGTTCCATTAATAACTAGGGATTACGTTAAACAGCAACCACATAAGTGAAATAATTTATGATCAGCCAGTCCTGGTAATTCACAGCCAAGGGTTCCAGAACTCTCTGAACCAGGGACATATTGTGTGGTCTGGCTTTTCATTTTGGGACACTGGGAGGGTTTTACAGCACTAAGAAAGCTGATATTGGCTCATTGTTTAAAAGCTTTGGGCTAATGATTTAGTGATGCTCGGACTTTCAGCCCTTCACTGTTAAAGGCAGGAAATGTATGGGTGCATCTCTTAATTAATGATTCATTTCCTTCTTAAAGGAAGGCAATGAAACTGATGCCAGTGAGTGTGTGTAGATAGAAAATAGACCTTGTCAAATTAATTTGCTGTTCTTCTCCAGCAGGAGGGAGCAACTCTTGATGTAACTGATTTCTGAAAGTGTTTGATAAGTTCTGTCTTGGAGGTGGGCTGTACAAACTGAAATAAAATCACCATAGTGCAAATTAAGTGGATCCAACTGGTTAAACCAAGATCTCAGAATTTCACTGTGCAAAATGAATCCCTGAGTCTCTGCTGAGGGAAATTTGGTGGAAATTTGTTCATTATTCTGCTTCTGTCATTGATTTAGGGGGAAAATAAAGGATCATTGTCTACCAGTTGTGAAGGAGTCTAAAATTGAATGTATGGAGTGTTAAATGAGGAAGAGAAGAGCTCACTGACACAGATCTATCTCTTGCCATGGGGAGCAAATGGGCAAATTTTGTCTTTTGATATGGAAAAACAAAAGGACACATTTAGGGAAAAAAGATGATATTGAAAAGGTGATGGAGTCTGCATCAAAAATTAATAATTTTAAAAAAGGTTATTGTGGTTCTTGAGAACAATCAGCTGTTCCTTGTTGTGCTTTTTGGGTGAATGAGGCACAAGAATAAGAAATCGTAATAACTCCATATTGATGCTGTATGAATTGTGGTGACACCTATAAAATCATGAGTAGCAGGGTGAAATAACAGCGGTGAAGTTGCTTATTATCCAGTTCAATAGAATACAAATAACTACAGGATTTAAACTGTTTGTGAGCAAATTCCACCACACAATGTGCAGCTGTGCCTTGAAGCTTCTCAAGGAATTCTCTTTAATTACTTACAGGAAGGGAATATTAGGGGTGACTTATTTGTAGTCTATAAAATCTGAGCAATACCTGGAGCTTGAGGATAAAGGACAAACTCTGAGCAGGAATCAGGGTGCAGAACTGAAGCAGGACACAGAGAAGGGGCTCAGTTCAGCTGGGCACACAGAGATAGCTGACCACAGTGACACTGTAAAGGAATATTTTGAGGTCTGTTCACTCTTCTTGGCTCTCTGGTGTCTCCAGCTTGGTCAGTGTCTGATGAGGGGAGGTGGTCCAGCAAAAGGGTTGCTGCTAATGGAAGCTGTGGCCAGCAGAAACAGGAGTCTGGGATCAGTTTGGGTAAAATCTCACTGCTCATGAGCCAGTTAAAGATTCCAGCACAATCCTGTGTGCCTTGGAAAATCAGGTGGACAGGCAAAAGAGTGACCCCACATGGAGAAACCTTGTTTTAAGGCAGTGATGTAAAACACCAGAGGGGCATCAGCAGGACTCACACTTATAAAAAACCAAACCTGGTAAACCCCAGATTTGTCACCCTACAGAAATCAGCCTTTTTGTTCAGGGCTGTGGATCGGGCTCCCTGATGCTCACAGCTCCATGGGCTCCTACGACTGAGGCTGAGGAAGAAATTCCCTGATTTCTTTGAAGGATTTCAGGTGATTTTGGTACCAGTGAAGGTGTGCCTAAGCCTGACCTTGGGAGGGAAGCACTCATGTGCCCGGTGTCTGACATTTGTGAGTGACTGGCACATGTCAAGAACCAGCAAGGCCAACGCTAACCAGGACAGGCATGGCAAGGCCCTGCAGGCTCTCATGGGGCTCTACATGAGCAAAAAGAAGAGCAAGGGCAAAAACTAAACAGTCAACAGAGCTGAAAAGCTGTGATTGGCATTTAGGAAGACCAAAATTAGTAAGGAAAGACCTGGATTTCCCCTGGGGTCTTCTGCATTAATGTTGCAGAGATGTCCCTGCTTTCAGAGAAGGACAGGCCGAAGAGATGGGGAAATATTACCAGAGTTTTTAAAGATGACCTATCAAGAAATTTAGAGATTCTCAGTGTTTGGGAGATTATAATGACTCAGAAGCAGGCTGGCAAGATCATCTTGCTAGCAAAGGTGCAAAGAAGACTGAGAGAATTGGAATTGTTGGTCTGGAGAAAAGGAGGCTCTGAGGTGACCTCATTGCAGCCTTTCATACCTGAAGGGAGCCCACAGGAAAGCTGGAGAGGGACTTTTTACAAGGGCATGTCATGACAGGACAAGGGGGAACGGCTTTAAGCTGACAGAAGGCAGGTTTGCATTGGATATTAGGAAGAAATCCTCTGTGAGGGTGGTGAGGCTCTGGCACAGGGTGAACCTGCCTCATCCCTGGAAGTGTTCAAGTCCAGGTTGGATGGGACTGAGAACAATCAGGTCTAGCAGAAAATGTCCTTGCCCTTGCTAGGGGTGTTGAAACTGGATGATTTTTAGAGTTCCTTCTATAATTTTATTAAAGGCCGGGAGACTCAAGAATTCTGAGGGGCTGAGAATGATTGGTGTGGCTGTGGCACGGAGCACTGGCCCAACCAGGCACCTGCATGTTAACAGGAAAGAAAAGATCCCTGAAACAAGGAAAAGGGCCCCTAGTGGGTGAGTTCCCACAAGAGACCTCCCAAACATTGTGTTGAGGGTATAGAATGTTTCCTGACACCCAAATTCCTCACTGTGCTCCTTGCTGGAGCAGTCAGAAGGTAAAACCATTTCCACAGAGCAAGAGGGACAGCACAGCAAAACCAGAGCAAGAGGCTGATCCCTGGCAAGTTCAGAGATATCAAGGAGCACTTCATCTCTCCAGTTGCACAATTTCAAGAAGTCATTTGACTCGGAATGTTGCAATGGGTGTGTGGAGTGTCCTAGGGCTGTGTGATATGTGCCAGAAGCTGCTGAAGAACATTATGGAGAGGTGAGGTCAGCAGAGCTGGTCAAGAACAAGCTGAACAACTGGTTCAACACCGTGGCTGGCAGCAGACAGGCAGCAGACTTGATAATTCACAGCAGCTTCTGGAGCTGCCTGTAGAAAGCGAAGGATGGAGTTACAGTCGCCAAAGAGTTTGGGCAAAGGCAGAGGATCAAAAACCCGAAGATGATCACATCTCCAGCGGTGGTGCCGGTTCCTCAGGCCTGCAGAGCCAGGTTGCTGTGTCCTGTGATGGATGGTGCAGATCAGGCATTGGGATGAGCCAGGCAAAGGCCAGGAGGAAGGGGAGAAAGGATGGGAACTGCACGGACAGGCAGCAGCTGGGTGGACAAGATGGGCAGCCCTGCTGGTCTGGGACATCCTGCCACACAGCAGATCCCTCGCCGAGATCTGCAGGAGGATGCTGCTGGCACATGTGGGAGCAGGTCAGCTGAAACAGCCGTGAAAAGACACAGAAAAATTATGGAAGGAAAAAATCAGGCTGCTCAGTCGGCCCCTGTCCTTGCTTTGTGTGCTGAGAAATGAATGGTCAGGAAGAGAAAAAAAAAAAAAAAAAAAAAAGACAGCTGGGGTTTGCAATGAAGTGTCACCAATTTTGGGAGTGTGCCAGGATGTGCAAAAAGTCACCTCCGTGAGGAAGCTCTGACTGCTGCATGGATGGATAATCTCCTTGGACACACCCTGTCCTTTATTCTGGTAAAGGCAAGACGGTTAACATTCAGATGTTAACAGAAATTGGTTTATTGCTTTTCATTTGGATTTTTTGTTGTTAGTTTATAAGTTTCTCAACAGAAGCGTGCACTCTTATGCCCTGCATTTGCACCTGCCTCTTGATATTCCCCCTTAGACCCTTTGGGTCCACAGTCTGTGGATGGAAGGGGTGGAGAACACCCAAAAAAAGGAACCTGCACTTGCTGAGCACAGAGGAGCACTTGGGAATTACCTGTAACTGCCCTTTATGGCCATTAGTCTGTGGGACAAAAAATAAAGGGCAAACATCTCTGAAAAGGGAGATGGCAAAGCCAAACTGGGTGGGGAAAGGGACAAAGAGCAGATTTTTGCATGCAGCAGTTCCAGTTCATCTGTGAGCAGTGAAGCCACGTTGAGTTTCCAAATGTGGGACCTGTGTCCCCAGGTCACTCTGATGGGCCACACAGACACAGCCCTGACAGACAGCAGCCAACACCCAGCGTGTGGAAGAGGCAAAACCAAATTTCCACAGTCTCCTCTTGACAAGGAGAGTGTAACCTGGCTCTTTACAAGCCAGGAGATTCCTGCAGAGCCGTGAGTTCACATCACATAGTCCCAAAGTTTTGGATGGGATCCCTTAGGAAAAAAAAAAAAAAAATTGTTCAGGATGGAGGGAACCAGATGATTTAATCTGGGTTGTAGGAAGGGTGAGTGAGATAGAGGTGATTGAGCAGCATCAAAGGGTGACAATCAATTTGAATTTGCCCAGAAGTGATGTTGATGCCTGTGCTGCTTCTCCCCGTGCTTTTTCTTTAATTAAACACCGAAATGTTCCATTAGTAGTTGGAATAACATGCTGTTCTTGGGGGAAAGAAAACCCGAGTAATCCCTTTATCTGCTAAAATAGATGATTTCTAGTAGATTAAACAATGGCCTTTCAGCTAGCAGAGCATAGTTCGGGCCATAATTGAAGTCCTCTCCTTGGCCTCTCGTGGGTCCATGGCAGCAGCAGCACCAGAGATAACCCCAGTGACTCCTGTCTACACCGAGTGTTTCTCCAGATGAGGAGATTAGCCAGAGATAAAGCATATTACCTGAAAATAATAAGTGATTACAGTCCTGCACTGTCTCTCCACATTCATTTCATGCTGGTTAACCCTTGCAAAACTGGCTGCTGCTTGGGTTTAGGTCTGCAAAGAGGAGGGAGGGCGGAGGGAGGCTTCCAGTGCCCGATGGAAAAGGAGGAATTGGCCCTTTGATGTCTGTTTCATTGTCTGGGTGGGCATTTCTGGGAATGGCAGGAGCCCACAGTCCATGGAGGAGCTGGAGCTGTGCCATGTGGGGTTTGTGTGATGCCATCACCCCGTGCTGGTCAGCTGCGAGCTGTGAGGACTGAAACTCCCTTCAGCTGGACTCCCTTGGGAGGACTTAAAACTCCCTTGCAAGTGATTTTCCCTTTATGTGGTAGCAGCACAGGAGAGCTCTGGATGCCCAGAACAGGCTCGGTGCTGCATTTCCACTGCTGCTTTGAGCAGGACCATGGGCCCAGGCAGTGACCTGCAGCAGTCCATGCTGTCCCGTTATTAGCTATTATTAGTTATTAGTCCAGATATTAGTTATTATCCCAGGCACGTTTTGGGGTTTACAGTACTCTCCCATCCCCAGGCATGGCTCAGAGGCTGTAAACTTCTCCAGTGGGCAATTTCCATGGGACCAGTCTGCAACTGGGAGTGCTGGGCTGTGAGCTCAGAGCACAGAACGCTCCCTGGAGGTTTTTCCAGCATGGATGTAGCTACTCTGACTTGACAACACAAAGCCGTTTATAGCTTCTCTATTCATTCAGCAGCATTCAACAGAGAAATACAAAAACCTTGCAAAGATTTTAGAGCAAATTTTAAACCTGTCTAGATGGAAAAAATATAATATATATTTTTATATTATAAAATATAATATATTTTATATTATCATTATATAATATAATATAAATATATATTTATATTATATAATTATTCTATTTATAAAATGAAAGTGGTTTTCTAGCAATTCAGGTTGGTTGCCTAGGGAGGATGGAGATAAAAATGTAAAAGAAAAACGTTGAAAAATGCCTTGAAATCTGCTTAGGGGGTTCTGTGTTGTTGCCAGTTCTGGGAGTGAGCTCCCGTGCTACAGAGAGTGTCCTGGTGGGACAATAATTTCCTTGGGCTCCCTGCAAATATTACGGATGAAGTCCTGGCCCCATCTGAGACGCTGGGAGTTTTTCATTAGCACCACGGCCATTTCATTCATGAAAGGCTCCTTCCCAGCTCCTGTGCCATTCCAGCATCCCCTGTCTGTCATCAGGCAGGTCTCCCTGAGTGAGGGGGAGCAGGTTCATCCTTCTTCTTCTAAATGCTCCATCAGCCACTCCCTTGAAAACTGTAAATAAAGGCCGCTGGGGATAGCTTTTCTGCTTGACCCCTCACCTGAAATGAAAATAAAGGTGGCTGAATTTCATCCTGACGTGCAGCTCCTTCCCAGGCTGGCTCTTTCCCGTGGCTGTTGACAGTTCCCTGCCAAGCCCCACGGTTACCTTTGATTTTGCCCTAATGACATCTCCGTGCTTAGGGTGGCTCTGTAATCCCCTCTGCAGCCTCAGCCAATTTATGGGGTAACCTGAGACCAGGCTCTCTCTTCCCCGTGGTTTTTCCACTTGTTAATACTCACCGAAGGCATCAACAAACTAAATGCAGAGGGTTTCTTTTGTTGCATGCCCAGGGTTGGTGAATATCTGCACTCGCACCTGATACGAATCTTGGCCTTCAGAAAGGTGCTGCATGTTCTTGCCACATGAAAATGGCACAGGGTTTAATTTCCCCAAAGTGTGCTGCTAAAACAAATGCTCTGTTAGCACAAGCCAGGCAGTGCTCCAAGGAGCTGTTAAGAGCAGAAGTGAGGATTCAGCAAAGTGGGATTTATCCACAGTTTTGCCACACATTTTCTGTGTGATGTGTAGCTTGCTTTGTCTCAAAGTGATTTTTGTCTTTAAAATCCTTCCAAAGTCTTGATGTGCCTCATGTGTTTAGACTGTAAGCTTTTCAGGGACAGGGCTTTTTTATTTGCACAGCAGCTTTTATACTAAGTCCCTGATCTCTAGGGAACCTACCTGTGCATGTGTAACGCAGTTTTAAAAGAGAAGGCTCAAATTCATCACAGTGAATGATCCTGGTGTTAGGGGAGGACGCAAGTCCTGCTCCCTAATGTGTATTATTTGGCTTTTCTGACAGAAATCTTAGGGCAGATGATTTACAAGGAAGTAGAGGGAGGATCCCTGGGGAAAGCAAACACTTGAGACCTCAGGGTGGCTTTGGTGGCACACTCCTCCCCTGGCCATCCGATCCTGGAGGTGCCCACTTCCCAAGCACAGATCAAAGGCAGAAGGTGACTTCTGAAATGACATGCAGCCACCTCTGGCATTGCTTAAATTCTCTCCTCCTGCTTCTGTTTGATCTCACTTTACTGTTCCTGTCCCTGGAAGCAGGTGGTTCCTTTATTCTCCCCGACAAGTTTGGATCAGCTGGACAGCCCTAATGGCTGCAGTGGGAATCTCCCAGCCTGAGCCTTGGAGCAGGCAATGGAAAAGCTCCTTTTCACTGCAGGAGGGTGTGGAGGGGGTCTGGACGAGCAGATTCAGAGTGCTCATTGTCCTGCCAGCCTGGCCTTTAAGAAGCAGATGTGGTTGTAATGTGAGGTAAAGCACAGGAGCTCCTCCAGGCCTGTGGGCACACAGCTGGAAGATTTTCGTGGTGTGCTAAAGGTGCTCATTTCCTCTTTATGTCTTGTTAGCAAAGGTCTGGCTTGCTACCCTGGGCTCTCAGCTCCATGGGGTGGCTCTGCTGACTGAAAATGTCCAGCACAGAGAAAATAAAATGTTCATCACATGAGGTGAATGTGATCACAAGTGACAGGCATAAATCAAGTCAATGTCATATTGAAACCAGAGTTGCATTAGATCAAGAGACTCCCCAGTCACTTGTGTGCTCTGCTCTGAATTTTTTCTGTTTTTTCCATTTCTCTGCTTTACTCCTGTGAGCCTGTCTCTAATTTTAACCTGCTTCTTGCAGGGAGAAAAAGAAGCAGAATTTACCTAACAGGCAAGCTCTTAACAAAGCCTGGATACCTGATACACATAATGGTCCCAGAGGCATGTTTACTTTGGCCTGAGTGAGTGAGTGAAAACCATTTTGGAAGGACTTTTTCACCTCCAGCAACTTAACCTAACGAGGAGAAAAGTGATGTGGTTAAAGGGCTGTTTAAACAACGGCATTAGGGAGCAGATTTAGGCTCCCTGACAATGCCCGTATGTATTTGCCTTGCACAGGTGCATAAATATGCCATGATTTATATCACAGGACACATCTCATAGGCAGCGATGAGATTTCAGCCATCCTCTGCTGATGGATGGTTTTTGGGGGATTATCAGGGACAAACAATTGGGTGTTTTAGCAGGTTACAGCAGAATTGCCCAGAGATTTGGAGCACCACGGGTGAGTTCAGCAGCTGCCCTTGTGGAGGAGTATCTGCAACAAGGACTTTGGCTTTGGGGGCCCAGTCCTGTAAGTGCTTTAGGTGGCTGGAGGAGAGCAACAGCAGCCTCAGATTTAGGCTGAAGGATGCTGCTGGTTTCTGCTCACAAAAAGTCATAAATGCCCCACCAATTTATCAAGAAAGCAGAAAAGGAGGAAATAAATAACTCCCAAATAACGAATAAATTTAACTGATAAATAAAAATGCGAAATGTGGCCATGCTGGACTGCTGCACTGCCGCAAAAGTTCATGTTTTTACACCCAAATGGGTGGCTGACCTCCCGCTGACAGAACGGGCTGTCAACACTCCTCCCTTGAGGAAGAGTCTCCCCTTTGCACTTTGTGTCCTGGTGGTGATAGCCTGAATGGAGATTCCCAGATTAAACCCTGCCTCTTCCACAGGCTGGGGGTCCTGCTCACCCATCACTGCCCTCTTTCAACATCCCCGTGGAGGCAATGAATCTTATTCCTGGCCCAAGAGCTCTTGTCAGGGGCTGGGCTGACGGGGAGGTATGTCCTCCTTGGGCATGTTGTTAATAGCTGAGGTGGTTCCCCCAGTGCCCAGAGCAGTGCCTGGCACAGGGGCAGTGCAGACCTAGAGAGAACTCTTGTGTTCTATGGATGGAAAAGACAGCAGAAATGGCAACTTAGGGCCAAACTGAGGTGAAATTTATCTCTGCATCATGTCCCTATATGCAACTGCAGTCTTGCTGAGATTTCAAGATTGACTTTCCAGAGGTAGCTCTGAGAACAGGGGGAATGAGCAGCAGGATGCCAGGAGGGATCTGCACATGCCAGCTACACAAATCTCATTGTTTTACATTATACATGAGATCCTTGACTCCAACCTGAACTCTTCCTATGTGATTTTAAAGGATCTGAGCTCAGCCCTCACACATTTGGGCCCACTGGCAAATTCTCCCAAGGTGCCACTCAAACACATGAATGTCTGCCTTTGATTTTCTGGTCCTGGCTGATGTGTGCTTTGCTTTTGTGCCAATGTGGGGAGGCCAACAGCACCAGCACCCTCTGAAAACCTTCCTGGATGTCTGGAGTTGCCATTGCCTTGAGAAAGAGGGGCACTGCCATTCAGGTGAATGGTTTAAGCTCCTGACTCTGGGAATCTGAGCCATCATCTCCCTGGAGTATTGTGAAAATAAACCAATTATTTAGGAGTAATTTCCTCCTGCAGGTGTTTGTTTGGTCTTCAGCACTACCTTCTGTCTCAGGGATGTGCAGAGCAGCCATGCAGGGCACAGCTTTCTCCCTATCTTCATTAGCAAAGGGGAGGCAAAAATATTCTCTTGGAGCTGCGAGTTTGGTTCCTCTCCACTTCTAATTGGGGTTATGCTGGCAGCTATCAGCCCCATCTTTTGATATTTGGGAGGAAGAAGTGGGAAACTGAACAGCAATAGTGGGCTGCTCCTGCATAAAGCATTTTGGCAAAATGCCTTTTAATTTCATGTGAGCCGTGCCTGCGAGAAGACGGAAAGATCAAGCTATCATCAAGAAAGATTAGGATTTGGAGCCAGGTTTTGGAAATTGTCTCCTATCTCAGTAATGAATCAGACACCTTAGGTTAAATTTGGATCCTACTGAATAAGCATTTTCCTTTTTTGTGTTTACCAGGACCAGGATTTCAGCCCTAACTTCAAATATTCCCAAACGCTGCTGTGCCTGGGCTTGGAGCTGGTTACCAGTGTTACATCCTAAAATTGTATCTCATTTAGTTTATGCTTGTAGGGCCTGATTTTCCTTCCCATTATGGGAGTTCCAATGCTGAGTTCGAAATTTTTTTTACTTTTTGTCCTTTTTTTACTCTGCTGTATTAGAGAATAGTGATATTTTTAAAGTGATTCTTCTTAATTTTTTATTATTCCAGGTAATTCTAGATTGCAGGCTTGGTTTTATTTACATCAGAAACAGAATCCATTTTCTCTGCCCTGGAAGGAAGACACTCTCAAGGGCTTACTGATACTTGTGTGTTTGACTTTAAGGCAGAAGTTTGTTCCTAATTAATTGAATAAGTGCTTTAATCCCTGGCCTGAGGGCTTCCCATAGAGCATTAGCTGTATTAAGAAGGAAATGGAGTGTAATCCCTTTAATATAAGCACAGGAGAACATGAGAGTTTCACATTTCTGGAAATAGTTTCTTTCCTTGTTGCGTTATTTATTCTGATATAAATTTGCATAAAATGCAGTGAGGACAAAGGGATTTTCCTCTTTCCTGACACCAGTGCAGAGCTGCCAGCAGCACAAAACCCTTACCAGAGCATCCTTGGGCTCACTGTAACAGTGTGCAGAGGGAGAAATAACTCGTGGAATTCAGCTCATTCCAATGGTGCCTGTGAGCACAGGTCTGTGACTGGTTCTCCTCCTGGAGCTGAGATCTCATCCTCCTGCCTCATCACCACATTCACCACTATTTGCATCACTGTAGTGGCAGAGAATCTAATTTCTGAGCCAATGGCTGCACTAGGCTCATGTGCAGCGACAGAAATTGGACTCTTGGGTGAGATTCAGCACACAAAACTTGAATTTCTGGGTTTATTTCAGCCCCAGCTAGGTACCTGCATTGGCCACATGAATGGTCCTGAATGAGCCAGGAGGTCAGGAAGGATCTGCTCAGAGGGAGATGTCCTCCTTGTGTGCACCCAAAATTAGGCAAGATCAGTCTTTTGGTGAAATGCATCCAAACCTGGTCAAGGCTTGGTGTTTTTTAAGGACTCAGTACTGCTCTGTGTATCTGGTGGGGTGTTCCTCCCTATCATGGGACAGAGGACTCCATTTGAGCATCCCCTGCTCCCTCATCAGAGGAAGAGAACGGCAGCATGAGGGGGACAGTTCAGGTGTCCTCAGCCCCCCTCTGAGCCCTGCCTGCCCTAACTCTGAGTGTTCCCCATCTTCCATGCAGGGAGGTAAGGACGCTTTCCTTCTGCTCAGCACACTCACAAAGCAATGTCCTGTTCTCCTCAGGTTCCCCAGCTTTGGCTCACCTCTGTCACAGACATCTTTTTATGAAATGTCCTTTCCTTAGGATTTTTCCTCCTGAGAAGCTGGGAGGCCTCAGGAACAAAATGTAAACAATGGTTATCTGCTGCTGCGGGATGCAACAGGTGCATCTGGGATTGGTCTCATGTGGTTGTTTCTAATTAATGGCAAATCACAGCCAGCTGGCTCGGACTCTCTGAGCCACAAACGTTTGTTATTCATTCCTTTCTATTCTATTCTTAGCCAGCCTTCTGATGAAATCTTTTCTCCTATTCTTTTAGTATAGTTTTAATGTAATATATATCATAAAATAATAAATCAATCCTTCTGAAACATGGAGTCACATCCTCATCTCTTCCCTCATCCAAGAACCCCTGTGAACACTGTCACACTCCTCTTCAGCAGGATTTGGGGGGGAGGCTTCAAGAGCTCACAAGGGCAGCCTTTGTCCCTCTCCTGGCCATGTGTCCCCAGCCTGGCTGGCTGCAGCTGGAAAAGTGATAACAGCTCCCCTGCATGATTGTTGGGTGCCTTTGCCTCCAAGAAACAACACCAGCTCCCTCAGGTTCCCCTTCCTCCACCGAGGCCTCCAGGGTTCTGAAGTTCAGTGGTGTCACAATGGAGTTTCCCTTGACCATGGAAACACAGTGACCCCACAGGCACTGCTGGATCCATCACTGATGTTCCTGCTGCAGGAGGGGCCACACCTGCTCACCCCCTGCGTGATTTTGGGGTTGCTGGTGCTGGGATGCTTCCATCTCCTCCCTTCTGAGTTCCAACAGACTGCATCCCCTGGGGCGTCCATGTCCTTACATCCTGCTTGGGTATATTTCACTTTGCTGGGGCTGGCTGAACTCAGTCACACTCTGCCAATTTGAATATTTAAACCCCATTTTAATCCCCTTTCTCCTGCCAGTAGCCAGATCCAGGTCTCCAGTTCCCTTATCCCTTGAGGTGGGATGGAGGAGAGGACCTGGTCTGCTGGTTTTTAACCGAGTGATTTTCCTGGTCCAGGTTCCTGGGTCACCATGGAGATGATAAGAGATGCAAAGGCCTGGAAGGTGAGGTGCACACAGGACTCTCATCCCCACTGGTGTTCCCGTAGTGGGTTGGGCTGCGTCTGCTGGCCTGGGGAGATAATAGGAGCTGGTGACAATGGAATTCTGCATCCTGGCCAAAGGCAAACACTGGTCTGGGAAACCCAGAGGGGGGAAAGAGTGAAATGTTAGAAAAGAAGGACCGAGAATATAAAATATCACCTTGCCCAAGGTGGGTGGCTGTTGGCAAGGCACACAAAGCCCTCCCTGAGGTGCTGCTGCAGTGTCCCCAGTCACAGGGACATGGCAGCTCCTGCCAGGGCTGGCCAAGCCACCCCTGTGTGGTGGATGTGTTTGTGTAACAGGGGAGATCACAGTGACATTGCAACCAGAGCTCACCTCTGTGGTGGTGTTTGCAGGGGTCTTAGGATGAGGGAAGAGACGAGGATCTGACTCCACGTTTCAGAAGGCTGATTTATTATTTTATGATATATATTACATTAAAACTATACTAAAAGAATGGAAGAAAGGATTTCATCAGAAGGCTAGCTAAGAATAGAAGAGGAATGATAACAAAGGTTTGTGACTGACCAAGACAGTCCGGACAGCTGGGCTGTGATTGGCCATTAATTAGAAACAACCACATGAGACCAATCCCAGATGCACCTGTTGCATTCCACAGCAGCAGATAACCATTGTTTACATTTTGGTGCTGAGGCCTCTCAGCTTCTCAGGAGGAAAAATCCTAAAGAAAGGATTTTTCATAAAACATGTCTGTGACACACCTCCCCCAGGCCTTGCCTTGCATTGATGAGTTATCATTGATGAGTTATCACTGATGAGTTATCACTGATGAGTTATCATATTTAATGCTTCAGCATAGAAACAGCTCTGGAGCCAGCCTGAGGGCTCATCTCAGCAGCTTTCCTGGCTCCAGCAGTGCTCATGGTGCGTGCTGAGGGACAAAACACACAGACAGTGCTCTCTCCCTAAAATCCTCCCCGTCTCCCGAAATCTGCACTGCAAGGATTTCTGGTGTCAGCGCAGGTGTCACTCTGCCTTTATATCCCCTGGCAGAGTTTTCCTCCACAGTTTCCCCAATGGCTTTGCAGAACGAGTACTGACATTAGCCAGCTCTTTAAATACGTGATAAGCACGCAGCAAACGTTACTGAGAGGGAAGATGGAAGCGTGTGCTGATTTGACCTGAGTGACGCTGGACCTCAGCAGCTGATCAAAGTATTTCAGCAGCTCTGTGTTAGTGCTCTGCCTGGGGCCATTTGGGCCCTCACAGCAGGTTTGGGGAAGGCAGGAGGAAGGGGTTTGTTGCAAGGGAAACCCTGGGACAAGAAGAGCCCCACAACCCATTGCCAAAAGAGTGTAGGACCTTCCCAACCATCCTACTTGGGGCTTAACAGAGCAAGGAATCGCCCTGTTGGGCTGGCCCGAAGAGCAGCTCATCCTCTCCTGAGCTCTGAGGGACCGTTTTGGGTTTGTATCTCCACATTTGAAGGCTTCCCCTAAGGCTTAGTGCTGCCTTGTGTTTGCTCCTCTCCCTCCCAGCTGCCCCCCGCGCTGGACAAGTACAAGAGCATCTATCGCAAGGACTTCTGCTGGCACGACGATTATCACTCCCCCATCCAGGCACACGTTCCGGTACCGTGCTCCTTTCCCTGCCCCGGATACCCAGCCCAGGCTGCCAGACCCCCTCCCGGCCCTGCTGGGGTTGGGGATGGTGCCAAAGGGAGCCAGGGGTGGCTGCTGTCGCTGTCCCCATGGCTGTGGTCACCAGGCTGTGATCCCCAAGTTGCTGTCCCCAGGCTGCTGTCCCCAGGCTGTCCCCATGGCTGTGGTCCCCATGGCTGCGGTCACCAGGCTGTGGTCCCCAGGCTGCTGTTGCTGTCCCCATGGCTGCTGTCCCCATGGCTGCTGTCCCCAAGCTGTGGTCCCCAGGCTGTCCCCATGGCTGCTGTCCCCAGGCTGCTGTTGCTGTCCCCATGCTGCTGTCCCCATGGCTGTGGTCCCCAGGCTGCTGTCCCCAGGCTGCTGTCGCTGTCCCCAGGCTGTCACCCACCAGCAGCTCCCATCACGCCCAGATGCCCTCGGCCTGTGCCCCCGTCCCTCCTGCGGGAAATCCCCCTGGCACCCTCGGGTAAAGCCGTTGGTGGGGAGTGATGCTAATTACACTCATTAAGTCAGGGCACTAACGAGCGCTGGCTGAGCCGGTGCCGGAGCCTTGGGCAGCGCCTGTTCCAGTGGGGCTGCTGGGAACCCATCCCTGAGAGCCTCGAGGAGGGGAATGCCTTTGGGATGGAGATGGCTCCTTGCCCTGACACGGGCTTCAGAGCACTTCTGTGGGCAAGCTTTTCTTTTTCTTTCTTTTTTTTTCTTTTTCCTTTTCCTTTTTTTTTTTTTTTTTTTTTTTTTTTTTTTTTTTTTTTTCCCCTAATCTCCTGGCAGTGCGAGCGACCCCCTGAGCTATTTAATCTGATTTGCCTCGCTCCGCCTGCCCCGGTTTAATTGCTTGTGGCAGCCCGGTGGGGACAGCTGCGGTTTGCTCCGGGCCACTGCGGAGAGGGGCTGGGGGGCGCCTTGGGCTGCGGGGCTGCCTGGGGCTCTGCGCTCACCAGAGAGGGGAAAACATCGGGGCTGGGGAGGAAAAGGTGGGGACAACAACAGGGAAATCATTGTGTGAGTGTGCTCACCGGGGCAGAGGCCTGCCCGGGCAGCAGCCTGGGAAATCCTCTACTCTCCCTCTCTTTTTCCTCTCCTTTTTCCTCTCCTTTTTCCTTTCCTTTTTCCTCTCCCTCTCCCTCTGTTTTTCCTCTCCTCTCCTCTCCTCTCCTCTCCTCTCCTCTCCTCTCCTCTCCTCTCCTCTCCTCTCCTCTCCTCTCCTCTCCTCTCCTCTCCTCTCCTCTCCTCTCCTCTCCCAGCAGGGTTTAACCCCTGCCTGCTGGAGCGCAGTTCCCAAGCCCTGCGTCTCCATTTCTTTCTATTTTCTCCTTTTCCTTTATTTATTTCATTTAAATTTTGGTTTTGGAAGGCTGCACGCTTCCTTCGAGGTGCTGGTGTAGGAAGGAAGGAAGCTGTGCCTGATTCTCTTGGGTTGCAGCTCCCTTTGGCTCCCTATCAATTCCAAGGCCTGCCAAAGCAAGCTGTCCCACTGGGTATGTGGTGATGAGGTGCTTGGGAGGCCCAGGTTTCCCTCTTGGCCCTGAGGGGATTTGCTCTTTTTTAAGAGGGTAAAACAACTGTGATGTTTTTATCTGTGAAATTTTGGGCACTAACCAAGGGGAAGGGGAAATCCTTGGGTTAAGGAAGAAGCACTGGCTGGTGAGCCATCCTCACCAAGGTCTCCTGGAGGCTCTTGTCCCTCTGGAGATACCTCAGGAGAAGCTCTGGCCATTTTCAGTGGTGAAACCCTAGACACAGGTAGTTCCTGCAGCCTCCACCTGCCCTGCTGTCAGCCTGGCAAAGGAAAAACATCAGGAGATTGCCCTGGGAACCCTGGGGTTTGAGGGACAGACAGAAACCCACAGAGACCCAAAACCACAACAGACAAACCCTGTCAGGATGGTCCCTGCTGGCCCAGCAGCCTGGAGCTGCTCACAGCAGCAGAAGCCCTTTCTGAGCCCCTAAGAAGCATCTGGAGCTGCAGCCACACCAGGATCCTCTTTAGTCTTTCCCTGACAGGAACCCTGGACCATTCCTGCTTTTGCCAGGGCTCCCTCCTCACTCCCACTGCCCACCCAGGCCCAGCAGAGTCCCAGGCTGTGAGATGGGCAGCCAGAGGACGCTGTGCTGGCTCCTGCACTCCAGTGAGAGCCCCAGAGCTGCTCTGTGTGCCCTGTATCCCCAGGGACGCTGACCGCACCCGAGCCCAGGCCTGGCTGTGTTGGACCATGCTTTAGCCCCTGCCCTCCCCAGTTCCTGCCTCTCCATTCTCACAGGACTTTTTTCCTGCAGACACCTTCCTACCCTCCTCTGCAAGACCTGCCCAAGTGTTACCTGCCAGAGCTGCAGCCCTCTGACCTGTCCCCAAGATGGGCACAGAAACTGGAGATTCTGGCCGAGCCCGTGCACGACCTGAGCTGCTGCTCGCCCCTTCCACCTCCTGCTCCCGCAGATGACACTGAGGGTAAGGAGGCCTGATGCTGGCACTGCTGGTGTGCCCTGCTGCTGAGGGGCTGTGTGCTGGGCCTCTGCCAGCCCCCAGCCCCTGCTCTGTGCTGGCTGGGCACGCAGGGATGGATGGCAGCATCCTGGTGGTGCCTCAGTGCCAGGCTGAGCTGGGGAGGGGTCACACACATGGGCACAGCGCCCTGTCACCAGGAACGTGCAGCTCCCAAAGCATGGGTGTGGGGAGCTGGGGTTTTAGAAGCATCTTGGGGCATGAAGAGTCACTTCTAGCAAGGGTCTCTGAGGGTTTTTCTCAGGTTGCTGGTGTTAATTGCTGCCCTGAGATGAGCAGGGTGTCTCTGCTCCGGCCCGCGCAGCTGAAGAACGAGTCTGGACTCTTCACTTTTCGGTCTTGAGGTTGTTTATTAATTCTTATCTATAAAATTTTCTTTCTGCCCAGCTGAGATCTGCTCAGCAGGGCAGCCACAGGCGCTCTGTGTTGTCCTTTTATACTACAAACTATGTATAACATATTTACACTTAATTCCCAATACCCATCACCTGTGTTAGACAGTGCACCTCTACCCTAACCCAATCCCAAAGTGCCAACATCACTGCAGAAAATGGAGAACAAGAAGAAGAAGGAGAAAGGCTGGACACGCCCAGATTCCTCCATCTTGTCCCCATAACCCCCATACCAAAAATCCTAAAATCGACATTTTCAACCTGTGCGTATTTTGTTATCACACCATTCAAACCTGTGTGAGTTTCATGTCCTCATACAAAGCTGGCAACTTGCTCCAGGGGTAAAAATCAAATCCCCAGGTGTTCTGGGCAGCGTGCCAGGGTCTCCAAGCCCCCTGATGGGGTCCTGGGCAACTCTGGACACCCAGAGGGATGCACTGAGTTCTGACACCAGGCCAGCCCAAAGCATGGGTGTAGGGAGCTGAGGTTGTAGAAACATCTTGGTGCATGAAGAGCCCCTTCCAGCAACGGTCTCTAAGGGTTTTATCTTCACAGCTCTGCTGGGATGGAGGGAGATGCAACCAAACCCACATTGCAGGGAGGGAAAAGGGCTCTGGTTGGGTGTGAGGTGTTTGGGTGGCTCAGAAAACCCTTCTGCTAAGGGTACAGCAAATGTGCTGGTGGCCAGCCCTCAGCCACACCATTTAAACTTGCTTGCATGGATTAAAATACTCAGGAAAACAAAAGCAGTGGTCACCAAGCATCATTCTGACATGCTCAGCCATCCCAAAGCAAAGATTTTTCTCTGAGTTCCTGCTCGAGAGGGAAGAGGTGTCATTGCTCAGCAGTGCTCAGAAGCAAACAGGAGACATGGCCAGGGATGTCCTCTCTGCTCCCTGAGCTGATCTATCCCAGTGTGGATGCCTGGATGTCTGGATCCTTCCATGATCACAGGGAGCAAAGACACAGCCACCTCCTGTACCTTAATGCCACCCTGACAGTGAGGTGAAGGGAGCCCTGGTGGCTTTTCCCTCTCCACTCAATAGAAGGAGAGTCTGGACAAGCAGCTCAGGCAGAGGTGTCTCCATATGGGCTCCACTCACCTCTGAGGGCTGCTGAGGTCTCCTTGCCAAGCCCATCTGAAGGTGCCTTATGCTAATGACAAAGCCCCTGTGGGCTTTTCCCTTCCTGCTCTCCCCTGTGTACCCAGCAGTGCAGTTTTCCCCCCTCTCACACACAGACCTGCTGCAGAGGGTCTCCTTTTAGCAATGTGGAGGCAGTGGGCTCCTTCCCCCCACTTTGCACCAACATAAATCCTTCCCCTACTTGAATCACAAACCAACAAAATTGATGCACCCCAGCAAAGCTCTGCTGAGTGACTGGGTCTCCCCTGATTTTTGCCAGCTGGGACTCCAATTACCCTATCCAAAGGGCAGGATCTGGGTGAGTTATTGATGGTGATTCTGACTAATTCACCTTCCTCTCCTCCCAGTCTCAGGGGTGTTGGAGCCGAGGGAGCCACCACCACCTGCTAACGCGGTCACCTACCAGCAGTTTGCCCAGGATTTGTACAAGGAGGTGCTGTCCAATGCTGATAAATACAAAACCAAGAATACGAGCTCATGTGTTTTGCTGCAAGGTCAGTGGATGGAGGCTGTGGAAACTGCCCCATGTGAACAAATGGTGGCCTTCAGCCTGGTTTTATGGTTTTTAATATAATTCCAGAAGAGACTGAAGAGAGGGTGAAGGGAAAATGAGTGACACAGGAAGGGTTCACAGATCCCCTGTAACCATCTGCCCATGGGTGGGGAGGAAGCACGGCAGAGAAAAACAGTTATCTTCTAGAAGAGGTTGGAGTGCTGTAAATGGTGTTTCTTTCACCCCAATTTCCAGACGGCCCATCCCATGAACAACAGCTCAGTGTGGTCTCCTTGGAAATAATGCCATAAGACAGGAGCTGGGTTGTATAACAGCCTGACATGGCCATGCACGTGTGAGACACCTGAAACCCCAGCCTCAGTGAAAACAACAAAAATACTCCACTAATTACTCACTATGGGAATGTGTCATTTGTAAAACACCCAGAAAACCTCTCTACAATGGGTGACTCTTCTTTGTGTGTCCTCCCTGCATGTTTATCCCCAGTTAGATCTGCTTGATCAGAAGGACACACTGTTCACACACAGATGAGACATCTCTGGAGAGGCAGGTGGGAGATGGGGCCTCTCCAAACCAGCTCCCACAGGGATTTTTGGGGAAGATATTATAGCAGATGTGATGATCCTCTTCCTTGGTTTAGTCCCTGATGAGCGGCAGGATGGAAGAGAAAGTAGACATGGGAAAATGTATACCAGGTGCCAAGTCAATATCCAGACAGGGAGATCACAAGATGTCATTTCCAGGTCTGCCTTATGTGGCTTCCCTCACACAGGATTTAGAAAATAAGGGCTGAATAATCTCATCTAAGCAATTCCTCCATTTTCCCTTGGTTAATCCCTTCATCATGCTAACTCCAACAGGAGAGCTGGAAGCAGAAACAGCCAGTGGAACTCAGGGGAAAGGGGAACACTCAGACTGTGCAATATAGGAGACAGAATTCCAAAAAAAGTCTTTAAATTATTTGGACTCTCTTTCACTAGACTGCTCTGACCTTGACTGGAAAAGTATCTACAAGCAAGATTTCGAGCCCCGGAGAGGGATCCATGCTGGACTGTTCACAGAGGCGATGAGGCCTTCTCCCATTTTCCCTGAAGATCTCCGCTTCAATGAGTAAGGGAGGGGTGGGATGGGAGGAGAGGGTGCCCTCTGGGACTGGGGGACAGGCTAGGAGTAGCTCAGGGAGGTTTTGGAGCTGCTTGGCATTGGAAGGTGTTTCTCAAGTGTATTTCTCCTTGTCCATGTTATGCAATGAGTCCAAGGAAATTCCCTAGGGGAAGAATCCACTCCCAAAGCCTGATCAGCCTTTCTCTAGAAAATTTAAAAGTGGGGTTGATGGGAGTGGGGAGACAACTCCTGGGACAGCCTCATCCCTGTGGAAAGAAGATCCCCATGGGGCTGGGGCAGGAGGCATGTCTCATCATTTCCATGCCCAGGCTTCCCCTGGGAAAGGGCTCTCTCAAATCAAACAGGGCAGGAGCTGTTTGCAACGTGACTCACCTGCACACTATGAACCAAACAGGCATAAACTGCTCCTCAGCTCTCATTTCTCACTGGAAAGGCCATTCCTCCCCGCTGCCTCATGCCCCCCACCTCCCCCAAACACACATATATTTCAGCTCTGCACTGCAGATTTTAATCTGTGATCCTGGAGCTGTATGTGGGGTGGAGACTGTGCCTGTGCAACTGTTGGTCCAGGTGGAGATGGATCCTGGTGACAGCCATGTCAGCATCTGCCCATTCCTGATGGACACAGGCTGTTCCCCTCTCCTCCGTCCCACCTGAGTGTGCTTTTGTTTGCCCCACACAGATTCCTGGCTGCGTGGCTGAAGACCTGAGTGGGTCTTACTAAATTGATGCCAAAATTACCCCAGAGTAGGTGGTGTAGAGAAACCTCTCCCTGACACCTGAAAGTTATTCCTTTTAGAGGGCATCCTTGCAGTATTGAGTGATAAGCAAGATAAACAGCTAAAATGTCAAAAATAATGAGAACAAATAACTTCTTTTACAGTGGAATCAACTATCCCCAGACCCACTGATGAGGGGAGGCAGGAGGGGAGGCAGGTCCCTTGTCCTGGCACACAAAGCACAGGGTGGAGGTGCTCTCTTCATGCCCTTCTCCGTGTCCTCTGCAGGAACCGCTGGGTGACTGAGTATGGAGACAGCTACAGCATCTTCCTGAAGAACCTGGACTGGTCCTCTCCCATCTCTGCCCAGTGGCTGCCCTTCGGGAAGGACGCGCGATGGACGCCGCGGTGGAAACTGATCGGGAACTGAGCGCTGCCAGGGTGGCTGTGGTAAGCACCAGCACCACCCACGCTGGCCCTCAGGGCTGGGAGTTCGGTGGGGAAAAGTATAAACAGTCCTGGGAGCTGGTGCAAACTACCACGAGAGCTCAGAGTTTGGCTGCTGGAATGTTCTGAGGAGCAGCATTTGTCCCAGCTCAGTGCAGGAGGGTTGGGTGAGAGGTGACCTTCAAAGCTCCCTTCCATCCAAAACCATTCCATGATTTTGTTCTGTCCCAGCTCAGTGCAGGAGGGTTGGGTGAGAGGTGACCTTCAAAGCTCCCTTCCATCCAAAACCATTCCATGATTTTGTTCTGTCCCAGCTCAGTGCAGGAGGGTTGGGTGAGAGGTGACCTTCAAAGCTCCCTTCCATCCAAAACCATTCTATCATTTTGTTCTGTCCCAGCTCAGTGCAGAAGGGTTGGGTAAGAGGTGACCTTCAAAGCTCCCTTCCATCCAAAACAATTCTAAGACTTTCTGGGCTCCTAGAAAGTGATTTCCCAACCAGATCTAATTAGGAGGATGGTTTTCACTGTGAGGGTGGTCAGACACTGTCTGGAGACTGGAGAGGTGAGGAGTGGCATGGAGATGTTCACTGGGTGACAATGCTGGGTCTGAGGAGCCTATTCTAGGCTGTTGGACCAGGACACCCACATTATTGCACATTTTTCTGATTTCTTTTAGGATGTGTTACCTATGTTGTTCTGTGATTACAGCTCTTTGGCCCTCCAAGCTGCCTGTGTGATCCTGCTCATCAGAGACCCCGAAAGCCTTGGAACCTCATCACTACTAAACCCAACACGTGTCTGTCAGATGTGAAATGCTTGACAAAGACTTCTTTAAGTGCAAATTATGATTAAAATCTCCCATGAACTTCAGCTTTTATCATTGTCAGAAAATGGGGGTTTTTTTTGAGGGGACAATGGAGGGTACAGAGCTAAAATCACTGTGGCACTTTCAATTTATGTACTTTAAAGAGAACTTGATGATAAAACTTTGACTCCCAGCAAGAAGTACTGTGTGTTAAACAGCATTGTTGGTGTTAATTTACTCTAAAACATTTTCCACTTACAGGGAGGGAAATATCCTGTGTTTTCCAGGGCAGCTGAGTACCAGCCTAGCAGAACTCGTTCCCCTCCATTACATTTAACAACTTATTCCAGTTTTTGACTATTAATTTCAGCTAATGCTGGGCAAACGGGAATTGAGTTTGCCATGTCCATTCGGGAATTTTAGGTTTCTGGAGGGTTCAAGGCTGCTCCCAGCCTGAAGATGGCAATGGAGAGCTGCTGAACCCAGACCTGGAAAGGGCTGACAGCCCTTCTGCTGTGCCTTTAGTGACCTGAATGGGTCTTCTAAATTGATGCCAAAATTATCCCAGAGTAGGTGATGTAGGGAAACCTCTCCCTGACACCTGAAAGTTATTCCTTTTAGAGGGCATCCTTGCAGTATTGAGGGATGAGCAAGATAAACAGCTAAAATGTCAAAAATAATGAGAACAAATGGCTTATTTTACAGTGAGGTCAACTATCCCCAGACCTGCTGGTGACAGGATCTGTGTTGACACAGCAGCACACTGGTGCCTGCCCCAAGGAGTTCATAATCTAAATTTGCAGGGTTTAGCAAAGTGATGTCTGGCAGACAAGTTGATGATACAGGGAGTAGAATGGGCCAGCGTTTCTCAAAGCTGCTCTGGTGTGGGGCATTGCTGACCACAGCTCAGGCAGCATTTGGGATTTCCTCTGTAGCTGAGTGTAGTGGACTGGTGGATTTTGGAGGGCAGAAACAATGAAACTAACTTCAATTTTAAAAATAGGGGGAAAATACTTGCTTAGATTGGAGAGGAGACAGAGTTTGACTTCTTTGAGGAAAACAAGACTGTGAGAATTGAGATGTTCTTAAGGGAAATGTGTGCTTTTACACCATTTAAAATTTACCCTATGGCCTTACTGATAACTTCCTCTTATAAAAAATCATCATTTTCCTGTCTCCCCACGCTGGAGTTGGGCTCCTCAAACTGATTTCCACCCTGCTCTGCTGGGTTTTGCTGCACTGATGGGGGCTGTGTCTGTATAAAGATCTCAGAGCACATATACAAGGTAATATCACTAGGAAAAAGCATATTGCTAAATTGTAATCACACCCACAGTGAAAAAATGGCTGGATAAAACATTGGGTTTGTGCTGTCAGGAGCACTAATGAGGATGTCCAATCAGGCAGATGGATGCTGGGTTTGCTGAAGGGGTCCTTAAGTTTGTGCCAGGGAGAGGGAAGGAAGCTGCTGATGTTGAAGATAAATGTCCTTCCTCATTTTTCTGGCTGCATCATGGCTCAGGTGCTTCCCAGATTTGGAGACCAGGCTTAGAGATGCAGCTTTTGAAAGTTCAGCCCCAACAAAGGATCCAGCCTGTTGCAAGCTCATCTCCTGCCGTTCCTCTTCCCAAAATTGTCTTTCAAACCTTGGTTTCTCCAGTCCTCATTGCCCCTTCCAAATATGAGTCTGTGTGTCATGGCAGTGATTGCTGTTAGTGCTTTTACCCCACCCCAGCTCCCTGGAAATGGGATTTGTGATGGTCCCAAGGCAGTTCAAACACACCAAAAGGCTCTCTCACCTCCCCAGGAGTCACTGCTGCATGCAGGGGACATTCAGGCTGTGTGCAAATAGATCCAGATTGTCGCAGACATCTTTTTATGAAAAATCCTTTCCTTAGGGTTTTTCCTCCTGAGAAGCTGGGAGGCCTCAGGCACAAAATGTAAACATTGATTATCTGCTGCTGTGGAATGCAACAGGTGCATCTGGGATTGGCCCATGTGGTTGTTTCTAATTAATGGCCAATCTCAGTCAGCTGGCTCAGACTCTGTCTGAGACAGAAGCTTTGTTATCATTCCTTCCTTTTCTATTCTTAGCCAGCCTTCTGATGAAATCCTTTCTTCTATTCTTTTAGTATAGTTTTAATGTAATATATATCATAAAATAATAAATCAGCCTTCTGAAACATGGAGTCAGATCCTCGTCTCTTCCCTCATCCTGAGACCCCTGTGAACACATCACACCAGATGGCAGAAGGGAGCAGACACAGAATCAGGTTTTCAATTTTCATTTTCAAATTAAAGGCTCCAAGGCTTTTCAGTGGGTGGATCCTGTTCATGTGAGTGACACAGGGTTAACACTGAGGAGCACTGGGGCCAAAAAGAGGTGAGAAGCTCTAGATAATACTGGCTAACACCATCCATTTCCAGTTCTTTTTCTGCAGCACCAAGATGACGCCAGCCATGAGCTCTACAGGGTTCCAAAAGTGATGCAGGCAGGTTTTACAGAAGTAACAAAATTCAAGAGAAAACCCCTGAAACAACACAGGGAAACAAGCTGGGCATGAGTCAGGAAGCAGCTAGTGGAGATTAGGAGATGTTTTCCAGGATCCTGTTGCCTCATTACTGCTATGGCTGAGCCATGGACATATTTCTTCAGAGTATTTGGTGTTTCCCTGTGTCCAGAACAGAGGAACATCCCTGGATGGAGGCTGCTCTGCTCTGGGGAGAATCACTGGAGCCATGAGAAGGACAATCTGTTCCCTCTCAGGACACTCAGTTGGTCCCATCACAAGAAGCACAACCCAGTGAATGTAAAATTTGCAGCTTTTCCCTCCCAGCTTCCAGCCTCAGAAAAAAACCAGGTTTTTAGTAAGATTGTAGTGACGCTTTTTACCTGAATGCCTTAGTGCCACCTCCTGGGTAGAAGAGGAAATTCTCATTTTGGAAGTGGAACTGAACTCCCTTGGCTGTTCAGCCATTAGAATCCCAATTGGCATCAGGATCCCTCACCCTGCCTGGTCCTGCTGAGCTGCTAAAGAATTGTCTTCCCTGGAATTCATAATGGAGATGTCTGTGCCGGGAAAAGGATGCTCTGGGTTCATCCCTCATCTTCATCACAAATATTGAAGTGTCACAGACATCCTTTATGAAAAATCCTTTCCTTAGGGTTTTTCCTCCTGAGAAGCTGGGAGGCCTCAGGAACAAAATGTAAACAATGGTTATCTGCTGCTGTGGGATGCAACAGGTGCATCTGGGATTGGTCTCATGTGGTTGTTTCTAATTAATGGCAAATCACAGTCAGCTGGCTTGGACTCTCTGAGACAGAAGCTTTGTTATCATTCCTTTCTATTCTATTCTTAGCCAGCCTTCTGATGAAACCTTTTCTTCTATTCTTTTAGTATAGTTTTAATGTAATATATATCATAAAATAATAAATCAGCCTTCTGAAACATGGAGTCAGATCCTCGTCTCTTCCCTCATCCTGAGACCCCTGTGAACATGGTCACACTGAAGTAGCATTTTCCATCTTTAATTTTGTCCTTTTTATTTCCCAGCATGGAAGCACTGACTGAACTCTAAATTTACTTCATGCATCCTTTATGGAAAAATTAATTCAAAATTATCATGGGTTAGTCCATTGATGACTTTCTCTACTTTGAGTCTTTCTCGAACACTCCACAAATTATCCCATTGTAAATCAGAGGTGCAAAACATCCTCACAGAATGGCTAAATGAATTTCACAGTGCTGAAAGACAGGCTAAAATATGTCTGTGGTCATTCTGGCCACCAGTACAGAGCATCCACTTCACCAAGGAATGACTGAACCCTCAGATGTGTTTGATGCTGCCTGCACCCTGCATGGGAACAGGCAGAAATCCCTTGGAGGAGCCTGCTTGGGAAGAATTGCTGATTTGTGTTGTAACAGGCACAAATTTCCAGAGCTGTTTCTACAAATGTAGTGAGAGGATTAATTTAGCCCAGCAGAACAAAACATTGTGGTTTCATGATGTGACATTTATAAAAGAGAAGCACCTGCAGTAAATGCTTGGTCACCTCCACTGCTCTGCAAACAGCTCTGTCCATGAATGCCACCACATCTTTGAAGGACATTCAGGGGCTGATCCTCAGCCCCATCACTGAGCAATCAATTTTTGTCTTGGACAAAACTCTTCCCATGCCCGCCACCCAACTCACAATTGTGCAATAAATCATTCAGCAAATGCTTCATGGTAGCAGAGAAGGAGTTATTGATGCAAATCCATGCCTGCTGCAGCCAGGTCAGCCCTACCTTTTGCTCAGCCACCAACCTGAGCAGAAATTATACCCAAATTTGCCAATCCACACGTTTTTCTAAATTGAATTTTGTCAAGGGATGGTGGTCAAACAACTCTTTTTGAGTGGTATGGTTTTATTGGCACTTCCTTGGGCTAATGATGGTGTTCAAAAGAGATTGAGAGAAACAGAGAGAAGTGTGAAAGGTTTATAGTGATGGCTTAGCAGTCCAGAATAAAAGCAAGCGCCAACCACTCCTCCCATTTTCCCTAAACCCATATCTTTTTCTTTCCAACCAGACTCAGCTGGCCTCATGCCTGTTTCCACACTGTTTGTGTGCTGTTTCTGTGGCAGCTCAGGTGCTGTCAGCACTTGGGAACAGTCTGCTGGGCTTGAATTTGGGACACAACCTTCATAAACCATTAAAAGTTGGGACACAACCTTCATAAACCATTAAAAGTTGGGACACAACCTTCATAAACCATTAAAAGTTGTTCACTGCCTTTATTTGAGCTTGCTTAGGTGAAGAAGGCTTCTTTGCTTTGGTTAAAAGCCACATGAATCATCAATAGAAAGTGAAAGAGGATGTATTGCTGGATGGGATGACTCCATTTATGGTGAGCAGATCCATCTGATGCTGCTGCAAGATAAAAGTGAGTTTACAGCTCTAAGTGACTGCAGCTATAAATGACTCCATGAGGATGACAAGTCCTCTGCATCACCTGTGCCCAGCTCAGAGGTGGTTCCAAGGGCTTTGCCTCCTCAGATCTCCTCCTCCTGGAAGGAACCACACTCCTGCTGTCAGGGCCTGGGGGAACGGCCTGAAGCTGTGCCAGGGGAGGTTTGTGTGCGATATCAGGAAAAGGTTCTGCCCCAGAGGGTGGCTGGGCCCTGCCCAGGCTCCCCAGGGCCGTGGGCACAGCACCAGCCTGGCAGAGCTCAGGGGGTGTTTGGACAATGCTCTGGGCACAGGGGGTGACTCTGGGGATGGGGCTGGGCAGGGCCAGTATCGGAACCCAGGAAATTCCTCTGGCTGCCCTGGAGGGCTCCAGCCCCTGCCCAGGCCCAAGGCCCCTGTGCCTTTGATTTAGCCCTTGGAATAAAAATCACCAACCTTACATGAAGAGTTACAACCCACCAAAGTTTAAGTGGAATGATAGTGAAATTATCACAGGGTGAAAAATAGATTTTTTGGGGGTTTTTAGAATGGGGGTTCAGGGGGCAAGATGGAGGAATCTGGGTGTGTCCAGCCTTTCTCCTTCCTCTTCTTGGTCTCCATCTTCTGCTGTGATGGTGGCACTTTGGGATTGGTTTACAGTAGAAGCTCAGTGTCTAACACAGGTGATAGGTATTGGGAAGTAATTGTAAACATTGTACACGTAGTGTTTAGTATAAAAAGACAGCACCACCTCTGAGGAGGGCAGAGTGCCTCTGACTGTCTTGCTGAGAGGACCTTGGCGAGACAGGAGAAAGAATTTTATAGATAAGGAATAATAAACAACCTTGAGACTGAGAACTGAAGAGCTCTGACTCCTTCTTCGAGCACCAGGCTGGAAAAAGAGACTTTCTAATGCATCTTGGGGTCACTGTGAGCAGCAGAGATTCCGAGAGGCCGGGAGCTGGACTGGATGGTTCTTCTGAGTCCCTCCCAACTCAGTTTATTCTGTGATTCTGTGGTCAGCTTGAAAGCTGCTTGGTGGATTTGCCTCCATCAAATATAAACCTGGTAGAACTGTTAGAATTTTCCACTGATACTACTTTGTTTTTGTTTTTAAATTACAAGCGACATAATCTGTAATATGTTTTGATTTTGCCCATATTTTTCAGTTCTCCTTCCATGAGTCCAAAACAAAGTGTTTCGACCCAGGGTGATGCTGACCCACATACTTTACTTTCCTCTTCATCTCCTTGGTCACTGGACATTGAAAAAAATTGGGTTTTGGGTGGCCTGAGCCTTTCCTTTACCTTGGAGCTCATTCTTGGACACATCTCAGGAGTTCTGGGATCATGTGGCCTTTGTAGACCTGAGCATTGCTGCTCTCCCTGTGAGCAGTGGTGACATACAGCCAGGCTTATCCCCTTTAGGAGGAGCCACCCTTACATGGAACTAAGCCTATATAAAATATTTCCTTTTTTTATAAAGCAATTTTTAAATGGAAACACGCTGCAATATTTGCAAATTCAGTTCTCATCCTTCCATGGAAACATCCAGCTGTGTGTGCTACTCAGCAGGAAAATGATATGCCAGAGAAATGTGAAAAATAAGTAGATTTTATTTCTCTGTGGGGATGGATATCAGGGGAAAGTGTTCTCATGGGTGATGTTTGATGGCTCCTGGGGGAGTTGCTGATAATGAGTCAATTAATTAAGCAGGTCAGCAGGGCAAACAGCCCCATCAGGAAGCTCCTGCTCTAATCAACATGTGGGGGTATTCCAGGCTGGGAGCTGCTCCTTCCCCTGCCAGCTGCTCCTGCTTTCCATCACTGCTCCCACTGTGAGATTTCACTGGATTGATCCAGGAAATGTGTGTGTGAAAGACATAAATAATGACCAAAAGTGAAAACAAGCACTTCAGCATTTTATTTCAATCACACTGCCTCAAAAGCAGATTCAGGCTGTGATTGATGTGACACTTTTGCAATCACCTGCACCTTCTTCAACTGAGCTGTGACAAAAACCTGCCTTACCTGGTAGAGTAAGAGAACCAGATCAGCTGTATTTGCACTGCAGGTGACAGAGGAGCTCCCAAAATCCCATTGCATCTCTCACTGTGCTGGTGGTGGGCTCACACACCCTGAAAACTGCATCCAAAGCCTCTTGGGTTCCATGGAAAATTTTCCACTTATTTCAAGAGGCTCGGGCTTTGTAGAAAATAAATAATGAAAAAAAATAGAAGTAAATTTGATAAAAATCAGAGAGAGGAGCCCCCTGATGTGGCATTTTGCAGTCCCACAGCTGACAGTGCTCACTTTCCCCATTGCCTCCCCTGCACTGTTTCTGGCAGTGGTCAGAGCTTCCTGCCATAAAATCAGCAAACCCAATCTTGCTGCTACAAATACCAGCCTGAAGGCTTTAATTCTGCTTTAGCCTGGCTGTGCAAGGAGCTGGGGCTGAGTTACCCTTGTTCACCTGGTGCTGCTGCCCAGACTGGTGCTGAGTGCCAGGTGTGACGGGGCAGTAAAGATGGCACAATAACAGAACCCCCAAAATTGGGGCACTGGCCCAAAACAGAGCCCCAAACCTTTGCACTGAGGCTTTTGGAGGAATGTGAATCTTGAGAGGTGGGGAAAATTGCTTCAAGACTAGCAGAGAAATCAAGAAGTGGTGCAAAGCAGAAGAGTTGAGCAGCAGCTGATGTTCTTGGGGAATCAGGAATATTGGAACCCAGCCAGCGCATGTATAAGAGGTGGTTGTACCCAGTGTTGCTTTGTACCAGTTCCTGTTTGCCTAACACCAAATAAATGGGCTTTTAAAACTCCAAATGGAGCTGTGCAAGCCAGATGGAGAAATGCCAGCTCCGATTCTTTGGTTTTTCATACAATTCTTTCTGATCCCATTTCTTTCTGTTGCTTTGGCGAAAAGCATCCCAGCAACATTTCTGCAGTTCTTGGAGAACACTAATATCTGACTCCAGTGCTCTCTGGAGGCCACCCTGGTGAGACAGGGGGAGCATTGGTGCTGTGGCTGTGAGGGATGGAGAGCTTGGAGCTGCCCAGGAGAGGGGAAGGAGGGCAGGGTGTGGGAACCAGCCCGTCCCATCCTGGCTGGGATGAGGTCTGGGGGGTCAGGTGAGGGCAAGGCTGGGGAGCTCTGTGGTTTCAAGAGCAAGTTGCTCAAGGTTAAAAGAAGTGTGGGAATAGTCTGAACTGAGCCAGGCCTTTTCCTTTCACTGGCACATTTCTAGCTTTTGAAGATGAAGACTGAAAAACAGAGGAACTGGAGAAAAGACAATACTTGGACTTTTAGAAAATGGTAACTCTCTTTTTCCATTCATTTTGGACCTAATTTGGTTATCCACATTTTTTCAGGGCAGAATCAGCTGTCCCTTTAATCAACATAATACCAGCCCTGGGGGCAGGCAGAGTGCCTCTGACTGTCTTGCTGAGTGGACCATGTTCACAGGGAGTTTTTGGTGAAACTCACCTGAATTTTCAGATAGTTTTGTGGCCAAAACATTTTTTTCATCCTGAATGAAAACTGCATGGAAGGGGAACCACTCTTCCCCCAAAATTTCAGCTGTGGGAAGGAAGGGAAAAGTTCCTGAGTGTGAGCCCCAAACTTTCACACCTGCAGCTGGTAGGGGAAGACAGATGGATGGATTTGGGATGAGTCTGGGGATGGGACTTGCAGGACAGGACAGAAATGTGTGAGGCTGGAGATGAAACTCTCCATGAGTCGCTCAGCTCTGCAATGCAGGTGCTTTCCTGCCACTCTTCCCTCACTGTTTTGACCACTCCTCTGGGGATGACCAATGTCTGAGTCAGCCCTCACAAAGCTGCTCCTGGATTCACATTTTCCACGGTTGCTGCACATCCTGTAATAAATGTTTTCCTATTCAAACACTGCTTGTTGGGGTGATTTCTCCTCAGAGAAGGCAGCAACCCAATCCTTCATTTGTTGATCACTCAAAACTTTGAGCAATATGTATAATAAATAATATTGTCTGGTAGATAGCACTGAAATCTGTTTCTTGGGGGGTTGCTTTGTTTTGTGTTGGATTTTTATTGTCTTTATTTATTGTATTGTTTCCACATTAAACCAGACTATGGAGAATGGGTTTGAAAGGAATCCTGAAGGCTCTTCTGTGATGCTAAATCAGAGGGCCAGGGAAAGCAGCTGAAGCACTGGAACAGGGTGGTCCAAGTATCTGAATTTGTGCTCAGCCCATGACTCGGCAAGACAAAGCTGCTGTAGAGGATTAGTGACAATGGTGTGGATGAAAGCCGGATCTGGCTGCCCAGCCTTGTGGCCAGGGGTTGTGTTTGAGCATTTTTTTGTTTTGCACTGTGTGGGTGTGCCTCTGTGAGTGTGTGAGTGTGTACCTGTGTGTGTCCCAGCCTGATCCCAGGCACAGCTCTGTGCTTGCAGGAAGAGCAGCTCGTGCACCCCACATGCCAGAAACCCAACGTCCCATCTCCTAACCTGTCACCCTGGTTTTTTAACGTTTTCTAAGCCTTCTGGTGTTGACGGTCTTGTAGTGAACTTTCTCACAAACTTTCTGTAAATAACTCATTGTTTTGCATTCCTTTATGAAGGAGGAGAAATTTGATGGACTGTTGGTTTGACCAGTGTCATTGGAGAGGTGGCACTGTCACCCTCCAATCCACTGTCACTTTTGGAAAACTATAAATGTTGGAGTCAGAAAATAAATTTCCCTTTTTCCTTCACCTTGAGAACAGCAGTGTGAGCTTGTGTTCTTTCGTGTCCTACAGCAACACTACCCAATCCCTTGTGCATCATGCCAGATCTCCATCAGCCATTCTTCAATCACAATTTATTCATTAATTCAAGTTTTTACCTCTCTGCTTAACACCCAGGCCAGCTCCTGGCAGAGCTCTGCTTTGGGAATTCAAGTTTTAATTCAAGTTTAAGGAGCTTGGCACCTCCTGGCTGCACGCCTGACTCTGTACAGCACCTCTTGCTGTGAGCCAACCCCTGCCCACTTTGATACTCCCAGACATTTATTCAGAGATTTATTTAATGTTGCTCATGGTTTAACAATAACAAACACCCATCTCCTCCAGCCTGCATCGAGGAGTTTTTCTGGCAGCAGAGCTGAGAAAGGATGAAAACGTGTGTGACACAGCATGGCACGGAGCACATTGAACTGCTGCATTCCCAAATGGGGACTGATGGGATCCATCAATGCCAGGAGCCTGCTGTGACAAGGAGCAGCTCTGCTCTGGGCAGGAAAGTCAGAGCTTTAACAGGGAACACAAATCTCCACTGGCAACTGTTGGGAAGGATGAAAGTTTGACAAGAAAGTCTCACAGATATGTGTGCTTAGCACAAAGATTTTTGAATGTAGACTCTGATGAAGGAACAGAGATAGAAGCAAGTTTTGACATAGAAGAAAAGAATTGCTGAGCCAGTCTCACTGGATAACCAAGGAGGCAAAGGGTGTGTTAGTTAGAAGGGGTTTTTATGGCTTAGAGCAAAGGATAAACCCACCCCAAACAAGAAGATGTTTTTACCAAGCAGAAAGAGAGCACAGGAAAACAAGTCAGCAAATGTGGCAAGTAGAAAAAAGGTCTCAGAATTTTCCACTGCAAGAAAACTGAAAAACATCTTCTAGCTTAAACTGTAATGCACTGACTTTAGTGATTGGAGAACAGTAACATGAATATGGTAATCACAGTAGTTATGATAGGCTAGAGATAAAAGTTAAGGCATAGATTGGTTCTACTGTATGAAGATGCTCAGCAGAGAAAAGTCTATAATGCATTGTAACAAAAGAAAAGTCTATAATGCATTGTAACAAAAGAAAAGTCTATAATGCATTGTAACCAAAAGAAAAGTCTATAATGCATTGTAACCTAAACTCAGGCTCTGCAGGGCTGCCTGCAGCTGGAGCTGACAGCTGTGGGCACAGCTCTGTCACCCACCACCCTGGGCTGCTGTAACCTCTTAGACAGAATAAACTGCATTTTAGAGAGGTGCCTGGAGTCCTGCATCCCTTATTTCAGCTCTTACAGTCAGCTTGTGGAGTTTTTTGTTTTTAGTGTGGTTTTCTTTTTGGTTGTTTGTTTTTGTTTGTTTGGGTTTTTTTTTGTTTTGGTTTGGTTTTTGTGGTTTGGTTTTTTTTTTTTTTTTTTGTTAGGGTCAGGATTAAATGTGTGAGATGGCATTTTTTGTTCAGACTCAGATGTTATTTATATTATATTTTTACAAGCTGTGAGTTTCATAGTACTTTAACAAACTAAAAATGGAGCTTTATCCCTCTCTCTCTCTCTCTCTCTCTAAGCCTTTTTAAGGATAAATTGTCTAATTAAGAAATGACACATATATAGTTTTTACTTTTAACTCAATAGTGAACTACTCGTGGTCCACAATGTGGGTTTTTTTATTTAATTACACAATATTACTTAACCAGGGTTCCAACAGAACTCATGAAATCTGCATTTTCCCTCCCATTCCTTGTCCTGTTCATGATCTTTTCCTTTTCCAGCTCAGCCAGGGCTGACTCCTGATGCTGGGATCTGGTGCTGAGGGCCATGGCTGGGATGAGATGACACTTGGATAGTTATGGAAAAGCATTTGAAAAGTTAACTCCTTCCATTTGTTCACCAAAACCAAGTTTCTAGGTGCCACCAGATTAAAAAAAAAATGAGAACATTTGTTTTTATATAAACATATAAACAAATATTTTTATATAATTTTAAAATATTTTTTAATATATTCCCAATTTAGAAATAAAAATGTCTTCAGGTTTTGTATTTCCCAGTCTTCTTGCCAACTTGGAAAAGGTACCAATGGGCCCCTATTTAAAGGGACAAAGGATGGTGAACAACAGAAAACTAAACATTTAAAAAGCAAAGAGGATTTTTTTGCCTAAACACAGAGCTGGATGAGTAAATTTAAAACCCAAGCACTGAGCTGACACAGGCTCTGTTTTATGTGTCAGAGTGTGAAATGAAAAATGCAGACTGCCTCTCGCCTCAGTGTTTTATTCCACATTCATCCCTGCCAGGGATGAGGGGGAATCACAGGAGCAGGAGCAGCCAAGGGTGACTCTGCCACTGTAACCTACAAACGGAGAATTTCTGAATTAATGAGGGGCCATGGGACAGAGGGCCAGGCCAACAAAACTGCAAAAGGAACAACTGATACCTCCACTAATGCTGAAATAGCATTTCCGAGTGCAAGGCGAGAGGGGAAACCCTCCACAAAAATTTGAAGAGATTGATGACATTGTAATTTGTGTTTGGTCCCCCATTCAGGCATGAAGTGCCAGCAGTATTCCTGATTATGATGGGAAATTCTGTTCCCTGCTGTGGGGAGAAAAATAGCACTGAAAGCAAAGCACACCCAGCAGACACCTTGAATATGGAACTTTTTATTAAGCAGTGATTTTTTTCTTCGTTAATGAATGTATTTCACAGTCTCAGGTAATCACTGTGCAACTCCTCAGTAGTCTGGCTTTCAAAGGAAATTTGTGCTCTGTTAGTTTCTATACCCCAAAGGACATGGCAATGACAGAAACCTCTTGGGAAATCGTCCAGGGCTGTCTTGCACTTCCCTTTCCTAGAAGGCAGTTACATTAAAAACATTCTTTGCTCTAAATGTAATTCTCCTGCATGGAGAACTGCTGCTGCTTTAATCCTAGACTCAAAGCCAGTCAGCACATTCTCTGTTTTGATGGAAAGCTCTCCTGGGCCCCTTGGGGTTGTATTTTGGGGGAGTTCTGCTGCTCATCCCCCACCTCTGAGGACACATTTCTGCCCCTGCAGTGAGATATTTTCATTATTTTATGTTGCACCATGAGCCAGTGAGGAGGTGCTGCCAGGTGTCTCCACCTGAGGAGTCTAGAAAATGTTCAAATACAGACATTTTTCTCCTTCCAGAAGATATCAGCACTAAATTTTCCCTTTATTTTTTGTTCTTACAGTTTTGGCCTTACAGAAAAGCAATTTCACCAGAAGTTCACCTGAGATTAATGTATCTTGATAAAATATTCGCATCCTTACTTTGGAGATGGTTGTTTTCACTGTACGCAATTTGTTTTCCAACAGAGCTAAAAGTATTTTTGTGTTTTAGTGGCATTTTTCATTTTCTATCAAAATCCTTACACTAAATCAAGTTTATGAAGACTGCAAATAAGTTTTCCTATCTCTAATAACGAGCACAAAAAGTTGAATTTCAGACTCATCCCACTAATAGCAATGTTTTCTGTATCCTGCTGTCCCAGTATGGGATTTTGTGTGTTTTGGGTAAGCACAGAACAATAAGACTGAAATTAAATTTTTTTTTTTTAAATCAATACCATTGTTCTCCTCTTCTAGACACCTCATACACAATTCCCCTCCCAAGACACTGCACAGAGGAGGCTCTGCAACAGTTTATTTTATTTTATTTTATTTTATTTTATTTTATTTTATTTTATTTTATTTTATTTTATTTTATTTTATTTTACTTTATTTTACTTTATTTTATTTTATTTTATTTTATTTTATTTTATTTTATTTTATTTTATTTTATTTTATTTTATTATCTTCCTTTATTAGCTCTCTCCAGGCTTTATTTTTTGCCTTTTTTTTTTTTGCCAGGCTCTCTGCAGTTTTTTAGAGCAGTTTGTTTCAAACACGGATTTATCATTCAAGTGGTGGCACAGATCAATTACTGCAGCAGCTCCTACATTAACAGAATTGCAGATATTGGCCTGGCAATGCACAGAAGCACGGTGGCCACAGATGAAACCCTGCTTCTTTTTAAAATGACAGCATTTCTGTCCCAGGGAGCTGGGGAATATGGTCAATACATAAACCAGCACGTTGGGAAAAGGAAATGGAGTTGCAAGGTTCTGCCCTGTGGGTTTCAATTCTGTGACTCATGCAATTCACAAGCAAAGGTTAAAAATGTTATTGGGCTTCTCCTTGTTGTAATACAGGGGCTGCCAAACTCTACTGATTGCTGTGTCTCTTAAAAAAAAATAAAAGAAAATAAAAGGAGAAATTTAATATGCAAGATTCTCCTTCTAATGCATTTTAATTAAAAACTTAATTGGTTTGAGCTAAGTATTTCTGAACTCTGGTAAAGTAAATGAATATTTAAAGCTCCCTTGGGGCCATCCTGACAAGCACAAGCCAGAAAAACAGGATTTCCTTTCCCAAAAAATAAAGGCTTCTAACAGAGCACCAACAGGCAAAAGTCTGAGCTGGGCAGTGGTGAGGAATCTGATTTGCATGGAGGCTTTTTCTCTTGCCAGAAACTCTTTTGTTTTCTGTCCCCCAACAACTGTTTTTATATTTTGTTTGGGGTTTTTTGGGGGTGAGTGGGGTTCTAGGTGATATTTTTTTGTTCTATTTAATGGAGCACTTCCCAAGCAGTGACCTCACTGGAAAGCATTAAAATTGCTCTAATTAGAGCAATTTCTGGCACACCCTGGGTGCTCATTAAAAAAGGGACAGGATACAGTGCTCTCCATCAATGCTCTGTGCAACATGAACTATATACTTCAAAAAAAAAAAAGTAAAAAACCAAATTATCAGAGAAAAACCATTTTCATGTGTATCTTAATCTTCTGCAATAATCTACGTAAAATCTGATTAATGTACACAAAATCTGATCTGTGGCTGCCCCAAGCCTGGAAGTGTCCAAGGCCAGGCCGGATGGGGCTTGGAGCAGCCTGGGACAGTGGAAGGTGCCCCTGCCTTCATCCTTCACCCATCACCTTGTCTGCAGGAAGGAATTTCTCCCCCAGGCTGCAGGAAGGTGTTTATCTCTCCCAGTTACTGGAGCAGAGAATGTGAAATGTTTTAAATTCAGTGCTCAGAGCCCCCCTGGGCTGTGCCCATCACTGGGAGCACCAGAAGCTGGCAGCTCCTGCTTGTGCTGCTTGGGAAGTCTTTGCTGTCTGTGGTGGTGGCTTCAGATCAGGTTGTTTTCCTCATTTTATTCCTGGAATAATGTGGATGCAGCCTTCAGAGCCAAAGGACTCTGTTTCAGCCACAGTTTGAATAGATAATCACTGATTTTTGACCATGAATTTCTGTAAAATGCAGCCACTTCCAGCTCACTGCCCAAAGGCTCCTGGGGAGCCTCTGCCAGCTGTGATTTCTTTGGGCTGCCTCTCCTGCTTTTCGAGGGGGAGACTTGCACAGTCTGGGTGGGCAAAAGCAGAGAGCAAAGCAGAGCCTGGAGGTCACTGTGACCTCCATCTGCTTTTGTGGATGCCCCTGGCTTGGGAAATGTCAGCTCTGTGGCTATGGATGGTGTCAGATCTAAAGGGGGTGAGTGGCAACCTCATCACAAAGGTCAGAAAAATGCAGTTTTGAAAAAAGAAAATGCATGAAAGCTGCTCTTATTTATTACCTGGTTCCTTTTCCATATTCAGATTTTACTCTTTACCTTGGTTAAAACTGATTCAGGCAAGCTGCTAACATAAATAGCCAGGATACCAATTCTTTGAATCCAACCTATATTTATTGGGCATAGATCATATTTATCCAGCACAAGTCAGTGTCAAATAAACAAACATAGCCTGGCTTGTACAAAGCCAGACATGAAGAACAGAACAACCAAAAATGAGTTTTGGTATTACAGAGCAGGCAGTGGAAAGCAGACAGATTGTTATTGGGAGAGGAGGATTTTGGTGGTCCTGAGAATCAGTATGACACAGTTGTCAACAGAAATACATTTTTGGGTTTTGTTCTTAGCTGTTGGCTGGGGACAGCACCTGGTGCACCATTTTATGTGAATTCCTGGGAAAGAATTACTGAGCTGTGAGAACAGGGGGGAAAGGGCAAAAAAGCAAATATGAGAAGGCAGTGAGATGATGCAGAGATCTGCTGGGTGGGCATGGCTGTCTGGCAGGGCCATGTGCACACACTCTCACCCCCCTCCCCAGTTTCTGTTGCTCTCATCCGTGATGAGGATCTTCATTCCCTTCCCCACTTTCTTTATATCTGTCCCTGGAAAAGATGAGCTTTTGATGGATTTTTGTCCTGCCCCTGAAGAGCTGTGTAATTCAGCTGAAAGAAGTTCATCATCCTAGCAGACAGGCTGTATTTTCCTCTATTCAGCCTCTCCTATATCACAACCCACAGATGAGTTTCCCTCTCTCCTGCTCTTTCTGAGACCCAGCAGGTGCAGTTGTGGGGTGGCAGAGGGCACAGCTGGGCACAGCTGGGCATCCCCAGCAGAGGTGCCAGCATGAACACATGCCCTTAGCAACCCCCCAACACGTGCAGTGATTCCTGCTGCCCCCCAAACCATTCCAATTTTCCATCTGCCTTCCCCAGGCCTGCAATTATATTCTATCCCTTCCCTTGCCAGAGAAAAGGGATAGAATATATATATTTATACAAAATAATATCTGTTATATATAAGATATACCCATATATATAATTTATATTTTATATTATATAATTCTATATAATATAGATAGATATATATTATATATGATACATAATATATACAGATATATTATATCTATATAATGTATAATATATAATATATAATATATATAACATATAACATATAACATATAACATATAACATATAACATATAACATATAATATATTATATATTATATATTATATATTATATATTATATGATCAAGTATATATTATATATTATATATGTATAATATATCATATCATATCATATCACATCATATCAATCATATACATACTATATAATATACATATTATATAGAATATGTATTATATTGTATCTATCCAGATGTAATATATATTATATCGATATATAATATAGATATAATATTATATATATAATACAATATATATATTCTATATATCTAGTTATTATATATATAGTATTGATATATACTGCGTATTATATATAATATATAATATATAATATAATATATATAACATATAACATATAACATATAACATATAACATATAACATATATTATATATAATATATAATATATAATATATAATATATTATATATTATATATTATATATTATATATTATATACTATATACTATATACTATATACTATATATTATATATTGTATATTATATATTATGTATTATATATTATATATTATATCCCCAGATTTAATATTCACACATCCTGCCAAGAGAAAAATCCTTGGAGAATAACACCTGATTTTAACACATGCTTCTCTAATCTCCCTGGAGCTCCCTTATCTCCGGAGCGAAGCAGCATTTCCAGAGAGTGATTTCCCATCGCAGAGGAGCTGCTCCTCCTCCTGCTGCTCCAGGCACCAACTCCTCCATAGGCATTCAGGTCAGGTGTGTGCTCTGAGCACAGCCGCGGGCAATTATCCCCCCATTCCCGCTGGGACAGCGAGCCTTTGGCTGCTCTGATCAGCTTTCCACCCCTGGAGCTGTGAGGTGTTTTGCAGTTTTAGTTAAGCTTAAAAAGACAAGCAGTGAGATGGTTTTTACATGCAAATGCACGTTGCTTAACTTGGTAAAAGTATAGTGTCGAGAGGGATGTTTTGTTATACAGCTCTAAATTATTTTGTAACTCTAATTATGATTTTATATGTAAAAATTTTGATAGTTTAAGTAATGGGGGGTATGGGGGAAGGGAAATCATGTTCTAAAAAATAAAGCCAAACTAAACTTCTTCCACTAGACCAGGTCGCACAAAGCCCCATCCAACCTGGCCTTCAGTACTGCCAGGGAAAGGGCAGCCACAATTTGCTACAAAAAAAAAAAAAAAAAGTTTATAGTTCAAGCTTTGAGTCTTGTAAAAGATTTTTAGATCCTCAAGCGAAAAGCCATAATAAAATGTGAAATATTAACCTTGCCAGACAACATTTCATTCTTCAACTAATGAACCAGATCAGTAAACAAGTCCTCTCCTGGATTCAAGATGAAATGCTTGGGAAAAAGAAAGATTATTAATTGCTGTTGCTGTGCTCTTCAGCATAAGATACTCTACATCGTGTCTGTATTTATGCCACTCCACTTGCTCTGGGTGGGAAGTGATAACATTTGAAAGAATACTTAAGTAAAGCTAAAAATAAACCACAGATCTAATTGTCAAATGCAAAAAGCACAACACAGCTTTTTGTAGAGAAGAGCACAATTTCCCAACGCAGCCTAGGATGGCCTCAGATTTTAACAGCCAGAGCGTGGCTCTTTTCCTGTCCAAAATCTCCCTCTCCACATGAGTATTTCCTCCTGATTTGTCATGTTTTACTGTGAAACTTCTCAAAAAATCAGGCATCACTGCCCTGGTGTCATCCAGCAAGATAAAATCTGTGCTCCAGGCACATCGGAGGAGCTGGGGAATGCACACAGTTCTTTTCACACATTTTGCACATTTCAAACATATTTCACAGCTCAGGAGCTGTCCCTGGCCCAGGAAATGCTGTGCATGTGAATGGGACTGAGTGCAGTACTTCAGGGACTAAACAAGGGTTTAATCAAGGGACTAAAGTTCAAAAATTAAACAGAGGGGATGCATTTTCAAATGGGACTGTAAAATTGAAATGAGACTGGCTCTTGTTGGGACAAGTCCTGGTCCATCAGTGCCATGAAAGTTGAGTACTAGCATTTTAGAAACCCTATATTTCAGAAATTCATTGCCCATCTCACTGTGAAAGGATGAGTTTCTTCAGAGTTCTCCAGGGTTTTAGAAGTAGCTTTGTTTTTTAAAAAAGTTGTTGTCTTTGTTTGAAAAGCCAGGTGTGTGCTAAGGAAGGCAGGAGCCTCCCCTAAAATGGAAAATGTAAACACCATTCCTCTGAATTGTTATAAATTTGAAATTAAGGGAGCTCCCAGGCAAAGATGTGGGAGCAGGAATAACAGTTCTTTATTAGGGAAGAAAGTAAAATTAAAATTAAAAATGCAGCGATACAAAACAACCCTGCCAGAGTGAGAGCAGTCCCTGCCCCCTGTGTGTCAGGGGGTGTCCCAGCCCCATCCCAGGGGGGCTCAGCCCTCCTGCAGTGCCAGCTGTGGCTCTGCTGCAGCAGGGATCCTGCACAAGGGGGGAGTTTTCCTCTGCAGCTCCAGGGCTGCTGCAGATGGGCCTGGGCTCCCTCTGGCCATGCAGGGCAGCAGAAAGCTGCTCCTCTGGCAATGCAGGGGGCAAAGGCTGCTGGGGTGTCCCAAAGCTCAGATTGGATCCAGGTAGGAATGCTTGGCTCCTCCCCTGGGCGGAGCATCTCCCCATGGGATGGTGGAATTGGATCAGCCATGCAGGGACACTCACTGGCCATGGACAGAAGATAATTAATAATTAATGGCCCATGAACAGCAGAGATCTCGTGGAGGGAGGGTTGGATGTGGAAGAGATAAAGAAAACTGCCCAATGAACAGCAGAGAACTGCCCCACCTCTGACAGGTGGGAATAGAATACATTTTGCCTTGCAATCTAGAACAGTTGCCTACTTATTAAAGCCTATCTATAGCAGATCCATCATGTCTGATGTTCTGAGACAGAGATTTACTCCTTGGATCTCATCTGCTCAGCCCAGGGCACTCCTCTGTGGCTCTGGTCTGCCCTGACATGCACAGAATCCCAGAACCATAAAATGGATTGGGTTGGAAGGGACCTTAAAGATCAGCCGGTTTCAACACCCCTGCCATGGGCAGGGACACCTTCCACTAAACCAGGGTGCTCAGAGCATCATCCAAACTGGCCTTGGGCACTTCCAGGGTTGGGACAATCACAACATCCCTAGTAAACCTGTGCCAGGGCCTCACCAACTTCACAGTAAAGAATTTCCTCCTAACATCCAATCTAACCCTGCCTTCTCTCAGTCTGAACCCATTCCCCCTTGTTCTGCCGCTCCATGCCTTGTCAAAACTCCCTCTCCAGCTCTTTTGTAGCCCTTTAGGCACTGAAAGAGCTTCTAAGGTCTTCCCAGAGTGTCACCCTGTTCTTCTAAATTATTCTAAGCCTTCTAATGTTTACATTTTTGAAATGGAGTTTCTCACGCACTTTTCATGTAAATAATGATTGCTTTGCATTCCTTTCTAGAAGAAGAAAGAATTAATGGACTGTTGGTTTAACCACTGTAACTAAGAAGTAGCAATTTCATCCTCCAATCCATAATCACCTTTTAAAAGTCTATAAATATTAGAGTTCAGAAATAAACTGCCCTGTTTTTACCTTAAACATCTCAGCTTGTGTGTGTTGTTCATTTTGTGTCCTATTGCGACACCGGAGCCTTCTCCTGTCCAGGTGAGCACATCCAGCTCTCTGTCTCCACAGCAGAGGTTCTCCAGCCCTCTGAGCATCTTCCTGGCCTCCTCTTCTTTAAAACACTAGGCCCAAGTGATAAATGAACAAAGGGTTTCACAGCCATTTATTTAAATTACAGGCGCTGTTTTTTCATCTCTTCTGGGCTGTACAAATGGTACCAGCCTGCAGCAGGGATTGCCCTTGAAGGCACTGGATTGTCCTTGGGTGTTTGTCTCCTGCCATGCTTCCTGCACACCATAGTCCCAGATGTCCAGTGAAATCTCCCTCCCATCTTCTCCCAATTACTCAGCCTAATCCTTGCCAGCCTGTAATCAAGCCAGGCAGCCTTGTGAGGCACTAATGTGTTCTGTGATTGCAGTTTGCTTGCCAGCATTTATGACATTTGCAGACAGTGGTGAGTCATGCGAGACAAATGGTTAGTGCTATCTATTTTTTTTATGTATGTATATAATTAGATTTTTCAGCATGACAGAAAAGAGCCCCTGTCCAGCTTGTCTGGAGAGCAATAAAAAGGAAAAAGAAAATTTTCTTTGGCAACTTATTTCAGCCTGACAAGTGGTTCCCTTGATAAGTTTCTCTTTTTTCTTCAGAGTTATACAATAATTTCAGCACTGTTGCTAGAAATACACAACAGAGCCAAGAACCAGGATCGTTGGAAGCAATTAAAATATGGCAGCAATTCAAATAGATCCTGTGTCCTGATAGAGCATGTAGGATATCCTGAGTTTTGTCCTCCAGTGGTTTTGTGTGTGGGTGTTTAGTGCTCTCCTCTCTCTCAGGACACTGTTTTGTGTATCAATGCTGTCTTTTCTTCCAAGATCAACAAAAGCCTTTGCAACTCTCCTTGGTGGTCTGTGCAGCAGATCTCTGGTGTCTCCTCAGTGGGATTTCTGACTGGATTTATAATTTTCTCCATCCCTCACATCCGACACGGTCTGATAGGTAACACACAGAACCAGAGGCTTTGCCTCAGACCATGATGTTGAGTCATTGTGCAGCTTTTGGCAGGCAGTGAAGGCTTAAAAAAATCTCCACTCATTTCTGATGACTCAGTTAGAGCATTTTCATATCTCTAGGGCTTGAATTTTCTGGTGGTCTTTGAATTTTCTGGAGCTCAAAGCACACACCAAGCTCAGTTGCACACTCCTGCTGCAAGCCCAGCCCAGTCTGGAAGCTTAGGAATGGAGGAGCCCATAACTAGAGAGCACTTTGGGGAATGTTACTCACTGGGTTTCAGTTTGAGGATAAAAACACCAGGGATCCTTCTGGACAAAGGGTTTCTGTTTGCACAACATGACAATCCTCAGGTGAAAATGCCGTGGTGTGAACACGGCAAGGAGCATGACCACGGTGAAACCCTGACCCTCTGATACCTGGGACATGCCCTGTGCAGGGAAAAACACTTTGCTTAGAAGTGCCATCAAACTTCTGGGGAGATCTCCCACACAAGTAAAAGTCATCTGCCCAACAGCTACAGGGAGATAAACAGGCCACTTCGGAGATGTGAGCAAGCAACTCCATGGGAATACCCAGCAGATGTGTGCACACTGCAGTGCGAGCTATCCAGAGCTCCCAGAGAGTCTCCTGATGTCCAACAGCTGTAAAAATCATGATTGCCTTCAGGAAAACTCAGGGACAGCTCCCTGGCAGCCCTGGATACCTCTGCTCTGCCGGATTATGAGCTGGTGTCAGAAAAGGGTGCTCTCAGTGTCAGATCCATTATCCCTCTCTGGGATGCAATGCCCGAGGTCTCCCCAAGCAGTGGGGAAGGTTCAGCTGGAATTGCTCCCTCCCAGAGTGTGGCTGAGGCAAAGCTGCAAAGAACAGCTCAGACATTCCAGAGCACTCAGGAGGCAGAGCTGGGCCGTTTCCTTGTCTGGATGTGCTTTTAGAGCTCAGGAGCCTCCAACTCTTCTCTAGCTCAAGGGAAAATCCATGACAGAGCAGAATTTGGACACAAACCTTCACGTTCTGATGAACTCAGTTCAGTGCCTGCAGCCCTGCGGTTTGGAGGCTGTCAGCAGCGTTCTGGGGACAGCGACCAGAGGTCCCTGTGGAAAACACACATGGCTGCTTTGCCCCGATGGGAAACTCATGGGGAGTGACAGAAAAAAGGATTTAGGAACTCATTTTCATCATCAAGTGTGGTATTCACATACTCTTTGAACAGAGAGAGACATAATTCTCCTTTTCAGGATTTTTCCTGGGGAAGGCAGTGAGAAAGCTCAGAGAGAGAAGATAAAACAAGTCTCATTTCTACCTGCTGCTCCTGTTGTTTGGCACATGTGGAATGTGTTATGGAGATTGTTTACCAAGAGTAATTTGTTAATTGGACTCTGGTGATGGTTGTTTGGCTTGATTGGCCAATATTTTGAGGATTGATTCTCTCTTTTTTTTTTTTTCCTGTAATTCTGTAACTGCATATCCATCTTACTGCCTTGAATTAATGGGTGTGATGATAATAAATGTCTAATAAACTATCTCAACCTCCAGTAACTCCCATGGACTTCACCAAGAATGTTTTGGGTCTCTCTAGCTCCCTTGATCCTGATTTTTCAGCAGTGTGACACAGGCTGCTGTTCAGCTGAGGCACACCCAGAGACATGAAGGCATTTGCAGGGTTAAAAGTGAATCAGCATAAACATTGTTGAAAAGTAGTGGGAATAGTTGTATTATTTAGGTCCAGAATATAAATTCCATAGTGTTAAGACAGAAAAAATTAGGAGTGTATACCCCCTAGATATCCATTGGAAAGAAGATAAACCACTTTTAGGGTCTGAGGGTCAATTGGAAGCAGCACAGAAGAGCTGAGCCTGCCACAGGCAGCAGGAGCAATCATTTTAGGAGTGATTATGCCAAAGCAGAAAGATTACAAATCCCACCTGAAAAAGAAAATATAAATAATGAAGGAAGAGAGAGAGAGAATTTGTCAGGTAGAATTCATCAAGCACAAGGAATGGCTCAGACACTGCAGCACATGAGATCCTGGCAAAGCACGGCCAGGGAGCAGAGCTGGGATGGTGGCACAGGGCACAGCCCCATTGAACAGTGCCAGAGCAGCCTGGCACAGGGCACAGACCCAGAGCAGAGTGCCAGAGCAGCCTGGCACAGGGCACAGGGCACAGCCCCAATTGAACAGTGCCAGAGCAGCCTGGCACAGGGCACAGCCCCAATGCAGAGTGCCAGAGCAGCCTGGCACAGGGCACAGGGCACAGCCCCAATTGAACAGTGCCAGAGCAGCCTGGCAGAGGGCACAGGGCACAGCCCCAATGCAGAGTGCCAGAGCAGCCTGGCACAGGGCACAGGGCACAGCCCCAATTGAACAGTGCCAGAGCAGCCTGGCACAGGGCACAGCCCCAATTGAACAGTGCCAGAGCAGCCTGGCACAGGGCACAGGGCACAGCCCCATTGAACAGTGCCAGAGCAGCCTGGCACAGGGCACAGGGCACAGCCCCAATTGAACAGTGCCAGAGCAGCCTGGCACAGGGCACAGCCCCATTGAACAGTGCCAGAGCAGCCTGGCACAGGGCACAGACCCAGAGCAGAGTGCCAGAGCAGCCTGGCACAGGGCACAGGGCACAGCCCCATTGAACAGTGCCAGAGCAGCCTGGCACAGGGCACAGCCCCAATGCAGAGTGCCAGAGCAGCCTGGCACAGGGCACAGCCTGCAGCTGCCACACAAGTGGTCAGCAGGCACCTCCAGAGGTTTCTGCTCAGGAGCCCTGTCAGTCAGCAGCGTTAGGAAAGAGCTGTTTGACAGTCCAGACAGCTGTTTGTACAGGTCCACACCTGGCTAAATCAAGCAAGCAAATGCTCCTTTCTTCCTCCTCCTCCTCATGCTGCTGCCTTCAGAAGGGGCTGCAGCAAAAGCAGTGCTGTCAGGACGGTTTGAAGCCATCAGGACAGGCTCCCCCCCAACAGGCAAAGGAAAACACCAAAGCTGCCACCCTTCTGGGGCTATTTGCCCAATGCCATGTGATTTACAGGTCCATTTTATCTTCTCTGTGCATTTTGTGAATCTCTGTGCATGGTGTGCTTATCACCAGCCACAGCAGCATCTGCACTGCTGAGCCATGAGGTCTAAACCCCACCAAGTTTCCTTGTGTCCTTCTTGGCCACACACGCCACGTTGGCCTGAGCTCCTTCCCTCCTTCCCAAGGGATTTAACAATGCTGTCCAAGTGGCCACAGAGTGTAAATGAAGCCTCAAACCATTCCTGACTATTCCCTCCACCACCTTCTTTGCCAGTTTAAGGAGCTGCACCTCAGTGTCTGCATAAACAGCTCTCCTCCTTCTCAAACTTTTAAGATCAAGCTGCATCTGACAGGCAAAAGGATCCAAAATGTGCATTTCCTATTGCCCTCCTTGTTGTAAAGGTCAGAAAGCTAAATAAACGCCATTTTCCCTCATTCCTCCCTTTCCAGGTAGCATTAAAAATATAATGTAAATATAATGTAAAACCAGAACCCCAGAACTCTTGAGACAACATCCCAGAATCCCTGCTTGACAATATCCTTGAATTTCCAGTAAATGTTAAAGTTTGTCATGGTTTTTTCTGATGGTTTGTGACATGCTGGCAGGTGAATTGATCACATTAATACGAGTGGCTGACACAGCATTTGCAGCTCTCTGTCCAGACTACTTCTTGCTGTTTTCTCTCTCCTTTGTCATTTCTTTTGAGACTGGTGCTTTGGAAGAGCTGCAGCTCTTTGCTATTATTCTCTACTCCACAAAAACTCAATTACTGGAGCCTGGCAGCCTGCCTGGGATCCAGGAGGACGAAGCAGGGCCCAGCCAGAGGAAAGCCAGGACCCAGCTGTGCCACGCTCTGGTACCACAGACGGCGGCACAGACCCCTCCAGCCCCCAGGAACGGGCAATTAATTGTTGTTTTCACTGTTTCTCTTTTGCTGATTTATGACCAGAGATAGCTCAGGGATGCCACTTGCTCGGTTTCTCGGCTGTTTAGGCTTGTAAGTTTTCTGCTGCTGTTTAGGCTGTTTAGGTCCAGGGATGGCCTTGAAGAGCCGGCGCTTCAAAGGACGAGGAGAGACTCCTGATCTTGTCTCGGTCTCAGTGTTTATTAATTGTTTATCTAAAAGATTTTCTTTCAGCCCGACAGAGGTCTGCACAGCAAGTCAGCCATGGGCACACTCCCGAAGCCCCCGGGGCGGTCACTTATCTTTATACCCAAAGTTACGTGTACAATATTTATCATTTTTCCCCAATACCTTCTACCCTTATTAACCGGTGCACTTCTAGTAATAACCAATCCCAAAGTGCCACCATCACCACAGAAGATGGAGGCCAAGAAGAAGAAGAAGAAGAACAGGACACGCCCCAATTCCTCCATCTTACTTCTTTAGACCCCCCTGTACAGAAATCCTAAACCCTGTGTTTTACACTTTAACTAACTTATCCCTTCACCATTCACCCAGTGAAACCTTCCCAGTCCTCATACAGGCGTCGTCTCCTGTGTAGGATCAAAGTGCAGCCACCAGACACTTCTGGCAGCATTCCAGGACTCCCGAGCCCCCCAAGGGTGGTCTCGGCCACTCTGCACATCAGTCCTGAGGTGTTGAGATCCCACAATTAATGATAATTAGGAAATGAGGCAGCTTCCTTTGGGGGTTTTGGGCTAGATTTTTACCCTGAGTTAAAGGGAAATAGGGGAAGAGAAGGGGGTTTTGGCAAGGCCAGGGGCTGGGGCTGAACCCCATCGTCGGTCCAGGCTGGGGGATGAACAGAATGAAAGCAGCTCTGACAAAAAGGGTTTGGGGTCCCTGTCCCTGGCAGGGGGATTGCAACTACGTGACTTTGAAAGGTCCATTCTGTGATTCTACGGGCCTGTGAAAAAGTAGGTTGTAGGAATGTTCTATCAAAATACCCCCCAAAAAACACCAAAACCAAAACCCGCCATAAACTAGATATTATTAAAAATCACAAGTTTCTTCTTGCTTCTGCAATTTAATATATTTATATATTTATATAAAAATATATCTTATTATATATATACTTAATATATTTATATATTTATTATGCTTTTAATATATTAATATGATACAAAATTTATTTATATGTATATATATATATATATATATATATATATATATATATATATATATATATGTATATATATGTACTTTAATTCTATTTGTTGATGTTTGTCATCAAATGGAGAAATACAAGACCATGCTACAAGCTTTTAGGTAAAATTTCTACCCCTTTTGCTTATCTTCCCTGGTCAGATGCTCCTGTTTGGTTCAGTGGCATTAAAGGAGAGAGGAAGGAGATCAGAAGGTGGCTTCAAGAGCTCAGCTTTCAAAGAGGATGGGAAACCTTTCCTTCAGGTTTGAAAATTGTTCTTTTTGATCAGAAATAAAATATTTTGCTCAGATTTCAAGTTTTATTGAAACTTCTTAAAATTAAATGTAAATTAGAAGACAACTTTAAACACAATAATTTAAAATATTTGCATCAAAGTTGTCAAAGCTGATTTTTTCAGAAACACATGGAAGCTTATTTTGACTAAAGTAATGAAATCAATCTAACTTCACAGAAAACTCTGGTTCACACATTACTTATTTCTCCTGCTTTATAGAAAATATTTTGTTCTTATTAGAGGAAAATACAGGGAAGAGGGTATGTTTGGCTGTAAAATAATTCTTTCTTTTCTTTCTTTCTTTCTTTCTTTCTTTCTTTCTTTCTTTCTTTCTTTCTTTCTTTCTTTCTTTCTTTCTTTCTTTCTTTCTTTCTTTCTTTCTTTCTTTCTTTCTTTCTTTCTTTCTTTCTTTCTTTCTTTCTTTCTTTCTTTCTTTCTTTCTTTCTTTCTTTCTTTCTTTCTTTCTTTCTTTCTTTCTTTCTTTTCCTCTTACCTTTTCCTTTTCCTTTTCCTTTTCCTTTTCCTTTCCTTCTCTCGAGAAAATCCATAATTTAAAGTATTTTAAATCAAAGAATTTATTATGTTCAAAGGGCTATTTCTGAAGCAATAAATGACACAAAATGACCCAAACATGCTGTTCCATCACAGTTTGGGTGTTAATATCACAGACAAGCCTGAAACCTGAGAGGCCGATTGCCAGCCAGGAGCTGAGCTATTCCAGGGAGAGGTCAATAAATCTGAGTTTCTTTACTTTCCACCAACCCTGATCAAGAGAAAATCCATTGAAAAACTCATTGAAAAAATTCTCCAGGGTCATTTTTGGGGGTGGGTGAAGCCAAATTTCAAAACCTTTGCACCAGTCTTTGGCAAACAAATGGAAAAGGAGCCCGACATGCTGATGGCAGCCGTTCAGAGCCAAGAGCTGATGCCTTTGAGCGGGATTTGGAGGTTGTGTTATGGCAGGAGCCATGGCCGAGGGTTACCCCCGCCCTCCTTTGTGTGTGACATTCCCCCAGCGCCCAAAGAACCCGATTTTTACACCTGAACTTGCCGGGCTCATTTTCTGTCCCTGAGCTCCCCGAGGAGCCTGGACCGAGAATGGGATTGGGACCAGGACTGGTCCTGCCCAGGGCAGCTCAGCCTAAAGAACCCTCTGCCAGCTCCCAAAATCCACCCCAGCCCTCCCAACCCTCCCAAAATGCATCCCAGCCCTCCCAACCCTCCCAAAATCCATCCCAACCCTCCCAATCCTCCCAAAATCCATCCCAGCCCTCCCAACCCTCCCAAAATCCATCCCAGCCCTACCAATCCTCCCAAAATCCATCCCAACCCTCCCAAAATGCATCCCAGCCCTCCCAAAATGCATCCCAGCCCTCCCAACCCTCCCAAAATGCATCCCAGCCCTCCCAAAATCCATCCCAGCCCTCCCAACCCTCCCAAAATCCATCCCAGCCCTCCCAAAATCCATCCCAGCCCTACCAATCCCCCAAAATCCATCCCAGCCCTCTCCAAATCCATCCCAACCCTCCCAAAATCCACCCCAGCCCTCCCAGCCCTCCCAAAATCCAGCCCAGCCCTCCCAAAATCCATCCCAACCCTCCCCAAAATCCATCCCAGCCCTCCCAATCCTCCCAAAATCCATCCCAGCCCTCCCCAAAATCCATCCCAGCCCTCCCAATCCTCCCAAAATCCATCCCAGCCCTCCCCAAATCCACCCCAACCCTCCCATCCTCGTGGAGTGGCACAGCAGGGCTGGCCAGGGGACATCTCACCAACCTCCTGCCCCAGGTTCTTTTCCCAGCCCGGGATTTTTCGGATTTTTCCCGTTTAGTTTGTGAACAAACCACCCTGTTTGGCAACAGGGCAGCCAAACCCACGGAACGCCTCTTATTTTTTATTATTATTATTATTATTGTTGTTGTTTTCATGCATCGGGTCACCCGCGGCTGCCGAAGGGGGAGTGGGGAGGGCTGGTTTGGAAGCGGGAGAGCAGAGAGCAGCGTTTCCCGAAGGGAAGGAGGAAGGATTCCCGGCTGGAGCCCCATCTCCCGAAGGAAGGGCAGGATTCCCGGCTGGAGCCCCGTTTCCCGGGGGAAGGAAGGAAGGATTCCCTGTCCGAGCCCCGTTTCCCGGGGGAAGGAAGGAAGGATTCCCTGTCCGAGCCCCGTTTCCCGGAGGAAGGAAGGATTCCCTGTCCGAGCCCCGTTTCCCGGAGGAAGGAAGGATTCCCTGTCCGAGCCCCGTTTCCCGGAGGAAGGAAGGATTCCCTGTCCGAGCCCCGTTTCCCGGGGGAAGGAAGGAAGGATTCCCGGCTGGAGCGGGAGGAGCGGGCGCTGCGGGGCGGAGGAGAGAGGGGGCGGCTCCTCTGCCTGCCTCGGTAAGTGCTGCCTGCGGAATCCCCATCCTGATCCTGATCCCCATCCCCATCCCCATCCCCATCCCCGGGCAGATCCCGACTCCCTTCCCCGGCCAGGGCTGCCGCTGCCGCTCCCCGCTCCGGGTGGGACCCCGCTCTGTTGTGGCTGCCCCAAGCACGTCCTGAGCCCTCTGCCCAAAGGAGAGCCCCTTCGAACGCGGTCTCCCCCTCGGGAAGGGTTCCCTCCTCTTCCTCCCCACCTCCACCACAGATCCCCTCTGCCCATCCCCAGCCCCGCTGCCCCGGGCTGATGCTCCGCAGCATCCTCGGCGTTTTGCCCTACCTGGGGCCGGGGTTTTGCTGCCCTGGGGCTTGGGGGTTTTACCCCAAGAGGTTTGACCCCAGGAAGGGTGGGTTTGGCACCCGGGGCTGTGGATTTGCACCCCGGTGTAGCGTCTTTGAACTCAAGGGTTTGGTGCTTTGCACCCCAGGGTTTGGGGTTTTTGTACTCAAGGGTTTGGTGCTTTGCACCCCAGGGTTTGGGGGTTTTGCACTCAGGGGTTTGGGGGTTTTGCACCCCAGAGTTTGGGGTTTTTGTACTCAAGGGTTTGGTGCTTTGCACCCCTAGGGTTTGGGGGTTTTGCACCCCAGGGATTTGGAGGTTTTGCACTCAGGGGTTTGGGGGTTTTGCACCCCAGGGTTTGGGGGTTTTGCACCTAAGAGATTGGGGTTTTTACACTCCAGGAGTTGGGGGTTTTGTTCCGCAGAGTGTGAGGGGTTTGTCTGCCCAGGGTTTGGGTTTTGGCACCCCAGGGATTGGGGGTTTTTCCACTCCAGGAGTTGGGGCTTTTGCTCCCCAGAGGGTGAGGGTTTTTCCTCCCTATGGCTGGGGTTTTGGCACCCAAGGGTTGGGGTTTTGGCACCCAGGGTTTGGGGTTTTTCCTCCCTATGGCTGGGGTTTTGGCACCCAGGGTTTGGGTTTTGGCGCCCCAGGGTTTGGGGTTTTGGCACCCCAGGGTTTGGGGGTTTGGCACCCAGGGTTGGGGTTTTGGCACCCCGGCTCAGTTCCCGATAAGCACCATGAGCACCCCCGTGTTTGCAGCGCGGCTTTGCCCTCGCCTCGAGTTTTATTGCTGCGATGTCTCCCGGGGCAGGCAGACCTGCCGTGGCTGAGCAGGAGCGCTCCCGTCTGCCGCGGGCGATCCCAAACGCGGTGCCAGCTGTGGATGAGGATTTTATCCCGCTTCGGGGCAGGAACCAGCATCCATCCCCAGGCAGCCAGGCTGGCAGCAGCTCCCCGGGGAGGGATCCGGGCTGGGGACACCGCGGGGCGGCTTCGGCCGACGCTTCCCGAGGTAAGGATACTGTGGTTCATTGTGGTTCATTGTGGTTTATGGTGGTTTATTGTGGTTTATTGGGTTTCGCTGTGTTCCCAACCCCGCGGCTCTCCGAGAGGCTGCAGGAGCGCGGGTTTGGGGGTGGAAGGAAATCGTGCCCTGGTAAACGCCGTCCTTCCGAGGGGAAAGTTGGACAGAGGGAAGGAGGGTCAGTGCAGAGGGAAGGAGGGTCACTGCTGCTCCGAGTGCGTGCTGCACTGGTGGAAGCATCCCCAGGCATTTCCCCTCCTTTATCACCGCCTCCCACAGCTGGACGAACAGCTGGCGCTGCTCAGCAATCACCGAGCGCTGCCGCTTTCCCATGGGGAGGAGGAGGAGGAGGAGGAGGAGGAGGAGGAGGAAGAGGAGGAAGGAAAGGTGTGTGAGGTCCTGGGGCAGGCATTGCTCCCTGCTGGTTTGTGCCTGATCCAGCAGAGCAGCAGAGCCTGGCAGCGAGTAATTCCCACTAATATATTTCCAGTTTTCATCATTGCTCTAAGATTTTCAAGTGCAGTCAGCCTTGAGATTGCAGAGTTGGGGGTTTTTTTCTCCCTCTCTTGCCATCAAAATACGCCTTTCACTGATGAAATTAACCTTTAGCTTGGGATTTGTCTGCTGAATACATTAGGTCAAACTTTCTGGATGTTGAAGGGGAGCAGAAATGGTGGAGTTGCTTTGCTCAGGCAGCCTCAGAGCAGAATCCAACCCGTCGGTTTTTTGAAAGGAGGTAAAACCATAAAATCAAAAAAAACCAAACAAAAAAAAACAACAACAAAAAAACCCCAAACAAAACAAAACCAAAAAATCCAAAACAACAAAAAGACCAGTGAAAACTCTAAAGCATCTGAGATCCCCAGGGAAACTGGGAAGATCCCACATCATGGTACAACTGGGCATTTATCCCTTTGGTTTAAGGTTTCTCTTACAGGAAAGACTGAAGGACTGATGTACAAAGAGTCTGGGCTATCCCAGCAGTGTAACCACAGGGGCTGCTGCAGCTCTCAGGAGTATTTAAGAGCTCCAATATTTTAAGCTGAGGAAGTGGGGAAAGATGGCATTTCCTGATTTGTCCCAATAATTTCCACAGAGAGGTTAAGGTGGTGTCATCCCTGGGTTCCCTGTGATGACAATTCTCCAGGCAGTTTGAGAGCAGCATTTCTTAGTTAACTAATTTAATTTAGCACACTTTGGATAAAGGTTGGCTTCTCAGTCAGAGGCAAAAGGATCCAGACACCCACCTTGGGCTGCTTGGCTCTGACAGGGACTGGGGATGAGATTCCAGGGGCTCTGACAGGGGATTTTTAAAAGGGATCAGGAGCAGCAGGATCCTGTTTTTGCACCCTGAATTAGAGTTCAAGGTGCAAACGTGAAGTTTCAAGAATCCATCATCTCTTGGTTTTATAGTTGGAGACACGGATGCCAAATAAAGACAGCCTTATTTCCAGTCCCTCAGTCCCTTTGTGTTGATAAAAAGAAAAAAAAAAATGTGACAAAAGAGTGTTTCTCTGGGGTTTTGTGAGTGTGGACACATCTGGTTTGGTGCACTGCCATACTCCTGGATGTGTCCTGCATTTAGGACAATGCTGCTGTGAGTTTTTCAGACTGAGGAGCAGACCTTTAACCCAGGCTGAGATGGTGCTTGAGGAGCACAAAGAGCTGGCAAAGAGGAGTTCTAATAACCATGTCCTAATTCTGCTCCAAGTTTGAGAGTGGTGTGTGTTCACAGAGCACTGTGAGTAATGATCTGCTTTAATTAGAGTCATTCTAAGGCTGATACAAACTTAATGACCGTGTGGGAGCAGTCATTCTTTGCAGGAAGGTGTGACTTCAAAACCTTCTTGTCTCGGTGTTACACCTAAAAAACCTCAAATAATTCATCCAGAATTCTCATCCATCATTCTCATCTACCCATGAACAAAAATTTGACAGTGATTTTTAAAAACCTGAGACTGAATGTTTTAAACTTTAATTTTTGACATAGTTTTTTTTTGGGTTTTTTTAAACACTGATTTTCCATCAAACCTGATGTTTTGCTGTTCCTGTTCAGGAGCCTATCCTAATGCTGCATGCTCTCCTTGGAGAACTTCTGGTTCATAGGGTGGTGCTCAAGTGTTTGAACTGGTTAGGGTCAACTCCAGGTGGGGTCAGAGGGCATTTTCCAGATCTTGTCGAGGTGCCAGAGGTGTGAGGAGACCAGCAGGTGTGGGAGATGAGATGGAAGATGGCTGTGGAGCAGGGAATGGCCCTTGGAGAGGCGCGTTCTGGAGCCTGGCTCCCGTGTGGCCATGTGCTGTGTCCCTGTGGATTTCCCACCCATTTCCCTGTGGATTTCCCACCCCTGTCCATGTGGATTTCCCACCCCTGTCCATGTGGATTTCCTGCTTGTGTCCATGTGGATTTCCCGCCCTTGTCAATGTTGATTTCCCACCCCTGTCCCTGTGGATTTCCCATCTGTGTCCATGTGGATTTCCCAGCTGCATCCCTGCAGATTTCCCACTCATGTCCCTGTGCATTTCCCACCCCCATCCCTGTGCATTTCCCACCTCTGTCCATGTGCATTTCCCACCCATATCCCTGTGGATTTCCCACTCATGTCCATGTGGATTTCCCACCCATATCCCTGTGGATTTCTTATCCTTGTCCCTGTGGATTTCCCACTCATGTCCATGTGGATTTCCCACCCATATCCCTGTGGATTTCTTATCCTTGTCCCTGTGGATTTCCCAGCCATGTCCATGTGGATTTCCCACCCATATCCCTGTGGATTTCCCACCTCTGTCCCTGTGGATTTCCCATCCCTGTCCATGTGGATTTCCCACCCCTGTCCATGTGGATTTCCCAGTCCTGTCCATGTGGATTTCCTGCTTGTGTCCATGTGGATTTCCCACCCCTGTCCCTGTGGATTTCCCATCTGTGTCCATGTGGATTTCCCAGCTGCATCCCTGCAGATTTCCCACTCATGTCCCTGTGCATTTCCCATCCCTGTCCATGTGCATTTCCCATCCCTGTCCATGTGGATTTCCCAGTTGTGTCCATGTGGATTTCCCATCCCATATCTCTGTGCATTTCCCACCCCTGTCCCCTGTGCATTTCCCATCCCTGTCCATGTGGATTCCCCAGCTGCATCCCTGCGGATTTCCCACCCCTGTCCCTGTGCATTTCCCATCCCTGTCCCTGTGCATTTCCCACCCGTGTCCCTGTGCATTTCCCACCCCTGTCCCTGTGCATTTCCCACCCCCATCCCTGTGCATTTCCCACCCCTGTCCCTGTGCATTTCCCACCCCTGTCCCTGTGCATTTCCCACCCCTGTCCCTGTGCATTTCCCATCCCTGTCCCTGTGCATTTCCCACCCCTGTCCCTGTGCATTTCCCATCCCTGTCCATGTGCATTTCCCATCCCGCTGTCCCCGAGCTGTCTGTGTGGAACACACGGGAAGGAGAACAGCCTGAACAATCCGTTCTGCCAGGAAATGTGGCTGCATTGAAACCCAGCTGTTCCACAGGAGCTCCTCCAGCCTGATGCCACCCTCGGCGGAGCAGTTAGGAAGAATGGCACACATTATTATCCTCTCTCCTGGCAATTGTGGGAGAGCTGGAGACTGGATTTTTTTATTTTATTTTATTTTTATGGGGTGTTACCAGGATGTGGAATGTTGTCCAAGGAATATTTTCATTAGGACTGAGGTACTTAAGACACCCTGCAGACTGAGCAGTGCTGGCCCAGGGGGCTGCCTGACATGATGTCCAAAAAACCTGATTATTCTCAGTGCTGGAGGAGCAGCAGAGCTTCAGGTCTCAGCCAGTGGCTCCCAGCTCCAATGAGGAAGGGTTTTCCTTCTTTATTTTTTCTTTTCTAGACAGCTTGACTCTTTTCTTAATTTTGTTTTTAATTTTTTTTTTTATTTTTTACTTGAAAGAAAGGAAACCACTAAATCCATCGTATAAACAGAAGTCAGGGAATGGAGCTGAGGATTTTGAAGGATGAGTTGGTGCATGAGCACATAATTACATCCAAGAACAAGGGCACTATTGCTTTCAGAAAATGCAGCCCAGCCTCACAGTTGTGTAGGAATGCTTGGAAGAGCTCAGCAGGTGGAAAAGAAACACCTGGGTGATGTAGGAATTCTGGAATGTTTTCAGTATAATCCCTCATGGTGAGGGCTTTTAAGGACATGTAATAGCCCTGAATTAAGAAGAAAGTTCCCTGTGTGGAAAAAATGTGGGAAATGGATTTTTAGAGATCTACAAATCCATTTCCCACATTAAAATACTTGTCTGAAAGGTGACATGTAGGCAGCGTAAGTGCATGGTGAGTGTGAAAAACGGCAATCACTCGTTTTTAAAATCTTAAAAGTTTAATAGTAGTAAAATGGTTATAAAAATAGTAATATAATTAGAGTAATTATAATTTGGACAATTAGAATTTGGGGCAATATGAGACAATAAGAACAAAGAGTTTACACACAGTCCTGGTACCTCTTTCTGGGCAAAATAAGCCTGAAAAGGGACCCACGTTAAGAGAGGATTAACCCTTAAAAGCAACAGCCTATTGCATATTCATACACCTCTTACATGATGCATAAATTCCATTCAAACACAGGATTCTGTCTGGTGTCAGCTTCTTCCTCTGAATCCTGACAGCATCGTCAGGGCTGAGCAAGGTGGGAAGAAGTTCATTTCTTCTGATAATGGAGCAATAAATTCTTATTCTCTGGAAGATTCAGGTGTCCTGTGCCTGCTATCTCAGTGCGAGTCCTCTCTTTAAAAGCAGTATCTTACATAGGATAGTTTCTATTTTAACCTTATGTTATAACCTAAAACTATATTCAACGCACTACTTAAGGAAATTAATACAGCATAACTTTCTAACAGAACACATATAATATTCATTTTCATATTTGTGAAAAGCCAATCATAAAAAAAGCATTTTTCACAGTGAGGTCAGGGATGCTCTTCACAGGGATGATAGGGGTTGGGATATGTTGGGTTCTAGAGACTGTGAATCATGAAATGGTGATATTTACAGACTCACTTTAAAAGCTTTATGACCAATCACACAAAGCAAAAGCACATTGACAGTAGATTTATCCAACCACTATAAGCACAGGTACCTTTGGTTAAACAATGCTTGCTTATTTTGAATACAACACCTGCTTGTGAGCCTTCAAACACAATGCACACAGCTCCATTATCAAGCTTAGAACTTCCTAATATCTCACTAGATAAACGCTTCTGCAGCTTAGGGAGTTGTTCTAGACAAGTGTGAATACACAGACCATTGTTCTATTTGTCCCTACTTTTCTACTTACATATTTTTTCTGCTGACAAATCTCATGGCTGCTGCTCATCTCTAATCACAGCTCTGCTGTCTCTGAGGCTGCCTTCTGCAGCTTTCCCAAACCCCTCTGATTTCATGGATTCCCACACAAGGAGGTGTTTCTTTGCAGGGTGCAGAGCTGAGCTGTGGAAGTTGTTGCTGTAGGAGGTGATGGATGCTAAAAGGTTGCTGGGCCAGAGGGGAAGCAGGACAATTTCATGATTCAGAAATCATTGAAACCATCTTAAGAGGTAATTCTGGACTATAGGCTGCAGGAAGGACAAGGAGATGTTGGGAACATTTTGCTGCCTTGTTCTTACACCCATCCTAAGACAAAGTCTGGTCCCTGTGAGGTGAAGCAAGTTGGGCTACAGGGATGTTATCCAGGCCCACCCTCACACTGCACTCAGAAGATGTGGATTCACCTGAGGGTCCTGTGGAAGCAGATCCTGGTCACAGGAGAAGTGATGATATTTAAATATAGCAACTTTTCATCAGGAAATATTTCTATAACTCTCTTTTCCCCACAAGTTTTGTCTTTGTGTTCCCTCAGCTACACCAGTGAGCTTTGAAGTGCTGGAGTTTTTGCAGGGCATCATTCCCACCTACCTGTGACACCACTTTGTAAAGTCTGGGAACTGAGCTGTGGACACAAACATGTGGATTTCCTCCACAGAAAAATCCCCAATTAAGGAGTTGGGAGCATCACCTCCCATCTGGGCACAGAGGGAACCTGACTGTGGGGTCAGGGCTGCACCTGAGACACCTCAGGGTGATGATCCTCCAGCCCAAGTCATTCTGTGATTCCACACTTCTGCTCCCTGTGCAGCTGCTGGCAGCCCTGCTTGGCCATTCAGGTTGGAGGATGGAGCTGTGGCACTAAAAAATCCCCAAAATTCAGAGTGTGAAACAGCACCAGGACAACCCAGGGCACGGCACAGACTGAGCAGTGGGGCTGGGCAAGCAGCCCCAGCTGCTCTGGGGGTGACAAAGATGGTGATGAGAATAGAGCCACAGAATGGTTTAGATTGGAAAGGACCTCAAAGATCATTTAGTTCCAGCCCCCACATTATGTGGACTTGGCATGCTGTTCAGTGGGATTTAGCCCAGCCGCTTTCATTTTTTGATTTCAGTTGTTTTCTTTCCCTCTCTCTGCTCTCAGTACATTTCTATTTTTTTTTTCCTGGTCTCATGCTTCATCTGATGATGCATTTTCATTCACAGGAGAGCTTTTAATTGCTGTGAAGGACTTCAGTCAATGCTTCACATTTATCTCACCCTCAGGATTTCAGACACTTCTAATGGGCTGCTAACCCAGGACACAGCCACAGCAGGGTGTGTGGATTTTTCCTGGAGAAAATGAAGCATAAATATTATTTCCAACCTCCCTTTCCCACACCTACAAACCATCATTGAGGTAATTGTGCTTCTGCCCTTTTAGATTTTCAGATTTTAGCAGCGGGAAGATGCTGACGGACAGGAACGGATCCTGGCTCTCCAATTTCTCCTCTGCTGCCTCCTCCTTGGCACGGGGAGGGGTTGGGCTCCAGGAGGTGCTGGTGGGGCTCGTCCTCACCCTCATCGACGTGGTGACACTGCTGGGGAACACCGTGGTGTTCCTGTGCCCCGTGGTGGAGAAGAGGCTGCGCACGGTCACCTACATGTTCATCATGTCCCTGGCCATGGCTGACTTCCTGGTGGCCTGCCTGGTGATGCCCTTCAGGTGAGGAATGCCTGGGAGCACAGGAGCACAAATGTCCTTTTCCCCTGAGCAATGTCACCGTGGCATTTTCTGAAAAATCCCTTCGCCGGGATTACTTGGCTTGGCAAGCTGAGAAGCCTCAGAGAAAAATGAAAGCAATATTATCTGATCTGCTTCTCCTGTGTTTGCTGCTTTGGGATGTGGTTTGGACATTGTTTATCAGTTGGTCATTGTTTGATTGGTTTCATGTGAATTGTTTTGACTTAATGACCAATCACCATCCATCTGTGTCGGGACTCTGGAGAGAGTCATGAGTTTTCAATTATTATTTTTTAGCCTTCTGTCTGTATCCTTTCTCTATTCTTTAGTATTGTTTTAGTATAGTATGAATAATATTATATGATATAATATAATATGATATGATATAATAATATAATATAATATAATATAATATAATATAATATAATATAATATAATATAATATTATATATAGTGTAACATAACATAATATAGTATAACATAATATATAATATAACATATAATATAATATAATATAATATAATATAATATAATATAATATAATATAATATAATATAAATATAATATTAATATATCAGCCCTCTGAGAACATGGAGTCAGATTAATCTCTTCCCTCGCCCTGGAGCCCCTCACAAGCACCACAGAGCAGGGCTGGGATTCACCTGCTGGGCTCTCCAAAGGGCTGAGCTGTGGGCTGGTGGCTGTGTGTGCTTCCCTGTCTCTGCTCTGTGTTATAATCCCTTGTCATGCACGCAGACATAATTTCCAAGGGGATTTTTCCTGCTGGCCACGCAGGGACCCTGGCTGCTGATCTGAACTTGATTTCCAGCTTTGTATGTGGAGCTCCAGTCGTTGCTCCCCCTTCCAGGACCAGCCCTGCATATGGGATGTAAGGGATTTATTCAAGATAAGCTGGGTAATTTAGGCTTCCCCTACATTTCATGGAGGAAGAGGCTCTGGAGAGGGCAGGTGTCCCTGCACGAGGTTTATATTTGTGGGAGCTTCACTACCTGGCTAAAACAGTGAAACAAAAGCAGAAAGCAGCTGGCTTGTGGTCCTGGCTGTCTTGTCCTGCAAAGCAGCCAGAGGTTTGTGTAAATCAGGGAGCTGCACCCTGAGTTCATGGGGCAATATGAGGAAGCTGAACTATTTCCATTTTCTATGCTTGAGTTCTCATTGGGCTGCCTATTTCTTTGAATTTGGCACTGAAAAACATTGTCCTAACAAGCAATTACAAACTGAGTTAAAAGGTCATAGTATCAGGTGAAAAAAAAAGCAGCTAATGATGTTCTTTTAGAAAGACCTTTGCTACTAACTTAGATTCTGTGCTTGATGAACTTAAAGCTCAGGTTCTGAAATTACAGAACCATAGTGTGGATTGGGTTGGCAGGGACCTTTAGGGGTCATTTAACCCAACCCTGCACTGAGCAGGGACACAGGCAACTGGAGCAGGTTGTTCAGAGCTCCATCCACCCTGGCTTTGAACACTCCCAGGGATGGGGCAGCCACAGCTTCTCTGGGCATCCTCACTGTAACAAACATCTTCCTCTATCTATTTTGAATCTACTTTCAGTGATGTTTTACTTAAAGAACAAAAACACAAGGGGCAGCAAAGATGAGAGCGTGGCTGGTGCTCTGTGCCCCTCCTGGTGCTGCCTGGTGGGGATCCCTGGCAGCTCCTGGTGGGGCCCTGCTGAGGAATGGACCCTGCTGGCTCCATCAGCCTTGGCCTGCCCTGCTCCTGTTGTTCCACACTTTCCCACTGCTTTGGCTTCACATCTGTGCTGCTCCTTTGGATCTCAGTTTGCTCCTCGGTTGGCAGGTTATTAAGTGCCAAAGGGAATGGAAAGAAATTATCTTAGGAGGCAGTTTGGCTCAGGAAAATGTGGCAGAAGGGAAAAACAAATTTGTCCTTGGTGTCTTAATTTCATAAGAGTAAGATTTTTCTTTTGTTCCTGTCTTGGCTGGTTTGCAGGAGTGAGCTAGGCTCGTTGTCTGAGTACTCCAGCCAGTCTGTCATTTCCAGGCTGAATGTTTCCAGCTATTCTTTTCCTCTGCAAGCAAAAGGGCAAGGCAGGGGTGACTTCATTGTGTGGGGGCTTTTTTTGCCTTTTACAACTTCTTCTTCTCCAGCAGCATTTCCAAGCTGCAGAGACCTTTTACCTCAGAGGAGAGGGGTCAGGTGTCCATCTCCCCACGCTGTGAGGATGTCTGCAGGCCAGGTGTGTGCAGGTGAGAACTGGGCACCTGCTCACCTGGGATCTGTGAGCAAGGCTGTCCCCACAGCAGCACATCTCCCTCTGGGAGGCCAGGGCACCCCATAGCCCTGCAGCATCTCTGGGGGTCAGGAGGGCTCTGAGCAATGGCAGAGCAGCCCCTAAGTCCAGAGCTGAACCTGTGCTCCAGTTCAATGCCTCATTTCCCTCTGTAAAAGAGCCATGGAACCTTTCCATGAGCGTGCTGTGGATCCTCCATGCTGCCCAAGGTGTAGGGACAGGCTCTGCTGTAGCTTGCCTGGATTTTTGCACGGAATCCCACATGACAAAGAGCTGCTGAGGGCTGGGACCCTTGAGCAGCACTGTCCCCATCTACAGCAGTTGCTGTGCTCTGGAACACCCTTCACAAATCCATTTAGTGAGCTGGTGTGATGAGATGTAGCTCAGGCATTGCTTTCTGCCATCAGGGTGAATCTTTCCTCCTTGCTGGACACCTGAGCACTGCAGCTCAGCAGCCCTGGGCTCACTGTGTTTTACCAGCAACTGGGGGAGTTACAGGATAATTAAAGCTTTGCAGGACCAGGGAGTTACCCATTAAATTCCCTGACAATGGTGATTTCAGCAGCACCTCGGGAGCTGCAGAAAGCTGGAGAAAGAAAGAAGCAAATGGCATCTCAGTGACTGCCACAGAAACATGCATCAGCCTTCCTACAGCTGCCATATGTTCCTTCCTTCACTGCTCACTTCTCACAGGCCCCTCTTGACTTTGTTAGCAATATTTTTGGTACTGTGTCTGTTTTTGCTGCTGTGTTTACCTTGCTGAGGCATTTATGAGCCACATAATGTACAGGCTGCATGGGCTTCCTCCTCGGCTGTTGTTTTGTATTTTTTAAACCAAGAGTGGAAATCCTTCCTGGTTTTGAAGCATTTGATGGGGTGTGAAGTGAGTTTCCCGGAGATGTCCCATGCTCCAGGAATTGGGGAGAAATCATAAAAGACTGTGCTGTGCCAGGCACTGGGAAAAGGCTGCGATAAATAAAGCTGTGCAGATGTAAATTTGGGGAGCTTTGTGGGGAAAAGCACCTCTCTCAAGACACTTAGGCTGCAAGAAGCACAGCTTTGCTCTTGTTCAGTCATGCTCTAGGTGTGGGGTGCTGTCACTGTCATATTTTCTGGAAAAATCCCCTTGCCCTGGATTTTTCTCCTGGGAAGTTGAGAAGCCTCAGAGAAAAAGGCAAACAATATTATCTGATTTGCTGCTCCCTGTTTTGCTGCTTTGGAATGTGGTTGAAGATTGTTTATCCAACAGGTAATTTATTGATTGGTTTCATGTGAATTGTTTTAACTTAATGACCAATACCAGTCAGGCTGTGTTGGACTCTGGAAGCAGTCACAAGTTTTCATTATCATTCTTTGTAACCTTCTGTCTGTATCCTTTCTCTATTCTTTAGTATGGTTATAATATAATAATATAATATAATATAATATAATATAATATAATATAATATAATATAATATAATACAATATAATATAATATAATATAATATAATATAATATAATATAATATAATATAATATAATATAATATAATATAATATAATATAATATAATATAATATAATATAATATAATATAATATAATATATATGCCTTCTAAGTACATGGAATCAGATTCTCAATTCCTCCTTCATCCTGGGGACTCTGAAAATACCACAGGGTGCTCCTTTTTCTGGGTTGTCCTTGGAGGATGAATCCCTGCTGTCTGAGCTGCCCACCTTTAGTACCTGTGTGATAAAATACAGCATTTCCTCAGTCACAAGGAAATAGAAACAGAATGGTTTGGGTTGGAAGGAACCTTAAAGATCATCTTGTTCCTTTCCTGGGCAGCAACACGTTCCACTAGACCAGGCTGCTCCCCCAGCCTGGCCTCATACACCTGCAGGGGCTGCACAAAGAGCCCCTCCAGCTCTGATTTCCACCTGTTTTCTCTCCCAGCATCATTTACGAGGTCACAGGGATGTGGCTCTTTGGGAAGCTGTTCTGCAAAGTCTGGATCTCCTTCGACGTCATGTTCTGCACCGCATCCATTGTCACGCTGTGCTTCATCAGCCTGGACAGGTACTGCTCCGTGGTCACCCCCTGCCACTACTCCAGGAGGATGTCCCGGGGCAGGTGAGTGCAGCTGCTCCTCCTTTTGGCTCCCTCCAGGCTGTCACTGGCCATGGCCTGTCCCTCTCATATTTTCTGAAAAATCCCTTCGCCAGGATTACTTGGCTTGGCAAGCTGAGAAGCCTCAGAGAAAAATGAAAGCAATATTATCTGATCTGCTTCTCCTGTGTTTTGCTGCTTTGGGATGTGGTTTGGACATTGTTTACCAGCTGGTCATTGTTTGATTGGTTTCATGTGAATTGTTTTGACTTAATGACCAATCACCATCCAGCTGTGTTGGGACTCTGGAGAGAGTCACGAGTTTTTCATTATTAATTTTTAGCCTTCTGTCTGTATCCTTTCTCTATTATTTAGTATAGTTTTCGTATAGTACGATATAATATAATATAATATAATATAATATAATATAATATAATATAATATAATACAATACAATACAATACAATACAATACAATACAATATAATATAATATAATATAATATAATATAATATAATATAATATATATAACATAATATAATATATATAACATAATATAATATATATAACATAATATAATATATATAATATTATATAATGGAGTCAGATTCTCAATTCCTCCTCCATCTGGAGGATCCTGAAAATACCACAGTAGCCTACATTGATGTGAGGCTGGATGAGCTCAGATCATTCAGGTGCTGCCCAGAAGCAGAGTGATGTGGGGAAAGGAACTCTCACCATTTAAAACTGCAGAAAATGCTTGATGTGGTGTAGGAGAGAACAAGGTGGATGCAGCTGAGGGGATTGGATGGTGCTCCAGGGAAAATATTTTTCAGCTAAGGAAGGGTTGCAAAATGGGGTAGAAACCAGTGATATGGGCTGAGATGGGCCTACAGGTTTTTCCCTGCGCAGTCATTTGACGGGAATTTCATAGAATCAGAGAATGGCTTGGGTTGGAAGGGACCTTAACAATGACCTTGTTCCATCCCCCTGCTGTGAGCAGGGACACCTTCCACTAGCACTTGAGCCAAGTTGCTCAAGCCTTGGCCTTAAACATTTGCAGAGATGGGGAAGGACTTTAAGGACTAGGTGAAAGGAGACCCAGAAGGATGCATGTAGCAGTAGTCCTCCCTCTTAAACTCACCATCTTTTCTGAAGTGATATTCAGGGAAAACAAGGAGAGTTCCTGAGCTCCCATGAGGGTTTCATGTGAAAGGGTGAAATGAGGACTGCAGGGTGGGGAAAGTCATGTGAGGGAGGGCAGAGAGGACACTGCAGCAGTGGAGTGCTTTACAGGGTGGGTTCAGGCACGTTTTCCCCACTCTCACTCTTGCTGTGCGTGATTTGTGGATCACAGGCAAAGAGAGGAAGGGGCTCTGTGTCCCCCCCTTGCAGATTCTGCCATCTGGTGTCCATCAGCTCCATCCTCATCAGGCCCCACAGGGTGAGATAATGGCCAGGTACTAAAGCTGAAAGCAAAAATATCTACGTGCTGTTGTTTCAAATACTAACAAACATCTTGTGTGAAACCTAACCTCATCTTTGCTCAGCCAGCTCTGAGCACTCCTTGAGCTGACTCCAATTCTGTCGACTACAGACCAATTACCCAGTTGTTAGAGATACACAAGTCTGGACTGGTTATAGTCCAGCTTTTTCCCTTCTGCATGCCCTGCTGGACTGCTCAGCAGCGGTATCCCACACAGGTTACCATGGGGATTGAAATGTACTGCTTGTTCTCAGCCCAAAATTACTCAGACCCTCCCTCCCTCTTTCCTTTTGCAGATGCATCGTGATGACCTGCATGGTCTGGGTGTATTCCTCCCTCATTTCCTTCCTTCCCGTCATGCGAGGCTGGAATGAGATCCCCGGGGTGGACTTTGATGCGGGCAGGGAATGCATCTTTGTCACCAACTGGGTTTTTGCCATCGTGGCTTCTGCCCTGGCCTTCTTCCTCCCCTTCATGGTCATGTGCAGCATGTACTTCTTCATCTACCGAGCCTCCCGCCTCAAGGCCACCCGCATCATGTCCCAGACGCTGGAGATCCACTACCACCCCAACAGCAAGAGGCAGAACCACCTGCAGCTGGAGAACAAGGCCACGAGGACCATCAGCATCATCATCTCCGTGTTTGTGCTGTGCTGGCTGCCCTACTTCGTGCTGAACGTGTGGCTGGCGGCCAGGGGCAGCGACTCCACCAGCTCCGCGCTGCTCGGCACCTTCAAGATCATCACCTGGCTGGGCTACTGCAACTCCACCATCAACCCCCTGCTCTACGCCTTCCTCAACAGGGACTTCCAGCACGCCCTCAAGAAGCTGCTCCTGTGCAGGCGCAGGTCTCAGGTGGATGTTGGGGAAGACATGGTTTCCATAGCCACCTTTTCCAAGACCGCTCCCGAGCTGGAATACAGCGCAGCGGTGCCCAACGGTGCCCCCAAGGGCAAACCCAAGTCATAGGAGGAGCAGTCGCTGGAGGCGGTGATACAGAAAGTGCTGGAGCACGTCCCAGTGGAAAAACAAAGGGTAGGAAAAGAGGGGAAGCAGGGGCTGGAATATTACAATACAACAAAGATGCATTTCTTCACCTTCCACATGAAGAACTCAGATATTTTAGAGGCAATTTGTTATATATTAATGGAACTGATTCATTCCTGGATAATTATTTTTCTAATGAGCATTTTCTAAGACAAATTTCAACCTTCATGTTGGGTAAAAAGAACAAACCAGTATGGTGTAACATGACCTTACATTTGTGCACATCCTGGTGATCTGTGTCAGGTGGGACAGTGTTTCTTGTCAAGCCACTGTAGCTTTTCATCTTGAAGTTTCATTACAGACTTGACCAGTTTTAATAACTCCACCTGTGCCAGTCTGTGTATGGGAATTAGAGGAGGGATGTGCTCACTTCCACTCTGCAGCCTGGGCTGTTGCTTAAGGTTCAGCTCACTGGCTTCTGCAACATTTGGATATTCAGAACTTTCCATGGCCTTCTGTGAATTATCTGTAGGTTTCCTTGTTAGTTCTGGAAGGGGACATTCCCTGTGGCAGACCCCAGGAGATGACAAAGACTTGCTGTAACAGGAGGAGCACTGCAGTTTCAAAGCTACAGTGGCTGAAGATGGGATGTGAACAGGAACTATTGTGTGTACACTGTGGTATCTACCATAGAGACATAAAAAACAAGATAAATGGAAATAATTATTATTACTACTGCCAAGTGCTCATCTGGACTTCCAACAGCACTGGCTCCCTGCAGGAAAGCCACAAGTGCCTCACTGAAGGGTTACTCTGAAAAGCTATCAGGGGAATGTCCTCAGAGGTAGCAAAATGCAGTAGGACCTGCCTGGAGCAGCTGAGTTACTGAAGATGCCAGCACAAGGGTCAGGAACTCTGTCTCAAGAGCCTGGTGGAAAAAACATCCCTGACCTGGGGTTCAACAGTGGTTCTCCTATGAAATGACTCTCCATGGAGAGGGTGAGGTGTTCCAGACTCCAGCAACAACATGGAAATGGTAACTACCTACACGTTCTTCTGGGGGAAGCATCCTGTGGGTACAAAGGTGACAGGGCAGAAATCCTGCTGCTGCCACCCAGGTCATTTTGATATGATAGGACAAGGAATGGGGTTTCATTCCCAAGAGCTATGGGGGAGGAAAGGAGCTGAGGGACAGCAATATCCTGTGGAACAATGGGACAGCACAGCAGAACCCCAGGCCAAAGCCCATTCTGCAGGGCTGTGAGCTCACAGCTATTCCAGTTTGGGGTTTTCTTCCACAAATAGCTGGCTGGAAAGTACACATCATTCAGAGGAAAACCTCCCAGGTTAGAGAAGAGCCTTTCTCTGTCAAACCCTGGAGCAATAATGGGCCAAAACCAGGGACAACCCACTGCAGTGCTGAGAGAAGCAAAGACTGACCAGGCAGTTCAGAGCTGAGCAAGGCCAGATGCTTCTGTGGCTGGGCAGGGACCCCACAGGGGAGGACTCATCCACCCCTTTGAGGGCAAATGTAACAATCCAGAATATGCAGACACACCTGGTGTGAACACATATGCCAGTTCTGGTACTGAAATGCTGCAGGGCCCTTGGAATAGGCAGCTACCCACATCCAGATACACAGCAAGTTAAAAATACCTTAATCCTCATTTCCTGCGCTCCACCTGTAATCACTGAGCTGGCAGGGAAGGCAGAGGCTCCACACGTGGCCATTTCACTGTGCTGCTGATGCAAACAGGGACACCTTTAACTCTCCTGCTGTAACCCAGCTAAACACAAATTCTGTTCCTGATCAGACACTCACTGCAGCATTCTGGTTTCACCTGGACGAGCCAGTATCTGGCAGAGTTATCCAAGAGGATGTGGAAGACAATCATTGTAATCCACTTCTGCCTTATCACAAAGCTGCAGGGTGTCAGCTGGTTTGATTGCTGTCACAGTGTCACACCACAGCACAGTAATCCCCAGGAGGATTTGAGTCCATTATCTTTTTAGGAAACTGAGCTCAGACACTTTAACAGATTTAAGTCTGTAAAAGAGAGAAATGAAATTGTTCAAGACCAGCTGTAACAGCATAAGAATTATCCCTTCTCCCCTCTCTGGTGAGCAATTGCATCCATAATTCACCCAGTCTGGAGCTCAATTCCCTTTTTTCTCCAGATCCTGTCTCCCTTCCAAGCAGCACATTGGGTTTTGCGTCATCACACATGCTGTGGCCAGTGTGAGACAGGGAAGCAAAGAAGTTTCAGGAATGCAGAGCCCATCCTGTTCCCACTGCACAGGGCTGCCACCTGCAGCACACAAGGATGCAGGCTTCCAACAGAAGCAACTACTATTTTGTCTTATAAATAAAAAAAGTTTATTAAATCATTTAGACTTGAAAGAAGTCACAGTAATTCAATGCACTCAACAATTACAACAAGTGCATCCTGTACACCACCAACCCAAATGGATTGATTCTGTATTTTATAAATAAAAATTAACATATTTACAGTGAGAAATAAAAGCATGGCATTAGGCAGTTAAATTAGCAGATTACACAAATGCCTACCAGTTGATTTTTTTAAAAAGTACAAATCTACAAGATTACATACGACATGTATGACTTCATTAGGTTTAAATTTTCAGAATCACAACATTTTTGTACATAATTTTGACTATGGCTCTTCCAACCACTGCCTATAAAACCCCCATTTAATGGCAAAAAGCTCCTTTTCCTTCTCTACAGCTTCATCCGTGTAAGATGCATTCCCTAAGATCTACTGTAGTGCAGAAGTATGAAATGATTTCCTCTAATGACAGGCTATGGACAGTGACAATATGTACAACTGTGGTATTTTTTTTGCTTTAAAAATAGTGCAGATTCCCAGTTTACCCACCAGGGACAAAAATGGAGTCAAAGTTAATTTCAAAATCATCTTCATTTCACCAAAGAGCAAGTGACCCGGATAGACACTCACTAGGCTTAGAGACTGTAATTTGCTCTATAAAAATACAGTATTTTAATTCTATTTACATGTTACAGATCTCTCACTCACCCAGCAAGCTGACATTTACAAGCTTCAAAAAAACCCAAGAAACCCCCCAAAAAAAGGATAATGGAGCACAACATTGGCAAGCACAGCAGCTGGACCTGTTCGCTTAGGAGAGAAAAGGTAAGGAAAATGGAATGTGAAAGGTTTGGTTACTGGGCTTCCTTGGCTGTCAAAGTAAACAGAAATCTGTCCAACATGTCTTATACATTAAACATGGCAAAAAAAGCTGAAGTAAACTATTCCCAAGATAAACATTCTGCATCATAGGATCCTTCTGCTGAACAATCCCTGTGAAACCTGCCGAGTGGAAGAAGTGATCCTGAGGATAGTTATTTGCTTGGTTGTCTGGAATGTTTATTTCCTGATAGGCTCATTGTCCGTGACCTCTGCCTGAGCACGGGCTTGGGGGGCAGCTCCAAGTCTTCAAAGACAGGATTTTCTATGATTGCTGCAGCCTCTGGGCGTTCAGTGGGACTTGGAGAGAGCATGTCCTTCACCATGGTGTACTGAAAGAAAAGACAACACAAATGACATGAACCAATCCATAAACTCCTCTTCATTTTATGTCCTGGCCGTGTGAAGTAGTGGAAAATAACCCCAGCTGCTTTTTGAGTTATTTGGGTGTTATTTGGCTCAGTAGGTAGATGTGCACTAAATATTTTAAAATGTATCACTGTGCATCTCTTAAAAGTGTCTTTACTGTCATCGGAGTCAAGGTTTAATAGGGTTATAAAAAACTTCACATTATTTGCAATCAAAGTTAAATATATGATACATAATTTACATGTAATTTTTAGATTCATGTTTAGCCATCACATATTTAGCGACACTGAATTTCTCTCGTGGCAAATTAGAATTTTTCCTTTAAATGTACAAGTAGTCTGAATATTTGTTTCAAATTTAATCAGAATTAGTGTCCTGCTCCAGCTGAGCACAGCACAGCCCCTTCTCCCAGGCAGCTTTCAGCTGTAAAGCAGGAAAGGCTGGTCTCATTTGGCCACTGGTCTGAAGCTACCCTGAACATCTGAAAGCACCTCAGCTTTTTACTGGGGAGATTTTGGACATCACCTCCTCTTCACCTGCCACCACATCACTTTACAGACCTGACTAATGAGAACACAGCACAATTTATCATGGGGATTTCCCTCCTGGGAGGTCCAGTTCTGGAGGGGATCCCATCCAGCCATGGTGCTACCTAGAGCCTCTCCTTTACCTGTCTGAAGCTTTGCATTTTCTCTCTGGGAATATGGATTTGTTGCAGGAAACCATGACAGGATGTATGTGAAATGAATGGCTGTAAGTGACAAAGGGAAGCCAGGTAAAAATGTATTCCTGGAGGAACACTGTGACAGGAGTGTCATCGTGCCCATTATTGCAATGTTATAGCTTTGAAATGCAGAGAAGTACTGGGATAGGGAAATGCACCTTAATAACATGAAAGCTACCTGGTTTCTCCATTTTCACCTACAAAGCAACTAGAAAGCAAAGGAAAAAAGCTACAATTATTAATGAAAAGGCTGTAATTAACACATCAGCTGTACCTACCTCTTGTGCATATTTCTGAGTGAACAATGGTGGAAAATTCAAATTTCGAACATCACTTAAAGTCTGCAAAAATATGAAGAACGACATGTAGCTTTTCCAAAATATCATTCCTTAGTAATACCAACCTACCCTTCAAAAACATGCAAATTATGCAAAGAAATGAGCCTGCTGGAAAGAAAACCCTTTGTTTTAAAGTGTTGCTTTAGTGGTTGAAAGTCACAACCTAGTTGAACAGGTGAGCTGCTGCTTCCCCAGGTATTGAGCCTGCATTGGGAGGAGTTGTGTTACAAGAATTGTGATTTCTGCAGTTTTAAATCAGTCAGATACATGAACCTGAACTTTCTCACTTTAGCTGCACAAAATCAGCAAATCTGTGTACCACCCATAACTCCAGGATGGCCTTCACCAGTATCAAGACACATGAAATTATTTTCTCTGCATTACCAATATAAGCACCTGTCTTTGTTGAACTTTTAAGGAGGAATGAGAAGATTTATCAGCAGTTTTGTTGGGTATTTCTGTGCTCCTTTCATACAAAGGCCACTGGCTCCATCTAGTGACAGTGTTTTTCCCATGTTCAGCATTTAGCACTTCAATTTTCTTGGAAGGATCTCCTTTTACAAAAATTTGAGCACAAAATACAAGAATTCTAAAGTTAAATCATAATTCATTTCACTATTACTCCACTGGAAATATAAAGTGACCAGTTAATAGTGATGGGCAACAGCCAAACTCCTGGTCAAGAGAACTGAGTTTGATGACATTAAAATTCTTCAGAAACTTTTCTCCTTTTCTGTCAGTTCAGTCTGCATTTAGTGATCTGTTCTCCAGCATGTCACTTGGAAATAAATTGCACTGCTACTGACTAACTGCTCACAGCTTGAGACAGAGGCAGCTCTCACGCTCCACCTCTGGGGATTTTTCCAGCCAGTTGTCACAAATTCCTAGAATTTGCTGGGTTACTTGGTCAGGCAGAGCATGTTTTGCTTCAGCAAGCAGTGCTAATGCTTGGCTGAGGCCAAAGAAAACCTCAGGGTAACAACTCAGAAATAGCCAGTGAAGCAGCCAAACTCCAGAACCCAGCAATGAAAGGGCAGGAATTTCCTTTTTAGCAAAAAGAGTGAAATGACAGTGAAAATCCTGGAAAGGCAGGGCACTCTTTTAACACTCTCTTCAAGTAAAAAATGTGAATTAGATGGAATTTAGGCTTCATTCTGATTATCTGCTTTGCTTCTATTCTTAGGAGAGAAACTGGAAGGGCAAAGCCTGTAATCACTGCTGCAAGAGATCTGAGAATACAGGATGGCTCTTCCCCAGGTATTTTGTTTCAGTAAAACTGATTTAGAGAAATTGAAACTGATTTCAGTGCCAGAGGTTCAAATTAATACCAATTCCTCCTCTAGACTGTACTGTTTGTGCCATTAAAAGCCAGAGCATCTTAATCAAGAGAATGCAAGAGATGAAGCACTTGGTCAGGCTGCTGTTCAAGCTGTTTCTTACTCTCTGCTAAACCCACTCCATCTTCAGCTGAGAATGTAACACCCCCAAGCACATTCACATGATAAATACAAGTTTTAATGACTCTTCCTTTCCTGCACAGGTCACTGGTGGTCACAGAGGAGAGACCTTTCTGGCTGTATCCCCTGTTCTCCATGAACTTGCTCCTGAGCAAGATGGATCTCACACTTTAACAGCAAGCAAGAGCTGTAATGCACCATCAAACATCCCAAATTCACATCAAACATCCCACACTCACATCTGCTGCAATGAATGGCAGCAGCTATGGGAAGATTGTGCTTGAAGCTGAGTGAGACTCACAGCTCAGACTCACCAGAGGAAAAGGAACAGCCACTTTTCACCAAGTGCTCTGGGGGAAAAAGCACTGCAGATGCAAATGAAGGAAGAAATAATCAAAATGCACAGCATGGCTCCAATTCTTGAGTGAAAACCAAGCTGGTAGGCTTAAAGTCACAAGCTATATTTATTGCTTGAGTTCTTGGATATTGTAGTTCAATAGTTTCTCTTGGCTTCACAACAGAGGAGCTTTGTAAAGAAATTAAAGCCTCAATTCAACCACACACATTAGGAAGACTGCAGTTTATTTTCAGTGATTCGGGGGGTCTGCACAAGGCTGATAAAGAAGCTGTGCTCCTGGCTGCAAGGCTTTTCTCCAAAGAAAACAGGACAGGAACCTCTTGCCAGCCTTTCACCAAGCAAATAGCAGTTTTAAACAAATGCTCAAACTGAAGATAACCCAACACCACACATACCTTGACCCTCTCCATCTGTGTGCTGAAGGGGTAGAGCAGCTCAAAGAGAATCAGTCCCAGAGAGAAGATATCCACCTTGTGAGAATAGGTGTTGCCACAGATCTGAGAAGGCAAAGTCAGGGTCAGGGCAGTCAAGGTACTGCATGCAATTATCTACAAAGTAAACATCACCCCTGCAAGTTCACCTGGGCAGGTCACCAGCCCTGGGCAGAGCTGGAAGCTGCAGCACAGGCACGTTGGTGAACTTCAGCCATGAGCACCAGGTAGCAAGGGTCTGATCCTCAGCTCCTCTGTGCTGCAGAGCAAAATGTTTCACCTTACTTAATCTCATGCACAAGAGTGTGTCCTTCCTCAATTAAGTGGAATCTTTTACAGTTACCTTCCTATACTGCATTAAAAGCAAGACAAATGAATGCATTCAGTCTGAATAATTAGCCACTGGTTTTGCTATAACAAATACATACATTTAAATATTCATTTTAGAACTCAATTTAGCTCAAAACTCTATTTTTATGAGAAAGAATTTAAGTGACTTGATTGCAATGGTTTACTAGGAATGCCTGATCTTAGAGCTCTCAAAAATTCAGGGCTCTTCTGGGCACTGCCAAGCACAGCTTGAGAGAAGAGAGAGCACAAACCTGTTCTGGGCTCATGTAGAGTTTGGTCCCTACTTGTCCTGTGTGTCTGGCATAAGCTGGCATTGGGGTCAGAACTGATTCCTCCTCCTCATCTTGGTCCATAGCAGTCACCAGTCCAAAATCCCCAACCTTTACTATGTCATCCATTGTGAAAAATATATTGGAAGGCTGAGAAAACAAAGAGGTGAAAAGAAAAAGTAAGTAACAAACAGATGTCTGTGTTTCAGTGGTTATAGCACTTGGTTCTAACTCAAAGCTGTCAAAGCTAAAAACAATCATTAAAAAGCTGAAGAACAGCAGTTAAGAATTGTAACTATTCAGATAAAAGGAATTTCTCCTGCATTAACCACTGTCTCTTCCTGAGGCTCAGACTGCTCATTTCTTGTCACTCAGCAGAGGTTCACCAGCAGCACACAGCTCTGCTGAGGAACACACACAGAGCCAACACTGCTGGGAACAGCACAGGTAAGTGATCCAGGCCACACTGACACTTGCACACCACACGCTGCAGCTCCTTCTCCTGTGCTTTTGTATTTTAATCCCTAAATGCTAGAGTAGTTTGCTGTATTACTAACCAGCCCACAGCACATCATCCCAGTGTTAAATTACAGATACAGTGGGAACAAGGTCTGCTTTTCAGTGTAATGTGCAGTTTAACATAGAACAGCTGTTTGCATAACAGAACTAAAAAGTTTATTTTTGATAGAAGCTTAAGAACTTTGCAATTCATAGAGGCAGCAATAGTGATGATCTGGCTTAACTCTCCTTTAGCTTGTTTGCCCACACCTCCATCCCTGGCTTAGCCTACTGATAAAAGAGGCTGGAACAGAGCTGTCCCTTGGCCAATGGTGCACATCCAAGACAGTTTTTCAAGAAATTTGCTTCCTGCCTGATAGAACAGCACCCACCAAAAGAATGATTATTCCCTTGAAATAAAACCACTCCAGGTGGGTTACAAATACAGAGTTTGGGGATGAGAACAGACTGATCCTGCAAGGGGAAGGAAGCAGCAGGATGATGTACAGGGCCAAGCTGTACAGCAGGTGGTGCTGGGCAAGCTCCTCTCAGCTCCTGGGCCCTCAAGGCTGGGAGAACATGGTCTGTGCTCTGCTGACATCAGCCCTGCAGCAGGAGCAGGCACACAGATAGAGGGCAATATTTTCCCACAAGATAAAGGACCATATTTCAAAGTCCACCTGACTTCCTCAGTTAAAGACAAACACACTGAGTGCTCAAGAAACAAGGCAGAGAAAAGGATTCTTTTCTGAGGGAAGCCCTAGAGAAACAGTTCCACAGTGCCCACACCCTGCCTGTGCCTTCTGAGGCAGGTCTTATCCCCCACTGTATTTCCCTGTAACGAGTGTCCAGCCCTTTGGAGTCACAGTGCATTCAGGGCACAAAAGCCACTGCCCTGTAAATCCACAGTGCCTCCAGGCTCTGGCTGAAGCATTTACAGAGCACCCACCCTCAGTGCACACCTACATGATCAGAAGTCTTGATACGAGAATTTTAATGCTCAAGGAACAAACATCTCCATTAGGAGTTTCTATCCCATTGCCTTGATCTCCATTCTCCTCCTACAAACAAGGCAAGACTTGTCTTCTTCCTGGGGAAAAACTCCTCATAACAAAGTTTATTTTAATACTTCTCTGGCTGGACTCTGACTGTCTCTGAACAGGCTTGCACATAGTTTCTACAAATAAGGGGAATGGACTCTCTGCTATTGCAAAATGCCAGCAAAAAGAAACCATCAAGATCAGATTTGGGAGGAGAAAAAGTCTAAGGAAGAAGCACACAGTTTTGATTTAAATCATAAGCAGAGTACAATCAACTATAACCACCCTCTAGTTTGGTTATCTTGCCACCTGCACAAAGAAATTTCTCTCCATATTCTTCAGTCAGAATAAGAATTCTCATTTTTTCACATGAATAAACTTCTCATACATCTGGAATACTCTGTTTAATTCAATTAATGCTGCAAAATGTATCCAAGACTGTTCTTGCAGTTCTGTGAAACTGATAATTTCTTTTGAGCTGCCAAGCATGACCGACAGTTTATCCTAGGAATAACAGTAAATTCACTTGACAGGCACACTTTTGTTTCTGCACTTCATTTTCTTCAAAAGAATTTGAACTCTGACCTCTTCACTTGCCCACATAAATTCCTGCCATGTTGACATTGCAGTATCCCTGATTAGCAGGAGCCTAATTAATGCACTTTAATGTGCACTGGTAATTTACATATTTAGATTACTTCTTGGATCTTTTAATTTGCCCTTATAGAAATTTATTTTCACACAGATCTACCAGCTTTTGTTGGTGCCAATGGGAGCAAGAACTGGCCTCTGCTATCACTGAGCTCTGCCTGCAGCCAAGCCAAGCAGCTTTGCAGGTTATTGTGCTGGCACCAACTCAGGACTGCATGACCAACCTCTGGACAAATTACAAAATTAGATGAGATCTCCTCCTAGGAGCTTCTGAAAAGTAGAGAAAATAATTAAATAAATAGTTTGGCTGTTGTTTTGACCAAATTAACACATAACAGACAAATAAGCTTTGGGATCCAAGAATAACACCTATACAAGCATAGAAAGTTTCCTGAAGGAGGAAGGTGTTCATCCAGGGAGATTGTTTCCAAGTTGGTTATACCAAGTAAACAAAATTAAATCTCTTGTTCAAACTGCTGCCAGCACTGAACTTTTAAGATGTTCCAACAAAACACTCCACACCTGATTAAGACTAATACAGTTTTAGGAGATCTACATAAGGTTTACTGAACAGTGAGCCCAGTGAAGACTGCAGAGGGCTACACCTGACAGTATTGTTAAGAAAGGTTATTAATTAACATGTCTAGCAACATATTAGTACAGGGATTTAATTACTTTTATGGTCAGTTTCTCAAGCACTAAAGATTTGTCAGATAAATGGTTCAAGGTAATTGCCTTATGCTGATGGGAAAAGAAAACACTTGGAAGGGCTGTTAGAGTTTTTCTAACTCTGACATATCCTTTAGGGATTATTTAATTTGAACCTCCTTTTCCTGCCACTTCTGACATGGCATTTTTTAGCTTTTGCTTCTGCTGATGCCAAATTACCATCTGAGAAGCCACAATCATTTCAGTAATCACTCCACTGAGATGGGCTACTAATGCCTCCTCAAACAAGCAGAGAGAAACATAACTGTCCACATTTGGCAAAAGGGATCCATTTCTCAGAGCTAGGCCTAATAAAACTAACTTTGGCTGGGCTCTTCAGTTAAATTTATTTATTTGGTAACACATACTGACACTTCCAGTGCTTTAAGTTACAGCAAAATCAGGCACTAGCATGGGAGGACCATGAACAAAATGAAAGAAAAGGCAGAAGTTACTCCTGACTTCAGCTGCACTAAACAAACACCAGAGGTGCAAACCACCTTTCCCAGCCCTCCCTGTGTGGATGCTATGAGACATTAAAATACTGTGAATCCTTCAGAAAGCTTCACTGTCATAGCTGGCACTGGCTCACAATTCTGCTCCAGGACAGTTTACATTTCAATCCCAGAGAAACATTGCTTAATTTTTACTTTCTCCAACCAAGAGTTACACTGCTCCTTTTAGGCTGCATTGCTATAGAAAGAAGGAAAATACCAGAACTAGAATCACAGAATTATTTAGGTTGGAAAAGACTTTTAAGATCAAGTCCAACTGCAAGCTCCACACTGCCAATTATCTGCTTCACTTGAAATAGTAGAACAGGATCCAAAATAGCTTTGTCACACAGCTCAGCACTGAACAACCCTGTACAAAGAACATGAATTCAAAATACCCCAGGACAAATGCCACTGATCTGTGCCAGGTACAAGAAGTCTTGCTGTAACAAAGACTTTAATTGCAGTAACAAGTGATGAATATTTATTTCCTGGAGCACTGCACCTCCAGATTATTGAACAGACATTAATTCAGCTTTTTTAACAGCCATGCTGAGGTCACTGAGAGGAGTCAGCTATTTTGGCAGGCTTTGCCTGCAGCGCCACATTCCTCCCACATACAGCAACCTATGGATACAAACCTTGAGATCCCTGTGCATTAATCCTTTGCTGTGCAGGAAGTCAACAGCTTCAGCAATCTGCAGAAAGATCTGCAGACACTCTGTCCTTTCCCTCTCCTCTATGGTGCATCTCCTGCTCATCCAGTCTTTGAGGTTCTCCTTCCTGCACAGCTGCATCTGGATGTACAGATACACCTTTGGAGAGGTGGGCTTCACTTTTTCTGCAGTGTTTTTAGAAAGGTCCAGGCTTAAACTCGTTGGCCTCGGAGGAGAAACAGAGAGGGGACTTCCTGAAGCAGATTTCTTGTTATCAGATTCCTTTGTACTTTTCCCTTTATCCTCAGAAGGACTCTCATTATGTGAAACATCAACTTTCTCTTCCTTACTGGAGGCATTTCCACAGCCAGAATCCTCAAACACAATAGAGGAGGAGGTCCCTTCCTTCAGATGTACAACAGGAACAGCTGAAGGACAAATTTCCAAGGAGTGTCCCAGCTCATTACTGTTGATAGTGCTGTCTTCTACATCACAGCCTGTAAGGACACTGTCCTGAAGGTTTAACAGGGGATCTTCTGAGTGCTGCAAATCCTTGTTGTCTGTGTCAGAAAACTCCAGAGGAGAAAACTGGCTTCCAGATGAATCTGACTGACCACAGGGTATCCCCACAGACCTCACCCTCTCTGATGAAGCTGCAGTAACTTCAATGTGCTCCTCTGTTGAAAATGGCTCTGTTGTGATCTTAAATGATGGGACATCCATTGGGCTGGGAGAACTGAGTGGCCAATCAGTGCTGGAAGGCAAAGAGAGATCAATACTAGAGAAATTGTAGTAGATTCCAATCATTTCACTAGAAATGCACTTCTGAAAGCCCAGAATTTAACAACTGCTACCCCTGACACCTGCATCACACTGCAACAAGGAGTGACTACCCAATGTGGGAATCACCAATAACCAGCATTTAGCATCTGTGTCTTAGCAAGGATAAGGTTTTCTCATTGAGACAAAAGTGCTGATAAAGGAATATTTAACAAGCTCTTCTGCCTGGATTCCTAATGTGCAATCAGGCTCATCTTCAGTTTGAAAAAATCCAGCCCTTTGGAACAGGCACTGCAAGGACTATTTAAAGTGCCTTGGAAGAATTACAGCTGTGAAATGTTAATTTGATGCCTGAAATATAAAGGTCGCTGTATTCTAAAAATTGTGAGGCATGTTCAGTTGTTATTATGAAACCACCCAGCAGTCTTGTATTAGGCCTCATTCTGTAAATGCCAGCATACACCCACTTTTCCCTCTCTCTTCACGTTCTCTCCTTTATCTACTTTTTCATTTTTAACCTACTTCTATATCAAGCTTCACAAATCCTCAGTCTGATTATCCCTCATGTATTTCTAGTGAAATAAATTTATTTAATTCTTGGAGTACTGTATCAGGTCCATTTAACTCAAGTCAATGAAGAGGAAGAAAACAGTAGAAAGGAACAAAGAAGGCAGATATGCCAAAGTTTGCAAATGAATCACAGCAGCAATGTTCCAACCTTCCAAACACTGCAAGGTTCAGCTACACAAGCTCAACTAAGAACCACATAATGTTTCCTAAGCTGAAAGAAGGACTTTAACACAAGAGAGGACCCATAAATCAAGAACTTTATACCGAAGTGTGATATATTTTTATCTGCTCATTTGAAAAGTTGGCAGGCTAAGTAACAACCATCTCTCTTCTAGATAGTCTCTCCATGCTCCTGCATCCTCTACCAGTTTTCTAGTTCTCCTGACATACAATCTCAAATTCGTTGTTAAAAAGAGCCCCATGAGTTACCTTTCATCTTTCAGCCACTGCTCATCCATCTTTTCCTGCCATCTCTCAGGGGGAGCTTCCAGCCATGCATTGAAATACCGAACAATCCCTGGGTGCTCGAGCTTCGCCAGAGCCTTGACCTCCCTCATCACCTTCTCACGAGCCAGCTCCCTGTGGTTTGGGGGAGGAGAAAAACAGACATGGTCACAAAATGCAACAGCACAGCACAAACCTTTCTGCAAAGGAATTTAATCAAAGCTGCCCCAGTGTACACCAGGCCAGCAGCATTGCTTTTCACATCAAAACTAAAATGTGTCTTAAATTCCCCAGAGTAACTCCTTTAGCTTAGAAGCGTGGAGCAGCAGAATGTGCTCATAATGGCTCAATATTTAGTCTTCCCTTTTCACATAACTACAGGCAGCAAAAACAAGAAGAAATTCATCTTCCTCTTAACTGTTCTCAAGAATAGAAAAAAGATTTTAAAGAGCAACATTCTACAGGGATTTAGAAGACACTGACAGACAAGACAGACAGCAATACCTTAGTATTTGTTTTTTAACTGGCAATAGGTAAGGAGGTTGCATAAGGACTATTTCTGTTCTGTGGACAGGAAAGCAGGCAGCCTCCTGCCTTACTGAAGGAATTTATCTCTCTTCATAAGATCAAATAAAGTCTGATGGTTCTATTTAATAGCTTTGAATATTCTTGGAAAAGACAAATTTTGGCTACCTTAAGTTTCTGAACAAAACCTTTAATCTTAAATAGTTATGCTTATTTAATACATTCAACAAAATAGTAATTCTAGATTTCATAGCTTTACCCCCTCCCTCTGGCTGTTCTAACTTGAGATTTTCAGCAGCAGTGTCTCCCATCTCCCACTAAAAGAAGTGCTGCAAGCTCTGGGTGGGGTAATCCAGCAGCATGGCTTGACCACCTATGACCTGAGAGAAAAGGAAGGGGTGGTGGGACCAGAAAATGAAACAAATGGGCAAATGGAGTCAAAAAAGGAGGTGAGGGAGAGAGAAAAGAAAGAGGAGATGGAGCAGAAAGGTAAGGAGAGGAAGGAGAGAAGCACGTTAACAGCACTACAGTAACTGGTCCTGTTAGCAAAGGCTCCATTCACCAAGGAAATCCCTGTGGAGCAGCATCCCCACAAAGGGATCTGCAGTGGGAGTGTTTGAGCCAAGCAGGTCAGCTCTGCTGGGACTGCACATGCCAAATTCTCTGTGCCAACACAGACACCCCCTGTTAGAAGGGTGTCATGCACCCTAATGAACGGTCTGGGAAAGGAGCTCAGGAGCAGATGGCTCTGTGTAGGATGGGATCCCACCATTCATTCATCATTCCCAACAAATCCATTCCCAACAAGTACCTGTTGGGCAATCGGATCCTCTTGATGGCATAGTTGCAGTCATCTACTTTATTTCTGGCTTCAAAAACCACTCCAAAACCTCCACGACCCAGACACTGGATTGGTTCAAAATCTGTCAGGTATCTGGGAAGAGAGGGGTGTGAGGAAGGGACAGAAGAAGGGAGGATAGAGGAGAAGAATGCATTAGTACAGACAGAAAACCAAAGTCATTTATGACCACAACTAAAGTAGTTTTGTACAGGAAAAACATGTGCAGAATTTCTTCTTTTTCCCAGCTCACCCACTGTGAGCAATTCCCTATCTGTGAAATGGACAGTTGCTAAATGTGTATTTATGCAGAGCCTTTCACAGGCCAGCAGGATCCATTCTGCATGCACTGGACAAACTGGAGAGGTTTTCAGAATACCAGGCTGCATGCCTGCTGGATCCTGAGTATACAGCCCATGTTTCTATTTTCTAAATCATGATTTGCCTTTAACCCTACCCCAAGTAACTGTTTCTGCAACTAGTCCTTCTAGTTCTGATGTTTTTCCCTCTTCACCACAAATCAATTAATGCAAAACCAGCAGAATATCCCATCCAAAACATCACTGTTCTTATATATCACTACTTTTCTTACTCTTCCTCATTTTAAACACTCCAGTTCTTACATTCATTGAGTTACAAATGTACAGGAAATGGTCACATTTGCTATGGAGCATAATGGCATGTCCCTATTAAGCCTTCTGTCTTAACCAACTCCTTTGTAAAACCAATAAAGGTTTTATTTCAAGTTTAGACTGTTTATTCTGCAGAGTACATGAGATGTCATCTGCTTCCATCTGCAGCTGCCTTTCTCTGCCTTACACCATAAACACAGGAACAGATGGAGTAAACACTGATTAAGACCTACAAGGATCAATCTCCCATTCTGCTTATCAGCAAGAAGTATGAGAGCAATACTTCTGATCACATGTAACCTGTTGACTCTCTGGAATTTCTGAGACTAATCATAACTGCAATCTCCCACGAGTAATGGGGTCACAGAGTCCTTTGAGCCAGTTGCTGATTGTCCTGGGAAGTCAGAGGACTGGGAGTTCCTAGGTAAGAACAGGTGAACACCTACTCTTCCTATCTCCAGACAGCATTAGTAGCCACACTGATTAAACACCCTGTTTATGTTGTGTTGAACAGACCTCACCTTGACACATATCCAGAGTTCTTGGCATCACTCCAGCTGTTGTCTTTAATGTCTCCACAAGTGGGCTCATACTTACAATCAGTCTGACACTGTGTTTCAGACTCCTTCCGCAGCTAACAAGGATTTCCAAAACAAGAACAAAACAAACAAACAAACAAAATCAACTCCTTGAGTGCCTGAGCCTGGTTTGTACCCCAGATATGGCATTAAATAAATATCTCCAGATACGTCAGAAGCAGTCTAATCTGCTTGCTGAAGCAGTTAAGCAAATTGTATGTGGCAGCTGGCAGCCTTCACACACAGATCAAACAATAAATTTAGGCTTTTGATTTGGTTATCCCATTAGTTATTAACTTATTAATATTACTCATTGCAGAGCCCAAACTGAAAGCAACAGCTAAAAGAATTCCTTCTGTATTTGGGATTCTGAAAAAAATTACTCTGACTCTGCAAATTACTCTGATTCTGCACAAACTTACTCTGCTGTAAGGGTGGGGGTGGAAGAGTTTGCGCACAATGAAGGTGGTGGCCACGATACAGAACAAAATGGTGCCAACAATCTCCTTCCACCAGTGCAGCAGCAGAACAGGATCCTTCTTGCGAATGTTCTTGTAACTCGTGTCGTCAAAAAACCGAACTGTGATCTGGTTGCTGCGCTTGTTTCTCTCCCTCTTGTAGTAGGGTAAGTAATAACCATTATCTGTGTGTAAAACACACAGAGAGAACACAGAGTTACCTGCAGGTGCCTACAAAACAACCCTGCCTTCTCATTAACAGGTCTCCTCAACAGATGTGACATGGAGTGCTTTTATTTCCATGATTTAAATAGCACATAAGCAAATTCAGTTAATTACGGTTGTGGACAGCAACCAGGTCTCCCTAGCTTTAAATCAGAATATCTTCCATATGGAAAACTTGTGACAACCATCCTGAGTCTCCAGCACTGCCAGTAAATTCTGGAAAAAGTAATTCCCAAGGTTCTTCCACTCCAAACAACTCTCAGCGGCAACAGCAGCACACACAACAGCTCTCCAGTGGCAATTCCTGGTACTCTGTCGTACCTACAATGCAATCTGGAAACTCTACTTTGGGCAATAATTTTCTAGTTCATTAAATATTTTTTAAAATACACATATTTAAGGTCTAACCAATGGTCATTTATTGAAATTCCCAGATAATAAAAACTGGGTGTTTGAAACACTTCAAAGTCTGGAACTTCACCTACCATATGGGTACTGCAGAACTGAGAGTGCTCCGTTGCTGTATTCCTCATGAGAATACTTGTCATTGCTGAGACACTTATCAAACTCATCAGAGCCCACCAACACTGGGGTCCTGGAAGGGGACTCTAAGCACAGAAAAGACAAAATTCTCTGAGCTTCATTTCAAGAACAGACTGCTATTTCTGCAGAGTATACAAAATGTCAGTTGTTTGTAAAATTCTGTTCTCACGTTAATTTAAAGAGAACTCAAATTGCATAATATTACAAAATGCCTCTGGAATCAGGTAATGAGAAGTAAATTTCATAGAAGGAAACATTAAGAAAGGTACTTTAAGGTAACAGTTACTTAGTAATTCTCCCCCTTGACAAGTCAATTCACGCATATTCACATCACTGCAAAAAACTTCTTCCTCTTTTTGCTGAAAAATTTGATTTAAAAGACCCAACATTTAATTACTAACAAAGACCCTGTCAAATCCATAGTAAAAGAAAACTGACATTAAATATTTGATATTTGATTAGAAAAAAATAAACACTTAATAAAGCACAGAGATACTCCTGAAGTAGTTTACAGTTGGAAACATCAGACTAGTTTGAAACATACTGGAAAGCAGAAAGATGCCCTGTCTTTTCTGAGCTAAGGGAATAAATTCAACTCTGAATTGTTACTCACGGATTAAAGGTTTCCATTTGATTTTGGGAAGAGGAATAATTGCATTATCATTCCTGGATTCCAGAGCCTTTGGGTTGGTTGGGAATTTCTCATAAATTCTGACTGATGATTGAAGATACAGCTGGCCCCTGAACATACCTAAGTAATAAAGAGGGAAGTGTATTAGTATTTAGATTTGGTTTTCTTCAGCCATGGAATAAAACTGCCTAGTCAAAACACGTGGTTAACAACATTTCTGAAAATATTCCTTCTTATTCTGAGAACCTGAGATACTGACTGTGATTGCTAAACTGGATGAATTCAAGTAATATTTTCCCTCTGCTCTAGGAAAGCAAGAGTTCAGAACATCTCACTTATACTGCTGGAAAGCTGGTGCTACAGGAAAATGCCAGACATTTTTAAGAGCTATAAATGAGTTTGGGATTTGCAGAAGTAAGAGCTCATTCAAACTGCCTACCCTTGTTAATGCTGCACAAAACAGCCACTACCAGGAAGGCTGTAACTTCTTCCTAGTGTTATTCTTTATCTGTTATTCTAACCATTAACTGCAAAGCTACAAGGTGCAAAGACTTAGAGAAAAAGGCTTAAGGCAAACCAAGTCTTAGGAAACTAAAGCACATTTACCTCCCAGAGACAGACAGCTGAGGAGGAGGCTCTGCAGCCACTCTATTTCAAACTGTCACACACCTCATCCAATGGATCCTGACAGCTGGATGAAAACTAAGCCATGTAAAATCTTATCTGAATTTTCTTCACAGTATGTTACTGCAATCAGTGCACAAATTAATGGGCAGGAAGGCTGTTTTATTAGCTGCCAACCTGTCTTATAAAGTTTCAAGACTTTTAGTCATCTCCAATGTACTGAAACTACAAAGCAACAAACATTTCAGAATCAAGATGGAAAAGAGATATGGGTTTGAAACCTACCAGTACAAAAAGATTTGCTTTACTACAGCCTCAACAGAGAAATGAGTAATGTTTACTACAGAAAATGCTGCACTTGGTGTCTCACCCAAATAGACACTGGATTCTGTGGCCCCTCTGGCAGCTTCCACAAGATCTTCTTCATCCTCTGGTACCTCATTATTTGCTGTGTAACTTGTGTCATCAAACAGACTGATTGGAATTACTTTGCCATCCTTAAGCAGCCATGCAGAAGCAATTGGAGTGCAAAACTGAAGAGGAGAGAGGTAATTGGAAAATGAATTTTGTATTAATGAGCTATTAAATAAGAATAAAAACCAAAGTGCTTAAATTTCTTGTTTAAATTTTTGTAACAGATGCAGCAGCTCAAAGTCAGAACTTCAGTTAAAAAATTACAAGCAGATGTGTGCTCCTTTACAAAGACAGTGCCTGAAACCAAAGATGAAAGGCATCTTCAAAACATCTACTTTTGTGATATTTAATATTCTCTTTCCCCCTACCTGGTATTCCCATTCCAGATGTCCTCCTCGTCTGTTAAAAGCCATCACCTTCCAGTCAGCCACAGAGACCTTTATCACTGTGTCTTTCATCATAGCTTCCTGCTCATCCACCTCTGAAATAATTTTTGTTTCTTCTTTGTTCATAGCTGATTTAAAATCACTCTCAATGTATCCTGCTCTAGTTTCAATATCTGGGACATAGCGCAGCTCAAAGTGACCAACACTGAAATTCCACCTCAAAGAAAAAGAGAAAACCTTTGTAGAAACAGCTTTTATACTCCAAGGAAGTCCCGAGTGCCCTGTGCAGAAGATTTCTAAACTGAATTACCTGAATTTGGCCCATATTTTCACAGTAAACTCACAGAGTGTCAAATGAACCAAACTGTACCAGGAGGGGAGTGCTAATCCAGAACACAAATCAAATATTTGAGAAATATTCTCCAACATGATGGGTGAACTGAGAAAAAAACTGGTAAAGCAGGGGCCAATGGCACTAAAGGTTTAGTGTATGAAGGGGAAAACTAAAATCATTAAGTACTAGAGCTAGGTCTGCCTATTAAGAAAACATTCTGCAGCTGATGAAAGCAGCAAGTACAAAGCTGTTAGGAAGCAGCATTCCAACAAACCATTTTTCTCTTCACTAATTAAGTGGATTTAACTGGAAACATAAGATTTTTCAAACTGGAAAAGGGACTGTGATTTTTTTTGTTTAACCCCACATACAACCGAACACAGATCCCTTGAAACCAGGACTGCTCATGTCCCATAGGTTAACACCAAAAAAAGACAAATGTATAATGAAATGTGTAAGGAGCAGTTTTCTTGCACAGCAAAAAACTCTTCAATTCTTATAAACCTACAAAGATACAGACAGGAAAAGGGTGGCATGTTTGGACAGCATGAAGGGGTAAATATTTCTTGAACAGTATATTTGGTTGCCTAAAGCTTCTTATCAGTCTGGCAACCACCAGGAACCCAAACTGGCTCTTTAAAGAATTTACACCCTTATGGTAAGAGTTTGGCATATTTTATACACTCAGTTGATTTATTAAAGGCAAAACTTTTTTTGCTCTGGATTAAACCCCAGATGTTTCCTACCCATTCCGTGTCACCAGGAAAGCACCTCTGGTTCTCACCACAAAGACAGGAGGATTCTGGGACACAAGACTAAATACTATGGTTTTGACATACCTCTCCTGGCTAATATCTGTCTCCAAGAAACACAGAAACCAAGATTTATCCTCTCAGACATCTGATCTGTTACTGAGTTCTCATTAGGCTCTCTCAGATAGGCTACAAATTCACAACTTGTCACATCCTGCTGCAAACAGAAGAGGGAGCAGGGGAACAGGGAATGACTGATTCTCCACTATGTTGCTGGGCAGTTACTTGTATCTATGTACAGAACCCATCTATTTAAGTCTGTTTTCTGAAGTGGGTTTGGGTTTTTTTTCCAGAAAATACGTGTTTGTAATTTTACAGAAATTTTGATGTATTAAAACTTCAATATGACAGCGTTAGAAAAATCACAGATTGAATCAGTTTCTCAGAAAGAACAGACCACCTACATTATGGAATGAAAACATAAATTTAAGAATGGATTAAAATATCAACTTAAAATGAAAAGGCATCATGTATAACCTCCCTCCCCAGCGACAGTTACCATTAGTAGGTAAAGAATCTTGAAGTGAGTAGATAATAAGAAGACTTTTAAACTCTCTTCTTGTACAAAAGCAGCAGTTAGAACAAACATTACAGTGACATTTGCCCTGTGCAGTGCAGCAGTGACAAACTTTCCTGAGGTGTGTCACCCTGTTCTTCTAAAGTTTTTCTAATCCTTCTGATGTTTACATTTTTGTAATGGAGCTTCTCACACACTTTTCATGTAAATAATGATTGCTTTGCAGCCCTTTCTGGAGGAAGAGAGAATTAATGGACTGTTGGTTTGACCAGTGTGGTTGCAGAGGTGGCAATTTCATTCTCCAATCATGGTTACCTTTGGAATTCTATAAATATCAGAGTTGAAAAACAAACGTGCTCTTTTTGCCTTAAACACCTCAGAGCACGAGCGTTGTTCCTTTTGCGTCGCTCATTTCGTGTCCTACTGCGACAGAGCTGAGCAAGGACGAGGGAGGCAATGTGACCTGACTCCCATCTTTTCTGCCTCCCCACCTCCACAGGAGTGCCCTGAGCAGGTCACACTCACTTCTCGTTGCCGCTGCGCGGCCCCACAGCCCGGACGGTTTTCTGGGTGCGGTGCAGCAGCAGCGTCTCCTCCTGCTCGCTCTCCTCATCGTCCCAGCGGCGGCAGCCCACGGCCGAGCAGATGTACTTCACCTGAGGGACGAGGCAGGCTCACATGTGAGGCTTCAAAACAAACACCATCAACAGCAGCACTCAAATCTAACAACCCTTACAGCCTGCTCTTGGCAGGCAGGCAATTTGGAACTCCGTGACTTTAGATGTTTGGCTGGAGGGATGTCAAAAAGCCTGGTTTAAGAGATAACGGCTTTTCAGAACAAAAACTTTCAAAGGATTCTGGAAAGTTTACAGTCTGTGGTATTTTGACTACCATTTGACTATATTTTGCATGTACTTCTAACAAAAAGAATTCTGAGCTCTATCTTTCTCCACGATTTCTGTGGACATCAAAAGAACATTCCTGAAAGACCCACAGCATAATTCTGCTTTCATGTCATATTTCATATCTCAGCATAACTCTATCAGCTTCAAATGAAGTACTATTGATTTATATAAAATACCACAAAGCCCCCCCCCCTTGTCTTTTCAGTTATCAAAAGGAGAAGAAAACCTCAATAAACTCTCACAGTCACAGTTTCCAACAGTGCCAATCTCAAACAGAACTTGCATTATATGGGCAATGCCAGAGAGATAAAACTGCCCAAACTCTTAGGAAGGAGAGTCAGGCACTGTTTCCTCTAAGAGGCAGCTTTGCTACTGTGAGCACAAGCCAGGAATCAAAACAGAAATGAAACTTTCCTCTTCTGAGCACTGGAGGAGGAGGAAGAGCCTGTTAGTGCACAGAGCCCTCTGCTACCAGTGAGGAAACTAAAAGGAATTCGTGAACTCTGGTTTGGGGTCTGTGCTCTTTATCATTAGTGATGATTCCACACCACACCACAGAAGTGTTCCACATTAAAATGTATGGTGAAAATTAAAAAAAAACCAAGAAACCACCCTGATTTTGTTGAAAACAAACACTAGGAACTTTATTTTTTTTAACTGAATCTATTTTTAACTTGTTTTAAAATGCAATGTTTCTGAATTATCAAATGTCTGTTCTTCACTACACAAAGTATTTACAAGCACTTTAATGACATCTGTCATTTAACTTCACTTTGAAATAAGACTTTATAAGGAGTAGAACTGATAGTAAGCACCCTGACAACAACTAAAAGTCCTTAACTTTTGCATATGTTGAATTTTTTCTGTTCTCAGTAGTTTTGAAAATCTGAAATTAGTTTTAAAAAAGGTGTCACCTAAAGCATTAATTGATCCACAGTGAGCTGAACTGCAAAGTCTCCTTCAAACAGAGCCAGATGATGAAGTTGAAGACCTCCCACAGAAAGGGGTCATCCCTCTTATCCTCTCACTACTGGTGACAAAACTCCCGTCCCTTCCCTTGGGCTGGCTCTTGCACTCCCTGATCCCCTGCTACAGCTAACCCAGCACAAAACAAATCCAGTCAAAAGTGAGCAGTGCTCTGCTGGGTTAGCAAACAGTGAGACAAGGGTCAAAGGCAGCACAGGGGCAGAGCAGGAGCTCCCAGGCAGGAGGAGATTGCAGGGCCATGCCACTGCTGCAGCCCACGAGGCTCAGGCTCTCCCTTTTGTGCCCTGCACTTAAACTCCTGAGCTGCACCACAGCTAAACCTCAGCAGTTACCTGTCTGCAAGGCACAGCTCAAACCACACAGCCACAAAACACCTTTCCAGGCTCTTACCTTCCCTGAATAGGAGCTCAGCCCATAGGTGGTCAGAGACTTCCCCCCAACCAGGACAACGTCCTCGCCGAATTTGTAGGATGACTCGAGCAGAGACTCCACCGTGAAGGGAACGGCCTCCATGCTGCCCCGATCCCGATCCCACTGGAACAGGTCCCCATCCAAGGAAGGGATAATGATCTTGTTTCCAAACACCTGAAGTAAGTGAATTCAAGGTTAGCTGTTGTTTTTTTATGTTTTTCGAAGCCTTCTGATGTTTACATTCTTATAACGAACTTTCTTACGCACTTTATGTAAAAAACTTATTGTTTTGTGTTTTTTATAGAGGAGGAAAAATTTGATGAACTATTGGTTTGTCCAGTGTCATTGGAGAAGTAGCACTGTCATCCTCCAATCCACTGTCACTTTTAAAAATCTATAAATATTAGAGTCAGAAATTAAACATCCTCTATTTTACCTTAAAAAGTTGCATGTCCACATTGTTTTATTTCATGTCCTACAGCAACAGTTAGCTATGATTTAACCATAATTTTAATTATTTATGACCGTAATTTAAAAGCACACAGACCACAAATGGCAACAGAAATGCTGTGTAAGCAAGGCTAGTGTGTTATGCTCCAGTGTCCCAATGGTTTTGTATCTCAGAGTCCTATTGGTTTTATATCTCAGCATCCTATTTTTCAAAGTTATAAGTGAAGACAGAAAACTTTCAGGCATTCAAATCAAACCCATGTTTCTCTATTCTTAGTTTAAAAACAGTTCAGTGTGTGACACTTCTTCAAAGCATTTGAAAGCTCGATGAGTTGACAGGTTTCATCCAAAACTGCAGAAAACATGATGTGAGTTGAAGCATTCTCCAAGAGACAGGCACTGGTTAAAGTGCAAAGTTTTGCAGATTATTTGGGATAGTTTCAAAATAGAGTAATTTTGAAAGTACAACTGAGGCTGTTTTCATGATTAATGTCTAGTTCAGAATATCCGACTTTCTGTAAAGAACAGAGAGAGCAATTATCACTGAGATCAGAGCTCACATTTTCACCTTTGCCTCTGCAGACAGTTAAATCTGACTTCTCCTTGGAATTTCCTATCTTTAAGCACGTTGTTCCTTTAAAAATTGCCTGGCTTTTCCCTAAAAACACAAGTAAGGAAAAAAATCTTCACTGGGATCCAGTATTTCACCCATTACAGAGAGATTTTGAAGAAGATCCTAGTTCAGAGGCATGAGTCACTGTCAGTGAGTACTGAGGGACTTATTAAGAAACTCATTATCAGCATGATGGACCATAACTAATGCTGTGGAGCCACAGAGGCTGTGCCCATCAAGAACACTGAGAAACTGTAATCCACATAATCTTAGCTTCTGAGGATATGGATTAACATGGGAGCTTTTACTGCTATTTCAGAACCTCTGTCCATTTGGGCAATATCCTACAACATAATTACATTAATTTGAATACTTGACACATTAGGAATTCTTTTAAAGACTGCTTCTGGTACATGTGTATTAGTCACTTGGAAAAAAACCATTCCTGCTCAGACTCCAAGGCACAGATGTGTATTACAAAGTGGTACAAAAGATGCAGGAAGGTTTCTTCTTGTTAATATTTCTGGAGCTACTGTGAGGATGTGAAACCACATCTTCTGCATGACTCAAATTCTATGTAACATGGAATTTTTATTCCTCTAACTGGGTCAGAATCGAGCAAACAGCATTAAGGAAAGCTGGGATTCACCTGAACAGGGAGGGAAAGACAGATGTTGTAGATGTGTGCCTGACATGAGCAGTATCTCCTCATACACTGTTCCACACAGCTCATTTCCAGAGAAAATTCAGGTGAGTTACCCCACAGTGCTGGTATTTAAGGTCCCTAAAGGATCCAACACCAAAGCTTTCCAGCTTTGAAAAGCCTCATGATGAGAGACAATGGAAATAAAAACTCCTCTCAGGAGCACAATGTGTAATTGAAGAGATGATAAAAATAAGCTCCTGAGATTAGCCGTGAAGCTCTTACAAAGCAAAACTAGGGGTGTTCTTGCCCTCTCAGAGATTTACCTTATGGCAATAAAGGCCAAACCTCCTGAAAAGACACTGCACGTGACACACAAATGTTGCATTATGGTCTGCCATTGGGGAGGAAAAATAAACACACACAGCTCTATACACACACACAGAAATAAACCCACAAAAAAGGAGATATTCCATGAGGAGTGGGGCATGCCATTTGTAGAGATCACCTGACTGGTGGACACATAAAGTAAACAAGGTTTATATAAACATTCATATTCAAGAGCAATCTTGCAGTCTTGAGAAACAAGAGACTGAGATGATTTGGAAAACACATTTTTAAAACCAAACTGCCAGTGCCAAAATTGCAGCTGTAACCATGCTGGAAGTACCTTGTTAAAACTCTGTTCAACACAGAGGAGTAATGCCACAAAACGTTTCTGTAATATATTCCTTCAGAAGCCCATAATAATTCTGATGACAACTTTTAGCCTGTGCAGCTGTTCCTTTGCATTAACAAATCCTCTGAATGCATCTGCACATGATCCACACACATGCAAGCAGTCTGAAAGGCCAGGCAGCATGAGATACTCTGCTCCAGGGGCTGGAGACCGTTCCATGGTTTGTGAAGAATGCAGACAGTGCTGTAAACTGCCCAGGAATTGCTGCTGAGCAAGGAAGACTGTCTGTGGGAAAGCCCTGGGGACAGTGTGACACATGTCACCTTAAGTGCCTGCCCTGTCCCAAGGCTCTCACTCCAGGGCCCGGGTAGGAAATTTTCCTCCAGCAAACAACACAGACACATTGGCCATTTCTAGGAACCACGCCCGAATTTCCAAGGTGCATGAAGCTGACTCAGCAGCACACACCCAAAATATGGACCAAATCAGGTTATGGCTTTGAGAATTCCCTGACAGTGGCTCTCTGCTCAAGTGTTGAAGCCTCAGTCCCCATAAACTGCAGAGGACAGCTGACACTGTTGTGTCACCTGTCTGTGCTCCCAACCTTGAGGGCATCCACAGGAGCAGCACGTCCTGGGAGGGAAAAGCTGAGAAAATCACAGCTGCTGTCCATGAACACATCAGCCAAGGCAGCAGGGACGGCAGGAAGACCTGCTGCAGTGAAGGACAATGCTAGATAAGGTTAATCTGACCCTAAGTGCAAGTGAGACATTTTGGTTGCTTACCATCACAAATGAGCTATTTCACTACAGAAACAGAACAGCAGGAAAAAATCACCTTCTTTTATTTATTTACAAATGGATTACATGACACAGTGCTGACAAGAGGTAGCACCTGATTACCATGAAGGTCTTCTTTTAACAAAATAGCTTTATTTGAAGAATGGGACAGGTATGCAAATGTGCCACTCGCAGGTGCCCACATACATGTGTAACAAAAGGCATTTGTGGCCACTTGTGGTGACACCCGTTTTCAAAGAGCAGTTCAGCCAGAGGCTTCGGAAGGACATTAATAACAACTATCTGAATTATGCAGCTCATTCTCTAGCACATGAGAAGCAGAAAAGGGACTTTCCTTGAAAGTACTAGCAACTGGCATCGGCATGCAGCTCAGGTAAAGGAATGACATCACCCTGTATCTCAAAAGCATTACCTCATCTCCTAATCCAAGGAGTGAGTCACCCAGGCAGTCAGCTGCAAATCTCTTGGCACAGAAAATGTAGGTTACCACCATGCACTTACACATTCCTCTGATCTGTCAATGTAAATAGCTATTTGTTCAGCTTCACCGGTCAGCAATATGGCACATAATTGTTAAGCGGCTCGTCTTTCAGAAGTAACACTCAAAAAAAGCCCCCACGTTAACTGCGGCGCCCGGAACGAGCCGCTGCTCTTTTGCTCATTAAGAGTTTGCAGCGCAAGTTCTCCATTGGCCCCGCGCGGGGCTCCGCAGCCCTATCAGCGGCGCGGGCTGCGCAATCTCCAGGCCGACGGGTGAGGTAATGCAGTTTCTAAAAAGCCTCCACAAAAAAGCAGAAAGCCACAGCGATCCGGAGCGGCACACGCTTCCAGGGAATTTGCTGTCTAGACTCTTTACTGGAAAGGAGGGCACCGTACGCCAGGTGCCACGGCAGGTTGGTCGGTCGGTGCAGGAAGCCGCTGATTTACAGCGGCGCAGAGAAGAGAAAAAGGAAAGGGAAAATTGTGTAAACAGAGATCAAAACAAGCTGAAGTGCTAAAGCTTCCAGGAGCTGTTTAACAGCAAGCGTGACATTCTACCCCCTTCCTACCGCTCGTTATCGTCTGAAACGAAAATCAAGGCTGCTCACGTGCAGACACATCTGAGCCAAGTCTGGTGCCAGAACAGTCAATATTATTGTTTACAGATGGGCCGGGCTATCTACCGACTCCAAGGAAATAACCACGCACAAGTGAAATATTCTCCTTAAAATAGGATTTGATGTCTTTATGTTTTTCTAACACTTCTGTTTGTAGTTTTCAAATCTTGCTGTTACTATAAGCTGCAAGAGCTTCATTCCAATTACTAATTAACTAAGATCAACCTACATGATCTTAAGTGATAAAGGTACCAGTTTTTTTCCCCCTCTATGATTATCCCTACAATAGGATCACTGTAATAAACAGGATCAAAGCCAACATCAAGCATGGTCTTAGTAAAGCTACTTCTCACTGAGAACTATGTCTTTTAAGCCTCTTTAAAATTAATCTAGGCAACATATTAAAAGTCACATATGGCAGCTTTATTCTGAAGGGTAGAAACAAGAGTCTGCACAAAGAAATCTGGGAAAGTGAAACCTAGCTGGTATGCTCCACATTAGAAAAACAAACAAAACCACAAACCCATAGACTGTAACACAGGTATTCTTACTGTAATTGTTTACAGATTTTTCAGGTGATATAGATACATATTGAGATATACATATACACACAGTTTTTGAGATGTCCCTAGTTTGGGCTGGTCTGGAACTGATTTATTGTCTGCTCTTTATTTGCTATGCATGCAGGAAGGTTATCTGTACAGAGACATGAGTTTATAACTTCAACAGAAGAGGTTATTTCTTCTCTTCACCTCAGATTTCAGGATGCTGATTCATCTGTTTTGCCTCCAGCGACCTGCAGAAATCCTGAAGCACAGGGCACTACAAGGATGACAGTGTACTCTTACTAACAGGCAAACCCATATCAAACAGCAGCACACGGGCATGAAGGGGCCAGCCAGAGCCTTCCAACTTCTGCAAGGTCCCCAACATCCCCACTTCCTTAAGGGAACAAAGACCCAGACACAAGCACAACCTTTTGAAAAGATTCCACTGCCTAAAGCACTGGTAAAAGAGCAAAGTATTCTTCAAAACACTCACTGTTCAACCAGCCAGGAAAAAGAAAACTGACAGCGAAAGGAAGTCCCTGATTTAGATTTGTAAAACAACCTAAGACATGTTCAAGGGCAATGAGGAAGCTGAGGCAGGAAATACCAACAGGTTGTTGTTTGTCTGGAGAATTTTTCCTTCTTGTGAGCACCGTTACCTCTGATCTCAGCACTACACTTGTTTCTGAAGGGCATACCTGTCCTGAACACCTCCTCTGCCTGTTGAGCACTGAACATGCCCAAACCATCTCCGGGCTCAGGGCTGTGAGAAAGGCTGCACCTGGACACCAGATAATCAGAATTTATTGAGCTGTTTACAGAGGTGGGGTTTGGTGGCCTTGCTCCCCTGCAGAGCTGAGCTGCGGCACATCAGAGGAGCCATGGAAATAGCTTTCATCTCAGCTGGGCTGTGACAGCCTGAAAGAGCACACCAGGTCTGCACAGCAACAGTGAGCAGAGATGTTTCTCACAGCTCAGGCTGATTTTAACCATCAGGCTGTACAGCTCACCCAGCAACAGTTCACAGCATCTAGCAAGTGACAAAACCTTGTCCCTGACTCTGCCTGCATTAAGTACCTTATGACACAAGTTTATATCTATTACTGTCTTTCTTCTCCTTCCATCATCCCCCATGCTCCACAAGCTGCTAGCTTCTATTTCATTTTTCATGAATACCCAGAAAAGAGTAATAAATTCAACTTCTGTGGGCCTGTATTTTCTGTATGAGTGTGTGAAGTGATGCTGTAACCCTGTGTCTGGATGAGTACTAGAGAACTCATTTCAAAATTCCTTTCTTCTCTCTCTTCAAAGCAACACCTGCAACATCCTCCCAACAACTTTAATAAAAGACTGGAGCTGATATCTCTGTCATGATTCTACACTTCAAATCTTAAATCTGATCAGGTGTAAGCACCAGGGTCCCAACAAAACTGTCTTTTACACAAACAGTATAAAAAGCAACAGATGACAGCAGCACAGCAGCTTGAGACTTACACTCTCCTTTCCAATGTCAGGGGCACGCCACCTTGTTCAGCTTGAGTTTGCCCTTAAAAGAATTATTACTGCTCTGCCCTCCCCTGAAGGGCCATAAAGGAAATGTGAGGAACTGCAGAGTGCTAGACCACCCCAGCTTCAAAGAGATCAGGAACCCAATACTGTTTGCTGTGCCATCACACAGACCCTGCCTCTGAAGACAAGCAAACTGAAACACCACGGTTACTTTAATCACAGTCAAACAAGACTTGGGGTTTTGAGATACAGAGATGCCAGCCTGCTCTGCTGCCATGGTAACAGACTTTTAAAAACTGTTCTCCTTAATAATAATAAAAAACCCAACTGCACAGTGCTTTAAGAAAGACTTTATTTTGACATTATTCCATCCCCCTCTTTTACATGGCAAGTTTTATTAATAAGACTGCAAGTCTTCTGAAACTTGAGTGGTGCTTTCTGAGACACTGAGAAACTGCTGCTGCTGCTACCGAGCCCCTCACTGAGCTCCTCGAAACTAACAGCACCTAAGGGAGTGGATTAGTGCAAAAAAACATTTCCCAAAGCCTTGCCTTTCCAGAAACAGGCCCTGCACAGTCCATCAGCCACCATGGCAGAACTGGCACTTGTATGTGGGTCGCAAGGCAAGGCTTTGGTGGTGGGGGCTACAGGGGTGGGCAGAACCCACACTGGAGCAGGGAAAAAGTGTGAGGGGTCCTGCCCTGAGGAGGAGGAAGTGGCAGAGACAAGAGACAAGGTGTGATGAACTTACACACCCCATTCTCCCCCTGCAACACTCTGGGGTGGAGGGAGAGAAAATCAGGGTGAAGAAGGGAGGGGTAGGGAAGGTGTTCTTCAGATTTGGTTTTATTTCTCCTTATCCTGCTCTGCTTTTATTGGTAATAAAACTGGTTTTCCTGAGTCAAGTTTGCTTTGTCCATGATGGTGCCTGGTGAATGATCTCTCCCTGCCCTTATACTGACCCACAAACCCGTTCAACAGATTTTTCTCTCCCCTGTCCAGCTTAGGAGGGAGGTGACAGAGTGGCTTCGGTGGGCACCTGGCATCCATGCAGGGGCAAAGCTTCTTGTGGCACTTAAGGAGACCAGGATTCAAAGTGATCTCTGCTGGACCCTGTGTGTTTCCTCCCCTGACCCTGCATGGACAGGATGGTTTTGTAGAGAAGGACACAGAGTCCATGTGAGACACTAAGGCACAGAGGAACTCCTACAGGAAAAGAGCCCAAAACAGGAGGAGAACAGAACAGGGCAAATCACAGCCTCCTCTTTCAAGGATGCAAAGAGAGAGTGCACGAAACATGCAGTGAGTTTGACAAAGATTAATAGTTACCTCCTTATGAAGCACCAAGTCCAGAAGAAATTAGGAAATGAGATGTCAGTGGCTGTGCTGCTAGAGGAATGATTTGCTAAACTGTCCAAATCGCTTAACCCTCAAAATGGGCCCTTCTTTATATAGATAAAGATATAGCCTGAAAGTTAAAAAAGGCTCTAGGGCAGAAAAATTAATCTTCTGTGTATTGGGCAGCTGAATTCCAACTAAGTTATCCATTACCTGAAACTGCTATTTGTCTAGGCACTGGAGTTGATCAATTTTATTATCTGTAAACAGCAGAACCCTTAAACAGCCAATACAATATTTGCAGTGGGCCATATGCAACTGAATGACAAGCTCTCTTCCTGCCCTTATCCAGACCCAAGCGGTGAAGGGTCCAGACCACAAGATTTGCAAGAAAAGGCTGAGGGAACTGCAGTTAGTTAGCCTGGAAGAAAAAAGGAGGCTCCCTTTTTTTTTGTTCCCTACAACTCCCTGAACAGTTTTAGCCAGATGAGAGGAGTCAGTCTCTTTTCCCAAGAAACAAACAACAGAACAAGAAGGAATGGGCTCAAGTTCTATCAGGGAAGGTCTGGATTTGCTGTAAGGAAAACTTTCTTCACTGAAGGGATGGTTAAGCATTGGAACAGGCTGCCAAGGGCAGTGGTGGAGTCACCATCCCTGGGGAGATGTAAAAGCTTTGTGGATGTACCACTTCAGGATGTGGTTTAGTGGTGACCTCAGCATTGCAGGGTCAACACTTGGACTCTAATTCTGTAATCTTAGAGGGGTATCCCAACCTAAACCATTCTGTTATTCTACTGTAAAGAGAATAAAAACCCAAAGGCAATGGGGATGGTAAAAAGCCTTTCCAATATTGGAGCATTTTGACTATGGCTGTGAGCATGAGATGAAAGCTGGTTGTACACAGAGCACTCTGAGAAACTTTCCTGGCTTTGCTCAAGGCAGAGCATCACCTGAGGAGTGCTCTGGGAGCTCTGGTATCACACAAGCCACAACATCCTGCTCTGCAGCTGCTCACGTGTCCCCTAAGGGAAGCTGTCATCCTCCAAAGGGTCCTCAGAGCAGTGAAAGGACACGTGTCAGCACTTCCTCAGGGCTTTGTTGTGCTAACTCCAGGTGTCATCAAGGCAGCCACCGAGCTGCAGATACAGGAAGGCTTTTGGGCTTTTTAATTGAGCAGGACACCAAACTAGAGGACTGAAGATGTGCAGTTTGGATAAATACATAACATCACTTGCCTAAGCAACAGCCCTGCTTGTGATAATGGTATGATGGTCTGCATCACACTGACCACCAGCTCACCTCAGGCAGCTGTCAGCAATTCTCCTTTTCCTCAGCTTTACCATTCCCTACTCAAAAAAGTTGGTTGTGTTTCCTATAAAAGCACAGCTTTCAGCTATCAGGGTACTTTAAAACAATTAAGTCTTTTGCAGATGACTTTTTGTCCACTACACAACATCAGAAGTTTATTTTCAGGAGAATTGTAAATTATGTTTTAAGTTTCACCAAGAAAGCAACAAAAATCTCTACTCAGAAATCCACAGGTGTCTCTAGTGAAGTTTCCCAAGCCTGTAACCTCTTCTTGCACATGTGTGTGTTTGCAGCAACAGAACTGCAAAGAACCACTTGTGCCACCAGGAATGCTAATCCATCCATGCAGTTAAGGAGTGGTCACATCCATTCCTTCCTGCAAACACAGGCTCCACTCCCCGTGATGGCTCTGAGCCTTCTCTGCCTCAATTGCAATTACAATTTATCTTCCTTCGAAGTACAATTCTGGACATTCACTTCTTATTCATGATGAGCTTTTCCAGGACCATTTAAGACACTGATCTGTCTCTCTCTACCCGCAGGCAACAGGGAATCACATTTCCTTCCCCTGCAGTGGAACGGAGATGGCAGCTGATTCCCTGTCACGGGATATCTCAGTGCACAGTTTTCTCAGCTTTAAACTGCTCACCTCCAGCCTTCAACAACAAAACGACTGTTATCAATCCCCACATCTTGTATTTCATTTAGCACAGTTTAATTTCGTGTCTGTTATAGAAAACCTGTATGACTGAGAGCCAGCTGATGTGCCAGTCTTTCTCTGCAGGAATGACACCTCCAACTATCTAAGCATCTGGTGGTTCTGCAGGTCTCAGCAGTACAGAAAAATAAAGGTCACTACAGGACACTAGAATGCTCTTCCAGACAACTAAAATGATACCAGTTTACCTACAAGGAAATGCATTTTCCCCACTTTAGTCACCTCAATAACCAGACCACTGATTTACACTCTGCCTGCTGGAGCACAGTGGCAATTCAGTGCTTTACATCTGCTCAGAACATATCACAGCCAGAAAGTGATTTTACAGCACAGATATATATTTTAAAAATTTTTATTCTTTCCTGAGTAAAACTGTCCTTTAAAACCCTTTTGTACCCACTCAAACACCTCAGAGAACCAACCTGCTATTCTATGTACACGGAAGTCTGACTCTCCTGGATGGTGCACAGAGACTGTTCCAAGTACTAAGCAGGAAATATCTTTCTGTTGCTGGTGTGTCCCATTCCAGATCTTTCAAGATGCACCCAAAATTAAGAGTTCAAATCACTATGTGAACTGGATAGAGGCATGCAAATTTAAGCAGAATTCAGAACAAAGACATTTTCTCAGAATGTCTGTGTAGTTTGAAAACCATCTCCTTTTTGTTTGGCCAGTGAATGTCAGCAGAGTCAGAACACTTTTATGCAGGATTAATATAAATTCCTAATATTCATCACTGCATTTAACAGCTGCTGTAATAACCTCTTCAGTGAAAGCACTCAAGTGTCTGACAGTCTTAAGTGTTCCCTACCCATATCCAAGACAAACACTATCAGCTTTTCCTTGGATGGTATTTACAGACAGTGACTCAACCGAAAAATAACTATAATAGAAAGCCATGAGCCAAACAAACACATAAGTTTTATTCAAACTAATAAAATCCTGCTCTAAGTGGTTGGTGAAACTTTGCTAATTCTTTCAAAGCCACTGTTCAGTTATTTACTCTCCCTGAACCTCTGGGAGGGCACACAACAGAACTCACAATTCAAGCCCCTCAAAGGGCATTCTGACCTCTTGCCTTGCCCTGACCCATTTCAATGTGGATTTTGCATTTTCTTCTATTCCAGAGTGTAAGAGGTCAAAGGATGGGAATTGCTGAGTTTCCTCTTGTGCTCCCAAAGCAACCCAGGACAGATCTGGGCTCCTCTCTGCCTTGTGTGGGCACAGAGGCTCCTTATCCAAAGTGCAGGCAAGTCTGTGCCTCAAAGTGAATCCCAGGTGTCTGGACACCTCACAGCAGAATTCTGTATTTCTTTTGGGAAATCAAAGCACTGAAAATTGGGAAGAGTTAATGATGCAGATAAAGGGAGGGAAAAAGAAAGAAGATACACTTATACTGTACATTAAGTTCAGTCACTAGTGGAGTTTTTTAAGGTTTCAAAATCCTTTTCCAACTCACTGCTCTAAGCAAAAAAGGAACAATCTGCTCCAAGTCTCTATGGGTTCACTTCATCAACAATGCAGTGAGTTTTCAGATGACTTCAGTATAAAACTTCTTCACCTCTCCATATTTCTCTGGAGAAAAAAAACCATAATACAAGGCTATTCCATAAAAATATGCCACTTCTATGTCCAAAAAAGACGACACAGATGTCTAGGTTTGTAGAAAAGTTGGTTTTATGTGGCTATCACAATAAAAAGATCTATTTAGATGTACATCTCTATATTCATGCATACACATAATGAAATACAAAGGTCACGAGAGTCTTTATTGGAACAAGGATGTTGACAGATTTTGTGACATGGCATAATCAAATGATTCCATTTTTCCAGGATACAGTGGTATGTTTACTCTGCTATAAATGTCAGCCTTGGGAGCTGAAACTGATTTTTCCCATGATCTTCAATGGCTCAAATAAGGAAATAAGGTGCTTACTTAGGGATTAGTCTGGAACAGCCCAAGCCTACCAGTGATTATTGAGTCCAGTGCAGCCTCTGTCCAGAGCACTGAAACAACTCTGATTGGTGCTCATTAAGTAATTTAGTATTAAAGCTTGCAGGTAAAAGAATTAATCATCCTCATCAACAAACTGTGCTATGAACCTTTCCCACTGCTTCTACAGCAGATCTCTCTCTCACTATAATTAACCATCATTATTTCAAAATGCTGCTTCTCCCCAAAGTATTCTTGTCTAAGTATGGACAGTGTATTAATTACAAACCCAGATTTTAAAGAGCAAAGTGTTTTTATTAAAATTAAGCCCCCTTTTAGAAAAGTTGTGATTCCATGACTTTACTGTGAATTTCATCAGGCAATCTTTGCGTGCAGGTAACAGGAAAACTTGGACTTGTAACCAGGCTTTTATAAAAAAAGGTTTTCCATTTTAAAACAATGGACAGGGAAGTTTTTAAATTCTCACACACAAGCCTGAACTGCAGAGTCAACTTCTCAGCATTGACACCCTGACCATGATTTGTTTATGCTGGAGCTTAGAGCCAAGGAAAGAATTTTAGCATTTTAGTTACCCAGACACACAATTAATACTTCAGCAGCCTTTCCTTTCTAATTGATCTGGTTCATATGACAAATGATGAACATCTCACTTGTCAGTGTCTTAAGCAGTAGTTTCAAGAACTGAAGTGTTTGACAGAGCTGCTGGAACATTTGAAATTTCACTGCCTCACTTTCCTAATTAACACACGAGCTCCAGACAGCCAGGTTGACATTTTACAGTTAGGTAAAGGAAGTTAATACAGTTCTCTTAAACACTGAAAGTTTGAAGATCTAAGGTCTATTCTTAAAAGGCACTTGGGAATTAAATTCATGCTTTTGCACCAGGACTTGGAACTACAGTTCATTGTAGTCACACTTGAGATAGTTAAAAAAACCTCATCAAAACAATTCAGAGCCAGCAGCACACTTTCCTTGCTCTGAAAGAACACAGATCTTTGTCTCTGCAAGTGTAACACAGAGTTTCTCATCTGCCATTTCTTGCAAGAAGATGTAATTTAACAGCTTACATAATGTTACTGCTTTGTGATGAACACTGTGCTTGCTAGCACAGAAACCTTTGTTACTTCAGAAATGCTGGAAGAGGAGGGAAAAGTCTCAAGACTCAGTTTGAGAGACTAAAACTCAACAGGTCACATACCCACATCAGTATTTTGACCCAAACCAGAATTTTCACAGCAATTTTAATGAGGTGAATTACTCAAGTAAGTATCTAGATTCACTGCATGAAGTCTTTCAGCTGATTACTGACAGCAGATTAAATATTTAAATATTTAAATGCAGTTTATTCAGAGTATTCATCACTTTTCATCATGTTTCTTGTTAAATTCTGTCTTAACAGCATTTGTTTACATGACAGTAAGAAGTCTAAAAAGGCCCATATTCATAACACTTAACAGCTTCTGAAAGGCCAAAATGACCTTTTCCTTCCAAAATTAGTTCTCTCATAGGCTCTGCCAAAATCCCTCAGTGTCTTTGGCCACAGCTGTAGAAATGAAACTATTTGAAAGCCCATCTGAAAGTCCAACTTCCTCTATCCATTTTAAGTGCTCTTTAAAAATGTAATTTTTAAAGAAATTACACCCTACTGACCTGTAATCACACAAGGGAATTAAACACCACATGGACAAACTACATTTTTTGTTGTCTAAGCCCCAACCTTTCATTTCTACAGTCATACCATGTTGGAAAAATATCAAAACCCTGGACAGACAGTTGAGTGACAGAATCTATACTTGCAAAAACACTTCTATCATTAGAAATGCTTGCACTCCCAAAATCTTTAAAAACATGGGCTTGTGACTTAACTTGTAGTGTAAAAACAAAGTTATATTTGCACAGATTTCAAACGTGTGCTTTTCATAACCACTGGTTCTATTTTCATGTGGTCAGCAGAAACGACTTCAGCAACAGGTGACAGGCCAGTATTTCATGTATCTGCTGCTGAGAACATTTGTGAAGGATCACACAATCACTGACATCCTCCACCTCACAGAGCTCTTCACAGCTCTCCTGTATTCTTTTCAATTCTCTTAAACAATTCAGTGCTCTTAAATGTATTTTGGGGGGAAAGTTCTTTCCTACGGGGTTTTTTCTAAACCACAAAAATACACCTGAATGAATCTCACAAAGCTGCATCCATAAATAAAATTCTCTCTCAGAAACAAAGGAATGTGAGTAATAATTTGTATTACTTCTGCAATCTGAGATATTCATCAGCAGCTCTCAGAGCAACAGTCCACATCTCTCCTTTGCCTTCCTGACACCAAAAGAGAGGTCATGGCCACAGATAGCAACAGAGAACCACAAAAGCAGGAATGAATAATCCACAAGCAGCCTGAATAATCCTGAAGTCAACTCTCATTCTCTGATGCTCACTGTGCAAAGGATGATGCAGGACAGCTCATCAAATCCAACCATCCCTGGCAGGGAAGGACTGTGTACTTCTGTGGTGTGTTATCATCCCAAATTACCTCTTGGGGTTTTTGTTCCTCCTAATTCTAGGGAAGAATGAATCAGAGATCTCCCCAGTGCAGGAAAAGGAAAAAAAGGAAAAAAACAAAACAACTTCCTTCTAATTTTTAGCCTAGTTTATTGAAACTGATGTTGGCCAATGGCACCAAACAAGAAACTGAACTACATTTTCTTCTTACAGTTCATCAGAAAGAAGTGATGCAACCCTCCAGCACTCAGTACTTCAGGGTGACCTTCAGCACTCTGTTTAATTGCTAACACATTCTATTTCACAGGCAGCCTGCTTATCTAGTATAAAACACCCAAAACAATCCTTTGTTCATTTATTAAGTCACAAGGACTTTTGCTTTTCTAGAGGGAAAAAAAAGCCAGTACTTGCCAAGACACAGCCTAGTAATACAAGGCAGATGATCCTTTCATTTGCTTGAAATTACAAGTAACTTGTTTTCAATCAGCAATTACACACAATTCCCCAACTCAGTTACATCATCTGGTTTGATAGTTATCAAATACATCAGTCCCAAGGCTGAAATGCTGACACACTCCAGTTTGAAATGGCAACATGATGTAAGCACTCAGAACAAAAAAGTTTGAGAATAGTACTGACAAAGTTTTGTAAGTGTTTGTTCCATTATCTAACAGCTACCAAACAGGGAGAAAACTGCATTCCTTTTCTTATAGACAACTCTACTTTTGAATATTTAGTCAGGAAGGAAATTAAGCCTTACCTCTGGTTTACTGAGGCTGGATGACACAAGAGAACCTGATCCCACATCCAGATCCCACTGTTTTCTGCCACTGTTCTCTGGATCCAGTGCAGCAATCCGTCCATCCAAAGTGCTGATAATTACCAGAGACCTGCAAGGTGGAAACAGCCACAGTCAGAACTGCAGCAGGGTGGAATTCCCCTTTTAGCTGCCTTTTATGCTCAGTAAAAGCCAACCCCAACCCTTAAGTTAAGTCTCTGTATTCTGCAGAAAAGCAATTCAACTGGGTAGGTCTACCCAGACCAACAATGGAGTAGAAGAGCTGGATGTCATACACCAATTTCCATGCTGTAAGACACTTTCAGAGCTCAGATTCAGGGGAAGGCAATTGACTTTTTGCTCCTGCATGCAAATGTTACCACTAAAATACTGAATGAGATCATCTTTTTGGAGATATTTATACAAACAGTATGGATCTCACTTCTTCCACTCCCTTCCAAACTGAGCTTTCAAAGCAACCTAAACCTATTAATCCAACCGACCAGGATGTAAGAAATATGAAGTTGCAACTAAGTTTTCAATAATTCTGGATTAAACATCAAATTTCTAGGACATTCTGTAAGTCTCTGAATAAAAAAAGTCCCTCCAAAGGCACACACAGGGCACTACAAAAAACTTCCAGCACCTGCAGACCATGAAGAAATGAAAGTGGGTTTTGCAGCTTGGGCTTTAAGTAGCCTGATGTCTGGGATACAGGGCCATGGCAGGCTGGCTGCTGATTTCCACAGTGCCTGAAGCTCCTCAGGTTCAGTAAATCTTGTTCCTTACACAGCTGTACAATTAGAATAAGCATTTCTGGTTGGGCTAGAGCCCCAGCATTAAAATAAACAAACAAACAAAATAAACAACACATCAGAGACAAAGCACTGACAAGGCATTTCTGAAGGGCTTTTTTTTTTTTTTTTTTCCTTGAAGATTGTTTCTCTCTGACCTGAAAAAGCTGAGATTGTGGTGTCAGTTTGGCTTGCAGCAGCTCAATCTTCAAAGGCTGAGGGAGTAGAATATGATCACTTTTCAGGCTGCCTGCACTGAGGGGGGCTGGATCCAGTGACCCAGAAGGACCTTTATAGGCACTGATTTCAATGAGAACAAGAAACTGTGCAAATAAAGTGATGGGAGATTAACCACTTTCAGGTGAGGGTGAAAGGGCAGGGGGCTGGTGGTGCACACACAGACACGTGTATTAATCTTTACTTTAAACAATAAGGGACAATAAATTATTGTCTAGAGCTCTGGCCAAATATTTTCACTTGTCCAAAGTTAATGGTGTAGTAACACAGAATTTAGGGAAGGAATGATGGGGGTTATTAGTTTGCTTTAAGGATGGAAAAAACTGAAATCATGATCTAGAAACATGTTCAGAGAGAGTGGCTCATGGCATCACCTCCAACAAAGGTCATGTAAAACAGGGCTGGTTTACATGTTAAAGTAACCCACAGCATTTATAGGATTTTATAATGCTTAGAGCACTACCCTACTGATAAAGAGAAAAATAAAGAGGTCTTTAACCTGTTCCAAAAATGCCAGAGCAGCTCCTACTTCTGAAGGTGACCAAACATCACATTCCTCAAAAAGCTAAGTTTAAGAGACTGTTAGAAAAATCCCAATTGTGCAAATATTTGCTCAGTAGGAGACATAAGTTTTTATAAGCCGATTACAAACGCTTTTTCCAACTGCATGGAAACGTAGACTGGGTTAATAATAAACCAGATTGCAGGAGATTGACTATTTTCAAGTACTGTAAACAAGTGCTCACACACTGAAGGCCTTGGACACATATTTAACACAATCTGTTTGCTTTATGGTAAAGCAATTTATCTGAAACCCTCTAGCACTGCATAAGAAAATATTATTCCAAGTGGGTCTACTTAAATTTTATGTTGATCCTCCTGACAACTAGGTTATAAAAAGAGGTAGAAATGCAGCTAGAATGAAGGGAATTTTGGCAGAGAAGACAAATCCTGAAATCACACTGTGAAATGTTTTCTTCCCTTGTGCTCCCATTGTTTTCCTTTATCTAATTCTTCCTCTTTGACTTCTCCCTCAAGTAACAAATGTTTCATGCCTTTGTATCCCACATTTCTGTGTTATCTTCCCCCACCAGACGCAAACCTCAGCCTTCCCTAGGAGTTCCCTCACTGTTTAAGGCTCTCCACCACCACCCAGACAGTGGTTTTGGAATCTGCACTGCCCCCCGGCCTCCAGCCACACAAAGGGTGCTGTAACCACTCTTCAGTTTAGCTTCAGCTGATTGGGAAAGAGGAGGGAGTGTGGGGAACCTCTGTGCCAGCAGCACACGCTTGGAGGACCTGGTTTAACCAATTCTGCACAGTGCTGATGCCGAATTTTGCCCCAAAAGGCGAGAATAACTGCCTGAGAGACTCAGCTTAAGTCTCATAAGCAGGAGGTATTTTATTGCGACGCGTCGGGGAAATCACAAAGTGGATTTCCAAGTTTCCCGTAACAAAAGCAAGCTCTTTTATACAGTTTTGAATATAGGATTACATCAGATCATATACGTAATTACATCTTTGCATGAATATTCATATGAGGCGTGGTGTAGGTGGAGCGTGGGCGTGGGCATTTCTTTTGAGGATCATCTTGGTGGTCGTTCCGGTTGCCTTCATCATGGGCTGGGGTCTCCTGATGAGTCTTCCTCTTTAAACTTTTGAACCTCTTCCCTAATTTGGTCAATTCCCGGTGTACTTGGCTTGGTCTCTATGGCTTGGCAGAGTTCTTAGGGTTGGTTTGACATTGTTGGCTCTGAACATGCTTAGCCCATCAGTTCCCCTATCCCTATCTCTGTCCTGTCATTGTGTTCCATGCTTTAGCTAATTAATTGCTCTATGTGTTTCCTAATACTATACCTATTACTGCGACCTGTGTGGGTCGCGGCTGGTGAGAGAGAGACGGTGAATCTTGTTTCTTGAATCAGAAGGCTGAATTTATTAATATAATACATTATAGTTATACTAAATAGAATATAGAGAGAGGTTTTGCAGAGCAGCTAGCTAAGCTAAGAAGAGATAGAAAAGAACCCACAACAAAGTTGTGGCCAAGGACTCAGTCCCCTGGCTTGAACTGGTGATTGGCTCTTAATTATAAACATAGAAAATGAGCCAATCAAGGTGAATCCTGTTGCATTCCACAGCAGCTGATAATAATTGTTTACCTTCTCTTCGGGGGCCTCTGGCCTCCGGAAGACGCAGAAATGTGAAAGAAAGGATTTCTGTGGAGAAATGTCTGCGACATATACCTTCTTCAAATGCCTCACATTCTATGTTTTAACTCATTATTTCTTGAAGGCTATCTGTTTTGGGGCTTCAGTGTAAAAATCCTGGCTTTTCTTGGGTGCAGGGGCACTCAGGGTTAGTCCCCAGCTGGGGAATGGACTTTGTTCCACTGACTGAGCACACACTTCATGAGACACAGGAACAGATCCAGCCCAGCTGTATCTAAATCTTAGGTGTGGCTACCTTTAGAACTGGAACTAGGTGTAAGAAAAACATCCCTTTCTCTCTGCTTTTGAAATAACTGATTCATTTTCAACTAAATAGCCACATTTCTGGTTACAGCTTCATCTTGCTCTTCAGTGATACAACACACCAGGAAAAAAGAGCTAAAACTCCTCACTTTTCTGATAAAATCCTTCATTCCTTACTCTGTTGGTGTGAGTTAAAATCTCAGTACCTGTTTTCCTCTTCTCTGATGGACTGCAGGAAGTTAAACCCCATCACTTGAACTCTGATTGGTGCAAGAGCTGAAATTTGTGCCCAACACTCTCTCTGGTGTTTCTCACTGTCACATTTTCCCTTCCCTTTCTCTGTGAGCTTCCAGTGCTTGCAGCTTTGTGTACTGGGAGCACGAAGTGGTGACAAGAGATCTTTCTCCTGCTCAGGTAGTCTAGTCAAGCACTAAATTAACACATTACGATAAAAGCAATTTAGGCAACCACTTCAAGAAAATATTTCAGAGCTTTAAAACAGGCCGGTGGCTTGCTTTTTGTCACCCCACAGTGCCACTGTGGCTTACTGCAGTGTGTTATGGCAATTCTTACATCAAAATCTTAGAAACATGAGATGAATGCAGCCACAGCTGCAGAACAGAGTCCTTTCAGCCACTTGTTTGCCAGCCTTTGTCAGGGCTGCAATTCCTGTAATTCCATTACATCAAAAAGTGTGTATTTCATGTGTCCTTGGGCCAACTGATGGACAAACAGAAAGCAAAAGGAACTCCTGACTCAGTTTCTATTTTGATTGGGCCTGATAAACTCTTATTCTCTGAAAAACAGCACTTATTGCTGGCTCTATTTACATCACTTCCTGACTGGGGTGAAGCTGAAGGACCCAAGATGGCATCTTCCAGAACGTACAGCTTTTCTGAGAACAGTACTTAACCCTAACCCTTCCCTTCTGAGAAGGGAAAACACAAAATATTACCCAGCTTCAGGTCAAAAAATCACAATTTTAACACAAAGGATAGAGACAGACAGCATCAAGGCTGTGTCAATCCTTGTTGACACTAAGTCTCAGACTATATCAGGGAGTGAATCACATCACAGGGATACTAAAGAAAGGAAAAAAACAAACCTATGACCAATACCACAAAATTATATTTCAGTAGTCTCCACAAACCTGGACCAGAATAAAAAAGATACAAAAAGAAATTACTCAAAATGAGGCAGTCACTTAAATCCTGGGATCCCACACCTGAAAAGTAAACATCATTAAATTAAAACCTGCACTTCTCCTTGCCTTGAGCTGCTGGTGCAGAATGTTTTGTGATGGAGAAAAAGAAAATCCTTCTGGGCCCTTACAGATGGCCAAGAGCAGGACTAAAGCAAGGGGCCAGTTCATGCAGCATGCAGAGATACAGAAATCAGAGCAGCTGGCACAGAACAAGCCAGTGCTGTGCAGTGAGGGTGTATGTGCACTTTGTACTATGGAAGCACATCTGGACACATCTCCCTGACCCCAACCACCTCAAACCAGCTCTGGGGCTGAATGAAAATGTTTTCTTACCACTTGCTATCCTCTTTTGCCCACAGACAGCAACTTGTTATTCCAGGGCAGTGATAATGTCTCCCCCTTTAAGAGATGCAAAATATCTACTGCAAACTTGCACAGACACTGACAAAAGGCCAGCCCTGGGCCTTGGAACCTTTGTTAGTGCCCACAGGGATCACAGCCCACTCTGGGAGATCAGGAGCCTGAGCACAGCACTGCTCTACCTCAGAGAAGTGAAGGTGTGATTTACCCACCAACAAAAGGGCCAAGATAGCCAGGGGAGTTGTGAACAGGACAGAGGAGGAACAATTCTTCAGTTCACCCACACCCTTTCACTGCGCCAAACTTTGCATTTGTTCAAGTCAGTTGTTTTTGTTAGAAAAACAAAGCAGAACTCATGGTCATCGTGGTACATTTACCACTGTTCCTGTTTCAGTTTAAAAGGATCATCAAACCCTCAAAAGTCCATTGGGACATTGCAAATAAGTTAAACTTGCACTCTGAGCAGCTATTCGAACAGCAAACCCTGCATGTCTGTATGTAAAGAGCACAGTAAGTCACTAATCCTCCTCTTTTCTTTTAGAAAAACAAAAGAAATCTTCAAACCAAGATGATGATATTCATCTGCCCACAGCAGAGACAGTTGGGGTTTTGATTTTGTTCTTTTTTTTTTTTTTTTTCAGATTATATTGACCTCTGTATTGCCTGTGTATTGCTGAAGAACAATTAGCTGAGATGAGTGGAAATCTCAGAAACAGAGATTAAAAAATAAATGCACACAAACACTATGGCCAGGCAGCCATTCTATTTTTATTTGATGACAGCAAATCTGTTCCTACATGCTAATCAATTACAGAGCAGCTACATTTAATCTCAGGCTTAATTTACTACATTGAACATCTTTAGTGTATTCTACTTAGCTCTGGAAGACAAACAGAAAATATATTTTTAAAATTTTCCTAGGCTAAACAAACAAGGGTCCTATCAAAAACTGAATACAGCAGAATTGCAATAAAGCAGGTGGTATTTTGATCACCTCATACACAAAAGAATGATCCTGTTGCTAACTGGTGAGACTGTCCTCCAAGAAAACAGGGTGCCAAGTTATCAGCCGGTTTCTTGTTTGAAGTGAATGCTTGGGCATACTAAGAACAAGCTTTGGGCTATTCATTTTCATGTTTTCAAATACAGCAGGCATTTAGTCATGCTGTTCTTCCTTTACACTCTGGCTGTGGCTTGTCATCTCTTCGTTAACAGCCAATTCAGAAGCAGACTGGAATCAGCTCACTAACATTTCTGCACTTGAGTCATTCATCTAAGTCTTCCTTCTGCCGGAGCTTCTTGCCACACGCAGTTATTAAGAATTTTATTTCCCTTTCTTATATTCTGAAACTTGTTCATCAATTTGCCTGGCATGTTTGGCTTCCCCTCAGGCACACCCCAGTGGCTGCGCTGAACAGACAATTAAGTACTCAGGGGAACCGCGTTTTCTTTAAAACAAAACGATGACAGAAAAGGACAGCGTGCTCTGAACAGCTGCGAGCTGCGGGCATTGGGAAGAGTTTACACTGCAGATGCTTTAGGGTCTCCTTCCCGCAGGCACAGAATGGGAGCAAGGCAAGGAAGGGATCGAACGTGGTAATACCAGAGTAAGCAGGCGGGCCAGATGTCACATAGCGTGACATCCGGCAGCTTGTTTGTCTAAGAACTAAGACACCCTTTCTCCTTGCTAACAACGGCGCAAAGAACGAGCACCTCAGCGCTGGTGAGGTCCCGAAGCTCCTTTTCCTCATTGTCACTGCCTCCCCCTCGGTCCAGCCTGTCCATCCATCCCTGCAGCGCTCCTGCAGCGCCAGCGCGGGACTCATCCCCTCCAGCCCTTCTCCGGCCCGGGGACACTTCCCTGCGTGTCCCACAGTCCAGCCCCACGCACCAGCCTGCGACACCCGCATTTCACCGCTTTCCCAAGCACGAATCCATCTGCGATAACCCTACAAGCACAACTCTGCCTCCTCCCCTCTTCCCGCGCCGACACTCCCGACCCATCCCAGCGCCATCCCCGTCCAAGGCCGCTCCTGCACGGGCCCTTCCCCACACACGACCCCCGGGACGCTGCAGCCCTTTCCCCACGCGCTGCCCCCTCCCCAACACCGCCAGCTGCTGATTCCCAGCCCAGACACAATGGTGTCCCCCCTGGACACTGCACCCTTATCCTGAGGCGCTGACCCCCACACCGGAGCCGATCCCCTCCCCAGCACTTCCCAGCCGGGACCACTGGCCCCCACCCCAGTCACAGACATCCTTCAACAGTCCCGACACTGACCCCCATCCCTGTATCCACCGATACTCCCTCTAACCAGAGCCAGGCACTGACTCCCGACACTCCTCAGCCTCCCCAGGCACTGACCGCACCTCAGCCGCCCCACACCGACCCCCACCCAGTTACTGACCCCCAGCCAGCCACTGACCCCCCTGAGGAACCCCAGTCCCCGACAGCCACCCCAGGCACCGACCGACCCCCCCCTGAGGAACCCCAGTCCCCGACAGCCACCCCAGGCACCGACCGACCCCCCCCTGAGGAACCCCAGTCCCCGACAGCCACCCCAGGCACCGACACTCTCCCCAGCCAACCCCAGGCATGACCCTCACCTCAGACAGCGACCCCGCACTCTCACCCGGGCACTGAACTCCCCCCTCAGCCCCAGGTACTGCTCCCCATCCCAGTCACCGCCCTGCTCCGCTCACCTGCTGCCGGTCCGGGCCTCTCCGCTGCCCTCAGCGTCCGGCTCTCCGGGCCCTGCAGGGGCCACACCGCCCTCATCGTCCTCCACTGTCACGTCCGCGGAACCAGCGGGCAGAGCGGCGGGAGCGGCGGCCGCCCCCAGCCCGAACGCGGCCTCCACAGCCGCGGCATCGCTCGGCGGCGGCTCCGGGCCGCCCGCCGCTACCCCGAGCAGCACCAGCAACGCAAAGGCGGCCAGAGCGCTGCGGCCCCGCGGCCCCCGCATGGAGGGGCCCGGCTCGCCCGCCGCCGCCACCCGTTAGGACATGAACGCCGCTGTCGCTGTCACCGCTGTCGCCGCCACAGAATGGGCGCCCGCCGCGCGCGCAGCCCTGCCCGCCGCGCCACGCCCGCCCGCCACGTACCGGCACCCCGCGCGCACCCGCCCCTGCGAGGCGGACACGCACCCCATTGGTCGGCCGCCACGCCGCTCAGCCCGCCGCTTCCTTCTGATTGGTGCGTTCGGCGGCCGGAGGCGGGGAGGAGCTGGGTGTTTGTCAACAGAGCCCGCCGGGCCAATCGGAGCCACGCCGCTCTCTCCCCCCTCCTCTACCGCCGCGCCGGCCAATCGCCGAGCGCATGATTCACCGGCCCGCCCGCCGATTGGCTGCCGGCTGGCGCGCGGGCGGCGCGGCCCCGCCCCTTCCTCGGCCGGGCTGGAGACGTGGCTGTTCCTCGGCGCCGGCAGGGCGGGGCCAGCGGCGCGCACCACCCTGCGCGGGGGGAGCGGTGCAGAAAGCGCCTCCCCCCAGACCGGAGCGGAATGGAACCGTCGGGCGGGAAACGGGCCGTGAGGGAGGGAGCGCCCGGGGCGGCCGGGGCCGAGCAGACACGGCGCTGAGTGCCCTGGGGCCGTGGGACAGACCGGGGACTCGGTCGGCTTACCGGTCTTGTCCAGCCGAATTGATTCTATCATTCGGTGGTGCCCCCCGGCTGTTTGGCCGGTACACGTAACCCTAACCCTGGTACCGAAATGGCCCCTTCGCTGACCCCAGGTGACCTCACCCCAGGTGAGCCCAGGTTTGTGAGTGCTTTCTGTGCCCCCCAACCCCAGCACACACAGCCCCAGGTGTGGTAGCAGCCCCAGAAAGCCCCTGTGGTACCTTGAACTCCTGTTCCCTCCATGTGTTCAGAGATGTGTCGTGGGAAATTGCGAATGGCCCATCCCTGGAAGTGTTGCAGGCCAGGCTGGATGGGGCTCTGAGGAACCCGGGCTATGGAAGGTGTCCCTGCCCATGGCAGGGGCTGGAACGAGATGGTCTTTGAGGTCCCTTCCAACCCGAGTCATTCTGTGAGCATTGTATACTTGATATAAACAATATGTATGATATATAATTGCCCCCTTCAGGGTTAGTTTTCCCCCAGTTTTTTCCAGATCAGTTTACCATATATTGAAGAACAGTCCTTTGTCATCCTGATGCTAGCACCCGACTGATGAGGATGTCATCTGCAAATTGCATTAGGGCTGATTTTGTATTTACTTCCAAATGACTAATGAAAATATTGATTACGTATGTGTGCAGTACAGCACGTATGATCCTGGAGGGTCCTATCAGACATAGCCTTATTCAATAGTGATTTATAACCACTTATAAAAAAATAATCTCTGTGACCAGTGTTTAATGTATTCTTCACTGATGCTTTATTACCCTGTTTAATTAAAACATTGTGCAGTTCTAAGTAAAAATGCTTTTAAAAGTTTATTACAGCTTTCCTTCCTTTCGGAGGAAATTGAATTGTTTGTTGTCTTTTAGAAGCATGAAATGAGATTTCTATTAGACTCTGACTGGCATTACTAATTCTTTAATGAGTGACATAACACCCTTTTCTGCTGTTTATCCAGAACATTATCCACAGATATGATGTTATTAAAGCTACATTTCCTCCATATCATGCAGCCTCCTCTCCTGAAGACAGGCACCAACCTGGCACTTTTTCAGCCCCCTAGAATTGCCCTGGTCAATCAAGGCTCACTAAGGAGGAATGTCAGCACACAAGTCTGCAGTCAGCTGTTTCCAACCTCCTGGGCCACAGTTATCCCTGGAAGACAAGAGCTCCACTGGTCACTAATGCACTGAAATGAATCACATCCCTGTCAGGTGAGCCCCACACATGGATCTTCCTGCTTCTTTACAAACACAGATCATAAATGTTCCATGAACACTTCTGCATTGTTATTGACATTTTAATCATGTCCATCTAGTAATGGGCCTGTACCATTCACTTGTAGTTTTCTGGGATTTAGCCTTGCCAGCTATGGATTTCCTTTGATGTGCTTCACTTCCAATAACGACTCAGTTTCTCATTTATATCAACATTTCCTTATTTCCTGCTTTCTCCATTTTGGCTATTTCTTTTTTTTAATTTTACTCACACTCTCCAGTCCATTAATAAAACAAGAGTTGTCAATGTTTTTTCTCTCTTGAAGTTGTGGCTCTTTGATTGCCCAATGAATTCTTTAAAAAGAGCTCATAATTGTAATTTTTAGACTTCTACCTATTTTTTTCTTCCTGCTTGCACTCCTATTTTCTGATGATTTGGAAATACATCTCTTTTAGAGCACCAGGTGTATGCAAACCCAGGTCACAAACACTGCACCCCAGCCAACCACTGAATTGCAATCCAGGGATCTTTGTTTGGGTTTTTTTACTTCCCTAATTATAACAAAGTCCAAAAGAACTTACCCTGTGCCACCTGCCAAATGGCACATGTCATTTTTAGTAACTTAAATGACATTTTATTACTGTACCCATATGTTCTTGTGCTACTATTTTCTTTATTTAGATAACTCCTCTCTCTTGAGTGTCTACCCGTTCAAATGTTTATAAAGAGCAATCAAATTCCTTGTTTCTCTGGGCAAACCAAGCCAAAGGCTTTTATTCTTCTCTTACACATTTGGCTCTCTGCTCTGACTTGCCCACCCTTGCACCTGTCTCCATTTAAATTCTTTTTTTTTTTTTTTGCATGGTGATGTTTTGCACAGTCACATTGAAGGGTAAATTTAGTTACATTTTAAACTCCATTATATTCCTGGACAATGAAGAAAAGGTGATTCCATGCCATTTTTACAGTAACTCATCTCTTGTCCCACCGGTCATTTGAGGGACTCAGAGACACAACCACAGACGCCAGAAACTTCCAGAATATCGGGATATTCGTGACTAGAGTCGCACCTGCGCTGGGTGAGGAAGGTTTATCTCCCCTGAGGCAGAACAACAAACGCCACAGCATGACCTCATTCCCTCGCGTTCCCTCCCACCCCCGCCCCGAGCAGGAGCAGCCTCCCAATCGCAGCCTTTCATTTTGGGGAGGATCTGGCGCTTCTCACCAGAGCACACGTTTCCTTCTAGACTCCTCCTACATTCCGTGGCACCGAGGAATAACGAATAATCATCAGAATGCAAAAAAGCTATTATTTTTTCTTGTTTTGGAAACATTGCTCCAAAGGATGGACAACGTTATTCTCGAATCCTTATGACAAACGTGGCAATGCAGCCCTATAATTTTCTCTCTGTATTAAAAATTTTTGCCAACAAAACCAAACTTCCTGCTTTTTGCAAAGCATGACTCACATCCTCCATTCTGTTTTGACTGACATAAGAGATCTATTTCAGTCATATGACAATAACTTCGGCTCTAACTAGCCACTTGTGTGGAAATCAAAGCCTGTTCTTGCAGGAATGATGTTTTACATAACTGCACTGAAGATCTGCCTGCTTTTCCCGAACAACTTGCTCCTGGAAGAGCGAGGCGCGGCAGTGAAAGCCCAGCGTGCCACCTCGCGGCTGCCCTGTGCCCAGGGCCGCTCCCAGCGCCTCCCTTGCCCAGGAGGATGCAGACCTCCCAAAATCTGCATGTGTTGTAATTAGCATACCGGCACATGTGTTGTAATTAGCATACCGGCACCCCTGCTGATGCCTTGTCCGAGCAGAATAAAACCGAGTAATTATAACAAAGTCCAAAAGAACTTACCCTGTGCCACCTGCCAAATGGCACATGTCATTTTTAGTAACTTAAATGACATTTTATTACTGTACCCATATGTTCTTGTGCTACTATTTTCTTTATTTAGGTAACTCCTCTCTCTTGAGTGTCTACCCGTTCAAATGTTTATAAAGAGCAATCAAATTCCTTGTTTCTCCGGGCAAACCAAGCCAAAGGCTTTTATTCTTCTCTTACACATTTGGCTCTCTGCTCTGACTTGCCCACCCTTGCACCTGTCTCCATTTAAATTCTTTTTTTTTTTTGCATGGTGATGTTTTGAACAGCTAAACTGAAGGGTAAAATTAGTTACATTTTAAACTCCATTATATTCCTGGACAATGAAGAAAAGCTGATTCCATGCCATTTTTACAGTAACTCATCTCTTGTCCCACCGGTCATTTGAGGGACTCAGAGACACAACCACAGACGCCAGAAACTTCCAGAATATCGGGATATTCGTGACTAGAGTCGCACCTGCGCTGGGTGAGGAAGGTTTATCTCCCGAAATGTCACTGAACTGGAGTTTGCAGGATAAAAAATTACATTGCAGGGATGTGACAGGCTTGGAGTGCTGCTGCCAACCAGAGAGAGTTTGTCTGGGAAATCTCCATCTCCCACTTGGTTCCACTAGTGTGTTGGTGAAGTTTTACTTTCATGGGTCTTGGATTTTAGCTGTTTCATGCCTAATCAGTGAGAGAGGAGTAGTTAATTGGATCAACCCATCTGCCACGCAGGGGGCTGTGTCTTCACCAGGATTTCACTCGGGTTACAATGCACTTTTCCAGCTGGTTTAGGCTGGGTCAAGCCTGCCATGGGAGATGGTCCCACAGCCTTCCCTCTCCCAACTGATCAATCTTGCTGCCTTCCTCAGGAAAGGTCAAGGAAAACTGACCTTGATTTTTTGGTTGCTTTACCTTTCAGAAAGAGCAGCTCTCTGCCAACACATGGAAATAGCAGGAAAACTTGGCAAGTGATGGACCATAAGGTGGGAGTGCTCCTTTTTTTTTCCTGTCTTAGACCAGGGCAGCTTAAGCCAGTTACAAAACTCCCTTTCAGAGAGATATATTAAGTTTGGCTGACCCAATCCAACCTCACTCACCTGGCAAGAAGAAACTGCCTGTTCTTGCCTTCATGGCAAGGTGAATCAGCACAGGGTGGTGGCAGTGCCAGCACCAGCATAAACTGCAGCCAGGCTGCGTGTGGATGGTGACTGAAGGCAGTGAAGAGCAGGCTCTTCCCTTTTTGTCAACAGCAAGCTGTTATCTCAGCTACCATGTAATTTTCCTAGCATGTAATTTCAGCCTCAGATGCAGAATTCAGCACCCGGAGTCACGCAGTCGCCCTGACAGCCTGGAAGGGCTGAGCTGCTCCTTTCCTCAGTTCCTCAGCGTGGTTCTTGTCAGGGTTAACACCTCCTAGCTGCTGTTTGAAAGGTGGAATGCCTGTTCAAAGCAGGTTCAAACTCCTCCTGGCACTGAAGCACACAGGGTGAGTTGGCTCCTGGAGAAGCTTTGACATGGGACAAAACCAGGCTTGTACAAAAGGACTTTGAGCTGTTTGCAAACAGAGCTGGTCATTGCTGAAATTCACAGAAAATACGTTTCTAAACTGCCCAATACCAATTTTTAGTGCACAGGCAAGGCTCAGCACAGCATAAATGAAAGATTTTCTGCTTTCACTGGAGCTGTAGCTCACCAACAGATTCAGATAAATTGCTAACAGAAAGGTCATTATCTAGAAGTGGAAATGTTTGTGTTTCCCCAGGCACTGCAAGATGTTTTTCAAGCCAAAGCCATCAGCCATTGCTCTGAGGGTACAACAGGTTTATCACCCCACACTTCTGCACTGACACTCCCCACAACAGTGGGATTTCTCAGGATGGGGTTCCTGAGTCAACACAAAACCCTAGTGACTGTTCTTCATTTCAGTCGAATACTTAGGATACTGGACAGAATCATCATAGAATCATGGAGTGGCCTGGGTTGGAAAACACCTTGAAGATCATCTCGTTTAAACCCCCTGCTGTGGGCAGACACCTTCCACTTCACTAAGTTGCCCAGAGCTCCTTCCAATCTGGCCTTAAACACTGGGGCAGCCACAGCTTCTCTGGGCAACCTGTTCCAGTGCTTCACCCCCACAGTAAATTTCTTCCCCTAATATTTAATCTAAACCTCCTCTCAGTTTAAAGCCATTCCCCCTTGTCCTGTCACTACCTGCTCTTGCAATGTCTCCCCAAGCTCAGTCAGCTGCTCCTTCAGTTTTACCCTTCTTGCATCGTGGAAGAGCACAGTGCTTGGGTCTGATTCCCTCTGAATATATATCCCACTAGATGAGTGTTTTTACCCTTTCAAATGGGTAACTTGCAGGAAAAATCGTTGCCGGCTGGCAGAAAAACACTGAACCACTGCACAGAACCACGTGCAGCTCTTAAAATCGAGTCACCTGCTCTGTACAGAAAGGTAAGGCCTCACCGAGATGAGATAAGCCCGGGCAATGATAATAGAGCCTTTGTTGAAATCCCACCCCATTGTTCAAGGGCTGATGAGCCGGCCCAGGGAGAACAAAAGGAAATGTTTCTAGTCCTTGAAAATCACAGCAGAATCAGAGGTTGGCAGCAAAAGCGAGCCAGTCATACACAGAAGTAAAAAAGAGAAGTCAGCGGCAGCTTTTCTGTTGAGCAAATAAAAAGATTATTCTCTACGAATTGTGGCCTGGCCTTGGAGTGAGTAGTAAAGGGGTAAATACCTGCAATTCTCATCCCTCTTTGTGGGATTGCAGCTGGAGAGAGACTGAGGTGCTTGTGAATGGTCCTAATGTCACTCACAGGAGTGAAAATGCCGCTGTAGAGGGACTTCAAGGTTGCTGTGCCTCTCTAGTATGTTTCAGAAGCAACTTAATCAAAGGTCAGCCCAGGCTAGAGGGAAAAAAGATGGCAAATAAAAAACGGCTCTGTGTGCTTCAGGACAGGAGATCTCCGTGGGGTTTTGTCCTGACCCTCCTGCAGGGTGGAGTAAGGACTAAGTGCTGGTTGATACCATGTGCCCAGAGGACCCCTGGCATTTTTCATGTCCATCTTGCTAATTTCGAGGGAGATCGTGCTAAATTTTGAGTGAAAGTCCAAGAAAGGCTCTTCCTCAAAAGCTGTGGCAGCCCGGCCAGAGTTGCAGTAACTCCGAGCTCAGTGCATTGCCTGGCCTCCTGCAGGGGCTCTCCCCGCCACCATCCTTCCTCCTCCCCAGCACTTCCCGGTGGGACACCCCGCATCCCTCTGCACTTTGTGGAAATGCCTGAACCTTTGCAGCCTCTGGAAATGGGTTTCTCGGGACTTGGCGAGTACTCAGTACTTACACATCGATGCAACAAGTGGCTCCGGCACTGTCTGGCATTGTGGGAGCTGTAGTTCGCCTCTCGCTGCACTACAAGTCCCAGCCTCCCGGCGGAGGAGAAAGAGGTGGAGGAGGTGGAGACGGAGGAGGAGAGGAGCCGGCACGGCCCAGGCCTGCAGCCCGTGAGGAAGAGCCCCCCGGGGGCGGGCCGCGCCGGCATGCGGCTCCCCGGCCGGCTCGCCCTGCTCCGGAGCACGCCCCTGGCTGCCCGGCCGCCAGGGAGGGTCCGAACGGGGCGGGCGGCGGCGCGGCGCGGCTTCTCCCGCGGGCGGCTCGGCGGCACCATGGCAGAGGAGGCCAAGAAGCGGGCCGCCTTCGCCGCCGTGGACAAGCACGTCCAGGTGAGGCAGCCCGGGGTGCTGCGGGGCGCGGGGGGCTCGGAGCCCCGGGGCGCGGAGCGGCTGCGGGGTGCGCGGAACCTCCGGGACCCGGAGTGCACGGAGGGGCTCCGGGCTGCAGGGACCCCCCAAAGCACAGAGTGGCTGCAGGGTGCAGGGGTTCCCCAATGCATGCAGTGGCCATGGAGTGCATGGAGCGGCTTCAGGGTGCCGGGACAAACTCTGGGCTGCCGGGACCCCCAGTACACGGAGCGGCTCCGGGGTGCCGGGACAGGATCTGGTGTACCGGGACCCCTCAGTGCACTGGGCGGCTATGGGGTGCAGGGAGCTTCCCAGTGCATGGAGAGGCTCTGGGGTGCACGGAGCCCCCAGTACACTGAGAGATCCCGCAGTGCAGGGACAGGCTCCGGGGTACCGGGACTCCCCAGTGCACGAGGGGCCACGGGGTGCGTGGAGGCTCCCAGTGCAGGACGGAGCTCGGGGTGCACAGAGCAACTCTGGGGTGCAGAGACCTCTCCGTAATCCCCGGACGGAGCTCGGGGTGCACAGAGCAACTCTGGGGTGCAGAGACTTCCGCCTAATCCCCGGACGGAGCTCGGGGTGCACGGAGCGAATCCGGGGTGCAGAGACCCCCTAATGCGCGGAGCGGCCGCATGGTGCACGGGGTGTCTGGAGGGACGGACGGGTCCCGGGCTGCGTGGAGCGGCTCCGGGAGCGGGGACAGGCTCTGGGGTGCTGCGGCTCGGAATGCACGAAGGGGCCGAGAGTTGCACGGAGCTCCCCGGTGCACGGAGCAACTCCGGGGTGTCAGGTCTCCACAAAGCACAGAGCGGCCGCGGGGTGCGCGGATTTTTGCAGCGCATGGAGCGGCTCTGGATTGCAGGGACAGGCTCTGGGGTGCCGGGACCCCCTGGTACACGGAATGGCAGTGAAGTGCTCGGAGCTTCCCAGTGCATGGACGGGCTGCGGGATCCCCCAGCACACAGAGAGGCTCTGGGGTGCCGGCACTCCCCAAGGCACGAAGCGGCCACAGGGAGTGCCGAGTCCCCCGGTGCACGGACGGACCTTGGGACGCATGGAGCGACTCTGGGGTGCAGGGACACCCCAAAGCACAGAGCAGCCACGGACTCTCCCAGAGCACAGACGGACCCTGCCGTTCATGGAGCCGCTCTGGGTGCAGGGACACCCAAATGCACAGAGCAGCCACGGACTCTCCCCGAGCACAGATGGCCCTGGGTTCATGGAGCGGCTCCGGGGGCAGGGACAGGTTTTAGGGTGCTGGGACCCCGCAGCGCACAGAGGGGCCGTGGAATACGCAGAATCTCTGGTGCATGGATGGACCCTGGGGTGCACAGAGCAACTCTGGGGTTTTGCCGGGACCACATAAAACACAGAGTGGCCGCAAAACATAGGGGTGCACGGAGCCTTCCAGTGCACGGGCAGACCCGGGGCTGTGTGAGGCAGCTGCAGGTGCAGGGCAGGCTGTGCAGTGCCGGGACTCCCCAGTGTACGGAATGGCCATGGAATGTATTGAACTTCCCCGGGCACGGATGGGCACGGACTCCTGCAGTGCACAGAGCAGCGCCGAGGCTCATGGATGCAGTGGGGGGCATTGAGAATACCCCCTCCAGCTTGGAGCATGAACAGTCCTGGGTGCAGAGAGGGACCCTGGGGTGCATGGATGGGTCCTGCTGAGCCTCTTTCTCCTTTGCTTTGGACTTCACTCCTTTTAGCTGAGGCAAAGGAAGAAAACTGCTTTTCCTTCCCCAGTGTGTGCCTCCCCAGCAGCAGCTTCATGCCTGATCCAGCTCAGCACTGTGTATACCGAATTTGGGGTAATGTCTTGCACCTCCAAACTTTCACTGTGCACCCTCCTGCGAGCTGGGCTGTGGTGGGAGTTCAGGCTAATGCCAGGTGCTGCTCCTTTCTCCAAATCCAGGCTGCACTGCTGCTACACCCCATTTGTGAGCACCCAGGCAAGGCGCGACAGTCCCTGAGCAGGGGATTCTGCCTTGTCCTCTGCAGGGAGGGCAGTGCAGCCAGGGGCTTGAGTCAGCCCCGTGAATGTCAGCTAGGGCTGGAGCTGCCTGAGCTTTGGCACCGCCTGCTTGGGGAGCTCAGCGATCAACGGTTCCAGTCACGCAGGGCTTTATCGCTTCTGTGCCAGCCCTTTCGCAATGGCAGTGCTGAAAGCGGGCTGAGGAGTTCCTGCTAAGAGTGTAGGTATTAGCAGTTAGGGGAGAGAAAAAAATCCCTTTTCCTTCCTGCTCTCCCCTTGCTGGAGTAGTGTTTTGAGGTTTAGCTGCTGATGGCTTCCATTGTGTCCCATGGAAGTTCTGCCACATGTGTGTGAGACCCAGCCCTGCCAGGCCAACACCATCAAAAGTGATCAGTCTATGAGATGGGGGAGCCTGGGGGCTCTGGCAGTTGATAAAAATCCATTTTCTTACCCAAGGGAAGCCCCAAATTGTGCATTGAGCAGTCATGGGAGGAAGGACTCATCTCACAAGGCATGGACCCAAGACACCACTGTTGCTGTGAGATGTCATAAATGGGGGCTCCTTTGATTAGGGGTAAAACCAGTACTTTTGGACTTTATTAGTGAAATCACTGGCCTTTGTGCTGTTTTATGGCCAGGATAATGTTTCTGGCTGTCTCCCAGCTAATGAAAGTTCAATGTCCAGCTTGTGATGCCAGTTAAGTAAATTAGCAGTGTCTGGGGTAACACCCCAATGGTTGTGCAAGCTTCAGGAAATAATGGAGCAGGAGCTCAGAGTCACTGCCCAGGAGCTGGATGGTCTCAGCTCTCAGTTGGCACTGGCAGGGGGCAGCTGCTGTTGGTAATGGACAGGTTTGTGTTTGCTTGTTAGAGCTCTTGGGGGGGGGGCAATGTTATCTCTGAAAGCAAAGCTGGGGCTTCCCCTGCACATCAGGGATGTGTGGGAGACACCAGGGCTTGGTTCTGCTGGACAAATCTCTCTTGCTTAACGACTGTGCCATAAATCTGTGGCACCGGGAGCTTGGCACTGGATCCACCTTCACACCCATCCCTGCTTTGCCAGGACAGCAGCTCCTTGTGTGCCACATGTAAACCTGGCTGTGGGAGGGGGCATTAGGACAGGATAATTTTTCTGGTTTTATTTTATTTTTATTTTAATTTTTATTTAATTTTTATTTAATTTTTATTTTAATTTATTTTATTTTATTTTATTTTTAAAATTTTATTTATATTTTATTCTATATTTTATTTTATTTTATTTTATTTTATTTTATTTTATTTTATTTTATTTTATTTTATTTTATTTTATTTTATTTTATTTTATTTTATTTTATTTTCGGGCTGTGGGGCTGTGCCAGCCTGGGGGAGTGGGGCTGGCACAGGCTGGGGCTTTAGAGCTGTAAGCTGCTTGGGGAGAGCTGGCTTTGCCTTTATACAACACCTCTGAGGGCAGGCCCCGTGAGCACCCTGTTAGAAATGAAAATACAGCTGCTGCCCTATGTCCTACTGCCCCAGAGGGGACTGAGCAAACTTTGGGCTTTGCTCTTTGTTTATCTGCTGCTTTTAGACGGAGCTCTTTGCTCTCTGACCTTGGAAACTCAGGTGGGACTGGCCAGTGCTGTGTGCTGCTGGTGCTGCTCTGTGTGTGTTGCCTTGCTGGCTTCTGTGGTGCTGGGCAGTGTCTTCAGGCCCTTGGGTTGGCTGGGAAAATGCTGTAATTACTAAAATGTTAAAACACTGCCCGCTTCACCCAAAAGGGTCCTCAGCTGTGCTGTGGCTCAGTGCCTGGGTTTTGTTTGGTGGGTTTCTGGTAAACAACATGAAATGTAATTTTTTTTTTTTTTGCATGAGGCGCTGCTCCTGGGTGCTCTGCTTCTCACCAGTGTTTGCCCTGCCCCTGGTTTTAAAATGTTTTGTGGTTGGTTTTGCCCTTGGTCTGGCTGGGGTTGGAGCTGAGGAGGGAGAGGTGGGAGTCATGTAAGGCAGGGGCTGTGACAGCACAGTTTGGGCTGATTGAAAGTGCTGCTTCACCTCTAACCACTGATAAATGGATGGGCTGGGACCCTTGTGAGCTCTTCCTGCTTCGTTACAGGAGAGTTGCCCACGCTGAAGCTTTCCCCATCCCTCTAGGGTTCAGCCGCTGCAAGAAGCTGTCCCACCCTACAGAAATGAGGGCAAAGAGAAGGAACTGCCTCTCCTGGGTCAGAACAAGGCTTTGGGAACGCTGGTACTGCCCATGTCCTGCCCCCTGTGCACAGCTTGGCTTGCCCCGTCCCTGGCTGGCCTTGCTTGGCTCTGCCTGCTGCCTGGGGACACCAGGAGCTCTCGGGGCCTGCTGGCCACGCTGCAGTGACCTGCTGCTGTGCCCAGCTTCTGCAGAGTCACAGTGCTTAGTGAGGGCTGGGATGGAAGCCGAGCCTCTGGTTTTGGAGAACTTCTGTTTTCTTTGAGCTTTTAACTTGCAGAAGCGAGAGAAATGACTAATCCTAGGGGAGTGTGACCTATCTTGAACTCCACCTTTCCAGGTAAACTTGAGTGACAGCAGGATTTTAGCTGGTTGAAGTGCTGCAGGCGTGGCTTTTCCCACAGCTGCCCAGCTCTGGATTTGCTGCACACGAGGAAAGAGCTCCAGATCTGTCTAATGTCCAAGAGATAATGCACAACAGCTCTGTGCCTGCGTCTCTGCTTGTCTGCATATGTTCCTCATCTGAAGTCTCTGTGGTGATACTGGGCCTCTTTAAGTCAATTTAAGCTTTGGATCCCATCCAAAGAAAATGAAATGCACTGAAAATGGGAAGTGCAGAAGGCTGCAGGTCACTTACAGGGGATGGCAAACTGACTTGATGATAAACAGAGACTGACGTGGCAGAGAACATGTCTCGCACAAGTAACACGAGAGCACCCATCCACCCTCAGCCTGCAGCACCTTTTAGGAGTGTATCTGTGTTACAGGTGACAGGCAGTGATCTTTGAATCAGGCAGTACACACAGAAAGGCCAGGATTGAGCTGTGGTTAAAATTTCATCCTCTTCACAAAATTTCATCCTCTTCCTGGCACATGCTGCCAGGCTCACCCACATTCCAAGTTTTGCTGGACTCTCCTATAGGCAGCTTTACACTCTTGTTTTGGAAAACATTCTTTATTATTCACAGGAACAGCTGCTGTGCTCTCTGCTTTGGCTGCTGGTGCATCTGTGCTGTTTACTAATGATATGGTTGGCAGCAAATGCAGCCTTTTACTGTGTGGCTTCCTTGGGAAGATTTTATCTTGAGGTTGTTTCCCCTTCTTCCTCTGTGGTATTGTCTGAAATTCACAGCTTTCCGGCAGGAGAGCTTTCATGGAATGCCAGCAACCGCCAGTGAGTGTGCATTGAACGCCCTGAGATGGGGCCGTGCTGGTAATTAGCAAGCACATGTCCTTTAATGAGAGGCAGAGTTGATTAAGATCCCCTGGCCGCACACCACGGCCGTGCCCTCGCTGGCACAGCGTGTTCCCTGCCTTGCCTGCACAGTGCTGAGATGCTGTGTCCATGGGCATCCCTGGACAAGGCTCCTCTTGCATGTGCTCATGATGCCCGTTTTGCTGGGGAAGTGGAGTCTGGAGCCTCCAGTGACAGCATTCCTCTGTCTTTGATTTGCAGAACAATCAAGTTCTTGGGATCGGGAGCGGATCTACGATTGTACACGCGGTGCAGCGATTAGGTAGGATGCTCCCCTTCCTGTCCCTCCCACCACAAAAATCCCCTTTCCTTCTGCCCCAACTACTTCAAAAACACCCCAAAATCACCTGTGTGCTGACTTAGAGCTGATGCCTTGGGTCTGCTCACTGGCTGCTGTGTCCTGCTTGAAGCTGAAGGTTAAAACTGAGCCTTGGGCTCCAAGTTTATAGCCTGGGAGTCCTAAGGAGGTAATGATTTGCCAGCTGTTCCTGACAGCCAGGAAAAGCTCTGCACTGGCACCCACCACAAACTGGAGCTGAGCTCCTTGGTCTGGTTCCAGCTTTGCCAGCTTGCCCAGTGCTGGCTTGCTGTGTGGCTCGGGGCCATGCAGCTGCTCTGCTTCCTTTAACCCGTGTGCCTGGGGCTCCTTTTGCTCCCCACATCCACAGGATTCACACTGAGGGCCCTGCTGAGGTGAAATGAAAATGAGGAATGTGAAATCCTGCTGCATTTTATGTATGTACCCTGCAGCCAGGTTTACCTGCTTGCTCCAGGTGCAGGGCTTTGCTCAGGGAGTGATTCAGAAAAATTCAGCAAAATATTCAAGTGAGGCAAATGCAGCTTTGCAGAGTGAGTGTGAGGGTAATTATGGCTCATTACAGAGGGTGCAGAGGTTTAGAGTTCCTTTGCAGGGCAGTCCCAGCCCTGCTTGTGGAGGTGCTGAACTTTGGATGTCCTTGGGTGCAGAGCAGCTGTGGGGCCATGGTGGGTTGGGAGTGCAGGATCAGCCCTGTTGCTCTTGGGGTCTTGCTTGGGTACAGAGGGGGAACCACAGAATCATCAAGGTTGGAAAACACCCCCCAGATCCTCAAACCCCACACAGCACCACTGTGTCACCACCAAACCATACTCCCAAGTGTTACATCCACACTTCCAGGTGTGAAGATGGCACCACTTCCCTGGGCAGCACCGTTCAGTGTGTCCCACCTGGGTGGCTCTGCCTGTTCAGCTCCCTTGGGCAGAGCTGTCCTGCAGCCCAGAGCAAGCTGAGTTCTGAGCACAGGGGCGCAGCAGGGCTGGGGCTGTCCCTTGTCACCATTTCCCCACTCTGTGTGTGATCACTTCCCTGTCTGGGAGCTGCTGTTCAGCCTCCTGGGCTTGGCTCAGTACTGCAACCACTCCCTCCTTGAGCACAGAATCAGTCTCTAAATAAATGCCTATTGTATTTGAAGAGGAGTGGCTGTTCCAGGCTGCAAATTCTGGCTTTCCATGTCTCCTGATTGCTTTAGAACTGGGATGTGGCTTGTAAGAACATCAGCCTTATGAACTGGATGTTCAATCCTTCCAGCAGCAGCACTACCTTGGAGCATGTAGCTCATGTGCTTGCTCTGGTGCATGAGCTCTTGCTGGCTCCTAGGCTGTTGGCTTGTGCCTGGTATTGTAATTACTAAAATAACATTTTATCCATAATGATATCTTAGTAATAGATTTTAGTCATTTGAGGTTAGCCTGGGGGAGGAAATATTTCCTTCAATTTAATGGAATACTGTACTTTATTAGTTCTTTCCCTGCTATATATTTAAATGTTCTATAATAAATTAATGTGATGTCCCCAGGGCAGCAAGCCAGCAAACCTTTCAGACAGCTGCTGGAACTCTGTGTTTACATGGAGAGCAGCAAAAACCTGTCTAGTGGAGTGAGAGAGGGGATGGGGCCCCTTTTCCAGGTGAGGATTTGCTGCTGGGGCTCCTCTCTTGCTGGAGACATAAAGGTTAATGGCTCATGGTGGCTTGGGCTGGTGTTGAAACATTTGTGTTGACACTGAGCCTCAGCCTATGGAGGGGGCACCTGTTTGCATTTTGAGCGTGACTGAGTTATTTGCAAGCCAAGCAAGTAATTGCAGTGAATCAGGGGGGCTGAAAACTGAGCTTTCTTAAAGAGAAAGTTGCTGTGGTTTTGCCTTGTGCAATGAACTAACCAAGGCTTCTGCTTTTTGCCTGCAGCTGAGCGAGTCAAGGAGGAGAACCTGACCATTGTCTGCATCCCTACATCCTTTCAGGTGAGTGCTTTGCTTTCCTCCTTGGCTTCCTGCCACTCCAAACACTCCTGCAGGGCATCTCCCCCTGGGCTGTGGGAGCCACCCTGCCCCTCTCTGGCTCACAGTGGTGTGAATGAGCCAAAAGCACCAGAGAGAGCAGTCGTGGTGCAGCCTGCAGAAGGAAGGTGAAGGTGCTGTGTTACCCTGACCTGAGCTGGGGCTGGGAGCTGTATTTGGAGCCAGTGTGGAGAGGCTGGTTGTGCCAGGGTTGGTGTGTGGCTTCCTCTGGATCCCACTTGCAGGAAAATGCTGCTCAGTGGTGAACCAGGCTCCTAGTGCAGAGCTCACTGGAGGCACTTTGTCTCCTTTGAGTCTGTATCAGCCCTGACAGCTGTAAAGAATAATGGGAAACTCTTGTGTTTTCAGCAGGAACTTCACATGCATCAGCTGGATTTGATAAGAAACTGCAGAAGAGAAATTGGCTTAACCTCTTGTTTGCAGGAATTGGTTCATACCAAGCTGGATGTTGAGAGGGCTGGAGGGAGAGGGAGAGCCTGGCTTGGTGATGGAGTACAGATCTGCTGGGGAAGCCTCTGAGCATCTCCCATGCCTTTGGCAACTGGCTTTGGTCTCTTTGCCTCTGCTCCCTGAGGTGGGAACCTCCTTTTGGACAGGCAGAGGTGACACAGTGGGGACCACCTGAAGGGTCCTCAAGGCTAGGTGGCAATGCCCCAGGCAAGGAATTGGGCATGTGTCCTTCCCACGGGCCTGGGGACTGTGCTGTTGTCACACTCCTGTCACCGTGAGGGCAGTCAGGCAGTGTGGCAGGCGGGGCACAGCCTGTCCTGTGAGGTGTGCAGGGACTGGGTGGAGACAGCCCTGAGCAACCTGGGAGCTGACCCTGCTTTCACCTGGAGGTTGGATGGATAGAGACCAACCTGAATTAGCCTAGAATCTTAGGAAAACCAAACATCCTCTTTCCCTGCAGTTGTTTAGGTGTGGGGGTGACAGGGCTCTCTCTTCCCAGCTGTTGCAGGTAACTGGGGTATGGTGCAAGGTGCTGCAAAGGCCAGAAAGTGAAAAAAAAGAAAATTAACCTATATTGGTACTTCTGTTGATTATATAGGCTGTGGTGAGAGTCTGTCTTTGATCTGTCTCAAATGATTCCCACCCTGAAATGCCATGTCCGCTTGGAATTTAGGAAAAGTGCTCTGAATTCAGTCATTAGTTCTTAAACAAAATATTGATGAAGCTCTTGTACTGAGCGTGGACTGGAGCCTGTCCTGCCCTGAAATGTTGTCATAGTTCATTTAACACCATGGAGTTTCTTACCAGTAAAACAAAAAGTTGCTGTTAAAGGGCAGAGAGGGATTGTACACCTGCAGGAGCCAAATTCCCAACGTGGGGCTGCCTTGTATCTCTTGCAGTCCCTTAGACCTCAACCAATTCCGAGTGGAGCGTTCCCAGCTCAGCAAAACAGCATTTTATTTTCACTGTGTACAGGTGTAGATGGCTGCCTGAGGTCATGGCAAGGAAGAGTTGGTTTCAGTGAGCTTTTATACTCCTCCCTCCCCTGTTGTCAGGGCACTAATCCATCTCCAGCAGTAAAGCTAGAGCAGGGTAAGTATCTGTCCCTGGCCTTGCGTTGTCTCTTCTCACCGGGACTCAGTGTGCTCCCTGGGACTGCTCCTGTCCAGGGCTGGGCAGTTACTCACTCCTCCCTCAGTGATGGGAGCTCTGCTTCTGATTCCCACTGCTCCCCGTGCCTGGCAAGCAGAGCTGCAGGGAGCCAAGCCACCTCATTGCCACACTGCTGACTGAGCCTGTTCAGGGTCTGGCCTGCATGTGCAGCACGGTGTTTTCAATGCTTTGAGTTTCCCAGATCCCTGAAATCTCCTTTTGTGGACACCATGTGATGAATGCCAACCCACTGATTTTTATTCCTATCATTTTGTGAGTCCTTAGGGCCCCACAGCCCATGGGTGTTAAAACTGCATGCTATGAAATGCCATGATAAACTATTCTAATCTCATTGCCAGGAGTGCCACCTACTAATTCTAATATTTCTGGGATGCCAGTACCTGTGACTGATGCACTTTGTTAGTGTTAGTGGGTGGAATTCAGGGGAATCAGCTGATCCAGGCTACTGAAATGGGGTTCTTGGTCTAGCTGCAGCATGGTAGCAAGTTCAGACTGAGCAGAGTCTGTGCAAGGAGGGAATCTCACTTGAATGATGATTTGTAACATGGAAAGTTCAACCAGTTAGAGATTGTGCAGATGACACCAAGCTGGGTGGGAGTGTTGATCTGCAGGAGGGCAGGAAGGGTCTGCAGGGAATGGATGGATGGATGATGGATGGATGGATGGATGGATGGATGGATGGATGGATGGATGGATGGATGGATGATGGATGGATGATGGATGGATGATGGATGGATGATGGATGGATGATGGATGGATGATGGATGGATGGATGATGGATGGATGGATGGATGGATGGATGATGGATGGATGGATGGATGGATGGATGGATGGATGGATGGAGATGGATGGATGGATGGATGGATGATGGATGGATGGATGGATGGATGGATGATGGATGGATGATGGATGGATGGATGGATGATGGATGGATGGATGGATGGATGATGGATGGATGATGGATGGATGGATGATGGATGGATGATGGATGGATGATGGATGGATGATGGATGGATGGATGGATGATGGATGGATGGATGGATGGATGATGGATGGATGATGGATGGATGATGGATGGATGGATGGATGGATGGATGGATGATGGATGGATGGATGGATGGATGGATGATGGATGGATGATGGATGGATGGATGATGGATGGATGGATGGATGGATGATGGATGGATGATGGATGGATGATGGATGGATGGATGGATGATGGATGGATGGATGGATGGATGATGGATGGATGATGGATGGATGGATGATGGATGGATGGATGGATGATGGATGGATGATGGATGGATGGATGGATGGATGGATGATGGATGGATGGATGGATGGATGGATGATGGATGGATGATGGATGGATGGATGATGGATGGATGGATGATGGATGGATGATGGATGGATGATGGATAGCTGATGGATGGATGGATGGATGGTGGATGGATGGATGATGGATGATGGATGGATGATGGATGGATGATGGATGGATAGCGGATGGATGGATGGATGATGGATGGATGATGGATGGATGATGGATGGATGGATGATGGATGGATGATGGATGGATGATGGATGGATGATGGATGGATGGATGATGGATGGATGGATGGATGGATGGATGGAGGGATGGATGATGGATGGATGGATGATGGATGGATGGATGATGGATGGATGGATGGATGGATGATGGATGGATGATGGATGGATGGATGATGGATGGATGGATGGATGATGGATGGATGGATGGATGATGGATGGATGATGGATGGATGGATGATGGATGGATGGATGATGGATGGATGATGGATGGATGATGGATGGATGGATGGATGGATGGATGGACGGACACACCAAGGCCAAGGGTCTGAGCTTCAGCAAGGCCAGGTGCTGGGTCTGCTCTTAGGCCACAACAACGTCCTGCAGAGCTCCAGGCTGGGGGCAGAGTGGGTGGAAAGTGGCCCAGCAGGACAGGCCCTGGGGTGCTGGTGACATGAGCCGTGGTGTGCCCAGGTGGCCAAGGAGGCCAGGGGCACCTGGCCTGTGTCAGCAATAGTGGCAGCAGGACCAGGGCAGGGATTGTCCCTCTGCACTGGGCACTGGTGAGGCCACACTGAATCCTGTGTTCAGTTTTGTGCCTCGTGGCAAGGAAGGCACTGAGGGGCTGGAGGGTGTCCAGAGGAGGGAGCGGAGCTGGGGAAGGGTCTGGAGCTCAGGTGTGATGAGGGGCAGCTGAGGGGCTGGAGAAAAGGAATCTCCTCACTCTCCACAGCCCCCTGACAGGAGGGGCAGCCCCTTGGTCTCTTCTCCCAAGTGACAATAACAGGACAAGAGGAAACGGCCCCAGGCTGTGCCAGGAGAGGTTTTGATTGGATATTAGGGAAGTTTATTCACTGGGAAGGTGGTCAGGCGCTGAGCAGGCTGCCCAGGGCAGTGGTGGAGCCACCACCCCTGGAGGGAGGTAAAAGCCATGTACGTGTGACACTTGGGGACATGGTTCAGCAGTGGCCTGGGCAGTGCTGGGTTAAGGGCTGCACTCGGTGTTAGCAAACCTGGCTAAACAATTCTGTGGTTGCCTGTTCAAGCTGAGGGATTGAGCCAAGGGCAGCTCTGGGTGCCCTGTGTTGTGTTGCCACTAGAGGGAAACACATGGCCACTGCAGGTCAGAGCCACCCAGCTGCTGTGTCAGCAGCTTCCCACGCTTTTCCCACGAGCTGTGCATTTGTTATTTATTTTTTAGCTTATTTCCAATATGAAAAATATTTTCTCTGTTAGTTCCACATTGCTGTGGTGTAAATACTTAATTTTTTTGGTCCCATTTTTCAGCTGAAGGAGATAAGAAGGGCTGGATGGGTGTGAGGGAGAATGATGTCCAAGCTGAAACAACACAGGATTTCAAAATTCCAAATCTGCTTTAGTGCTTAGATACAGGTGATTCCCACCAAGCTGATGAGGCCTCCTGCAGTTTAGTATGGAGACACCCAAACCGAGGAGTTCTGTTGCACCACCTGAGCATTTTAGTTCAAATCAGCAGCAGGATTTTCTTTTGATTAAACAGCTCTGGTGTGGAAACATCATTTTCTCCTTGCTGTGTGTTCCTGCTGCAGCCAGGGAAGGACACCAGGAGTCTGTTTTCCTTTCCTGCCACTGGTAAATGCTGTTTGTTCTCTTCTTGGTGCACAGGCTCGCCAGCTGATCCTGCAGAATGGCTTAACCCTGAGTGACTTGGACCGAAATCCAGAGGTGAGTGGGACCACAGAGGTGAGACCTTAGCTCACCTTCCTCTCACCTGGTGCTTCAGAAAGTGTCCAGGCTCCTTAGTCCTCCCTGAGGCTGAGTTTGGGCAGCCACACTGCAGAACTTGAGCTGGGACAACAGGAAACAGCCTCAAGTTGTGCCACAGGAGGCTCAGATTGGATATTAGGAAAAAATTCTGCACTGAAAGGTTGGTCAAGCACTGGAACAGGCTGCCCAGGGCAGCGGTGGAATCGGCATCACTGGAATTGTTAAGAAACATGTAGATTTGATGCTCAGGGACATGGTTTAGTGGGGACCTGGCAGGGTTTGTTGAATGGCTGGACTCAGTGATCTTAAAGGTCTTTTCTAACCTTAATGATTTGAACGGGTTTAGTTTATTTTCCCCCCAAGTTGTTTCTTAGTTCTTGTCCCTTTAGATGACAGGAGGCTGCTGGGTTGTGTTGCCTCCAGGTGCTTGGCATGTCTATTAAGATGAGGCTTGAGACAGGAGTGTTGCTGAACTGTCAAAGATTTTTCCTGGTAAAATCTTTCATGCTGGTCCTTAAAGAACACCAGAGGCTCAAGAGATGTGCCTTGCAGGCCAGCAGTTGGTTTGGGTTTCTGTTCCTCTCACATGCCTGGGGTTGTTGGAGGGGCTTGGGTGCTCTCAGGGTGTCCTTGGCTGGCCCATCACACACTTGTGTCTGCTCAGGCTGCACCAAGGTGGTGCCAGCTCTGGTGACATTTGCCACTGCTGCCTGGGACACCCCAGCCCTGGGGCTGAGCAGGAGCAGGGCCTGGATGAGGGGAGGGGTGTTACAGGGCTTGCAAGGGTCTTCAGGGTGAAGAGAGAGGCGAGAATCTTGACCTCATGTTCAGAAGGCTTGATTTTATTATTTTATGATATATATTACATTATGACTATACTACAAAGAATAGAGAGAAAGTTCTCAGAAGCTAGCTAAGCTAAGAATAAAAAAGGAATGAATAACAAAGTTCTGTGTCCAGGCAGAAAGCAAGAACAGCTCTGCCATGAGTGGTCAGTAAATCCAAACATCCACAGGAGACCAATCACAGATGCACCTGTTGCATCCCACAGCAGCAGATAATCATTGTTTACATTTTGTTCCTGAGGCCTCTCAGCTTCTCAGAAGGGGGAAAAATCCTAAAGAAAGGATTTTTATGAAAAGATGTCTGTGACAGAGGGGTTCCCACAGCCATTTGCTGCTCTCCCCACAGCTTGATGTTGCCATCGATGGAGCAGATGAGGTGGACTCTGACCTCAACCTTATCAAAGGTGGCGGGTGAGCCTTGCTGTCCGTCTGTCCGTCTGTCTGTCTGTCCCAGTGCTGGTGGGGGCTCTGAGCATGCCTGTGTGGCTCTGGGTGTGTCTGGGCTGGGCTGGAGGGGATCCTGTGCAGAGCTGTGTGTGCACCCACAGTGGGAGATGGCTCCTGGCCAGGGACAAGGGGCACAAAGTGAGGGATGGCTGTGGGGCAATGGCAGCACCAAAACCACCAAGAACATATTAGAGGGCACTGGGTTTCAAGGCCATTAGGCACAGTGAGGAGCAGTCTGATGTTTTCTGGTTTTGTTTTTATTTTTTCCCCCTTGCAGTGGCTGCTTGACACAGGAGAAGATAGTGGCAGGATTTGCAAAGTGCTTCATTGTTATTGCTGATTACAGGTGAAGATATTACTGTTCATAATACCTTTCTCCTCCATGGGAGGTTTCAGATGGTGCTGTGCTAGGCCCTCATTGTCATTCCAATGGTTACAGGAGAGCAGGAATGGGTGGAAATGAGCCTGGCTCCCAGTATTTCAGCAATTCAATTTATCTTTTTTTCTTAATTTTCAACTCAGCAGGCCTGCTTGGGAGTCAGCAGAGCTTGTGGGGAAGTGGCAGTTCTGCTCTCTGCGCTCAGTGATTGTCAGCATGGGATAAATTTTCCAGCCATGGGGCTGTGGAAAAAACAACTCCTGTTCTGCTTGTCCAAAGTGTGTCAAAACAGGGCTTTTGAGGGGATGGAGCATTGTGCATTAGACTGGCTCTTGCCACATGGACTGAGCCTGTGTGCTCCTGAGCCTCGTGCCTGAGGGGTTTGCCAAGGGCCTGGGGTGATGTTAATGGTGTCAGCAGTGTCATGTCCAGCACTAATCCCACGTCAAACTGTGCCCTCAGGAAAAAATCTGACAGCCTTGGGGAGCAGTGGAAGAAGGGAGTTCCTATTGAGGTCATCCCCATGGCTTATGTCCCTGTCACCAAAGCCCTGACCAAAAAATTTGGCGGAGTCGTGGAGCTGCGGATGGCTGTTAACAAAGCAGTGAGTGTCCCTGTGAGCCCTGCTTCCCTGGGGACCCTCCTGAACAAAGGGGCAAAGGGAGGACCAGATTTCATCTGGTGACACCTGGGCTTTCACTCCCACAAGTGACATCTCATGTAATTCCTCCTTACTGTACTTTGGTTCCTGGATTGGGTGTCTATGTGTTCAGGCTGCTCATTGAAAGCCTCTCTGGCTGTGACTCCTAAAGAAGCATCGTGGAGCAGGGAGCAGAGGGATTGCCAGCCTGGCTCTGGGGGTGTTGGGGGGCTGCAGGGCAGCCTGAGCTGCCAGAGAGGGTCTCAGGTTGGGGGTGATGGTTTCACTGACAGGTTTATTGTTTCACTTACAATTTATATGAATGATGACTCTAAAGCACTGCAGTGGGGACACTGTGAGGGCTGTGACAGTCCCTGGCTGGCATCAGGAGACACAGAGCTCATGCCATGACAGCTGGGTTTGCTTCCAGGGCCCTGTGGTGACAGACAATGGGAACTTCATCCTGGACTGGAAGTTTGACAAGGTTCACGAGTGGCGTGAAGTGAACTCTGCCATCAAAATGATACCAGGTGATGTCTCATTTTTTAAAAGCCACAAAAGCTGGCTGAGGTTTGGTGTGTGATAGTAACCTGGACTGTGGCAGCTCTCTCCTGGATAGGAGGGAATGTGTGTGTGTGTGTTTGCTGCCCTCCTGCAGGTCCCTGCATTTGTTTCTACTCAAGAGAGCAGTCAGCTCAGTTGGTACAGTTGTGCCCATGGGGTTTTCCCACATGGTGGTGAAAACCTGGGGTGATGCTGGTTGATGTTGACACTGTTTCCCATTAGGCACAACAGTCCTGTCCTCTTCCTTACTCTCCTTGTGCCCCTTTAGAGAGGAACTTTAGTGGAAACACCAGTGCACTCTGGAGGGAAGGTTTGCACTGTATTTTCCAGGAGCTGCTTACAGCTCTGCATCCCACTCCCATTGGGAAGCCCTCCCTACTGGCCTTGCTGTGAGGATGAAGTGCACTCAAGCTCTTGCTGGGCTCGAGCAGCAGTGGCTGAGTGCTCTGTTTGCAAACAAAGCAGCCTCTTTGCAAGGACCCCTGCCTGGCATGAGACCTGCTGCCCAGGCCAGAGCTGCCTCTGCACCACCCAGGGCACTGGCACTCTCTGAGCTTCAGGGAAGCAGCAGCTGGATGCCTTTCTGGTTATCTTGGCAAAGCCTGTCCCTCAAGTCCTGCCCTCACACAGCTGCCTTCACAGAACATGCAGGAACAGGTTGGGATCTTGTTGCACAAACTGAGTTGCCAACATCCCCACAAAGCAGCCGTGTATTGTCCTGGCTCCACAACTGAAACCCCAGGCCAGGCAGAGGCTCTCGTCAGTGATTTTGCTTCCCTCAGTAGTGCTTATTAGAGAATTACAGAATTGTTGGGGTTGGAAGGGATCTCTGGGCTGCCCCAGTGCAGTGCTCCATATCCTAACCCAGTTGCTGCTCGTGGCTGTACAAATCTCTGTACCATTAAAGCTGTGCCTGTGCAAGAGGCAGACAGTGCCTGCTTGCTGTGCACAGCAGGAGCTTCTTCCCTGCATCTCTTGTTGTTTGAGAAAGGAATAGTAAATAATGGCACCTGTTTCCTGCTCAGAAATGGACCTGCTCAGGGAAGAAGAGCTTCTTCTCTACCCAGAAGTGGATGAGCCTAAATGTGTGGCTGTTAAAGCCTAAATGCAGTGCTGGGAGAAGGGTTTTGGCCACCTTGTGATTGTGGTAGCCCTTGTCTCCATTTCTATCTACCTTCCTGGCCTCTGGCTTTGTCTCAGTGATCACTGTGAAGTTAGGAGCACTGTCACAATAGGACACAAAATGAACGACACACACAAGCTGGGATGTCCAAGGTAAAAAGAGAGCAGTTTATTTCCAAACTCCAATATTTATAGACTTTCAAAAGTGACCGTGGATGAAATTGCCACCTCTCCAGCCACACTGGTCAAACCAGCAAACCATCAATTCTCTCCTCCTCCAGAAAGGACTGCAAAGCAATCATTATTTACATGAAAAGTGCATGAGAAACTCCCTTACAAAAATATAAACATCAGGAGGCTTAGAAGAACAGGGTGGCAGAGCACCCCACAATTAAATGCAATCAAAAGCACATTTACAAATGGGCTACAAGTTGCAGAGGTAGCACCAGAGCTGCTGAGTTTTAACATTTGAACAAATGTCAGGCAGGTGATCTCTTACAGGGAAGTCTTTCAGGTGAGTTTAAAGGCAGGTGTTACTGTGGCAGTAACTGTACAGGATATCAGTGCTGTGCAGGTACAGGGTGCAGGAATGGTGACTCTGGCAGTAACCATACAGGATATCAGTGCTGTACAGGTACAGGGTGCAGGAATGGTGACTCTGGCAGTAACCATACAGGATATCAGTGCTGTACAGGATGCAGGAATGGTGACTCTGGCAGTAACCATACAGGATATCAGTGCGGTACAGGGTGCAGGAATGGTGACTCTGGCAGTAACCATACAGGATATCAGTGCGGTACAGGGTGCAGGAATGGTGACTCTGGCAGTAACCATACAGGATATCAGTGCGGTACAGGGTGCAGGAATGGTGACTCTGGCAGTAACCATACAGGATATCAGTGCTGTACAGGAACCATACAGGATATCAGTGCTGTACAGAGTGCAGGAATGGTGACTCTGGCAGTAACCATACAGGATATCAGTGCTGTACAGGTACAGGAATGGTGACTCTGGCAGTAACCATACAGGATATCAGTGCTGTACAGGTACAGGAATGGTGACTCTGGCAGTAACCATACAGGATATCAGTGCTGTACAGGATGCAGGAATGGTGACTCTGGCAGTAACAGCGATCTCTCGTTCCCCAGGCGTGGTGGAGACGGGGCTGTTCATCGACATGGCGCAGCGGGTGTACTTTGGGATGGAGGACGGCTCGGTCAGCGTGAGGGAGAAGCCGCCCTGCTGACAGCCCCTGCCACATGGGGACCAGGCTGTCCCACTCGTGCCAACCCCACGTTTGCCTTAAGGAGCGGCGGCTGTCGCAGGAGACCCGCGGGAAAGCCCATCAGGATCTGCTGATGTGATACTGAATGTCTCTTTTTTTAAAGAAAACAAACAAAAAATAGATTCTATTTATATATATATATATTTTTACTTTACAGGAATGTTGTCTTTTTTTAATGAGTCATTTCAATGAATTGCTTTAACGTTTTTATTTTCTTTTCTAAGAAATACTTAACCAAAAACATTACTCCCTGGTTTTGTGTTTGGAGGTTTGGTTGGTTTTATTTTCTTTTTTTCAAAGAGAACTTGAACCCTTCTGGTTGCTCATAGCACTTAATGGTGGAAGTCAGAAATACAATCCTAATGCATCGTTCCTAACTATCCTGGCTGGGAGGGTGATGTATGTAACAGGAGCACATCCAGTTGGGACCTGCTGATGCCTTATTTGGAACCTTTTTGGTTCAGTATTTTATGCCTTTTATTTTTCTATACCACTGTTTTTTAATAGTTCGGGATGTCTGGTTGTCCTCTGTGTACATGACAATTCTCTGAGCCTAGGGTGGTCTCTACATCCCCTCTCTGGGAAACTTATAAGGGCCTTTTCTGGGCTTCTGTGTGGAGGAGACATTCATCCTTTGAGCCAAACTCTGCTGTCATTTAATTCAGTACCTCTGATTAAAGTCTGTCCTGTAGCTGGAGACGTTTGGGACTTTGTCCTTTTAGACCAAGAGCAGAACTGGGTGCTTGATGAACTTACAGGAGCATATTTTAGCAGCTTAGGGCAGCATGGAACAGTGTTCAGTGGCAAATGATCTGGTTTGCAATGAAGGTTAATTATCACCCCTCAGCTGGTTGATTTGTGGAAGGATAGAGCAGAACGCACAGGAAAATGGAGTCTTCCTGCCTAAATTTTCCACATGTAGCAGGAGAGAGACACTCGTTCAGTATCTCATTTTTGGTGTGTAGGTGCTTTGCATGGTTCTGATGTCGAAATGCAAGCCCTCTCTTTGTGTTTTAGACACTGAAATAAAGAGCTCTTATACCAGACTTGGTGGTAATTTTGTTCTCAAAGTAACTTATTTTGTGGATAATGGGGCAGATCGTGGTCAGACCAAGGTCTGCTAACTTCCCTCTTGCAAGAATCCCTCACCCTGGCCGAACCCACCCTTCTGCATTTGATTTCTTTTTGCTTAAGGTAAATGAATTATTTAAAATGAACCAAATTACCTGGTCAACATTTCTTATCTGCTGTACTTTCCTCAACAGACACTGTCTTCAATTTGCACACCTAAAACCTGTGCATCTAAATCCAGCTCTTGTACTGAGCAAACTGCCAGCAGCTTGCTGGAAACACTGGGATTTCTTTTCCCACAAGCCAGAAGGCATTTGCAAAGCCCTGGCTCTGGCTAGGGGCTGTTTTCAGATGCTCTTGGGCTCCTAATGTAATCCTGGATGAACAGAGAACAATCGAGCACAGCTTTGTGCCCAAGTGCCTTCTCACTCAGTGTGCTGCTGGAAATGAGATTAGCAGGAGTGAACGCTGCTGTTGACTCTCCTCTGCCTGAAATCAAACAGCTCCTTCTCAAAAAGCCAATAAACCCATTACTGCACCATTACTTCTGGCCCTGCACCAGCTGTGATCTCATTCAGCTTTGTGCTTAGCAGGGGCTCCATGGCCTGGAGATGGGCAGCTCTGATTCTTGGGCTGCTCTGGGTGCTGGGGTAGATCCTGGGGGGGCTTTTGCAGCAGATTCCCCTGCTGGGGTGGGACTTTGGGGTTATGGGCACTACACAGCTGGAATTAAAATGTCTGTGGGCAATTAAAACCCCTGGGGAAAATTCAGAGTCTGAATCCTTGTGCAAGCTCCCCCAGCTGACATTTGCAGAGTCAGTAGATGGGGTTTGACTTAAGGGGCTCTTGGGAATGGTCGTGTCCTTTCCCTTGGAGGCTGCCAGGCTCCCTCGTCTGTCATGGCCATCCTCATCTTCACCTGCCAGCACATCCAGGTGTGGTGCAGGGAGTCCATCCATCCCCTCCTGGGGTGGCTTTGTGCCCTGGCTCTGCCCTGTCACCAGCACAGCCTGCTTACACTGCTGCTCACTGCCTTGCCACAAGCCTGTTTGAAGGTGAAGTGTGTTTCTAGTCCATGGTCCTTGCTTTTCCAGGCTGTCACCATTATTAAATATGTTTTTGGAGAGACAACAGTTCATAGATGGGCATGCTGTGGTGGATCTCCAGCTGAGGGCAGGCACTGCAGCTCCCTGTCACCTCCTTGGGTGGAAGCAGTGCAGCTGCTCCTGAGAGCTCCTGCACCTGAGTTTGCTGAATTTGATTTTACCACCTTGGCTGGTTTCACTGTGGCATTTGCTCTGGAATTTCGTTTTCAAGGTGCTCCTCAGAAGAGCCTTCAGAAGCCTTTAGGAACAGGCTCACACTTCTCTCCCACCCTGCTCCCTTGCACCTTGGGTGGAAAAGCAGGGATATATTTTTAGAAGATGGCATTGGGATAAAAATTGCTATCAAAAGCAGCTGGGAGGAGGTGTCCTTTTACAGCCAAGGCAGGCTGGTGGTGGCTATTCAGGGTGCATTCCTGCAGTGGGTTCTGTTACCTGATGTGATCCAGCCCACCCTCCCGTTGCCTTTTGGGCTGTGCATGGTGGGTAATGCAGGGAGATTTACCATTAACTCTGAATTATGGATTAACTTGGCCCTGGAGGAAACAAACGTTTCAAGAAAGAGCAACAGCAGCACTAAAATTAATGAGCAACTGAGGTAATGAAACACTAGTTCCACTCAGGGAAAAAAAAAAAAAGGCAATATAAATATAGTAAAAGAGTGCATCAGATTTGATTTCATTAACCTGTGGTTAATAGGTTAAATAATTAAGATAAATTAATTAAACTAACTAGAAAGAAATTATGTGTTTTGTTAAACCAACTCACCTTATTCCATGTTACATAGAAAGTATTACTATTTGTCAAGTTGTTATAGTCAGTGTAGGATGGGGTTTATGATCTGACATAATTACTGATCTGAGAAATGTGACACAAAAAGGTGAAAATAATTAAGCAGGCAGCATAGAGGATGTGTGCTCTGGGTATTAAACCAAACAATTACAGCTAAAGTGATGAGGAGAAAATCAGCATAGCATAACCAGTGATAAAAATTAGCTGTGAGGAATATTAGTAAGCTGTAATATGTATTAATATATTTTAAACATAAAGCCTGATCCATTTTTTAACTGTATGGATTTAACAAAAAATGGTGTAATGACATTGTGTGTGGTTCAGCTGCACCTGGAAAGGAGGAGGAAAAGGAAAGATGTCCTCATTTTCAAAGTGATTATTCCAATTTGTCAAGCTTTTTGAATCCTCAAAAATGTCTTTGCAGCTTTATTTCACTCAGTTCATCAACAGAAAGGTGATGCATTTCAGATTAAAGATGAACTTAAAGACCTAAAACTGCTGGGGTTTTGTACTGAAAACTTGTGAAATTTATTTCCTTCCCCTTCCAGTAACTTTAATGGGACTTTTATCATCCCTGTAACTCCATAACCTTGGCAGCTGGGACCAGGAATGTTTTTTCAGAGCATGAGACTTTTCTGTTTGTATTTTTACACCTACCAACACAAACACCTCTTACACTCCCTATATGACACTTCCAGCCTTGTGAAAGTCATGTCAGACCATCCACATTAAATGTAGTGAGCAAAACAGAAAAGGATCAGTCACTGGGTTTGACTAGAGGAAATAACAAACTGTTTTCTTTAGTGGAAACAGAAGACTTTGTACAAGAATGTCTGAGTGAAAGATAAAACCATCAATCATGTTGGAAAGCAAAATGCTTTTGATGATTTATGTTGTTTCTGGAAGTCACTAACAGAAAGATGAAATTCAGCAGGAGAAAAAAGTGACTATTAAGCCAAATAGCTTAGATCTTAAACCTCCTAACATGTCAATATCCAAGCTCCCTTGGGGATGTAGAGTTAAAAATATTCTTAATCACGCTAAATTCAAAGTTCATCTCATGCTGTATTGTTAAAATTATGTGCACATGAATTTAATAATGAAAAAAAAACCCTACAGAAGCTGAAGTGCCTGCTGACTGGAATCTTTTTTATTGTACACCAAACTCCAAATTCCCTCATGGTGGTCTTCCAGCACAGGATTAATTAAAGAAAATACTACATCAAGTATCTTTTCTACTTAGAAATGTCTCACAGGTTTGTGTAATCTCCTACTGAAGCTATTACTAGAATGCCTTATAGATCAAAATCTCTAATTAAACATTAATTCCCTTAAAACATTTTCAAAGCCCTCATTTCAGTAACTTGCTAGTTTTATTTGCCTGCCACAGCACGCTGGCTTCTTGTAATCAGTATTTAATAACCTGTACAGTTTAATCCCAATGTAATGTATTTGGCAATGACAAATGAAACTGAAAAACCCTGCTGTAAATCTAGATGATACACTGGAATGCTTTTCGTACTATCTTAATTTATTGCAGGGAAAAAAGGAAAGTCCTGCCTTCCTTTAACCCTTAAATGAGTATTAGTTTTTGAAGAGATTATAATTCTTTCCTTGACTTTTATATGTAATTTAGTGAGGGGTGGAAGAGTGAAGAGTCGAATCCGACAGCTCAGAAGTAATGTACCAAAACCTTGTTTAATTGAAGAGCAAGCAGATAATCACACTTTGTACTGAGAGGGTTTTTGGGGTATGACCCACTGCATATGAGCACTTTGGGAAAACTCAGCCTCTTTGCCACAGCCACCCCTTCTTGGACAGGGCACCTGCAGCTTTCTCTGCAGTTGGGCTGTGGTTTATCATTTATGAAACATTTCTTTCATGCATATTTGAGAGCTCGAGCGGCACATGCTGACCCTGGCTGGGCTTTGGGGCTGCACTGGGGGTTCCTGCTCAGGCTCTGTGTTTTCCTGTGGATGTGCTGCTGACAGCCCTGGATATCAACAGCCTTTTCCAGCCTCCTTCCAGAGGAGCAGCCCAGGGCCATTGCTGCTCCCTCATCTGATCCTTGGAAGCTGCTCAAGGAGTTGCTTTGCTGTAATTCACATCTCTGATGCCCACAAATGCCCAATGGGCTTCATTTCCAGTTCCTGGGATGCTCTGCCCCACCAACACCATGGCCTCAGCACCAGCAAGGCTGGCCAAGAGCTTTTATCGCTTTTAAAGCAAATCAGCAAGAAACTTGTAGCAGATTGAACAGCCTCAGCTGTGGAATAATTTGAAAAAAAATCTTCTCTGCTCATTGGATTGTACAGCTGGAGTTTTGTCACATGTGACAGTCACATCTAAATATTACTCAGAGGTTCAGTGTCATTTCATCCATCCTGCCTGGGAAATTTCCTTTTCTTTTTGCCTTTTCTGTTTTTCAACTAAATCAGTTTTGGGCCATGTATAAAGGATAAAAAAAGGTAGGATTTTTTTTTTTTTTTTTTTTTAAATCAGATGGACATGTTTTTAAGCTCCCAGGCAGGCAGGCACAGTTCCATGTTCCCTCTCCACAGCTGAGCTTGGCCTGTGTTGAGTTGTGAAGAGGGAAGAGGAAAACCCATCTGGTTACTTAGCTGAGATGTTTTTCCCTGGAGTAAATCTAATACCTGAGCCTTAAAAATCATGGATGATCTAGAGACAGTGAACTGAAAGTAAAGTTGATTACATCTCCCATATTCCAGGTCAGCAGGGTATATTTCATCCAAGCTCCTTTATCTCAGAGTGACATTTCTTCACTTCAAGTGCGCAGAATTCTGGACACCAGTCAGGGGATATTGTTCATTATTGTTCCATCCAGGACGTGGCATATTGGAATTATTCTGTAAGGACTCTCAGGACACTGCCAACACAACCACCCTTGTCCTTGTGGGGCAATTCCACTGGGCATATGTTAACTGGGAAAAGACAGGTCCAGGAGATTCCCAAGACACCTGCATGACAACTTCTTGGCAGAGGATCTCAGGGAGGTAATGTGGAGAGGTGCCCTCTGTGCTTTGCTACTTGCTCCCAGAGAGGCTCTCATGGGTGAGGTGGTGACTGGTGGCTGTCTTGGCTACAAAATCATGAAAACACTGATTTTCAAATCTCTGGTGCTGCTGGAACCCATCTGGGTCCGGAGGTGGCTCACTGAGCACTGCTGGCAAATCAGCATCTTCTCTTGGCATGTCCTCCTGCAGGAAAGGTGTTGGATGCCTTGAGTCTCTGTGCAGTAACCAGGGACAATTATAGTAAACAAGGTGACCCCGTGGCAGGGAGAAATTATGAGGAGGACTCCATATTATCAGAAGGCTAATTAATTACTTTATTGTACTATATTATTCTATATTATATTACACTATATTACATTACATCTAAACTGAATCTGCACAAAGCACCCAACTCAACTGCACAGAATCTTGTGACTGTCTGCTGACAGACAGTTTGGACACGTGCTTGGCCCTGACAGGCCAAGGAAACAAAACACCATCACTCTGGGTAAACAATCTCCATATTGCATTCCACTTTGGCACAACACAGGAGCAGCGAATGAGATAAGAATTGTTTTGATCGTTCTTTTCTCTGCTTCTCTCACTGCCTCTCTCAGGTGTGAATCCCACAGACAGTGACAATTCTCCAGAGCCCTTTGCAAATATTAAAAAATTTATTGACCACCAAAGTATCCCAAGCGAACTGCTTTGAGTCTGGCAGCGGGCACTAATCATGCAGCTGCAGCTCCAGGCAGGAGCACCAGAGCAGGGTGCAGAGAGCCTGCAGAGCCCGCCGGGAGGGCTGCCTGTCCATGCCCCGCAGCTGGCCCAGGCTCTGGGCCGCCAGCTGGCTCCCCGAGGAACAGGGAGAGCAGCGGGGGCTGCCCGGGCCGGGGCTCTGTGTCCCTGCCGCTGGCACCTGCTCGTCGGAGGTAGAAGGAGTCGCCTCCTCCTCCTCCTGGAAGGAGTCCCGCAGGAGCTCCGGGTAGTCGGGGTTGACCCAGACTGTCCTGATCGTGATCCGGCGCAGGTTTTCCTGCGGGGATGTTCTGTTGCTGTTGTTTCCCCCCTGGCATGATCTGCTGACTTCCCCTTGGGAAAGCTCTTGCTCGATGTAGTTTAACCCCGGGCACGGCCGGAGAGGATAGCAGACTTCCCTCTGCTCCTCCTCGCTGGACCAGGAGCCCTCGCCGGGTTCTGGCGCTTCCAGCCCTGAGCCGGGCCCGCTGAGGGCCGGGGCGGACGAGGGGCCTGGGGCAGAGCAGGGGCTCTGCAGGGGCGGGACACGGCTCTGTGGCCCTGCCGGGGACACCTGCTCGCCCAGGGCTGCTGCCTCAGGAGGGGCATCTGGGGAGTGCTGCTCGTCCTGGCGCTGCTTGGACTCCATCTGTGGGACAGAGGAGGCGTGGCATGGAGGGGCTGTCTTGGCACAGCCTTGTGCCACCACCAGCCTCTCCATCCTGCCCCATTGCTCATCCTTCCCCTCTTCAGGCTCAGCAGCCCCTGGGTGGGCAAGGATTTGGGATTCACCTTCTCCCTGCTGGGTGTGTCTGTCGTGCTGTCCTGCAGAGGTTCTCAGGCTGAGAACCTTTCTCTGCCTCCTGAGAAAGGCGCTCTGGGGCAGTGGCGCCCCAGGCCTCCGTGCCCAAAAACCCCCCAGAGGTCACAATGGCCTCTGGGCACAGCAGGGCCCCTGTGTCACAAAGAGCCCTGGAACATGCCTCTGTCACAGAGGGACACAAAGGACACTGTCACAAAGGGACACTCGTTCTAGGCTCGTTCTTGGGCTGCCTGAACTCCATCTGTGGGACAGAGGAGGCATGGCGTGGAGGGGCTGTCTCGGCACAGCTCCAGCCCAGCCTTGTGCCACCACCAGCCTCTCCATCCTACCCAATTGCTCATTCCTCCCCTCTTCAGGCTCAGCAGCCCCTGGGTGGGCAAGGCTTTGGCATTCACCTTCTCCCTGCTGGGTGTGTCTGTCGTGCTGTCCTGCAGAGGTTCTCAGGCCGCTGCTGCCTCCTGAGAAAGGCGCTCTGGGGCAGTGGCACCCCAGGCCTCTGTGCCCAAAAACCCCCCAGAGGTCACAATGGCCTCTGGGCACAGCAGGGCCCCTGTGTCACAAAGAGCCCTGGAACATGCCTCTGTCACAGAGGGACACAAAGGACACTGTCACAAAGGGACACCCCGGCAACTACAGAACCACCCAGCACCGGCCAGCCCCTGCTCTCCCCTCAGAGCCCCTGGCCGGTCTGATCCCACCAGACCCTCACTCTGGACTCCTGGATCCCTCTGGATCAGGACTGACTTGGCCTTGAGCCTGTTTCCTCTGCAAGCCTTGATGGGGGCAGCTCACATAGGGGATCATTCCTGCAGGTGTTCTGTCTTTTAACTCAGCTCCCCCACTCAGCTGCCCAAAAGTGTTGCAGTCACCAAGTGCCTAATGTGAGCTCTTGAAGCTTATTTCGGTCATCCAGTTTGGGAATATTTTGGTCACAAAGGGGAAAATAAGCTTTGTTTAGTTGATGAATGCTTAGAAAACTCAAAGATTTATTGAGTACTAATAATAATACTCGGAGCTCCAAACCAAATATTGGGTAATAAGTAATAATACTCGGAGCTCCAAACCAAATATTCAGTAAATGAGACAGAAAGAAAAGCTGGTGCTTTTTCTTTACCAAATATTCAGTAAATGAGGCAGAAAAAAAGCCTGATGCTTTCTAGTCTTCATTTGACTAATCTAAGAGAAATAGATAAGATAAAACCAATGTGTGAAAGAGAATCCACATGTTGCAGTTACTCTGTGTTGGATAGCTGCCTTCCCCAAGAAAAATTCACTGGAGAAATTCACACCCTAAGGCCTGTATTTATTGCTTGAGGACTAAGTGAGGTATTTCAGGGATGTCATTATTTACAGGATCAATATTGCTGTTTAGCCAGATGGCTGGCCAAGCACAGACAAATGCTGTCTGCTATAATTTGTTTATTTGTCTATTGATCCATCTCTGCACCCATTTTGCTGATCAAACAGATGGATAGAGCAGGACCAGGAACAACTTATTCCTACTTTTCCCACATCAGTAAAAGGATTTATCTCATATAACTTCCCACTCAAAAGCTACACAAGCTTGGACAAACCTGAAGTCTTATGGAAAGAGCAAAATGGATTCACCCCATCTATTTTAGGCAGAACCCCTCACCTCCTGGGGCAGCCCACCCCAGACAAAAGCAACCCACATCCCCTCCTGCCTACAAGTCTCTCAACACCAGAGAACTGTAATAACATTTGAGCAAAGTGTTGCATTGCTTAGAGGAGAAAATGTGATTCTAGGAGGAATGTGTAGAAGCGGAAAGGATGGCTACAAGGTTTTCCTGAATTCAGAATATTCAATTGAAGATGCAGAGAGATTTTTTCAGATCTGCTCAAGCATACAAAGTACCTTGGCTCAAGCTGTTGCTTACTTGCTAGGAAAACGTGATCTAGTGAAAGGCTTCTCATCAGAGGGTGACAACCCATGGTGAGGGTTCCTCACCAAGCAGGAACAGCTCCAGTGAAAGGGTGGAGCTGATGAACCAGAAATCACTGTCAGCTGCAGATGGATTCCCAGATGGAGGGGAAGGATGTTTTGAAAGATTGAGTGAAATGCAGCTTTAAAAATCCAGGTGTTTCACAGAAGGATCCCTGATGGAACACATTCACTGAGCTTGTTCTCTGCAGAGGTGTGATCAGGGGAGGAAATGGAGATTAATGTGCTGAAAAATTCCATGGAAATGTGTGGGAGTGGGGGATGCTTTCTGGGAACCAGCCAGGTCACTGCAGAAACACAGCAGGTGATTTTTGAAGAGTGAGATGAAGCAAAAACACTCAAATTTGTGTTGTTTCTCTCCTCATCACAGGGATGGTGACAGTGGCTGTGCTGGGGATGGGGCTGTTTGCCAGTCACTCCCTACATCCAATATCAGCCCTGTCATTGCCTTCATCACCCACAAAGGTCTGATTTAACACACCCAGGTGCCAGCAGCCAGGTTGCTGAAGAGAATTTCTGGGCTGTGACCAAACCTGACCAGCCATGGGGCTGTTTGTTTTTCAATACAGTTCCAAGAAGACAAAAGAGATGAGCGTCTCAGTTTTCACCTGGCAATAGTAGCTGTCACCCCTGCTGATAAACAGATGGTTTGAAACCATCCTGTTTTTCTGGAAACAGGCAAGGCCTCTCCAGACAAACATATGCAATGCTGGGGGAGGTCAGCCCAAACAGTCAAGGCAAAACACACAAGGAACCTTTGGTGTCTTGAGGATGAGCACTTGGGGCATCTCTGATTCTGCTCCAAGCCCTGAGGATGGGCTGGTCCAATGGGCACAGCTTGGGAAGTTCACCAAAGGGAGGAAACCTCCATGGGTCTCACAGGGTGCTGACATGGGGCAGAGGAGGGGCTATATCTATCTATCTATCTATCTATCTATCTATCTATCTATCTATCCATCATCTATCTATCATCTATCTGTCTATCTATCTATCTATCTATCTATCTATCTATCTATCTATCTATCTATCTATCCATCTATCATCTATCTATCATCTATCTATCCATCTTATCTCTCTATCTCTATATCTATATCTAATCTATATCTACATCTAATCTATATATATATCTTTTATATCTATAGCTATATATCTATATCAATCTATATCTATATCTATATCTATATCTATATCTCTACATCAAATCTATCTATCTCTATATCTATGTCTAATCTATATCTATATCTAATCTATATATCTACATCTAATCTATATTTATATATTCTATATCTATCTATAGCTATATCTCTTTATCAATCTATATCTATATCTATATATCTATATATCTATATATCTATATATCTATATCTATATCTATATCTATATCTATATCTATATCTATATCTATATCTATCTACATCTAATATATCTATATCTATCTATATATATCTATCATATCTATGATTAATGTTTTCATCTAGGATTTGTTAGATCGATTTAGAAAAAGCTGGGCTACGTATTGAGGATGGGGGGTTGATTGAAAATATTTCTCTACTCCCTTTTCTCCCCTCTTTTCTCCCAGGCAAACTGTGGGCAAAGTTTCTCTTCCCTCCAGTCACAAAGGGAGCTGGCATCAGGCTTGGGAGAGCTGTGGTTTGGTGGCATCTCAAAAGCAAGCACCACTGAGTCCAGCAGAGAAGCTCATTTAGCAAAGCCTGTCAGCTTGAACACTCACTGGCCTCAGCTGGTTTTAGGCTGCATCTGAATCACATGAACAAAACATTGCTTTCAAGTGAGGAAGAGGAATTTGACTAAAGCCACTGTAATAATTAATCCTGTGATGGGCAAGTCATGCAAATTAGGTGAAAGTGGAGAGGCTGGGAACCCTCTGCCCAGGCCTGAGGCAGCTCACACACCTTTGTGCCACTCTGGGTTCCTGTTACAGGGGAGAGATGTGGGCCCTAACCCATGGCCCACCCCTGCTCCGTGATCCACCTCCTCCTCTGCAGTCCACCCCAAAGTGGAGGAAGCACAGCCAGAATCAGCCACTTAAAACCTCACCTTTCAAATATTTCTCACAGGCAAATCTAATAAAAATCCTATTTTGTCACACACAGGTGTATGAGTGGTGCTTCACTGTGGTCTCCTGCAGGACCTGGGCTTGTCTCATTCTAAACCTGTCAATAATCCCAGTGAATTTAAACACTGCAAATATTTCAGTTTGAGGGTAAACGTGCCTGGGTGTTTCAGTAGAGTGTGAGAGCAGACAGCTAACACTCCTCTGTGGCACCCACTGAAGTGGTGTCCCCTCAAAAAGAAGTTTTTCCACAATTCAGCACAGTGAGAACACTCCCACCAAGATACTCACTGCTTCTTGTAAGGTGCTGTTGTTCTGACAATCACTTTTGCTTTCTTTTTCTTTTTACTTTTTTATTGGTTTTAAGTTTTGGTTTTTGTTTTTTCACCTTCAGGGAATGCTTTAACAGCAATTTCACAGGAATTCAGTTTTGGTTTTGTTTGCAATAATTGTTGTCACTGGAGTGAAAAAGGAATCCACAGGAGCAATTACTGGTCATGAGAGAGTGAATAAATGAATTAATTATCTTCAGCTTTGCTATTATTTTCATGCACATAATGATGGCACAGGCTGGTGCACTGACTACAGTGTGTTTAGGGGAGGGAGAAAAATTCTCCAAAAGCCTGTGGGAGATGATGAGTCCGAACCTCCCCCTGAAAACAATGCATTTTTCTTTTGTGGCAACCTCAGTGCCAAGACCTGAGGATGAACAAGTTCCTGTGGATGACACCAGCAGAGACAGAAATCAGATTGCCTTGGGAACAGAGGAAGAATAATCTTCCCTGACCTTCACATGGGCTGAAGGAACTGTGCTTGCTCCTTCACCTCCCAATCATTTGCCTCTCTGCCACGAGCTGCTAAAATAGGGCAGAGATAGAGCCAGCCTCTGTGGCAGTTTGGCATCTAAAATTAGCTCCTGCAACAGAAAACACCTCGAGTTTGGCCTGATTAAGTTCAGTTGATGTTTTTGCTATTTCTTCACTATTTCAGGAGGAGGAGGTGGGTGGCTGCTTGTGTGTTCCAGGACCATCAAGCATCAACAGCCACAGTGACAACACAAATGCCATATGCTACACCCAGGGAAAGTGCAGGAAAGTCACTGCCAGCACCAAAATTATCAGAATAAAGGCAAAAATAATATCCTGTGGTCACTTTGCTTTCCTGCCTCCAGCACAGTTGTTTGTGTCCCACATCCACTTCTTCTCCACAGCTTTCTGTTGTAGTTTCAAAGGGTCAGGGTGGTCCTGCACACTAATTTCCTTCCTACTGAACAAACTGCAGAGCCTTTTTGTGCCCAAAATCAGAGGATTTGATAAACACATGATTTTTTTTTTTTTTAAGCAAAGTGTGTCCTATAGCACCCTGCACTTCCTGAGGACAAAACCTTGGTTTTGCTTAGTTGTCTTTGTATTTTGCTCCTTAGTTAAACCTGCAAAAGTTGTTCTTCAGCCGAGGCTGTTCAGGAGGGAGCTGAACAGTTAGAACATCGGCTGGACTTGATGATCTTATAGGTCTCTTCCAGTCTTGAACTTCTGTGATTCTGTGAACAGTGAAGCAGCTGTGACATCTAGTGGTGTTTGTGGCTGTAACAATGCACGGAAAAACCCGGGAATCGTGGAATGGTTTGGCTTGGAAGGGACCTTAAAGATCACCTTGTTCTAACCCCTGCTAAGGGCAGGGACACCTCCCACTAAACCAGGCTGGTCAAAGCCTCGTCCTTGAACAATTCCAGGGATGGGGCAGGCACAGCTTCTCTGGCCAATGAAAAATATACACTAAATAATACTAAAAATGAAAAATAGGTATACTTAGTGAAAACTGATGTTGTGCTTTAAAGGATAAACAGCCAGAGGGATCTCACAAAGCTCCCAAGTGCTGCCACTGCAGTGCCTTCACCCCTGCTGCTCCAACTTTAACTGCAAGGATGTGAAATGAGGATTAGCCCCTGTGGATTTAGTTTAGACATTTGGATACATTTTGTAGACTTTCAAGAACTAGTCCTGAAGCAAAGGATTTCAGTGGAACATTAACTTGGTCCTGCAGAACTTTGCACCCTGACATTGCTGTGTCAGCATAATTTCTGCAATTTCTGCAAAATTAAAAACCTCAAATAAAACTCTTCCCTTTAGAAAGAATCTGGGTTCTTTTAATGTTGTCAGTTACTTTTGCAAGGACAAAGCTGGCTTTGGTGTAACAACAAATTAGAGCAAATATATTTTTTTTCTTTAGGTGCAAGACAAATCCTGCCATGGAATAAACCTATATTCATATTTTATTCTGGGGCTGTTAAGCCTCCAGAGAAATGGTGGATTCTGGAGAACTTCTACTCTTCATCAATCCCACAGTGCCTGAAAAGAAAAGCAATTTTAGTGTAAAAAATTCCAACAGATGTGTTTGTGAAGCTGGGATTTCCAGACTGCACATGACCTGTCTGACCATGAAAATAAGCTGATGGCATCCAGTAAAAGGGAGTAAAAATGTGTAATTTATCAGCTCAGCATTTCTTAAGGTGTTGACATATATTCAGATTGGGCAGAGCTCTGAGCAACTTGGTCTAGTGCAAGCTGTCCCTGCTCATGACAGGGAATTGGCCTAGAGTGCCTTTAAATGTTGCTTCCAACCCAAAGCATTCTGTGGCTCTATGATGCAGAGTTAAATAAGAGCTGCAGCCGAGCTTCTCTTTGTGCTTTTGTGCGTGTGTCTCCAGGAGAGGTGGGTGAACATCACTGGAACTCAGGGAATAGCCCCAGGAGACTGCTGGAGGGACAAGTTCGTCACCTGGGGATAAGAAAAGCCACAGTTGCTGCTGCAGGAGCCCAGAGCCCTGCCCAGCCCAGCCCAGCTGTCCTGCAGTGGCCCAACCAATCTCCCTATGAAATGGCTGATGACAGTGATGGGGGAACAGGGCAGAAGGGAAGGAACTGGATTTACTGCTCTCCCTGCTGAAGGTGAACACATTGTTCCATGTGTTTGTGACTTCTGGGGACACCAGACCAGACCAGACCTGATCTGTTGTAGGCTGTGCTACATTTAGCCAGCTTGAGACTTTCCTCTTGGCTGTGGCTTTTAGGTGCTCCCAGTCCTCACCACTCTATTATTTTCTGATGCTCATGTTCACAATTATGGCTTTCTTAAACCCCCCAGGGGTAAAAAAAATCCTTTCTCCATGACTAATTATGTACAGACACATGAACCACAGCATTTAAGGGATGCTGAGGTCAAAAGGAATGTTCTGATTTCCACTGGCCCTTAGATGTCAGGGATTTATCAGCTTTCAGCTTAACTCCTGCTGAGATGCACCCCACAATCCCAAAACCTTAAAAACCAATGTGGCCTCCCAGGAAGAAGACTTGAGTTTATTTATCACACAGAGATTCAATGGTATTCAGTGGAGTCTTTTTCAGGGCAAAGAGGTAGGGTTGGAATTAAATGGCCTTTAAGGTCCCTTCCAACTCAAACCATTCCATGATTCTATGAAATAATTAACAGCCAAACTCATTTCCTGAGAGCAGGGGGACAAGCCATGGCCAGAGGCTTTTCTGGCAGGTGCATTTCAAGGCACTTGCATCCCATTCTGCTCCTGCTTCTTCCAGTGTGGCAGAGGCTTTGCAGGATCCTGTATCCTGCTCCAACACCAGGAAAACCCCATGCAGGGTCTCTGAGAACAGAATTTGTCCCAATCTGCTGTTTTCCCTTTGTGAACCCCTCCCATCTTCAGGTCTGCTTCACTCCTCGTTACCAGCAGTGCAACCTGATGATCTGGACGTGCAGGTCTCCAGGGTGTGACCTTTCCCAGCTCTGTGGGGCAGCCCCAGGTCTGACACCCCTGTTTTCAATAAACCACATCGCTGTGCTTGGCTGCTCTGTCTCCAGCAGGGACAAAGGCAGTGAGAGGTGAATGGCTGCAGCCCAGTGAACTGCCACAAAACCCCATCAAATGTCAAGTATTTCTCTAAGACCTGGAGCTGCTGAAGCATTTCTGGCAGAATTTCCTGAATAAAATGAGTAAGCTCTGATAAGCCTCTGATATGTGACAGAGCCAGACTTGGTTCAAATCACAGAGCAAAGGAAAAAAAACTCATTTAGATGAAGATCACCACAAGTCTTTGGCAGCATCTCCCTTCCAGGAGAAATCCAAGCCACGATGGACCTGAAAGGATCATTTTGGGGCTGACAGGCTGCAGGTGTCCATCCTTGGGACTTCTCACTGAAGTGCTTCTGATGTTGATGTTGTGACCACAGTTGGTGCCAAGCTGAAATCTGATCTCCTGTTTGTGAAGCACTGTAGAAATGTCAGCCTCTTTAGAAATACCAAGCCACAGCTCAGGGGATGAGGGGTAGGGTTTGTGTGCTTTATTTTCATTTGGCATTAATAATATTGAGCCCTCCAAACTATACTAATAGTACCACAAAAGTTTGCAGGATTTTTCAGAAGCGAAATATAGAATTTGTTTGCTGAAAGCATAATGGGGACTGCACAGAACAGAGCAAGCTGGATGATCCTTTTCTTGCTCCACCTACACCCTCCCTGCTATAACTCTCCACTGGTCCTTATCTCTGCTCTCTGGAGTTACAGAAGTCCCTGCAAAGTTAATTTCTAACCAATTCCTTAGCAGATGCTCTCAGCCATAGCTCTGTTACTGAAAACCACAGGCTGCAGGTTAAAAATAAAGCAGGTTAAAGCACAAGTGTGGCTGATCCCTCCAGAGGGAATCCTCAGCTTTGAATTTCTCTGTGCCCTTTTCAAAGGAAAGGAGAGCAGTGGTCCAGCTCCTCCCAGTCACTTTCCAGGGCTGAGATGTTGGGATTATTTTTACTTACAGCCTATAAATTAAAGTATAGAAACCCACAAACTTTTCTGTTTTCAGAAAGGTCAGTTCCCCTCAGCTGCTGGAAGCTGGATAGATGTGAGGCCAGGGTTTAGCTTCACACTTGGGTTCCTGCCTTGATTCCAGGGAGATGGTGGGGAATGACCAATTTGTTTGCACATCCCTAAGTTCCAGTGATAGGAGGTGGTGAAGTTAACAGTTAACAAGACTCATGAGGATTTCAGGCTGCTGGGATGTTTTATTGGGGGTAAGATTGGACATCAGCTCAGATCAGACATCAGACAGCAATCAGACATCAGCTGATGCCAGAAATGTAGGTCCAGAGTCATCACTGAGGTGAGTAAGGGCTAAAGCAGTTCAAGAACTTGTCCCTGGTTTAGCAATTCCCTAAATACAGGTTTCCCCTCCAAGGATGGCCTTCCTGCTAAACCCTCCCTGTGGAACCTGCATTGGTCGATGGGATGTCTTTTAGCTCTGGCCAGCACCAGGAGAAACCTGCTTCAGATTCTGAATGGAAATCCAGGGGTGTTTTTGATGCTGTTAAATACCTGCCCACAAAGCCAATTTTGTGGCTGTACTGACTGTGTAGTTTGTACAGATGCCAGGCTGAACACAACCTGAAGTTTTTTAATATGTTATGGATCAAGTGGGTGACTCCTGCCACACAGTTATCGATTGGTTTGGGTTGGAAGGGACATTAAAAACCACCTAGGTCCAACCCCTGCCATGGGTGGGGACACCTCCCACTAGACCTCAGAGCCCCATCAAGTCTGGTCTCAAACACTTCCAGGGATGGGGAATTCACAGCTTTTTGGGCAACAAGATTATCCTGAAGGACTTCTGCCTGGAGGGAAATGTCGGGAGTTTAGTTCAAGCATGGCTTAAAGAAAAAGGCCATGAAGCCATGCAATTGAGAGAAAAGTAAAAGGTAGTTGCAAAGCAGTTCCAAAAGCAGTTCCCAGCCTGATTACTATAAACAATTAGACTCTCTCAGGCATCACTCTATAAACAATAAGGTTCTCAGGCAGTCTTCCCATAACAAGTGAAACACCCTCTCTGGCAAAAGATGGCACCCTGGGAACAGATGTGGAAGTTTTGGGAACCTCTCATATCACAGTGGGAACACTGGTTTTGTTTTGTGTAAACAATCAACGGTATTGTAAAACAAAAGGAGTGGTTAGAGTTTTCTCTGTTAGCCTATCGTAAACCTGGATTTTGGAATATGCATGAAGTTAATTAACACTGTTATTTAAAGTGACTGATCAGTCAATAAATCAGAGTTCGATGCATTACAGGATGGTCGTCTCCCCTCACTTCAACGGGGAAACTCACCACAATGTTTGTGGCATAAGGGGCTGCAGTCCTAGGACACTGAGCAGTCCTTGGGCCACTAGAACTGGGTCTGACCTGAGCTTTGTGAGGCAGCCCCTGTCACTGCTACCTGAGTGTTGATAATTGCTGCATTGTTTCTCCCTGGGCTGAATGGTTTCTTTCTAGGCAGCTGAATAAATCAGCAAAATTAATGTTGGTGGGACAGAGTGTTCTCTGACAGGAACCAAACCACAGCATTAAAAAAATTGAAAATAAGTTTATTTTTCCTCAATTCCATGTATGTCTGGCCAATTAGATATTGTACAGCTTGTTTCCATACCCTGAAACTTCAACAGTTACAGTGACGATGCCTTGCATTGATATTAATTACAGAATCAAGACTCTATACACAATCGGTTTTGAAAGGTTTTGAATGCAAAGGATTGAAGAAATGTTTCTGCTACTGAGGTTTAAAAAAACCAAGCCATCAAACCAACAACTCCTACCCTCATCTGACATGATCCTACTAAAAACACTAAAAAAGTGAAATGTTTCTCTATACAGAATGGCGATGCATTGGCAGCTAACTCAAATTCCATAATCTCTCCAAGAGTCTTAGTGAAAGCCTCAAGGAAAAATTGATTTGGAAATGGATCCAGGTATGAATCATTTAGTAGTGAAGATGTTCCTTATAAAATCAGTGTGTGTGTGTCCTCCTAAGGGGATACTTCATGAGAAGCTTAACATTTGGATGCTTCATTACAGCCTCCTTCCAGCCTCACTTTTAGGGACACAATTAATGAATAAATCAGGAAGAAATCAGAGTATGACTTTGCTTGTTTATTTTTGCTCTGAAGCAATACTTTGTCTCTTCCCAGCCACTCCCATAGCCCTCCCCACCCCATCTATGCCCATAAATACACAATTATTTGTACTGGCTATATTTACAGGAATGTTTCTGGAGGTAGCTGATGGCATGGGTTGGATCAGGTAACACACTGTGGTTCCTCCCAACCTGACCCGTCCTGTTAGGTGATGGAGTCACAGAATCACAGAACAAGCAGAGTTGGAAGGGACCCCCAAGGACATCCAGTGCAGCTCTGGCCCTGCGCAGCCCCATCCCCAGAGTCACCCCCTGTGCCCAGAGCATTGTCCAAACACCCCCTGAGCTCTGCCAGGCTGGTGCTGTGCCCACGGCCCTGGGGAGCCTGGGCAGGGCCCAGCCACCCTCTGGGGCAGAACCTTTTCCTGATATCGCACACAAACCTCCCCTGGCACGGCTTCAGGCCGTTCCCTCAGTGCTGGCACTGTCACCACAGAGCAGGGATCAGCGTCTGTCCCTCCCGTTCCCCTCAGGAGGAATTTGTGACTGCACTGAGGTCTCCTCTCTGTCCCTCCAGGCTGAACAGCCCCGGTGCCCTCAGCCTCTCCTCACACGGCTTCCCCTCAGGGCCCTGAACCCTCCCCGTGCCCTCCTTTGGGCACTCTCTGACAGTTTGATGTTTTTGTTACCTTGTGGCACCCAGAGCTGCCCCAGCACTGGAGGTGAGGCCGGCCCAGCCCCAGCAGAGCGGGACAATCCCTGCCTTGCCCGGCCGGCCATGCTGGGCCTGATGTCCCCAGCACAGGGATGTCCCTCCTGGCTGCCAGGGCCCTGCTGGCTCACCTTCAGCTTTCCCCTGCCCAGAGCCCCAGGTCCCTTTCCCTGGCACTGCCCTCCAGCCCCGCACTCCCCAGGCTGTCCGTACACACAGGGCTGCTCCATCCCAGGGGCAGAATCCGGCACTTTCCCTGTTGAACCTCACATGGTGGGTGATTGCCCTGCCCTCACATTTGCTGAGGTCTCTCTGCAGGGCCTCCCTGCCTTTAATGGAGTCCACAGCTCCCCGCAGTCACCGTCCCTGGCGGTGTTTGAGGCCAGACTGCCGCGTCCGTACCGGTGCCAGGTGGCGGCTTGGACTCCCTAATCCCGGAGTCCTTCCCCACCTTCATGGCTCCCGTGCCTACAACACCCAGAAGGCCCCGCGGAGCCGCTTCCGCCGCCGGGGCGGGCCGAGCTCGGGGCCGCCGCCGCCGTCATTGCGGAGGGGACGATGTCTCGCTGCAGCCCCGCCGCCGCCCGCCTGCTCGGCCGCTTCCTCCGCCGTGAGTACCGGGACGAGCCCTCCCGGCCCCGCCGCGGGGGCCGCGGGCAGCGCCGGGGCCCGGCCGGGCCGGGCAGGGCAGGGGCCGGGCAAGGTCACGGCGGAGCGCGGCCGGGCGCGCTCGGCCCGCGGGCAGCGGGGCGGGACTGGGGCTGTGCCCGGGGGAACCCGCGCTGCTGCCGCCGCTGCTCCGGCATCGCTGGGCGCTGCGAGCGGGGCAGGATCGCCCCGCTCGGGGCAGGGGCACGCCTGGCTGCGAGGGAGCTGTTTGTAAATGGGACAGGAAGTTTCCCGTGCCGGGTGGGCGGCCGCACGTGTGGGGGCACCGGGAGGGTTTCTGGTTTTCTCGGCCTCGTAGCCCCGGAAAGGCTCCAAAGGGCAAGGGCCGGAGGGAGCCCCTAGAGCTGGGGCTGGAGGCCCTCTGGAGGGCCTTGAATTACCCTGTGGTTTCAGCACAGCGTGCTAAAGTTCCTTCTGTTGCCAAGATAAAGGTTGTAATTTCCCTTTTTGGAGATTTCGAGCAGTCTGAGACTGGTACTTCAGCTCGAAACATTTAATGTGTGTTGTTCTGAACATCACAATGGAAAATAAAATGCTTTTCTCCCTCCTTTTTTTTTTTTTTTTCCTTCTTTTTTCCAGTGTGCTTTTTCTTTGGCTGCATCCTCTTGAAAAGGAGACTTATAGTGATAGAAAAAGGATAGTGGCCTCAAAGTGAAAGAGAGTAAGTTTAGATTGGATATTAGGAAGAAATGCTTTACAGTGAGGAAACTGGCACAGGTTTCCCAGAGGAGCTGTGGCTGCCCCATCCCTGGACACGTTCAAGGCCAGGTTGATGGGGCTTGGAGCAGCCTGAGCTAGTGGAAAGTGTCCCTGCCTGTGGCAGGGGGTTGGACCGAGATGATCTTTAAGGTCTTTTCCAACCCAAACCATCCTGTGAGATCAGTGTGGGTATGCCCAGGCACAAAGGAGATACTAGGAATGTAAACAGAGAAATTTGTGCATTATTGTGGTTCTTGTAGCTGAAAATGAATGAACAAACTCAAAGGTTCCTCATTTGACTGCACACAGTGTGTTTTTGTCCAGTGAGGTGGTGATTTACAGGTCAGGTAATGTGATCTTACAACCCCAGGCTGGTCTGAGTGGTTCCTGTGGCATACCTCCTGTCCAGGTGGGTATCCATTCCTGCCTCTTGTTCTCCACAAGCAGGATAATGGAAAACTATTTATGCTCTTAATTTCTGCCACTTCAGCGTTTTGAATTGGCTCCCCTGGGCCCAATAAGAATTGGTTCTGATGGAGTAGAACAGATGGGAATGTAGCACCTTCCAATTTAGTTTAATTTATACACCCAGCAAAGCTTCTCTTGAGTGCAGTTTTATGTGTTAAAACTCCACATTGTTCCCTTTACAAGTAGCAGTAAGAGATTCAGGGAATAGTTATTAAAATAGTCATTTTGAGGGATAGAAAGGAAAAAGTGAAAAAAAAAAAGAGGAAATGGCTCAAGAAGTGTCTTTTGGCAGCTGTTGCTGAAGTCTTTTACAGAAACTCCTGCAAGATGAAATAGTTCTTCATTGGAAATCATTGGTTTGATGCTCTTTACCCTTTAAAGACTGCTGAAACCTTAAATTTGGGTTTTGTATGTACATTTTCACTAACAATTAACATCTGCTTCTCTGAGCGATTTGATATCCTGAGTGTCCAGTGTGTTCTGTTGCAAAAAAGATGCAAACCTTGTTTTTGTTGGTGCATTGCTGAGGGAAACATGCAGGGTGTGTATCCCTAAGGCTGAGATTGGGAAGCTGTGGAAATGCAGTATGAAATCTGTCAATAAATGGTGAGTGCTGTTCAAAGGTCAGCTCAGAGCTGGTGTATGGACAGGACCAGGAGAGACCTGTGCTTGTCCATACCCTTGGAGAGTTTTTGTAGGCATCTGAACTGACTGGAGAGTCAGGATTAGGGGTTCTATGTCCTGGATGTATTAGAAGGCTTTGGAGAGCTCTTAGATTAAAAGATTACAGTAATTATGTGAGTAAGCGTGGCAAAGGATTGCTGCAGAAATAACGACCCAAACTGAAGAATTCCTTAATTGTTTTTGTATCAACAGTGTGGCGGGAGGAAAGCTCAGAAAGCTTTACCTGCTCACATTCTTGGTGGAGGATACCTGGGGAAAAGCAGCTTGGCTTGCAGGAAGTACTGGATTTGTGCTGAGGAGAGACTGATTAGGAGAGAGAGATTTGTTGAAAGAACTGAAATTTCTCTGGATGTCATTTCCCACTGGTTGTAGATTTGTTTTAATGTGATGGCTGTAGTGGAGGCATTGCATCTGCCCTTTGCAGCCTGATTCATTTACTTAATTCCTTAACTCCTATTTCATGGTCACAGATCTGGGTTTCCATCATTAACAGGAATTTGGCAAGGGGAGGGTGAGAGAAGAGAACCTGGGGGCTGATAAACAGGAATCCTGGAGTGCACAATCCTCTCACACAAAGGATATTTGGAACAATCCCTCAACAGCATGAAGGCTTCTTTGTCATCCAGGAGCACCTTCTGCTGATGTAACTGAAAACTTCAGGGTGAGCTCTGGGAATGGGGCTATGCTGCTCCTCTGCACTGCCAGGAGCTCCCCAGAGCTGTTCCTCTTGTGTCTTCCTCAGGCCTTGCATTTGTTGGCAGAGGAAGGAGAGATGGTCATCAAAATGTAAATTAAACTTGTAGAAAACATTGGAAGGAACTCTGAGGAGCAAGCTGAAGGCCCATAACTGATGGGACATAAAGAGGGGGGGTTGGGATGTGTGTGTGGAAAAAAGAGCATTTTAAGTAGCACTCCTCATACAATGGAAAATAAAGTGCTTTTCTCCCTCTTTTTTTTTTCCCTCTTTCCTTTTCTCCCTTTTCTCTTCTTCCCTGAGCTTCCCCTGCACTGGCCTCCATTTTCCTCACTTATGTTGGAGCTCCTGTGATTTCTAAGGCTTTCTTCTTTCCCTACATAGGTTATAGAAAAGAAAAGGAGTATCTTCCATCATCTCCAAGTTCTGTGGCTATTTCAAGGAGCAGTAGAGGAAGAATTTCACTTATTCTTCTTTCCTTAAATAGGTAATAGAAAAGAAAGGGAATTTCTTCCTTCGTCTCCAAGTTCTGTGGGTATTTCAAGGAGTAAAAGAGGAAGAATTTCAGTCTTCTGGCAATGTAGGTGTCAGCTCAGCCCTTTGTGGAGAGGAATCTGCTGTTTCACCTTCCTCTTATACTGGGCTTGTTTTATGAGCAGCCTCAGATGCTATCTCAGCTTCCAAATTTCCTTTTTTTTTGTTTGGGGTAAATATGGGTAAGGAGGAGACACTTTGATTGGATTTGTGTCCATAGGAAAACTTACAAGAAGTCCTGATAATAGGAAGTTTTGAGTTTTGTATGTTTTGGGTGAAGAAGAGATTCAGCCTTTAGTTTCTGTGCTGTCACCTGGTTTGCACAACCCAAATAGAGAAGGGCTTGGACTGGATGACCTCTAAAGGTCCCTTCCAACCCAAACCATTCTGTGATTCCATGAAATCCAGCTTGGGTTGCATTGTTTTAAATTACATTTGTGCCTGAGACAAATGACATTTGTGCATTGTGTTGCTGCTCAAGGAGGGCCTGAAAGCTCAGTGTAAATGGTATTTAAATACCCTGTGTGCTTTAACATACCTTGTAAATGGATCACTTTTCTTTTTAACATGTAAATTCCTGTTTGGACTCCATGATAAATAATAAGAGTATTTTTCTAGAAAGCCTTGTTAACTGTAATGCACATGTGAGCTTTAAGTCCTGCTGGAGCCTTGGGATTGTGAGATTTTTTTCCTAAGAGGTAAATGAGGTGGATTTTCCAGTTATTTGTACTGCAGTGAGTTCTGCTCTTGGCTGGGGCCTCGTTGCCTGGGAATGCCAGAGGAGCCAGCAGCAGTGTGTGGTGTTGGAGGGACTCTGTCCCTGAGTTTCTAATGAGGTTTCTTGACTCTAAAACAGCTGCTGTTCCACATACAGGCTTATGCCCCACTGCTAAATTTAGAGACTGCTTTTCAAATCTCCCCTGAGACAGCAGGGGTTGGGTACTTGAGCACTTTTCATAACTGTGTTTCTGTACAATGGACCAAGGTAGGCTCTTGCCACAGTACTCACATCTCACTTTTTAGCTAACTAGAAATTAAAGTACTGAAAAGCCAAAACAAATAATCTTGTTATTTGTATAACTTTATTTTAAACCACAAACTGAGCAGGGGTGGGGCAGAAATGAACATTGTGCCTGGAAAAGATTGTCCAGTCTCTTTTTTTATTTTTAATACATTTTGTTAAAGGTCTGTTACAGGCCTTTGTTGGACATGGAATTCTAATGTTATCTTAGAACTCTGACTTGACAAAATGTAACATTTTCCCTGTGCTTTTGGGAAGAGTTGGATTTGATAAGAATTGCCCTCATGCTCTAAGACTTCATCTGCAGCCTTCACCTTTGGCCTGTAATTTAGATGTGAGCATTAAAATAGCATCACCAGTGGGTTTGGCCTTGCTAGTTCACAGCTGAAGAGCATTTTTAATTTTTTTTTTCCTCCAGTCTTCATGAAGCAGCATGCATTTACACCTGAGCACCCAGTAGTTTTGGTAGTAAAATCAATTGTCTGGACTGGTTTGGAAGTTGTGAAGCAGGTCCTGGGTGGAAGTTGAGACTTGGCTTCTATTTCTGACTCATACCTGCTGTGAACTTGGGCATGCCATTTCCACTTTCCACCTGTTTCCTTCTCATCTTGTATCTGTCTTAACTACTGGGATTGCCAGCTGCTGGCACCCAGGGCTTGCTGTTTGTGCCACGTGGGGCAGGAGCTCATCCTGACCCATGGCCCTGCTGCTCCCCCTCTGCTGATAACTGGGGCAAGCCTTGCTGCAGCAGGCAGGGCAGGAGCACAAGCACACAGCTGTGTCACAAGCACACAGCTGTATGAAGCCATCTGAAAAACCCCAGAAACTCAGACTTATGCAGCCCAGAGACTGCCAGGTGATTTTTAGGGTTTTTGTCCATAAATCGCGTCAAAAATATGTTGCTCTCCAGACAACTGCCAAGCTGCCTGCCTGTGGAGACAGCAAAGGGCTCAAATCCATAGCCAGGATTTTGGAACCTTTCTCTGAAGGAAGGGCATACAGTAATGTAAGAAGCACATGGTTTTCAAGGGTAAATCCATACAAAGCTTAAACGTTAAGCTGCTGTGTAGATATCAGTGCCTAAAGTTTTTTTTTTTTTTTGATTATTTAGAAAATGCTCAAAAGCTTTTCATCCTTTAAAAATATATTAATGCTGTCTTCTGAAAATGGAGGATTGGCAAACTTGAGCTTTCAGAAACATTCTTGTGCAATGTTACAAATATCTGAGAATAGATCTGGAATGAACAGTTGAACTGGGAGTGTGCAACTGCTGTAAGGTCTAGAGAAACATTTATCAGTTTGTCAGCACACACAAAGAGATTGTGGAGTCTCCCTCACTGGAGATACTGAGGAACCATCTGGACAATCCTGTGCAATGTGCTGTGGGATGACCCTGCTTGAGCAGGGAGGTTGGACCAGCTGACCCACTGTAATTCCTTCCAGCGTGACCCATTCTGTGATTTTAATTTTTTCCAAAGTACTGAAATTGCTCAGTGGCAATAGGTGGCCAGCAAGCATCCATCCCTCTCTTACTTTGCAGGTGGATTTGTCAGTGTTTGGGCACAGGATTTGTAAAACTTAGATCTGAGTCAGTTTCTGTTGCCTGTTTGTTCTTTCCCCTTGCAGGCCCATTTTCAAACAGTCATTGCCATTCTCCTGGGAGCCTGGAGTGTTCTCCCCAAGGCCTCACTAGGGGTAAGGACTGTAACAGCTCCTTCTCAAGGGGAATCATCCTCTGCTGTGCTCAGGGTTGGGTGTCACCAGGCACATCTTGTGCTAGTGAGGGATTGCCTGAATGGCTGGGCTCAGGCAGATAATTCCCTGCTCTCCTGACCAGCATTCCAGCTGTTCCTGGTTTTGTTTTGCCTCTCCTTTGCTGGAGGCAGGCTGCTCCTCACCAGATGTGCCTTTGAGCCCTGCCTAGGAAGACCAAGTCCTCAGCCTAGGACAAAGACCATCCTGTGCTGTCTTCTGTAGCAGTGGCTTCTCTCTCCCACAGCCAGCCTGGTAGCCTTGTTCATTAAATCTCAGCCTTAGATATATTCTCATAAAATCATAGAATCACAAAATACTTTGGCTTAGAAGGTGACCTTGAAGATCATCTTGTTCTCACCCCCCTGCCATGGGCAGGGACACCTTCCACTAGACCAGGTTGCTGCAAGCCCCATCCAGCCTGGCCTGAAACACTCCAGGGATGGGGCAGCCACAGCTCTGGGCAGCCTGTGCCAGGGCCTCACCACCCTCACAGTACATTTTTTTTTTCCTAATACCAATTTAAATGTTCTCTCTTTCACTTTGAAGCCATTTCCCCTTGTCCTGTCATTACATGCCCTTGTCAGTAGTCTTGTTCCATCTTTCCTCTAAGTTCCCTTCAGGTACTGGAGGGAATGGAGTCACCCCAAAGGCTTCTCTTTTCTAGGCTGAGCAATCCCAATTCTCTCAGCCTTTCCTCACAGCATCCTCATAGCTCCATCCCTCTCATCAGCTTCCTGCCCTCCTCTGGATTGACTCCAGCAGCTCCACATCCTCCCTGTGCTGGTCCAGAGCTGGACACAGCCCTGCAGGTGGGGTCTCACCTGAGTGGGGCAGAGGGGCAGACCCCCCTCACCATGCCTGTGCTGTTTTGGATGCAGCCCAGGAAATAATTGGCATTTTTATGGCTTTTCCTAAGGATTTCACATGGATTTTGTCTGTCACTGCTTTGTATTTGCTGACATCACGAGTTCTGCAGCAGTATTTGGGCTGATTTAGGTTAAAACCCTGCAGGTCACTAAACTCAAGTCCACTTTTGCCACTTTGCTCACAAGTTTGCTGCATCCTAGTCTGTTCCTTTCTGTATGGAGTTTTACTTTGTGTCTGTGTGAAGTTGAGGATTTGCTGCAGCTCCTTAGAGAGCAGCAGAAGGTGGCTGGAGTTAAACCCTGGCTTTGCCAGCACTTTCTAAGAACAGAGTAAGGACTTCATGTTTAGCAGTAGCACTGATGTGTGTAGGCTGCTTCTGGCATGGTTTGGTTTTTCTGCTCGCTCCTTTGAATACAACTGAAGCATAAAAGCAGTGTAGCACTAAACTTTAGTTGGCAAGAGAGAGCCCTGAAGCTCTGATGGAAATGTGTGTGTATATGGATCTTAAAAAGTTTCTGAATATTTACTAACTCATAGAAATGCTGTTACTATAATAATTTAATAATGCATCTTAACAAAATCTGTGCATTATCATAAAGATACTTTGCTTCTTTCTCCTTAAAAGCTTTTACTGTCTTCCTAAAAATAGAAAAAGGAGAAAATATTCCTTTGTTCAGATGTGCCTGAGTATGTATATGGAATATTTTGGGGACCATGATTCAGGATCTGTTATTTTGATTTCAAATGCACTGTTTACTTCCTTAAGTCTTAGTTGCTGAAGTTTTAAAAGAGCTAAAGGAGTAAATAGTAACATATTGATGTATACACTGGAGATCTTGTATTAGAATTGTGCCTTCCCAGGGTCACTCTGTGTGTAAATTAGGGTTTTTATGTCAAACACTTGCAGGGAATAAATTGGTTCTGATCCCCTCAAAACTGTGGTGTGTGAAAAAGCATATGGCAATAAATGTAGGTGTGCATCCTATTTATATCAGAAGCATTTTCTTCTCATCTCAAGCTTTCTTCTGTGGTAACATTCTGTGCATTTGCTGTCATCATTCCTTCCCCTTCAGCACAGATGCAGTCATTCCTCTCAGCTTTTTGTTGCCAGCACACTCTGTGCTCTTTTTCTACAATTGTGTTGTCTTGTTTTCTTCTCTCAGCACCAGAACTGTGAGAACTAAATTGAAAATCACTCTAGTGGAGTATCTGGAGAGCTGTGTTTCCTCTCGAGCCCAAATGTGATGCCATAGCTAGGAATCTGTTGGGAAAAGATCTCTTGCTGTCTTACATAGCATCAGGTTTTTCTGGGCTGAGGGACCCTCGAGCTCCTCAGTGTCTCTCATTGTCTGCTCTGCACTGTGCTCTGTTCACAGGAGGTGTCACACAGTACCAGGACTGTAACATCCTCAGGATTGTATCAGGATTTTGGCTCTGCTTTGTCACTTTGCAGAATGACTGAGAAGATAAAAACGTGTTTGTTTGCAAATAAAAGCAGTACTTAAGAAAGTATTTCTGTCTGTCAGGAGGAATCCTGATACTGAGTACTCAAATGAGAAACTTCTCCTAATTTCTAGTAAATGGAGTAATTGGCATAATAGGTGAGCTACAGGTGTTTAATGTCTTAGCCTGACAAGCACTGAATGAGGCTTCTGAAAATATGAGCTGCTCATGATTTTTTGATACAAGCATTGATTGCTATGCACTTACTTGGTGGGACATTTTTTGACTCACAGTCTACCAGAGGAGTGGATTAATGGTTCTCTTCTCTTTTCTCTCCAGTTCCACAGAATGGAGTCCGACACTGCTCCTACACAGCATCCAGGAAAAACCTGTATGTTAACAAGAACACAAAGGTTATCTGTCAGGGTTTTACAGGCAAACAGGTATGTCTAGAAGTTATTCTTTCTATCAGCCTTTCAGTCAGAAAGTTAATTGCTCAGGAAGTATAGTTATATATGAAATGGATTATCTACTGCCTTTGTCTGTGTTGATAGGTTTCCTTCACGATCAGGAAGGTCCCTTCAGCACTGTAGTTTACAGTTTACTACACTGTAGTTTCTTTGGCCCAAATACTTGTGCACAAGCTTGAAAGTTAATTTTGAGTCATCTCTATTATACTGGTTTTCATTTTTGTTTTTCATATTGTATAGAGCTGAAAGGGTTTCTTTGTAAAAGGCTATTTGCAAAAAAACTGCAAAAACCTACCCATTTTCAAAGTGCTTCTTTCACAAATGCATGTCAATATCAATGCCTATAAACTAAATTTCTGGTTTTATTTCAGGATATTTAATAATTTTTCTCAGATTCACTCTTTTACACATTTGCAGGCAGAGAAGGCTGCTTTTGTGAAACTATGAGCTAGTCATGGATGAGCATGCTAATTTCTATTTCACTGTAGTGTTTGTCACTCTAGTGTTTGTCATCTGCCAGACTTGATGTGGGAAAGAAACTCTGTCTGCAGGTGTGTTAGCAGCACACAACAGAATACCCTTGGGCATGAAACTACAGTGCTATGATTGAAAAACAAAAAGAACATATTAGCATATTCCAAATGCATATAAAACATGTGGATGCACTCTCCAAAATATCTGATTATATATATGTGTGTACTGAAAACTTCCCTTCTTATTGCAAATTTCAGTGACATAAATTGCCTTCAGAATTATAGATAGCATCAAACTTTTTGGTTAAGTTTATTTGCTATTATGTGCCTTCTAACTTTACTTATTTTCTCTCTCATAGGGCACCTTTCACAGCCAGCAGGCATTGGACTATGGCACCAATCTAGTTGGAGGAATTTCTCCAGGGAAAGGGGGAAAAACTCATCTAGGTCTGCCTGTGTTTAATTCTGTGAAGGAGGTAATTTGCAGCAGTGACTGGAGGGCACAGAGTTTAAAACTGAAGGGCTCCTTATTTCATTGCTCACAATATTTGAGCCGTGGATGTCCCTGGGCACAGAGTGAAACAGAAGCCTTGTAAAAGAGGGAGCATTCAGAGTGCCCAGGCACCAGTTTGGCTTCCACTGTGAAGTTCACAGAGCCTGGCTACACTTGCTTTATGAATGCAGCTGGTTTCTGATTGATTCTGCTGTGCACGATGAATTTTTAGCAAACTGTTTTGTAAGAGTATTCATGATGGTGATCACGGGGCAGATCCTTCCCAGACAGTGGTCAGTTCTCAGCTCCCTGGTTATGCTCCATCTTCAGGGAATTTAACACTTGCTTAGGTTATAATTGAGGTATACGTATCCTTAATTCATGCCTGAGAATGGCTGTATTTTAAATGCCTTGATGCCAGTTTCTCTTCAGCTTGTTGTCGATTTCTCCTCAGCCCCGCTAAACGCCCGCTGTGTTATTCTCGTGTCCCTTGCAGGCCAAAGAACAAACGGGTGCTTCAGCCACTGTCATCTATGTCCCTCCCCCGTTTGCTGCTGCTGCCATCAACGAGGCCATCGATGCAGAGATGCCCCTGGTGGTGTGCATCACCGAGGGCATCCCCCAGCAGGACATGGTGCGCGTCAAACACCGCCTGCTGCGGCAGAACAAGACCCGCCTGGTGGGCCCCAACTGCCCCGGCGTCATCAATGTGAGTGAGCTCTGCCTTTGGGCCAAGGCTCAGCTGTTCCTAGTGCTGCTTTCAATGGTCCATCTGACTTCTCCCACTCTTTCCTTAGCCTGGAGAATGTAAAATTGGTATCATGCCTGGTCACATTCACAAGAAAGGAAGAATTGGTGAGTTTTTGAATATTTATGCGTCATCTAAAACACAAGTTTGGTGCTTTAGTCTTTTTCCTCGTGAGGCAAGGCACATCATGCCCTGGAGAGAGTTGATAACACTGTGGGACAGCTTGTTGTGATGGTGTTTGCAGGGGTCTTAGAATGAGGGAAGAGATGAGGATTTGACTCCATGTTTCAGAAGGCTGATTTATTATTTTATGATATATATTATATTAAAACTATTCTAAAAGAATAGAAGAAAGGGTTTCCTCAGAAGGCTGGCTAAGAATAGAAAAAGAAGAAATGATAACAAAAGCTTGTGTCCTGGACAGAGAGTCTGAGCCAGCTGACTGTGATTGGCCATTAATTAGAAACAACCACATGAGACCAATCCCAGATGCACCTGTTGCATTCCACAGCAGCAGATAATTAATGTTTACATTTTGTTCCTGAGGCCTCTCGGCTTCTCAGGAGAAAAAATCCTAAGGAAAGGATTTTTCAGAAAATATCATGGCTACAGCTTGTCTGTCCTCAGTTTGTACATGAATTTTAGCATTATCAATCCTGAAGGCCCAAATCAGGAATTTTTCCATAGTAGACACTGGGTGCTGATGGTGGAGGCAAAGCAGTCGGAAATTCCTGTAGGTAATGTGATTGACTGGTGTCTTCAAAGGAGGGCCTTGAGGAAACTTCCATTTTCCTTGGAATTGGAGAGCATTAAGCTCTCCAACATTATTCCTTCCAACAGCTTGGCTGCTTGGGACTGGGATCCTACTCTTGTGGTGATCTCAGTACTACACCAAAGAGAAGAGACTACAGAGAAGTTTATACGTAATTTAGACAACTATGAAACCATCACAAGTGGAAGTGTCAAATATACCCAATATTCAGGCAGTGTGCTAAAGGGCAGGAAGGCAGTGATTTGTTCAATGTTAATCACACTCCCTGTGTGTAATGAGTTACACACCTTGTTACATGCAAGTCTCTTGTCCTGATTCTGTCAGCTCCTTGTTGTAAACTATAGATACAACAACTTGATTTTTTTTATTTTCAAATAATGCAGTTCAAGAGCTGTAGAGAAATTTCTTCTGAAATGTCCATTTGTACTTAGAGCTTCAGAAACATTGCTGTAGACAGCACATACTGCTGTTGCCTGTCAGCAAGGTAACCAGTTTCACTTGTGCACAGTAGTACCCTTTGCAGCATTACCTTTTTTTGGGGTGGAAAATGTGTTTATTGTGGGAAAGCCTGTTCAGTGCTGTTGAACTACAGGGACTCAGTGCATTTTTTTTAGCATGAGGAGCTCCCTCTGCTATGTAATCACTTCTGGCTTGAGACTAGACTGCGCCTAAGGAATGCTCCAAGATGTGTTAGCACTCACGTTCCACCTCCAACTTTCACAAGTACTCATAAACCTGGAATTGAAAAATCAAATGGTTGCAATTATGCCCTTTGTAAAAATCACTGAGACATTGCTCTATGGCTGTCAAGGGGAACATCAGCCACTGTTGCTCTGAGCTCCCTTCTGAATCAAAGTTCTGTTCTGATTTTCTAAATATACACAAGAAATGTGTTGCAGCCACAAGTTATTAGAATCCAAATGCAAGGCACATCAAGTGCAAAAGAATATTTAACATCTTGAATCCAGTAGCTCTGCCATTGCTGGAAATGTTTTCATTGGTGATCCAAGAATCAAGGAATAAAAATGTGGATTTGCCACCCTCCCAGTTTCATCTAACGTGTGACCTTTGGTGATGTGCTCTCCAGCTTTCTCTTACTGTGAGGCATCCAATAATCATCTGAATATTCTGTGATGCAAGGTACAAAAATAGCCACAGTTTTTGGACTTTCATCTGTAGCTCCTGTGAGGCAATCTGATCTTAGTGGTAAACAGGGAGGCCTTTTCAAACATAGCAAGGAAAAAACCCTGTGCTAGAGCACGTCTGAGCTGGCCAACAGTATAAATAGTTGATAAAACTAAGGTTTCTACTGTTTCTACAAAAGTATAAATAGTTGATAAAGCTAAGGTTTCCTCTGTTCATGCAATGTGCATTATATTCCTTGTTGTATGGCTTGAAGTAGATGGAAGATGCTGTCTGTTTTTCTTGAAAACCTTTTCTTTTGTAGTGTTAACAGAAGTCTTGACTTGAAAAAATGAACAAAAAGCCATGCAAATATTTTTCCCCTGCTCAAAGCTCTGTGCTACCTTCCATCCTTAATGTAAAACTGGGTCTCTTGTGATATTGTAATGTAAATGCCAGGTGTGTTGTGTAGAGAAGCAACAAATACCTTAATAGTGATAACTTGCATTTGTGCAGCATTTTCCTATTCTGGAAGATCTCTTGTGTGCCTGGCCATACTGGGGATGTGATAAATAGAATTATTTTGTTAATTGTTCAGCTGCAGCTCTGTTTCAAGACAGTGCATCAGCTACTCACATACAAGATAAGAAGTATTTTCTTTTATTTGCTTTTCAGTTTTCTTTCCTGGTAAGGCTTTATCATGACAAAAATGTTATTTACTTTCTGGGCAGCTTTAGTCCATTGACAGTTAAGTGTCAAAAGGTGAAAACCAAGAAATAGTACAGAAAGAATCTTACAGAGTGTTTTGGCAAGGCCAGCTGGAAAACCTGGAATCTCATGTTGTTTACTGAGGTGATTTTCATTACTAAAAGAACAGCTGCCCCTAGTTATGTGCTGTGTTAGTGGTAAGTTTGTCTTCTTTTCTTTCCTCAAGGTATTGTGTCAAGATCTGGAACCCTGACGTACGAAGCTGTTCATCAGACAACACAAGTTGGGTTGGGGCAGTCTTTTTGTGTTGGTAGGTTCCCTCAGAATCAGCCTCTTGCACCTAGACTAATCTGCTTTTCCTTCACAAATATAAATCCACAATAATTCCTTTTTGCAAGTGTAGAATTTGCTGAATGGCAGTTGTGTTGGGAAGTGAGATCCCTGTGTACTGTGAAGTGTTATCATTTCCACATCAAGTTAATAAAAGCCTTAAAACCAGCTTTGAACAGAGAACTGCCAGCAAATATGATGTGCATTTGGAAACAGACTGTCCCAAGAAGTTTAGTTATCAAAGATTAGGGCATTCTTAGACATTTAGTTGGGCGTGTTAAGTGAATTAGTTTTCATACACCAAAATCCTGGAGCTGGCATCTTGGTCCTGCTGTGTTCATAACATTTTGTTTATGGTTTGAAAGGTGAACACTCAGATATCAAAGCTTTGTGTGAATTGTGGGGGAGGTATTTGAAACAGGAATTTGGCATGCTCTGACTTGGGTACAGCCTTCAGAGCTGCCTGTCTTATGAGCCTGTGGGAATACTCCTCATGCTGAAATTTAGTTCTAAATTCTATTGTAAGTGCAATATCTTTATCCTGAGTTACTCTTTTCTTATGGTTTTAATATTTTTTGTAGGTATTGGAGGTGATCCCTTCAATGGCACTAATTTTATTGACTGCCTTGATGTCTTCCTGAAGGATCCTCACACTGAGGGGATCATATTGATTGGGGAGATTGGAGGAAATGCTGAAGAAGATGCAGCAGCATTTTTAAAAGAAAATAATTCTGTAAGTCTTAAAACACCTTGTTTCCGGACAAGTTAGCCAGCTTCTTTTGCCTCATCAATGAAAACTCATTTCAGTCTCTCATCTCTATTTACAAAAACCACAAACAGTCATGGGTTTTTTAAAGAAAAAGAGTTGAAATTAAGAGTGTTGGCAAGGTTGGACTCAATGATCTTAGGGGTCTTTCTAAGCATATTCTGTGGTTCTGTGAAGGGGAGAGCATTGTCAACTTTGGAATTTTATTCCTGTAACAATATTCACAGTGTTTTTTTTTTTTGTAGTATGCTTGGGTCTGTAGAAAGACTTAAAGTTTCTGTTTGCTTCTGGTTTATGATGATTATCAGGAGAGGAAGTACTTCACATTTCTTTGTGCTGTGTGAGCTGTGTAATAACTTTGCCTGGCGAGTTGGTATTTAAACAAAAAAATGAACAATTTAAATAAAAAACAAACAAAATAAAGATGAACAAAATGAGCAATTTGCCACCTGGAACTGCCTTTCCTCTCACCCTCCTCCACATAACACATTTATCTGTTCCAGGGCCCCAATGCCAAGCCAGTGGTGTCCTTCATAGCTGGCCTGACAGCTCCTCCGGGCCGGCGGATGGGCCACGCTGGAGCCATCATTGCTGGGGGCAAGGGGGGAGCCAAGGAGAAGATTGCAGCCCTGCAGAGTGCAGGGGTTGTGGTCAGCATGTCCCCTGCTCAGCTGGGCACCACCATCTACAAGGTTGGTTCCTCTGGCATTGGCTCATCTAGAGCAGGAAGCCACTTCTGAGGGAATGTGAGCTGGGAGTCCATCTCTTACCCAGACACTGCTGCTCTGAGCTTGCTTCAAAATAAAAACTCTCTTGGCTGGACAAGCTGAAATTATTACATAAAGATATCTGCACACAGTTTTATTTAATATTGTTTTATAGAAAAGTAAACATAGCAAAATAGAGATTGCATTCTGTTTCAAATGTAGCTACTTGTCGAAATTGTTGTCTGGGTGCAAAGAGTCTGAATTAATGTAAAATATGAGAACATTATTTCTAAATAGGGTATTGAAGGAAGAAGAGCCTTGGTATATAATTCAGAGTTATGGTTGAATATATGCTGCTGAAAAACTGAGGTGTGGAATTGGGATTATTTGCATTTTACTTAATTCATATCCAAAAAAGGGGATTGCTTCACAGCTAGAGGAGATGCATAATTCAGCTCTGTTAGGTATTTTTTGTTTCCTGTGGTGACTGTATAGTACAGCATCTCCACAGGTTGCTGTGGGATTCTTCCCTTCTTTTGTTGTGCTTTTTCTTTACTGAAATGAAAGTCTTGATTTTGTTGCTTCCCTGGCTTGAGTCCTTTACTGTAAGGATTCTGCTGCAGTTCTGATGCAGAATTGGTGTTTTTCAAGCCTGTTATGCTGTTTCTGGGTGCAAATGGTTCCTTGACAGTATTACAGTCTGGCAGTGATTACAGTCTGGCTTTCCAGAGCTGGCTTGTTAATGTGAGGTGGGAGAATGCTCAGTTTCCTTTCCCCCTAACTTGCACACTTTATGCTTTTTATATTTTAATTTTTAATACCAATTTTTAATTCTTAACATCATGTTTCCTAAGATACATACAAAGTAATTTGAAATAGAAAAGAATAATAGAAGCATTTTCTGGTTTCCCTGCTGGTAACATCTGTGTGCTCTTTGCAGGAGTTTGAGAAAAGGAAATTGCTGTAAGAGAAGACACTTTGGAATACTTTCTCCAAAACACCAGTGCAGCACCCAGCCTCCGCTTACCTTCTGTCTGCTAATCTTCAGTTGCCCCAATGTCTTGACATTGGTCAATGAATTTGACTGGGAAGCCAGAAACCTCCTGGCTAAACCTGTTTTGGTGTCTCCTTGTTTCAGACATTGTCACCCTGTTGTAAATCACAGCAAATTAATAAACCTACTACTAAATCTGATCCATCCTTTGAATTCCTGAAGCAGAGCCATTTCTTCGGTCATCATAAACAAAATCTTTTGTAACTTAAGCACTGCCCCTTTTTAAGGTGAAGCTGCTTGTAGGGCTGCTTTTAAGGATCAAGGCACTGACTTTATGCACATACCACACTGGTTTATTTTTAAGAAGTGCAGTCCTGCTCGTTGGTTGCTGGCCAGTACCTTTGAACAATAGGCCAAAGTTTCCGTCCATTAAACCAAAGCTGCTGGATCTGGAGGGATTGGTGTTGATCCACGTAGCTGGAGATGCCTGAGGTCCAGACTTTCTCTTCAAGGCTGATTAGCCATGCACAGTGCAGTCCTCTACTGCCAAGGAGTTCTGTTTGTTGTGTATAAAATGGAATTGTTACTGATAAAAATTAATATAATTTCTCATGCAAAATATATATTCAAAATTGTCTGTAACTATTAAGGTGATTTGGTCTTTAGCTGACTTTACCCTGATTTCCACTTTTATCTTAACTAGCATTGCACTGCTTGTATTCTGAAATGCAAATAACAATGGGACATAGAGAACAATTATTATTCTCTAGAAAAGAACATAATAAGGTAACTTTCTTGTTAACCACTCCCAGCACTGTAATGGATACCCCTTTTTTTTTTACTGTGGATATAGCCCAAGTATTGTGCCTATAAATGTTGCAAGTTTCATCAGGATGGATTAAACCCCAGATTGCTTTATGTAGAGGACTGAAAGTTCATGTAAGCTGGCACTTGTTTAAAGCTAACCTTGTGTCCCATAAAGGTGCTGTTACGAAAACCTGCGTTGTTATTTATTTAAAACTGTTCTTGGTTTTCCTACTCAAATAAATCCCTGTGGAATTTCTCTTCCTGAAGCAAGCAGGTGTGTCACTACTGACATTTGCAGCTCTGGTGAGGTGCATGAGGGACAGGTCACATCTCTGCACACTAAAGGTGTAATCATGCACTTGATGTGCGGTCTGGCACCAGCCAGGTGCTCCAGCTTTGGGACACAGGTGCTGCATTGTTCACCTGGGCAAGATGTACTGAAATGAACCTGACACCCTGTCACTGGGCAGCTGAAAGCAGCATTGAGCAGTACATCATTTGGTGGAGCCTGTGACAGCAGAGAAGGGTTTTTTACTAGATCTGCTCAGTTTGCTGGTGGTGCTTGTTTTAATTGGAGCAGAATGACTGATGGGTGCCCCTTAGAGACAGCACTGCTAAATTGTCTCAGTCTGTGCAAGAGTGCAGTTCCTCAGCACTGAGTGTCAGGGAACTGCAGGCATTCTTATGAGCCTGATAATCAGAGTAACTCACGGCAGTGCTCTGTGATGAACTGCCTGAATTTCATCCCTGTAGCAGGTGCTCCTCCAGGACAGCTGAGGTGGAGGGAGTTTCCTGCTAGGGATTGCTCCTTTAGAGGCACCAGCTATTTTGGAAGACAGCTATAAACTCCCATGATTGCTGCATCCTGACAAAGTGTTTCCTTCTGCCTTGAGATCTGAGGCTGGGTTTAGCAATCCAGCCCTGGTTCTGAGGTTTGCAGCTGTCCAGGGCTGTCCCTCAGCAGCTGCTGGATCTGCTCCAGCCTGGGCAACAGTTTGTGCCAACCTGGCACTGATCCACCTCAGGATGGAGAAGGACCCTGACCTTTGATAGAAAGTTTTGCTTTGCACAGTTTTTTCTTCCTGCCTAAAAATGTGCACTTGACAAATATCAGCTAATTAATGACAGCATCTCTTTGGAAAAAGTTCACATCTGTTTAGTACCATATGTTCTTGTGGATAAATATTTTGAGTAATCTGATCTGGAAAATTGTTTGTTTATTCTTTTTTTAAAGGCAAAACTTAAATTAGTGTTGAACCTTAAAGCAGTTGCTACTTTATAACGTAGTAGTTAACCTAGATAATTATAACCAGGTATAACCCAGGGAGATTTTATGTGCAAGAGAAATGCTGCCAATGTTGGTGTTTCCATATTTTGTGGAATAGTCATTTTTGTGTTTCTTGATCTACACTTGATTGTGGTGTCAATCCATAAATCACTTTGACTTTTGAGAGGTGAATTCTGTAAGTTCGTTTTGGTCAGGGAAATTTATTGCCATGCTGATTTTCTTCAACAAAGAGAGAAGGATGTAGAGCCCCTTAGGTTTTTTCCTCTTCCTGGACAATACTTGGTTCTGGATGATCCCTAACACTTTCTAGTGACTGGATTTCCTGGTCTCAATGCAAACTGTGTCAGAAGATGCCAGGATCTGAACCATGAGAAATACATTTCAATAAGAACTTCAGCCTGCCTTCTGTGCTGGTGGTTTCAAGGCAATGCCCAACTTGTGGTGTCCAAAGCCTTAATATTGCTGAAAGTGTGGAATTAAATCTTGTGCTCCAACCTAACTATGTGCTCAGTTTCCCTTTGCCTTCCCTCTCCCACTGCCTGGTGCTGGTCAGGATTAGATGGCAGCTGTTCCTGGGAAGGGCTGTCTGGCACAGGACAGGAGCCTGCAGGTGGTTTTGGAGGGTGGCAGAAGGAGCTGTGCTGCTGCTGTGGATGCCTGGCAGCAGCAGTTCTGGGGGTTGTACACAGTGGGCTGCTCCTCCTGGAGCATCTGTGTGTAGGGGCCTGAATATATGTATTGTTATAAAGGAGCCCCTATGGAAGCCATGAGGAACTGTGCTGCAGAGAGGAGCTGCATAATAGGACCAGCAAGAAGGTATGGACTTTAAGATGGGACTCCAGAAATATGAAATACAATAAGATGACAACAACAATTGGTGACCCCGACGTGATGGAGGTATGCAGCCTGAAGAGCTGTGGAAAATAGGACAGCCTGAAGAGCTGTGGAGAATAGGACAGCCTGAGAGCTGTAGCAGCCTGAGAGCTGGGACTCTAGAAGAAAAGACAGCTGAGAGCTGTGGCAGCTGGAGAGCTGGGACAGTGGAAGATAGGACAGCTGAGAGCTGTGGCAGCCGGAGAGCTGGGACAGTGGAAGATAGGACAGCTGAGAGCTGTGGCAGCCGGAGAGCTGGGACAGTGGAAGATAGGACAGCTGAGAGCTGTGGCAGCCTGAGAGCTGGGACAGATATGGATATTGTAACTGTGTAATTGAAAAATTATTAAAAGAAAAGGGGGGAAATGTAGGGGCCTGAATATATGTATTGTTATAAAGGAGCCCCTATGGAAGCCATGAGGAACTGTGCTGCAGAGAGGAGCTGCATAATAGGACCAGCAAGAAGGTATGGACTTTAAGATGGGACTCCAGAAATATGAAATACAATAAGATGACAACAACATCTGTGCAGGGCTGGGGGTGCTGAGACAGCCTCTGGCTTTGGGATGGCTAGAAATAGCTGGTGAAGAGGGAAAAGTCCAGGTTTGATGCCTTCCACAGAAATTTTAACACAAAAATTGATGGCCCAAAAGTCTCTTGGCCATCATCTTGTAGTACTCCGGTAGCAATTAAATTAGGTTTATGCTACTGGACATATTGTTAAATAATTGTTTTTCCTGAGTTACTGAATAAGGGGTTAAAACTGTATTTCTCTGTCAGAGATTATGCCCCAGCACAGGGGAGTGCAGTTAAATTAAGGCTACAGGCAAGAGCATATCTGGGAATTGCTGTTTGATTTGCATCCAGCCTTTGCTCTGTGCAGCCCGAGGCTCTGAGGAGCCTTCACAGAGGCTGACTGAGGTGAGTGGTGGGAGTATTTCATAATGTAGGGTAAATAAATAATGCACAACCCTGAAATTATCTGCCCCTTCCTCCTTTCCTGCCTGGGGTCAATGATAAGCCACAGAGCCCTGGGACTGAATGTGTGATGGAGGTGATTCCATGATACAGGAATTAGAACCTGTTAGGTTCCTTTGTTAGGGAGAGGTTACTTCAGGATGTTCTCTCTCCTTGTGTATCTGTGAGTCTGGTTTAGTGTTGAATTGACCTGAAATGAATGCCAGCAATTTTGGAAAACTTCTTGACTCAGAAATTCTGCAACTCTTTCAATTTTCTAAAGGAATTTGTCAGCTTGTCCCACTTGAACTTGAGGTACAAACAAGATATTTTCCTAGAAGTGGAATCTGAGAGTTTTGCTCAAGTTAAAAACCTCAGGGAGATTGCTCAGAGTTGCACCATGTGGAGGGATAGAATATAAGAAAATAAAGGTAGTGCAGAAGGAAATCTCACACCTGAGGAGTTGCAGCTGTGCTAATCACCAAAGATTAGGAACAGGCCTGCCCTTAACAGGCCACAGCTGTGTCCAGTGAGGATGAGTGCTACAAAAGAGTGGGTTAGCTGGGTGAGGAGAGATGGAATTTGTGGGTTGGGCTGTGAGGAGATGCCCATGAGAAATCATTGAGAAGGCATGAGACTTTTGCAGTCAGATGACAACAGCACCAGGGTTGTGGTTTGTTTGTTTGATGTGTGTGTGTATGGTGTGTTTGGGTTTTTTTGTTGCATGGGGTCATTTGCTGGTTTGGTTTGTTTGGTTTTTTTTTTTTTTTTTTTTGTTTTGTTTTGTTTTGTTTTGTTTTGGCCTGTGTGTGGGTTTTTTTGTTTGTTTGTTTTCTGGGGTTTTTTTTTTTTGATAGCTCCAGGTCCCCCCTGACATTTGTTGGACCTGCTGACCATCCATAGCTCACTCACAGGACTCAGACCCAGACAATTCTCTACCACTCAGAACATCCAAAAGCTCTCATTAAATCTGACTTTATTTCTGCAGCAGTTGCATGATCTCAAAAGAAAAGGCAAGAGATGCCTCCCTGTTTACAAGGCCACATAAATTTCTAGGACTGGGAGTAAACCTGTGTTTCTGTGCTGTAATGAGCAACCACAGAGCAGTGTTGGTGCTGGGAGCAGGAGCAGAATCCTGTAACGATGTCTGTGCTGTGCAGATACATAATTGAGGGTCTCTTAAAACCTGTTTTGTTGCTGTAAAAGGCAGCACAGCAAGTTTATAGCTTCCAGCACGTCTGTAACATTGTGAGATAGCTGCTTTAGAAAACCCCACCAGCCTCCCAGCCTGCTCCTTTCCATTTGCTGTTTTGCTCTCTAGGTGGCAGGTTTTGACTCCAAAACATGGGTTTGGCTCAAAGTGTGCTGGAGAAATAAAAGATGGCAGCAAACCACTGCCACTTTATCCTTTCTCTGTGTTAGATTGATTTATGACCATATCTGTTTGTATGAGTTGGAGAGAGGTGTTAAAGAACCTGCCTGGTTTCCTCATGGTGTTATCACTATGCTCGTGATGTTGAAATGTCTTCTTGTTTTTCTTGCTTTATGTTGTCTGAATTGTGTGACTTTGGGAGTGAAATGGGACCTGCCTTAGAGAAATACCTGCCTTCATTTTGAAACAGGCAAGAAATGGCTCAGACTGTTTCTTCAAGGGCTTAGCAACTCTGACTTTACTTTTTTTCCTTTTATTCACTTGTTTGCTCCTTGGGAAGGAAGCATCCTCAGTGCTGCTGTGACCACCAGGGCAATGGGTCAGCTGTGCCCTCAGGGCCAGCTGGGTTTAGTTGGAACCAACCCAGTCTTGTTGGAGTGGAACTGGATGATCCTCTGAGGTCTCTTCCAACCCAAACTGTCACTGTCACATTTTCTGAAAAATCCCCTTGCCCAGGAGTTTTCTCCTGGAAAGCTGAGAAGCCTCAGAGAAAAAGGAAAAAAATATTACCTCATTTGCTTCTCCTGTGTTTTGCTGCTTTGGAATGTGGTTGGAGATTGTTTATCCAACAGGTAATTGTTTCATGTGAATTGTTTTAACTTAATGACCAATCACAGTCGGGCTGTGTCAGGACTCTGGAAGGAGTCACAAGTTTTCATTAATATCTTTTAACCTTCTGTCTGTATCCTTTATCTATTCTTTAGTATAGGTTAGTATAGTTTTAATATAGCATTCTTTAATATATTATAGATAATAAAATAATAAATTAGCCTTCTAAGAACATGGAGTCAGATTCATCATTGCTCCCAACAATGGGGGACCCAGAAAACTCCACACCCAAACCATTCTGTGGTTCCCTGATTCGAGGCCTGAAGTGGCAGGCCTTGCACGGAGGAGGCTGCCAGGGCTCTTGTGGGCCAGGAGCTGTGCCTGGGAGCAGCTGCTGTGTGTGTGGAGCCAGCTGTGTGCATGCACAAGTGTCTCTGAAGGATCTGTACCCTGAGCCAGCTGTGTGCCTGCACAAGTGTCTCTGAAGGATCTGTACCCTGAGGGACGGTGCCTTGCCCAAGGTCGCCCTCTCCTCCCTTGTTCTGCCTTCGGACTGCAAGTCTGGTTACTGGTTGGAGCCCTGGCTACAAGGAGGAGAAGCAAAAGGCAGGAGATTGAGCCTCCAATAATTTCAGTCATTTAACTGAGTGTATTTTATTTATCTTTCTGTAGGCAACTGTTATGTTTGTTCAAGACAGGCACTAAATTTTTTTCTTCCCCAGAGAATCAATGACTTGGATGTAAATCCAACCCAAGCTCACAGATGCCAGCCTAGACTGTGGCTCAGGAAACATGGAATTTGGGACAAGATCCATGTCCACATCCCAAAGTTTAGACATGTGGTTGGGGGAACACAAAAGAAACAAGGCAAAGACAGCAGAACCTCTGAAATGGTGACGTTTCAGGCGTGTTTGATCACTGACCTCTCCTGGTTACAGCAGAAACTTGGACACTGTCACTGTTAGTGTTCAAAAACACAGAATCACGGGGGATTATATGCGGTGCTTTTTATTAAGAGCTCTGGGTGCCAGGGGTATATTCAACCCAAATCTGACTCCAACCATACATCCGAAATGATCTCTATCATTTTATACTCTATCGTTATATCACTTTCATGTTAATTATTAAACTTATATTGTTCTATTGTATACATAAATTTAGCCCCTCTCTGAATTTCCAACATAGTTTCTCATTATTCTTCTTATGGTTATATAATAATTACATTTAATTACTAAACAATCATCACATCTAACAATTATACAATTTATCATACTGCTTACGCAGGTGCAGTTGATCTGGGAAAGCACAAAGCTTTACATTTTAGATTCTATCTTTAACTTTTTCCAGGGTTCCACTATCATCACCTGCCCCAGGACAGCTGGGCTGGCTCTGCCTGGAGCTGCAATCTCCCTCCCCTTGGCCCAGGGACTTTCCCAAAGTCATGTTGGAAGTCAAGCTGCCTCTCCCACAACTCAAAAAGTCACCTGAGCTTTCCTTCCAATTTTAAATTGGTGCCATTTTACTCAGTATGCACCGTGTCATCCTCATTCCTGATGCATTGAAACAGCAGCAGATCCTTATTTTTCAATTTGTCCTATTTATGGTACAGCCCATTTCTGTTGCAAAAACACGGTTAATAATTTATTTAATGTGTCTTTTATAAAACTCTTGAGAACACCCAGATCTGATTTTGTACAGGGAATGAAATCATACAGCATTAATCCACTCTTTCATGCAATGATGGAAAACAATATAATTAGAAGCCATCCTTTCAGCCTGGAAATTGTAATTGGATTGTCAGCTTTATGGCATCAGCCTTCAAAGGATAAACAAGAGTTAGTCAACTAAAGAAAATATGCTCAGCTTGTTTCCAGCAGGGCTGCCTTCAGTGGTTAACTTGAGGGGTTATTGTTTGTTCATTTTTTTTATTTGCTGCTGGCAAATAAGGCATCCTTAGAGGCTTAAAACCTGTTTTATTTTTTTTCCTAGGAAAACCTGCTGTGGTGCCAGTCACTCAGCCTGAAGCACCTGCAGTCCTCCTGTCCCCTTTGCTTTCCACCTTGAAGTTTGCTTGGAGCACCTCTGGGGTTATCAGTCATCCTGAGGATCAGGTTTTGAGATTTGGTGGGGAAGTCAGGGCACCCTAGATGGGGGTGATACAGCAATGGCAGAAATGAAAGGAAATACCTCAAACCCCAAAAATGGGAGTGTTGGAGAGTGACAGGGGCAGAAGAGAGCAAGCAGCTGGGGAATGGTGGAGGGCAAGGGGCTTGTTTGTATTTACTGCTCAACCATTTAACCTGCATCGAAGTGCACAAAAGAAATTGTTCTCAAGGTATTTATTAGCTCTGCTTATGACAAATGGTAGAAATTATCTTGTGTAAAGCACTTAATGAGAAAGCAAGCTTCTCCTCCAGTGGGGATCACAGAATCATTAAGGTTGGAAAAGGGCTTTAAGATCGCCAACTCCAACTGTTAACCCAGCACTGCCAGGTCCTCACTAAGCCATGTCCCTGGGCACCACATCTCCAAGGCTTTTGAATGCTTCCAGGGATGCTGATTCCACCACTGCCCTGGCAGCCTATTCTAATAACTGACCACCCTTTTCTGTGAAGAAATTTTTCCGAATTTCCGATCCATTTGGAGCTTTTTTCTGTTGCGGACATCTTTTATGAAAAATCCTTTCCTTAGGATTTTTCCTGCTGAGGAGCTGAGAGGCCTCAGGAACAAAATGTAAACAATGGTTATCTGATTATCTGCTGCTGTGGAATGCAACAGGTGCATCTGTGATTGGTCTCATGTGGTTGTTTTTAATTAATGGCCAATCACAGTCAGCTGGCTCGGACAGAGAGTCCGAGACAGAGCCTTTCTTATCATTCTTTGCTCTTCTATTCTTAGCCAGCCTTCTGATGAAATCCTTTCTTCTATTCTTTTAGTATAGTTTTAATGTAATATATATCATAAAATAATAAATCAAGCCATCTGAAACATGGAGTGAAATCCTCATGTCTTCCCCAATCCAAAAACCCCTGTGAACACCGCCACATCTTTCTAACCCTGCCAGCCAAGAGTGAGGGTGGTGTTTGGACCTGCAAAGCTGTGGAGGTACCTCAGGGCATCTCCTGCACAACGTTTGGTGTCCCAGCAGCTCTTCCTTGAGGAACACCACCCTCCTCTTCTCTCCTTAACCTTATCTCTGGTTTCCCAGATGGAAAACTCTTTCCAGCTCCCTCCAGACCAAACACCACGTTGCGAGCTTACACAGCAAGGGCCCGTTTGAATTTTTTGTCAGACAGGGAAAAGTGAGACTTTGGCAAACACTGCATATTCTTATAGAGATGCTGTTACCTTTGTTTATGGTTAAATAAACCCAGTAACAAACACAGTCTCTTGAAAATGCTCCTACCCATAAATTTGAGATCCTCCACTCTCCCCCCAGCCCATGAGGCTTTGCAATCATCCTCACTACATCACTGTCCCACAGACAGGGCTGGGGACCCTCCCGTGGCAGCTTTATGGCTGATGCCTGAAGAACGAGCTGTTACTCCTTGCAAATTATTTTCTAGATTGCCACCAAAGTATACATCATTGTGTCATGGCATGGCAACTGTATTAAATCTGGTTGGATAGTAAGGGTGGGTTGCTGTCATAAATCAGCCCCTGCCCGCCTGCCTTGTTGTGGTGGAAATACAATCAATAGTTGTTGCAGCAGTTTATAGAGTTAAAGACATTTCGTTTTGCAAAACAAATTTTTAATACTTCTCCAATTCATTAACATCCTGTCTATTCAGTGCTTTGAAAAAACCCCAAACACATCCTCTCAGAGTCTGCATTGTCACTTCAGTAATGCATCCCTAGGAACATTTGGAAGTTGTTAAAAAGGGGAATTATTTCATCATGATAAAAAAAGAAGGATGAGAACAGCTCAGCTGAAAAGATTGTGTTGTCAGTTCTGATTTAATGTGTGAATAATGCTTGCAGGACGGGGAGAACATCTTCTGCTGGGTAGATTGTTTTTATGTTGTTAGAGTCTGAGCTGGGATTTACAGCTTCAAACTGTGTTTCTTTTTTTCCAGAGGATAGTTGTAATGAGCTGGGTTTGTTTCATTCCCCTTGACTATAAGGGTCTCCTGGATGCTAGTCATGCAGAAGCCTGAAGATGGTTTGGATTAGAGGAACTCATCTAAAAGTTTAGACCCAAAGCCCTGCTGCCAACTCTCAAGTTCTTGCTGTGTGCCTTGTCACTTAACTCTGCTCCCTCAGTGCCCAGCTGCAGGGCTGGAAGGCAGAAGTGTCCCTGAGGCTGCCAGCCCATGGCAGGGGCTGTGTCTCCATTGGGAGGGACACTCTGGGAGCTTGTACCCCAAGGCTGTGGAGAAAAGCCTGAAAACCTGACCTGCCTGCAACCTGAGAGCTCAGAAATGGAAATGAGGGGAGCTCTGCATCCTCTGGAGACAGAGCAGCCACAGAGGCCTTTTGAAGGGTTTCCTTTTGTCTTGGGTTGCAAAATGTAGCTGGGGTGTGTATTCTATTCCCATCTGTCAGAGGTGGGGCAGTTCTCTGCTGTTCATTGGGCAGTTTTCTTTATCTCTTCCACACCCAATCCTCCCTCCACGAGATCTCTGCTGTTCATGGGCCATTAATTATTAATTATCTTCTGTCCATGGCCAGTGAGTGACCCTGCATGGCTGATCCAATCCCAGCATCCCATGGGGAGATGCTCCGCCCAGGGGAGGAGCCAAGCATTCCTACCTGGATGCAATCTGAGCTTTGGGACACCCCAGCAGCCTTTGCCCCCTGCATTGCCAGAGGAGCAGCTTTCTGCTGCCCTGCATGGCCAGAGGGAGCCCAGGCCCATCTGCAGCAGCCCTGGAGCTGCAGAGGAAAACTCCCCCCTTGTGCAGGATCCCTGCTGCAGCAGAGCCACAGCTGGCACTGCAGGAGGGCTGAGCCCCCCTGGCATGGGGCTGGGACACCCCCTGACACACAGGGGGCAGGGCATGGTCTGACTCTGGCAGTGTTTTGTTTTTGTTTGTTTTTTTTGGTTGTTTTTTTGTTTTGTTGTTGTTTTTTTTTGTTTTTTTGGGGTTTTTTGCTATTGCATTTGTACTTTTAATTTTCTTGGTAAAGAACTGTTCTTCCTACTCCCATATCTTTGCCTGAGAGCCCCTTAATTTCAAAATTATAATAATTCAGAGGGAGGGGGTTTACATTCTCCATTCCAAGGGAGGCTCCTGCCCTCCTTAGCAGACACCTGGCTTTCCAAACCAAGACACCTTTGTCAAGGCATAAGCAAGGAGACAATTCTTTAGAAGATTCAAGAGCTGGAATTCCAAGAACCCTTCCTACCTTGTAGCAGGTTCCCATCTCTGAAGCTGTAAAGCAACGAGGCCAAAGCTTCCAGGGAGGTTCTGAATAAGGGAGAAATGGAGAAATTTTGTTCCACACCTCTGCAATGGATGTGAGTGAGCTGGCCCAGGTTTGGGGGCTGCAAGGTGGCAAGAGATGGTTTCCAGCTGGTTCACAGAACCAGAGAATGGTTGGGATTGCAAGGGACCTTAAAGATCAGCTGGATCTTCAAGTCTTATCCAAAGGCTGGATGAGGCTTGACGTCACCTGGTCTAGTGGGAGTTGTCCCTGCCCATGGCAGGAGGGTTGGAATTAGGTGATATTTAATGTCTCAACCCAAACCATTCCATGATTCTGTGATAAAACACCCTGATAAAACACCCTGCTCCGGTGTGGCTGGACAAATATCCAGATCTGAGTATCCCAAGAATTCAGGTTTGTGGAGGTTTTTCAAGGACTGCACAGCCTGGACTCTTCCCAGGGACACTCTTTGATGTCACTGTATGAGCCAGGTGATTAAAGAGAGGGTGAGAGTAGCAGCTTGCTGGCATTCCATTTGGAAATATTTCTACCCTATTCACTTGTGTGTTTTATGTGTATTTTTTCTGACTGGACAAGTGAATTTCAGCCTTAGGATTTGAATATTTTATTCTCCACAGATGCAGCACCAAAGATCAGCTAATAGGTCCCAGGAAGTAGAGTGTCCTGCAATGGCAGGAGGCCACAAAAATTTGATTAATTTTTTGAGCCACCAGTGACCTCTGGTTCATCTACTGTCTGCATCAAACCATTCCTGCTCTCTTTCCTAGGGCCTGGCAAGGCTCTCTCATGCAAAATGTGAAAGAAGCACACCTGTAATTAAACCACTGCTTCCACAGTGGGACAGTTAAAATCCTGCTCATCAGGAAAAAGGATATTGATATCTGGTTATTAATAACTTATCAAATAATTTATTTTTTTCATCCTTAAGGCACTAAAAGCTCTTTAGAAACTTTACAAACTAGCAAATGATCCCTTGGAGGGTGTTTTAGGAGACTGTAAGATGGAGCAGAAGAGGAAGAGAAATCTGGTGGTGTGAACAGTTGGCACAGAAGGGAAAGAGAATACTTTTGTTCAGCTCCAGGTTCAGGTGCCTACATTCAGTTTTTGACAAATGTAGAAGTGGGATTCTGTGGGTTCTCAAGGTCAGGGTTGAAGGCACTTGAGACAGTACTTCACATTCAGGTACAGTAGTTCAGGTGTTTGTTTCTTATCAGTAAAACAGGCTCACAAGCATGAGTTCTGCAGCCTTTCATTAGAAGGCACAAAATGGCCAACAATCTCTTGTTACAAGGGCTTTTAAGACTAAACCATCCAATTAAGAACTGACACCTGGATTATTTTCCCTTTTAACCCAATAACTGGTCGCACAGAGCCCACAATGCAGACTTTTCTGCCCCATTACAAAATGCCACCCAAACCCATGGAGAAGAAGGAAGAAGCAGCATGAAGAACAAACCCAGGATGACACCCTGTGCCCTCCATCTTGCTGCCATCCACAACATACCAAAAATCCCAAACCCTCAATTTCTCACCCAGTGACACACCTGCACTGCTCTCTATAATCTATTTCACACTTTTGTGGATTCCAGTCTATCTTGAAGTCTGGGAAACTTTCTCCATGGATGAGGGTCAGAGTCAGAGCTGCCCTGGGGGTCAGGGCACCCCAGAGCAGACACAGAAATATTCCCTGTGTGCTCTGGGTTTCCACATTAACCCAGTAACTGATCCCTGGAAGCCCACAATGCAGACTTTTCTGCCCAATTACTAAGCATCACTCGAACCCATGAAGAAGAAGGAAGAAGAAGGTAAAGAACAACAACCAGTCTCTGCCCTAAAACCTCCATCTTGCTTCATATTTATTTCTATATTCTAAAACCCCAAACTCAAAGTTTCCCACCCTGTGATGTTACACACTTCTAACCAACTCCACACCCATAATCCCACAGCTATCCATCAATTTTGGAAACCGTCTTCACTGCCTCAGGTCAAATGCAGCGTTCTCTTGTTGGTCTGTGCCTTTAAGCACAGAAAGTTTAGAATTCTCAGCATCCAGGGTTCCAGCGCTCTCCCAAGTGCTGGTGACCAGTGCTTTCCTTGTGTCTGCAAACACAAGGACACCTGGCAGTGTCATGGTGAGCTCAGTGCATCCTTTTGGGGGGCCCAGACTCTGTCCATGGCTTCTCTCTGATACCTAACTTGGGTTGGCGGACAGACAGTAATCAGAGCCCATTCCTGGTGCTTTTTAATGTATTAAACTCAAAATCACTTCCTTGGGACCCCTGTGTCCCATTCTTTCAAGGGTTTTTCTTTTCTTGGCAGTGAGAGCACCTGCTGCAGGGCTTTGCTCCCCTGCAGTTCCCTGCTGTGTCATGGGATGGATCAGGTTAAACACAACCCAAATTCCATGGTGTCTTTAGGTGGAAAGGAGGCTTAATTGCCTTTTTTAATTAAGAGGAAAACATTTGAAGGATTCATTGTTTTTTAGCAAATTTTGAGGCTGCCTGTAGACTCCAGACTTCTTTAAAGACATCTCTCAGCATAATGTTTTAAAAGAGATTATTTCTAGCTGATACCACTTATTTTGTGCTAAAAACAACAGGGACCAGTATGGGAGATGGCTTGACCCTGGTTAATGTCCTGTGCTGTGTTTTTTGGTGGTGCTGACCTGGGGGATTACAGGTACTGACTTTGTCCAGCTGGGAGCGAGATGGCTCCGGCTGTGGCATGGATTGAGGAGATATTCATCATGGATTGAGGAGATATTCATCATGGATTGAGGAGATATTCATTGTGGATTGAGGAGATATTCGTCATGGATTGAGGAGATATTCGTCATGGATTGAGGAGATATTCATCATGGATTGAGGAGATATTCATCATGGATTGAGGAGATACTGATCTGAGAAAACTCCCTGGAGGGTACAGAGACTTCACAGGAGAGAGCAGGTGCTGCCTGAGGTGTCCCAAATGCCCAAATCAGACAGAAGGACGCCGAGTTCCATAGGTGCTGTGTGGTTTGTGCCCACTGCAGGAGGTTCTCTCATGTCCCAGATAGCCCAAGGTGCCAACCTGGGCCGTTAAATTGTGCCTTCGTGTCTCTTCATCTTTTGTACCCCAGATGGAGGGGTCTGCATTTTGCTTCGCCTTTAGCACTCTGGTAAGGGGACAGACCCACCAAAAATCTGTGTCCTGTGCTCACAAAATCAGCTTCTGTTTCATCACAGCCAAGTCCTCTCTCCCCTACTGCGGGAGCTCAGCACATCCCTCGGCATGTCCAGAGTTGCTGAGAACCCCATTGGGGGGCTCAGAGACCCTGGCACGCTGCCCAGAGCACCTGGGGATTTGATTTTGACCCTTCCAACAAATTGTCAGCTTGGCATGGCGATGTGAAAGACACACAGGTTTGAATGGTGTGATAACAAGGTGTTCACAGGGTGAAAATGTAGATTTTAGGATTTTTCATATAGGGTTATGGGGACAAGATGGAGGAATCAGGACGTGTCCAGTCCTTCTTCTTTCTTCTTCTTGTTTTCCATTTTCTGCAGTGATGGTGGCACTTTGGGATTGGTTTAGAGTAGAAGCTCACTGTCTAACATAGGTGATGGGTATTGGGAATTAAGAGTAAATATGTTATACATAGTTTGTAGTATAAAAGGACAACACAGAGTGCCTGTGGCTGCCCTGCTGAGCAGACCTCGGCTGGGCAGAGAGAAAATTTTGTGGATAAGAAATAATAAACAACCTAAAGACCAAAAAAGTGAAGAGTCCAGACTCGTTCTTCAAAGCACGGGCTGCCTCAGAACCATCCTACACATCTCAGGGCAGAGACAGACAGAGACAGAGACCCTACCACGACAGCTCTGAGAGGCTTTCAAGGCACCTGAGACAGGCTCCCTTGCTGTGTGCCCTTTTGAAGGACACAAATTCCTAATTTCAGTCCAATCTCATCCCTTTGGTGCTGAGCAGAAAGCCATTAAGGATGCTGGAGACATATTTTAGCTGTAGGAAGTCCTTAGCATGAGATCTTGGACAGTTTGACCACTTAAGCAATTCCTAAAAGCCTCTATATTTCTATTGTTATTGTATCTTCCCTCGGTTATTTTCACAGAAGATTTTTTTAGGAGGAAATTGGCAATTAATTGCAATAACAATGATGATGATTAGCTGTTATAAGAATAGTGATGGAGCAGAGCTCACCACCCACATAAAACGCCACCAAACCTAGATGAATGAAATCACTACAGGAAATATATGAGTATTAAATCCATAAAGCAATTTCCTCCAGCGTTGTTACCACATCTTCTGGTGTAATCCAAGAAAATAGATGTCCACGTGGCAGCTGTAAATATTCATCTGCACAAGGAGATTTCAGTCCCTTGCCTCCTGCTATTATTGGTTTTTCCATTGCCGGGAATTTTGTTGTTTTATTCCCCTCCAAGCTGAGTGTGAGAAGGCACCAGGTGCACAACAGCAAAGTCAGAGGTGGCGCTGCCTGGAATTAAATTCAGCCCCGTTGAATCCTGATGAACGTTTCTTTATCTCCGGAGCCACTCCTGCAGAGAAACGTTTTCATAATCCATTTGGCCCTCGTGAGGGCTGGAAAGGGCTCGTGGGCCTGTTTCATCCTGGAGCAGAGGATATGGACGTGTGCAGCGCCCTGCTCGAGGTGCCCCAGATCCTCCTGCCTGGCTCTGAGCTCCTGAGTCAGTGCAAACAGCATTATGTGCCCTAAAGGAGCTTTAGAGTTAGGAAGAGTTATATGGTAATAAGAGTTATATAGATGCAATACACCTGGGGTGCATAAAAATGCTCAAATTGCAACCCTTTCAAAGAAGTTATCAGCCTTGGAAGTGGCTATAAACATGTGCGAGCAGGAGCTGAGGGCTGAAAGGGGAAAAAAAAAGTCAGCTGAAGTTTTCTATTCCCACTTTGCCAGCCCCTTCCTGTGAAATTCAAAGTTATATCAAAGCTATTGAGATAATTCAGAGCCCTGCATGATGGAGCAGTACCATCTTATGGGGAGCCATAATCCCAAGAAGCCATAACCATACAAATAACACCCCTCACTCTCCAAATAAATGACCATAACATAAAAAAAAGAAGAAAAATCTATAAATGCAGCTTTACACACAGCAATATTTCATTTTTCTTTTAAGAAACATGTCAGGAACCCTACTGATGTTGCTTTAATTCATTTTATTATACATCTATTTATTTTCTACCCCTCTGAGGAAAATAAAGCCAAAGAACATGTACCTGTACTTTTATGTTAAAAGAGTTGGTTTCCATTCCCCTTCTGCTTTCACTCTGCAATCTGTTCTTTTGAAAAGCAAAGTAGATTAAAATATTTGCTTTATTCGAAATTTTCCTGCTGGGAAAGAATTTAAAGGTGACAGCCAAAAAAATATTTCATTGTAGAATGTAAATTCCTTTTGACAAAAACCTGTTTTCCAAAGCATAATCCAGTCACCCTCATTTCACGTAGCAGCGGAGCTGTGTAATCTTTCATATGAAGTGAATTTCAGAGAGGAATTTTCTCAGCCATTCTGGAAGAATCAACATGGCAAGGCCTCCACAAAACCCCAAGGCAAGATTTTAATGGAAAACATCAGATGAGCATGAACATTTTCCTCTTTTAACATCCAGGTGCCTACAAACCTCACTGATCTGCACAAGCAAACTGGAAAATCCCCCTTCCAAAGGGCACAGGGATGGCAGTGGTGAAAAGAGAGTTATTTTTTCCCAGTGTAACTCAAATGAGTAATTTCAACTTAGGTTTGAGTAAAAAAAAAAAATTAAAAAATTGAAAAAAATTATCAAAATGATCTTCCTTTGAGGTGGGTTTTTTATCATGCTTTAAACCACATTCAAGGCACAGGATGTTGATGAGCTCCTGTGGTGTTTGAATTCCCGCTTTTCCTCACGTTTCTTAACCCAGTGGCACAAATGATAGATGGTTCCCAAATTCATGGGGACCTGTGGGAGGTATTTTTACCAAGGAACCAGAGGCAGGGCAGCTGTAGATAAAAAGTGCTTGCAAAACTGGTTGCATGTATATTAATGTTAATTATTATGATCAATTTTGTACAAACAGTAATAAAAGGTTAAGAAATAAAGCGAGTGCTGTTATTTTTTTTTTTTTTTTTTTAAGAAGCAAGCCAGTTCCACTTCATCCATGAAGTTAAAGATATGTTTGCCAAGCTGACATCTTTGAAACGCACAAAATCACTTCAGGGGAGCTGTGCTTACACAGCAACGAAGCAAGCAGAATTTGAGCTACCTGTTTTTATTGCTGAAATCAAAGTCTCTTTCAACACACTCAGGAGCCTGGCAGGCTGGGTGGGAGGTGAATGACAGCCATGGGGAACTGCTCATGAGTTGTTCTTAGCAACCCTTTTACCTCTAAAGCAGCCAGAGCAATATCCATGAATTAACTCCTCGTGCTGCCACCCAGCAGTAAATCTGGGCTACCACATCCCACTGATTTAGCATAGCCAGAGTGGCATTTGTGGCACAGAAACCTTGAGTTACACCATCATTTTTAACCTTGCTCATTGATTTCTAACTGTGCCAAGCTGGAAGTGGTTGTCTTGTGATCGGACTGAGAATTGTAGATGTCAAATAGTTTAATGATGTCAAATACATCTCAAGGCTTTTTACCCTTCTGCCTAATCAAGAGGAGCCCAAAGAACATTTGTTGAAGGTAAATCCTTTGTGCATCTCTATCCATACTGATCACCTGAGCTTGCTTCTCCTGTAACTCCTGATCAAACTCCTCAAAGGAAAGCAGGAAACTCACCAACCTTTAGATGTATTTTAATACATCAGAGTTGAAATCTAGCCTCTGCTTTGCTTTTGGAAGGAGACAGAGGGCACAGAGCAGGAGAAATGTGTGTGCAATCCTGGCAGGAGCAGTCCTGGTGCTGCAGGAGCACTGAGGGCAGCGTGTGAGATGCTGCTCAGACTGCACAGCTCTCAGCACGCCAGTGGGAGAGCTGCACTGGGATTTGTCTGGGCCAAAACAAGTTGGATGTCTGTAAAATCAAGGTGGGATTATCCCAGGAAAGGTCCTAGGTATTCCCAAAATTTACCCAGCTGTGCTTTCTGAGCCTAAGGCTTTCACCTGACCTTCACAGGGCTCTTGGTGGGAGACTGATGTAGGATTGTTTTTGATGGTTTTGGGGAGCAAGCCCTTGCTCTCTTTTTGCTGCTTGTAGCCAGCCCACTTCCCTCTCAGAATGAGCAGTATTGATGGCTCTGGGGTGGCAGTGTCACCTGCTAAAGCTGCCACTTGGGGTTTTTAATACTTCAAAACTTGTAAACTCCCTCTCTGGGCGCTGAGTGCTTTGTGCATTAGTCAGGAGCACTGTCACAGATGTGTGCAGAACACAAATGGAGCTGCCTGGATGGGGGCAAGGCAAAATGCTCTTCCTTGCACTTATGTGTCTTTCTGTCTCAGGAGATTAAATTGGTTTGCAGAAGTGCCTTTCAGCACTTTGGAAAAATCCATGCTGCTGGCTCTTACCTGGAGAGGATTACTGAGCTAGTATTGAGTGGGGCTTGAAGGTATAAATGATGGCAAGGTCTCCTTGCAGTGGCCAAGGCTTATCAGTGATATTTTTGCCCAGTGTCTGGGAGGAATGATGAGGAGGACTCCATCTTATCAGAAGGCTAATTAATTAATTTATTACACAATATTATTCTATATTATATTACACTATGTTACATTACATCTAAACTGAATCTGCACAAGCACCCAACTCAACTCACCTGCCTAGAATCTCCTGACTGTCAGCCCACAATCCCAACACACACCTGGATGCAATTGGTCAGTGAATCAAAACACTCACACCAGAATCCAATCACCAATTCCCTTCAGGTGAACAATCTTCCATGGTGCATTCCACTTGTGAACAAACACAGGAGCAGCAAATGAGATAAGAATTGGTTTTTTCTTTCTCTGAGGTCCAGAGAATGTGAATCCCAGAAATATTCTTGGGAAGTTGTGCCTTGCTTTTCTCTGTGAAGAGAAACGAGGCTACAAAGGCTCAGCACCTCACCCAGTGCTGGTGCTGGCCCTGGGATACAAAGGACAAGAAAGAAAAGATTTCAATTCCCAGAATGACCAGGTTGGAAGAGACCTTCAAGATCATCCAGTCCAACCCAGCCCCAACACCTCAACCAAACCCTGGCACCCAGTGCCACATCCAGGCTTTGTTAAACACACCCAGGGATGGGGACTCCAACACCTCCCCACGCAGCCATTCCAGAACTTTATCACCCTGTCTGTAAAAAAAATCTCAATATCCAACCTAAATTTCCCTTGATGCAGCTTAACCAAGAGCCTATTTGCTCCTGGTCATGCTCTGCTCTGTCTCAGCAGACTGGGAACTGGAACCTCCCTTGCCAGAAGGTCTCAACAGGAAAGTCATCTGTGCCATCTGGGCTCAGCCACAGGGCCAGCCTTGGCCTTGCCTCCCTTCTGCATCTGCTGCCAGGGCTCCCCAGCAGTGTCCCTGCAGCTCCATTCCAGCTGCAGCAGCTCCATCCAAGGGGCAGTGATGCCTTGGAGAGCTAACCTCGAACAGAGGCTGGGCAGGGCTAGAAAATAAAGCAGGAATTTGTTGAAAGGCCTTCAAAGGATACACCTTGGGCAGTGCAGGAGCCTGGAAGAGGCTACACCCAGGATGGATCACAGTCATGGGTTTTTCAGACAGATATAAATTTGGTCTATTTACATATCAGGGGTTAATTGTCCAATTACAGCTTCAGGTAATGGAGTCACATCCCCACAATTCACTTTTGTTTAAACCTTTTTTGGGTCTGAGGCTGAGATGGTGACCTTGGTTCCCATCTGGAAAAGGATTGTTTTGTTTTGTCTGACCAAACAGACAAAAGTTCTTTTCTGTGAAAAGAACTTGCTAACACTTTATATGAAGTTCAGAGTTATACACTAATGCGGTACAGGATCTGAAAAATATAAAAGCTAAAACTGAAGGCATCAGCAGGAACGAGGTACCTGGGAAGAAGGAGGACACATCTCTGGGTAGGGAAAGCTTCCAAGGGGGAAAGTTGAACTCCTTTCCAGCCTCCCGTTGCTGTAATGCAGTGCAAACATAAAAAAAGATGGGCAGGGAAATGTGAAGGGAAAATTCCTGGTTTATGTCTGCTTGTATGCAAGTTTCTTTTTCCCCTTCTAAACTGCACCTGATATATTTTTATTGGACCAAGATGTAAAACCTGAATTCGATTGCAGCCATGATTTCTGACCCACTAAGTGTTACTGAGAATTATCTCTTGAGGCAGAGTAACTATTTAATACTGCACATCCCTTGTGTTCAGTCAGGAAAGCTGCCCACAGGGTCTAACATTTCTAAATTGAGTGATTATCTATTGGTAATTGCACTCTCCAGACAGACCTGGGGAACAGACATATGGTTAGAAGAATGGCTCAATTTTTTTCTCCTTCCTTTTCTTTGGCTGCTCACTGCTAACAACAGCACTTCAGCTGTTTCCAGGCTCTGAAAAATGTAAAATCTGAAGGAATCAGGAAAAAAAAATAAAAAATTCACAAACAGCAGCTTCCCCTGGCAGAAATGCTGTTACCCCTGTCACTTCAAGGTGCTTTTATGTCACACAGCCAAGCTGAGTAGAGAAGTCCACACACTGAGGTCTAAAATCAAACTCAGCTTTTTTTTCTTTGCTGGCTTTACTAGATTGGTGCTCTGTTATCTGGACACGCCTCATTTCCAGTACCAATCTGTGCAGGGAGAAATGTGTATGATTTGATCTTTGCACCTTAGTTTTCTACTTGCTGAGCCTTGCCTCTTCATCTTGCAAACAGGAGTTAGAAAAAGCCTTTACACCCTGAGGAGTCCCACTGTGTTTATAATAACTCTGATTTCAGCATGGCAGAAATGTGGATCTTAGAATGTGAGCTAGGGCAGTGTGGCTCCTGTGGTGGCTGCTGGCCACAGTGAAGAGCGATGGCAAAAGCTGTTGTATGAAAGGGTATAAAATAATATATATATTCAATCTATATATATTTTCAATATATAAAAAGTATAAAATATGTATAATATATAACATATATAATATTATATATATAATATTATATGTATAATATATAAAAATATATAATGCATATATATGAATATATATTCAATAGACATTTATAATATATTATATATATTGTATAATATATAATATCTAGTATATATATTTATATATAAATATTCAATAGTCAATATATATCTTCAATATTTTATATATCTATATATTCAATCTATATAGTTTTAATATATACAAATATATAATATGTATAATATATAAAAATATATCATATATAAATATATAATATATTATATATTATATATATAATATAATTTTTATATATACATATAATATATAAAATATATATCTACTGTATATATTGAATATACGTATATTGAATATTCAATAGACATATATATTATACATTATACATTATATTTTATATATTATATATTATATATTATAAATTTATACATAATCTATATTTATATTTAAATATTCAATATTCAATATATATATAATAATATAATATATTCAATAATATATCTTCTAAATATACATGGAAAATTTCAGACAGCTCCCATAGACTTACCCCAGACTTCAGCTACAAGAGAATTGGCAAATTCCCTGCTAATTATCAATGCTCAAGTACTTTTCAGTGGCCGTGGTGATTCTACTTTGAGATCTAAATACTTTCAAGGCCTAACTTAATGCACAGAAAATCTGGAACTGATATGCACATGGGTCCATAAGTCAGTGTCTAAAGCTTTGTAGCCATTGAAGCTGTAATAACCTCACAGCTACAGCTCAAGCAGTAAATTTTTGGGAATTTAATTATCTTGAGCACCTGCAAAGGCAAAGCTGTACCCTCACAGCTAGAGCTCAAGCAGTGTTTTGGGGCACCACCAACCCCGTCCCCTGTGGGCAGGATTTTGGCAAGTCCCTTGAAGTTTAAATCACCTTCTGAAGTTGTCCCTGGAGTGATGCAGTGGGGGATGAAGGAACGCCAGGAGGTGTGGATAATAAGGATGTTGCAGTCAGTACTGCAGCAAGGGACAGTTTTTCTCCCAAACGCAGCTTGGCTGGAGATATACAAAGCATCAGAGCCTGAGTCAAGATCTGTGAGCTGCTGGCTCTCCTTGGGGTCTTGGAAAGCTGCACCCTGCTCTCCAACAAGGAGTTCTCAGAAGGAACCAGCAAGGAGCTCTCAGAACTTTGGGCCTGGAAGCCAAAGCTTAGAATTAAACACAGGATTTGATCTGAGACCCTGGAAAAGGCTTCCAAACTTAGGTGCTAGAAGTGAGAATGTGGATTTATAGTTTAAAGCAGAGACGTGTTAAGTTAAATAAAGGAAAGCTTATTTAACTGTAGAGTTAAATAGAGTTAAATAGTTTAGAGTTTTAGAGTTTAAGATATGGAAAAAAATAAAAATAGTTACAAAGGTAAAGAGTTTAGAATGCAGGACTGTAGGTTTGTGTGTCATGACATGATTGGCTAAGAAAGCTTACACTGTAGCATGAGTCCATAACATGAAATTTTCAAGGATTGGGTAAAAAACCATAAATATCCTTGTTGGCAGTGTTTTTTTGGTCAGTAAATCCTTAAAATATCTCATAACTAGGGGTCTTGTGACCTTCTAAACCACAGGGTAAAGATGTGAGCTGAACTCACCCTTCTGCCTATGTAGAAGATAAGAAAATAAACCTCATCATCTAAAAACTCAGAGGTCTTGTGTCTAACTAATTCAAAATTCCTTCCAAAATCCCCTTATTTGTGTTCTAAAGGGATCTTAACAGTGTGAAAATCCCTTCTGTGGAACCTCTTTAACTCACTGCAGTGGCCTTTCCTTGCCTCTAGATCTTGCAGATCCCCTGCCTCTCCCTCCATGACACACAACCTTTATTCCTTTATTTCTCCAAGGTGACTTTTGAGACAGGGAGCTGCTTCCACAGGACCAGTGAGGAGGTGGTTGTTTAGTGCTGCACTTCTGAATTTCAGCATGGCAGTGTTTGGCATGCAGATACAAATTAAAGGATGAGAAACAGGTGTTTGGATGGGGAAAAGGCTTTTAATTATGAGGAATATTCTTGCTGCCTGGTTGTTCTGTGGTTAAATGGGTCTGTCATCATGCTCCTGAGCTCTGTAAATAAACAACACCCAAACATTCAATATTAATTAGAAATGTTACAGAGGCATATGCTTGTGATGGTGCTCACAGGGGTTCTTGGATGAGGGAAGAGATGAGGATCTGACTCCATGTTTCAGAAGGCTGATTTATTATTTTATGATATATATTACATTAAAACTATACTAAAAAAATAGAAGAAAAGGTTTCATCAGAAGGCTTAGCTAAGAATAGAATAGCAAAGAACGATAATAAAGGTTTGTGGCTCAGCTCTCTGTCTGAGCCAGCTGGGCTGTGATTGGCCATTAATTACAAACATCCAACATGGGCCAATCAAAGATCTACCTGTTGCATTCCACAGCAGCAGATAGTCAATGTTTACATTTTGTTCCTGAGGCCTCTCAGCTTCTCAGGAGGAAAAATCCTAAAGAAAGGATTTTTCATAAAAGTTGTCTGTGACATATGCTAGTATTGAAGCACCATGACATGATCACTGATTGCAAAGCTGGAAGTAATGGTGAATTTTTAAGAAACATCATCCCAGCTAGAATTGTCTGTGGGGAAAAAAAAAAAAAAAACAACCAATAAAATGTCACCACCCCCAAAAAACCAAACAAAAACCTTGAGGTGGAAAATTTCCATGGATAGAAACTGATCTGCAGAAGTTGGTCAGCAAAGGGCTCTTGGCCTGATGACAATGTGTGCCCAAAGACTGAGTTCTGTGTCCTAAAGCAGATGTTGCTGTTTGTGTCTGTGCCTCCCATCCCCTGACAGGGGAACAGAGAGCTGTGGAGCTTCTGACGCCACCAGAGGTGGCTGTGAGCTGGTGGCCCTGAGCCCTCTGCTCACAGCCATCCCCAGAGTCCCCCCCTGTGCCCAGAGCATTGTCCAAACACCCCCTGAGCTCTGCCAGGCTGGTGCTGTGCCCACGGCCCTGGGGAGCCTGGGCAGGGCCCAGCCACCCTCTGGGGCAGAACCTTTTCCTGATATCGCACACAAACCTCCCCTGGCACGGCTTCAGGCCGTTCCCTCAGTGCTGGCACTGTCACCTTGGAGAAAGGATCAGTGTCCTCACCCTTTGTGCAGAGACTTCTTGGCCTTGAGCTGCCTGGGTCTCTCCTGGGTGTTTCCAACCTTTTTCCTTCTAACTTTCTCATATCTTAGCCTTGAGACGTCTTCTACTATAACCAGAAGGAAAACATCATCTCTGTTTTAAGATCGGTGAGGATTCAAAACTTCTGGCGGAAGGAAGGGGGAAATGTGTGCGCATATATCTCTAGAATTAATCCTCCAACTGAAATTCAGCCATTAGTCAAAAACCCAAAAACATTCTGGGAGCTGAAGTCAGAATCATTAGTAAATGCTTAAAGGTTTACCTTTTAATCACTCTAACATGGACTCTGTTCCAAAGAGCTTCGCTGAAGTGGCTCATGCACAGATGGCTGAGGAGCAGAATCAGACAGCAGTGGGTCACAGACCATGTGTGAGGAGAAGCAGCAGCTCCTGAATGATGGGGACTTTCAGAAGGGCTTGAGTAATCCCACTGTGGGTCTCGGGTTGCTGTTGACAATTGCTGCCCTGAGATGTGCAGGGTGTCTCTGCTTCGGCCCGCGCAGCTGAAGAACGAGTCTGGACTCTTCACTTTTCAGTCTTGAGATTGTTTATTAATTCTTATCTATAAAATTTTCTTTCTGCCCAGCTGAGATCTGCTCAGCAGGGCAGCCACAGGCACTCTGTGTTGTCCTTTTATACTACAAACTACGTATAACATATTTACACTTAATTCCCAATACCCATCACCTATGTTAGACAGTGAGCTTCTACTCTGAACCAATCCCAAAGTGCCAACATCACTGCAGAAAATGGAAAACAAGAAGAAGAAGAAGAAGAAGAAGAAGAAGAAGGAAGACGACACATACCCAGATTCCTCCATCTTGTCCCCATAACCCCCATACCAAAAATCCTAAAATCTACATTTTCACCCTGTGATCATTTTGTTATCACACCATTCAAACCTGTGTGAGTTTCATGTCCTCATACAAAGCTGGTAACTTGCTCCAGGGGTAAAAATCAAATCCCCAGGTGTTCTGGGCTGTGTGCCAGGGTCTCTGAGCCCCCCAGAGGGGCCCTCAGCAACTGTGGACACCCGGAGGGATGCGCTGAGTTCCGACATGTGGGACTGAGCTAAAGGGTTTCATGGGGAGTGGGAAGGGATTTCAACCTTCCAGGACTCTCACCAGGGTAAATGGCTGCCACAGCCTGAGTTTTTCCTTAAACAGGAGGTTATTAGAAGGGCAGTTATTATGGCAGGCTGATTCCTTGGCCCTTTGCAGGGTGGTGTGCTGAGAGCTGGCACCTTGTTTTTCCCCTTACAGATGGATTTTCAAGCATGTGAACCGCCTCGGATGGCCGAGGGTGGCAGAGCTGGCACAGTAAAATCTGAATTGCTTCTCAGCCGGTGCAACCACAAGGCACAACCCATAGAGCACCAGCAGTGATCCTGGGCAGCCTGGTTTATGTGGTTTGTCCCTGGATTAGGTGGGCTGATGACTTTTTTATGGTGTCATCTTAGTGTGTGTTTGACTGCTGTAATCTGGCAGCGTGGACATGATTCAGCCTCTCTGTCTCTGCCTCTAAAGCAAACATTTTTATGCTGTCTGAGACTCCTTCCAATTCCTCCCCACACCACATAATTCTCCCCCTTGGCAGCCTTGTACAAGCTAAGGACTGAGGGGAAGCAAAACCCTATCTAGCAAAGACAAATAAATGAGCAGCACACACGAAAGCAGCTCGCCTTGAAACTTAAATTGGTTGCTGCTAACTTTCTTCTGGTTTTGGCAGGGAAACAGATTATTTCCAGTGCTTGGCTGCTTTTCAGTATCTGACTAGGGCTTCAGTGCTGGGAATTTAATTGTCTTCAGCACCTGCAAAGGCAAAGCTAATAAGTTACTGAAGTTTCAAGGTAAAGTTAGACGCTCTTTGGTTTGTTAATTGAATATTTAGCCTGACTTCCTAAGGAGGCAAAGCTTGCTGGCTGTTTGTATATGTCTTGCCATTAAATTTTAAACCCAAAATTGAGTAGGAATGATACCCAAAAGGCATAAGAAGTGTCCAGTTAGAGATCAGAACTTTCTCTTGGTCCCCAGAACAGGAGAAAAAAGGTAATGTGAGAGCATTGAGTATTCCTGGGCAAATCCACGTAGAATTACACTGCCTGAGGGTCCAATCCACCAGAGAGCCTGACTTTGCATCATTTCTGTTCACATTTTAAGGCTTTCCATGAGCCATTTCAGTTGCAGGCTGAATGATTTCGGTCCTTGTCATGGCAAATATCTCATGTGAGGGCTGAGGGGTCAGATCATCTTCTTCCTGCTCATTCAATTAAAAGAAATATTTTTGCCTGCTTTTTTTGCATGCATTAGGCAATGCAAAGAAAAAGATATCTTGTGAGACAATGGTATCTTGTGAGGCAAAGAGATAGTTATGTAGAAGAATGGCACTAGAACCAATGGCACACCTACCTGCAATTTTTCCTACCTCTTGCAACAAAAATATTCTCCTAAAATGGTCAATATTGAGCTAAGAAGAAATCAATTCCCACAAGTAATAAATACCAGACACTCAGCTCACCAGGGCCTTTACAGCTTGTTTCTGTTCACATTGGGCTGTTCTACAGGAATCAGGATGAAACAGGTGGATGGAATGAAAGTTGATTACAGCCAATTCAAGACATTTAGAAGAAAAATCCTCACAAGTTCTTCTTCTGAGCAGGGTCACACAAAGTGCAGTGGGTTCAGTTGCTTTTATTCTTGTCAACAGGGTCCTGAATCAACAAAGAATTATGCATGTGTGACCGTGGTTACAGGGGTTTTCAGGTGAAAGAAGAGAAGAGAATGTTGACTCCATGTTCAGAAGGCTTGATTTATTATTTTATGATATATATATTACATTATAAATATAGTAAAAAGAAAAGGAAGAAAAGGTTTCCTCAGAAGCTAGCTAAGCTAAGTGTAGAGAAGAAAAGAATGATAACAAAGCCAACTCTCTCAGACTCTGTCCGAGATAGCTCGGTCCTTGATTGGCCATTAATTATAAACATCCAAGATGGCCCAATCAAGAATCCACCTGTTGCATTCCACAGCAGCAGATAACCATTGTTTACATTCTTTTTCTGGGGCCTCAGCTTCCCAGAAGGGAAAATCCTAAAGAAAGGATTTTTAGTGAAAAAGATATCTGCGACACGCATGCACCTGGCTTTGCAAGCAGAATAAATTTCCACTGCCTGCGCATTTAAAGTTCATTAGCCTTCAAGGGGACTCTGCCCAGGGCTTTGAGTTAATCTCATGTCACTGAAGATCTTCAGAAATGGGTCTAAGGGTGGCTGCAGCAGTGAGCTGTGCTGGAAGTCCCTCTCCTTCAGCTCCTTCTGCAGAATCTGTGCTTCTTTGAGCATCACTGAAAGAGAGGCGTATGTATCTCACCTTCTCACATGGCTGTTCAGTTCATCCAGAGTTGTCTTTCTCCTCCCAGTAAAGAGAAGCCAGTAAAATGCTTCACTGGGAATAGATTCTGGGCCTGTGGTAGGAGGTGAAGCAATAAGAAGGACATTCATTGAGGTTTTATGGGACTGAAAAGCAGAAACATCTTCTAAAGGGCTGCTCAAGGTGCTGAACCAGCAAGTTGCCTTGGTGTCTGTGTATGAACCATCCCAGAGTAGGTGGGAGCAATGACTGCACAGGCACTTAGCAGTCAAAAGGTTTTGATACATTCATTTCATGCTCTGTGCAATCAGTCCAAGCCTTGCAGGTAGACCAATCTCAGCCCTGAGGTTTATTTTTCTCTCCTCCCATCCCTGTCAAAAGCCTGTGACTATGGAGGGGCAGGAGACTTTGGTGCCTTTTGGTTCAGGCAGCAAAAATGGAGAAGCAATTCCAGCATTAACTTGAGAAATATCCAGAAATTAACCACAGAAATGTCCATTTACACGCAGCTGCTCTGATTGGGTAATTTTCAGGTGAGAGGAGGCTGATGTGCATCGCAGACATCTTTTATGGAAAATCCCTTCCTTAGGATTTTTCCTCCTGAGAAGCTGGGAGGCCTCAGGAACAAAATGTAAACAATGGTTATCTGCTGCTGTGGAATGCAACAGGTGCATCTGGGATTGGTCTCATGTGGTTGTTGCTAATTAATGGCCAATCACAGTCAGCTGGCTCGGACTGTCTGTCTGACACAGAAGCTTTTGTTATAATTTCTTGCTATTCTATTCTTAGCCAGCCTTCTGATGAAATCCTTTCTTCTATTCTTTTAGTATAGTTTTAATGTAATGTATATAATAAAATAATAAATCAGCCTTCTGAAACATGGAGTCAGATCCTGCTCTCTTCCCCAATCCGAAAACCCCTGTGAACATTGTTGCAGATGTGGATGCTCTGCAGCTCTCAACACGGAGGAGATGTGAGAGTGAGCTCTCCTTTTCCCTGAGAAGGAGCAATGATCCCACATTTCTCTTTCCTTTGGCTCACCCTCCTGTGAGGGTGCAGACAGCAGAGCTTCCAAACTGCGCCAGGCACTGAGAGAAAGAAGGAAGGGACCTGGGATAAATGAGTCTTTGTACCTCTCTGCAGACAAATTAAACCAAATAAATATATGAGTGTGTGATCCAAAACTTCCAATTGCCAGTTGTCCTTAAACTACCATCACTTTATTATTAACTGAAATAAAGCTGTTTTTTGATAGTTGATGTGATGAGCTTCATGTCTTTTGCTGCATCAGAAGGACTGGACTGACAGATCATCCACTTTGCAAACACATTTGGCACATGTTGATGTTTGTGGCTCCATGAACCTCTCAGTAGAATCTGCTGCAGAAAGTCTTCGGCCTTAATTTCTGCACACAACAAATTCTGCTTCAGTGTAGATTTAAGGAAAAACCTTGAAAGTTCAGGTAGAATCCAGATATGCCTTGTAAATAAATCCACTTATCACGAGCAGACAAGCCACCACTTCCTTTTGATTGTAGCAATTAATAACTCCCACCCTTTGTGAGTTTAGGATTAATGTCAGGATTAACACCAAACACCAGCTCTCCCCTACAGAGCTCAGAAATTTCAGTACTGCATTGTAATTCGGCCGTGTGAGCAGCAGAGGGTAGTGTATCACAGAGAAAAACTTCCAGCTGGGTACCAGCAGCTATTTGGGAGTGTTTTTCAGAAAAGCAGATTGCTAGGAAGAATTTAAAGTGTGAGCAAGACAGCCCCTCTGTGCTGCAGTCCTGTGTGGAAGGGCTGCAGTGTGCAAACTTTGGCTGCTGCATTGTTTAAAGATGATTTAAAATTGGTATTTATTTAAAAGTGACGTTTGTTTGGGTGCAGGAGGTTTGTCTGTGGTGAAATGCTTCAAAATTCTGCTCTGCACCAAGGCCTGATGCTGGATTTGAAGTTTGATTTCCAGGTGTCCAGGCAAAGGTTTTGCAGGATTGCATCTCAGCTGTGTCCCCTTCCCACTGGGGAGAGGCTGGAACGTGCCCCGTGCTCCTCTCAGCATTTAATTTGGAGCCCACTCAGAGTCACCAGGGTTGGAGAACTCACACAAAATCACAGAATCATCAAAGCTGGACAAGACCTCTAACACTGAGTCCAAGCATTAGCCCAGTGTTCACCACTAGACCATGACCCCAAAGCCACAGCTGAACACCATTTGAGCCCTTCCAGGGATGGTGATTCCAACCACCGCCCTGGGCAGCCTGTTCCTGTGCCCGACAGCCCTTTCAGTAGAAGAAATTTTTCTTATATCCGACCTAAACCTCCTCTGGAGCAACTGACAACCATTTCCTCTCATCCTGTCACCTCTTACCTGGGAAAACAAACTGACCTCCCTGGCTACAGCCTCCTGTCAGGGACTTGTAGAGAGAAATGTCGTTCACTTTGAGCCCCTTTTCCTCCAGTTTGATCAGCTGCTCCTTGTTGGAACCCAGGAAATTCCTTTGGCTGCCCTGGAGGGCTCCAGCCCCTGCCCAGGGGGCTCAGGGACCTTGGCACAGAGCCCAGGACCCCTGTGCCTTTGCTTTAGCCCTTGGAAAAAACAATTACCAACATTTATATGAAGGATTACAACCCACAAAAGTAGATTGATAGTGAATTTATCACGGGGTGAAAAATAGATTTTTGGGGCTTTTAGAATGGGGGTTCAGGGGGCAAGATGGAGGAATCTGGCCATGTCCAGCCTTTCTCCTTCTTGGCCTCCATCTTCTGCTGTGATGGTGGCACTTTCAGATTGGTTTAGAGTAGAAGCTCACTGTCTAACATAGGTAATAGGTATTGGAAAGTAATTGTAAATACTGTACATGTAGTTTTTAGTATAAAAAGATAACACTGCCTCTGAGGCAAGCAGAGTGCCTCTGACTCTCTTGCTGAACGGACCTCAGCAGGACAGAAGAAAGAATTTTATAGATAAGGAACAATAAACAACCTTGAGACTGAGAAATGAAGAGCCCTGACTCCTTCTTCGAGCACCGGGTTGGGAAAAGAGACTTTCTAATGTATCTCGGGGTCACTCTGAGAGAGCCTGAGAGCTCCTCATCAGACTTGTGTTTCAGACCCCTGAAAATCCATCTGTGAAGGGAAAAACAAGATGCCAGCTCTCAGCAGCCCACCCTGCAAAGGGCCAAGGAATCAGCCTGCCTCTGTTCCCTCCTCTGGACATGAAAGAATCCAGTGTAAATGTAGTTTTAAAATGTCCTGCCCCATGGGGGCTCAGCAAACACCTCCCTGGTGTAGTCTGGGTTAAATACTGTGGGGATTATCGGTGTACCACCCTCTTCCCTCCTTCCATCCACTGAGGTGACTTGCTCTGCCTCTGAAGAGCAAACCTGTGCCTTCCCAAGCTGCTCCTGCTTTTCCAAGAGTGTTTGAAGAATTAAAGTGGTGTGTGAGCCTCCTTGTGCTGCTGCTTCACCTCTGCGCCTCTCAAGGCTCAGGATGAATTGTGGCAGCCTCAGTGAAGAACATCTCACTTTGTCATCTCAGTGCCTCTGCAAAGGAGACCTCCAAACAGCTCCTCAGTCACCGCAAAATTTCTTGTGACTTAAGAGAGGGAAAATTTGGTAACTGGTGCTGAGGGAAGCTGCTAGAGAACAGCTGTGCTCTTTGAGATAATACACTTATATTTGCACATTAATGTTTACAGATATATGTCAGAGTTTTACTTTTGCTTTTTTTTTTTTTTTTTTTTTTTTTTTTTTTTTTTTTTTTTTGCAAGGAAGTCCTTGTATAACAAACACTAAATGGAGTGCAGGCAAGAGCAGAGAGGATTTTTTTAAGGGTACTGGGAAGGACTGCCATCACCTGCTTTCTCTCTTTCATGGATGCATCACAGTAAATATCCCACTGGGAGACATCACCCCTAGGCAGGATGGTCTTTCTTCTATCTCCTTTGTATGAATGAGATCAATGAACAATCTGTTCTTGACCTTTCTGGTTTATTCTGGAAAATTTGAATGCTAATTTAAAAATTCCAGAAAAAAGAAGAAGATCTTAGGGATTGCCTCCATCCCTCTTACACAGAGACAGCTTGAATATGGACAAAATGGCATTTTACAGCACGGTTTAATTGGAAAACCCTTGCCAATTTCTGCTGGCAGTGACAATGGAAAGGAAGTGAAAAGGAGAAGGAAGTCAAAATAAGTTGGATGTGGAAGATGGGATGTACAGACACTGGAGCCCTTTTTGGGCAACCACCTGTGCCTGGATGGGTTGTGCTCTGTTAGAACCATGGTTCTCCCTGCTGCTGACTTTCTCCCTGACACAGAAATGCAAAATAACGTGATCTTTTTGTCTTAATAAAGTGGATTTGTCTCTCCCATTTCCTAATGAGGTTCCTGAACTCCTGCCAAGATGCTCATAGCAAGAAATGTTATGAAGCCCATTTCCTAAATGGTTTGGGGTTTAATTTGGTCCTTATGGCCCTGGATAATTTAAGGACTTTTGATCTGCTTAATCACAGTTATTTGTTTTATGGTCTGAGGCCTTTGGGTCTTGCAACAGTCATTCATCCATTTCATGTGCTAAAATGCTGCTTTCTGTCCTTAATCATCGTCTTGGTGATAAAGGTGATTTATAACTTTGCTTTGCCCTGTTCAGAGGGGGATTTGACAGCTACAATCCCTCAGGTGTGCTGCACCCTCCATCAAGCAAACCATTAATTCTAGCACAGCCAAGGTGTCAGCCTGACTGGTTTGGAGGTCCGGGAACACGTGTATCTCCCCTTAGATAAATGAAGTCAATTAAATCTCCCATTAAGAACTCCTACTTCCACAGATGGCCTTTCTTTTTCTCATATGATAATCATATTAAAATTGCATGCAGAACCATTTGTACATTTTAGCATTAACGTTTGCTGCTCCAAATCAGCTGGGGGAGGAGGGAATTGTCACAGTTTTCATCAGCCCCTTCTGCTGTCATTGTAATCCTTCCAGAGGGAGCCGCTGCAGCCCGAGCAATCAGCAGCTACAATTTGTTTGCTTGGGGAGGTGAGAAAAGTAAAACAGCAATCCAGGACTTTCCTGGGACCCCACTGTAAAATGGAAATATGTTTTCTCAGAAGTTATTCCTGAAGGAAGTGAACGATGCCCTGCCCAGCTGGCTCTGCTCAGATTCTGATGAGCCGATGCCTTCAGCAACTGAGAAAAGCAAATTTGAGCCTTGGAGTTGTGTGCTGCCCTCGAATCTGGGGCTGGCCAGTGCTGAGTGCCCTCGGTTTTCAGTTGTTGTGATGGCAGCACTGGCAGTGTTGGAGAACACAGCAGAATGAGGTTGGGATTGGTCTCGCGTGTCAAATTGTCTGCAATGAAAACCAGCACCTCATACCCTCCTCTCAGAGAGGGTGAAGCTCTGTCTTTAAGAGGTTTTTGGGTTTTTTTCTCTTCTTTAATCTCCAGCTGGGACTTGACTTAGTGGAAGTTGTTTCTAATTGCCAGTTTAAATATATTAATGGCCAATTTCCCAGCAATTTTTCTTTTTGTCAGTGTTTTCCTTCAGCCTCAGGGTGCTTTTCTCTGTCTCTTGTTACAGCCAAGAGGGATTAGGTTCCCTCAGCTCTCTTTGCCGGGCAGGGGAAGCCTCATTTCAGAAGAATCATTTTTCATCCACATCTCATCCTCTCACCCGTTCTTCTACCACATTTCCCATTTCAACCTCAGCATTTTCTAGACATAGAATAATTTAATTCCTTTCTGAAATGGCTTTTCTATACCTTTACCTGTGCCTGGAAATACACAGGTGCCCACTTTGAGTTAAGAGAGGTCTTACCAAAGGGCTGACAGGTGGGTTTTGGGGTGGGGTAGCTTTATTTGTCCCTCTCAGAACAAATTAAATTCATTGTGGAAGGACCTGTCTATTTTGTTGGCCATGAAGAAGTTGGGTTTCATCCCTGCACATGCAAGGTCATCCATGGGCTCCTGAGCTTGGCAGCTTGGGAAGAGGTAGAACAAATTCAGCTCTGACTCTCACCCACAGTTCTCAATGATTTCATTATCTAAGAAGATATTCCATCTGTGGTACATCATATACATCATTCCTAGTGGTTTTCTAGGAGAGGAATGCCCCGGATTTACAGCTCAAGGACAGAATCATCATCAAAACTTAATAAAGATTTAGTTTTAATTCTCATTTATTTCACTTTACAACATTTGTAGACAATGAGCTTTACTGCTTTAATGAAACATTTCTTATTATAAACCTGTCAAGTCTGCTACAAAAAGAACACCGATTATTTTTTCGGTGCATGCCAAGGGGATTTAATTAATTTTTTGTGATCACCTACTTATAGTTTATGCCACAGCTTCCAAAGCAGCTAGACTGGAGGGAATTCCCTTTGCATTGGCCCATTTGCAGCAAAAAGGGCTACACAGTAAGAATACATTGGGGGCAACCTCAACATCTCTTTTTGGTGCTGGATGCTCCATAACTTCTGTTTGTGAGCTACAATTAAGTAAGGGACTAGAAACAAAGAAACTCAGATCTTGTAGTATTCTATTATACCCTCAGGCAGTTTCACAGCTCTGAGTCATTTGTGAAAGGAGAACATCACGGAAATTCAGTAAAGTGCTGAAATTGATATGTATAAACCCAAGCAATACGGAGACAACAGTTCAGCCCCTTCTGAACAGGCTCCCACTAAATGCCGAGAAACAGAAATGTGGTGAAATTTAATACAAAACAAGCAGACATGACTGTGCAGCACTTTGGGACAGAGAAGGAAGAGGGGTTCACTGAACTGGGTGGGCACCTATTTTCTGTATGTATGGAAATGATGCAGCTGGAGATTCTGTCCCCAAACACCCATCAGGCTGATAAACCATGGGAAATGTCCAAGTCCCATCTGAGCCCACAAAGATCTCCCTGACCTTGGTATCCACCTGCAGTTCTTTTGTCTTCTGTTTTTAGTGAGATTTTCTGGACAAAACCATACTCTAATATTTTAATTTTTTTTTTAAACCACAGAAAACTGATAATTTCTTAATTAAAGAAGACAGCAAGTATCAGTGATAGCTGCCTATGCATGAGAGCCTAATAAGGGTTTTGGTCCAGAAGCAGCATGTTGTTTTGTGGTCATTTTCTTTTAAGCCCCAGGGGTTGGAACTTGCATTTTCTTTGCTTCCCAACCCCTGGCAGAGGGAGTTTGACCCCACAGCTGTGGTGTGGCTGTGTTACCTGAGCCCTGGTGGGTGAGAGGAGATGGGCGGCTCAGATTTCAGGTCAGATGAGTTTTTCTTCTCCTTCATACCCTGGAGCCTGGATCTGGTGCATGGCTGATGTAAAGTGGGAGCCCCTGTGAGACCTTGGCTGGCTCCAGGGGCTCTTCAGGTGGAGTTTCTTGAGAGAAATTGAGTTTCTGGCTTGACTGACAGCACAAGCTCTGGAAGATGTCTCAATCCATGAGCTGTAGGTTTTAAACAGCCCCTCACATCTTCCCAGCATAGGGGTGACTCTAGTGCAGCCCACAGCTCTTTGATCCACACAAAGCAAAAACCTAAAAATCTCAGAAATGGTTCTGGTTGAGAACTGGGTCAATACAAGTTAGGGCTAAACTTTGCAATGCAATTGAGCCCCTGGCTGCTCACAAAATGCTGCTGCTGTGATGACGAATAATAATAATAATAATGACAGCCATCATCATTATGTCTTTTGGTAGAAAGATTTAATGGGGAGTCAGTTGAAGAACTTAAATGTCAATAAACTTGCTGTGGTTTCAGAAATGCTCCAGTCCTGCCTTGCAAAGGTAAAGTGGCCAGTGTTAATTTGGCTCTCAGCATTAAAATGATCTTCTGAGGTGAGGACAGCCTCCCTCAGCTCTCAGAGTGGATCTCAGGTGCTTTGCCTGCCCAGCCTCCCAGCTGCTGGTTTTTGGGGATGTTGCCTGGGCTGTGCTGTGTTTTCCTGATTTCCCCTCTCCCTGCTGTGCCCCTCTGCTGTGCGTGTCCTGCTGCATGCTGTGGGTGCCAGGCTCATGCTGTAAATTACACCATTGTGTGATTGCTCATAAAAGCCTCATCAAGCCACATGTCCCTGCAAATGGCACCAGGATGCCTGCTCAAGTGGCACATAACTCAATGGTGGCTGTCAGGTCCAGGCTGAAATCTCCCAGTGCATGGAAAAAATAATAATTGGTACTTACAATCCTACCTCCAGACCTTATTGTTTCTGTGTCTTATTTTCAGAGGAAGGAGGGGACAATTACCAGCACTTTGATGGGGATATAAAGTGAGAGTTATTACCCACTGTTCACCGCTTGGTTATTCTTTTTCATTTGAAAATTAGAAAGAAAAATAACAGGGAAAAGTGAAACCACAAAAAGCCACACACACACCAAAAACAAACTTGAAAGCATGACCTGTTTGGGTAGGATGGGTGCTCTGTCCTACGCTGACATTTTCCCCTAGGCAAAGTCACCTCATAGAGTCAGAAGCCTCCTCAAAATGCTCATGGAGCTGCTCCTTTGTCAAGTAAATTATAGCTGGCAAAAATCTGGAAGTGCTGCTGGTTTTGCTTTACTTGGGGTTGTGTTGGTCACTAGAAAGTAGGGAGTGCATCAGGGCCAAAAGAAGGAGGGAATATTGGAATATTGTACCTGCAGTGAAGAAAATTCCAAACTGAACCAGGAAAACCCCAAAATTAACCAGGAGACCAGAAATGTCTTATTGAAAATGATTTAGCAAGACTGAGAATCTTGTTTTTGTGGGGTGTGAGAGTGTGTGCCTGGTGTACAGAGTGGGACATCCTGGTGATCTCCAAATCCACAGCTGCTGCCTTGACTTCCTTCACAAGGTCTTCCTCTTGTGGCTACAAACACCATCACCCTCACTCTAAAAAACAGACTTGCACTGGGTTTTGGCAGCAGGTTTCAAATTTCTCCTTTTGGGAAGAGGAGATGGGATAGTCTGAGCATGGATCAACAGGGGGAAAAATAAAAGTAGCCAGAAGATTTTAATGTTGTAGAGATTTTTGTCTGACAAAGATATGCAAAGCAATCTTTGCTTTCTCTTGCCCGTTCAAGAGTTGTGAAGGGTTGTTGGTGTTAGGTGGTAGCATCTCCATGTTCCTCTACCCCTGCTCCCTCAGACACCCCAAGTCTCTCCTGATTATGGAAGAAAGGTGTGGCTACAATGGGTCCCCCCTTTCCTCCTTTCCACCCTCATTCCTTCTCAAGTAACCCACCCACACGTTCTCACTTGTTTTTCCCAGTGGTCACAATTTTGCTGTGTCCTTCCCAAAACTTGCTGCTTTCTACATGGTTATTTGCTATTTCTGATATTTTCAATCTCATTTTTTGGCAGCATTGCTGATTTAGTTCCCCAGGTGCTGCTGCTGTCCTGGATGCACTGGGATTCCCAAAAGGTTCCTGGTGTTCCCATCCAGGTACCAAACCAATCTGGCCACTCCTCACAGCACTACCTGCAGATTTATTGGTTTCTCACATTGTTATTTATTATATTCAGGAATTTCTTGTGTCAAAACTAGCAGTTTTCCACATCCATCCAGTTATCCAGACCTCATCCAGAGCTTTTTCCTCTGCCTGCAGCCTCAGCACTCCCAGGTGGGACCTGCTGGGCAGGGAGGAATTATTGCATTGCTTAATTAATTTCAATTATGATCAATCTACTCTCTTTAGGCTTTCTTTATTAGAAAAGTTAACTATTTTAATTCATATTTTATTAAAACATAGCTTTTGGTGGCTGAAAAGTTTTTTCAATCTCTCCAAGAACTGAAGGTAAAGGCACATCTCTATTACTCCTTGCCCCTGAGGTCGTTGCTTCATTGCTCAGGATCAAATCTTTCTAACAAATCCTTTGCTTTATTTCTGGAGATTTATGCCTCAGATCTCTCCCTGGGAAACACCTGTGACAGGGCACTTTGCCTTCCTCCTAACCCTATCTCACAGCAAGGAAATATTGAAATATATTCCAGTGGGTGCACTAGCATTTGGCCAGTACTAGAACACATTGAAATCCCTCTGGGGGATGATGTTCTTTTGGAAACATCTCTGATTTTGGAGCTGTGCACCAGTGTTCAGTCAGATCCCTTATCATCCACTGTTGTCATACTATTGCAAGAGTTCCACACCTTCTTAGAGATTTCTCATGGGCACCTCCTTGCAGTACTGACTCCTTCCTCACAGCACATCCAACAAACACCAATTCCAACCTAACCCACTCATTTATAGCACTGAACCTCATTGGACACAGCTGTGACCTGTTAAGGGCAGGCCTGTTCCTAATCTTTGGTGATTAGTACAGCTGCAACTCTTCAGGGGTGAGATCACCTTCTGCACTATCTTTATTTCCTTACATTCTATCCCCCCACAGTTCAGGATAATTCTCTGCAGCTCAGCATTATTTATTCTCAGATGAGACTGAGCAGTGCCTTAGAAGGGTGTTCAGCTTGATCCACCAGTGCACATTTACTGCTTGAGATGTGAAGGAGAAGAGGAAGAGCACCCAGCAATTCTTCACTGACTCCTTGCTTTGGCAGAAATACCAGTCGGTAAAATTAACAACTGTTGAGTCATTACTTGCAGATATTATTCAGTTCCTCTTCAGGGCTGATATTTTTTTTTCTGGAGACAGGAATGAAGGAAAATTGAAAAATGTATATTGAAAAATTTTAATTTTTCCCCCCCCTTACTTAATACAATTGGCTCTGTGACTTTCCTAGGGGCTGCTTGCCCTAGTCAGGAACACCTGCATGTTGCAAATATTCAGGGATTAAACTTTACAGAAAAAAAAAAAACAAAAAAAAAAACCAAAAAAACCAAAAAACAAACAAACAAAAAAACCCAACCCCCCCCCCCCCCCCAAATACCAAACCAAAGCAACCAAAAAGGAATTTTACCTTTTAATTTCAATGAGAACAGATCAAGAGGGAAAACGACAAGAATACAGCTCCTCCTATGTCAAAAATTGATAAGGAAAAGAGGGGAAATGCCCCAAATCATGGTGATTAGGCGTTAATTCTGTGAACTGAGGTCACCCCATACATTGAGCTCCAGTGAAAGGATGGCACAGTAAGGGAGGGATATGTCCCAAATGGCAGGTCCCTGCAGGTAGGAGCCATTCCAGGGAGCCTATGGAGGGAAATAATGCTTGGCTACCCATATGTGCACATGGAAAATATCCATCATTATTTCCTATACTGTAGGCTCATTATTAACATGCAGCTCACAGCAGCTAATGGCTAAAAAAATCAATCTTGCTCATTGAGAAGAATGGGAAAGAAATAATTTATTTCCCCCCTTCAAGAGGTTTGGAAGATAGCTGTTTCCACCTTGAAACATTGCTCAGAGGGGTGAAAAAGTAAATAGGGGGAGGGTAAAGGAAAAGAAGGGAAAGGAAGTAAATTCCTGCTGTGAGCAGCAGGCTCTGAAATGCTCTTTGGTCTGTTTTAGGAGAGGGAAATGGCTCATAATAAAAAAGGGTGGAGGAAGCCTTCCTTGACTTTTCAGTTTGGCAAGAAGTTATTGTAGAGTGGCTGGGCCAATACTCACCCAGAGCATGTCCCAGGTGGTAGCAGAGCTGTGGCAGTCACAGAAATGTCATTTGTTTTCTAGATAAACTGATATTTTCATCTTTTCCTTTTCCAGGCTGCTTTGGCAACTGCTGCCCAGCTTGTTTCACATATTCCTTGGAGCAGGTCAGCACTGAAGATCCCCTCATGATTCAGGACCAAGAGCTGAAGAACACATACAAGGAAGGCAGGGAACAAAAAAATCAGCATCCAGCTCCCATCAGGCTTTAAATCCAACTCCTCAAAATATCCAGGATCTGTTTAAACTGGGATTTCTGATGGGACAGCAGAACAGCTCCTGGCTAACCTGTCTGACTGTCAGTTGGGTAAGAGTGAAATTATGCTTTGCTTCTGCCACTTGCATCCCTTAAACAAGCCTTAAAGAGACAAAAAATGCAAGTTCTGTTTGTTTATTCTAAGGTTCTAAGGATTCTTAAAGCTCATTAGCAGGACATAATAACTTAGAGGAACAAGTTTTATTATGGCTCACTTGGGGCCTTCCAGCTTTTGTGGGACTGGTTTTATCAAAGTCTCAAACTCCTCCTACACCAACTTCTCTGACACATTTTTCATGAATTAGAGCCAAAAAGGAGGAAATGGTTTTGTAGGAATCATAATCAAGAAAGTCAGGAAAATAAATGAAAGCAGGGTGTGCAGGATTTATACTGACTCGTTCCTCTGAGTGTCTCCCAAGTAATCTGGGAGGAATTCTGTTTCAGGTATTATGAATGTGCTGCGATGAATAAAGTTGCAATTTAAACATTATCAGTGCAAACTGGGGGTGGATTCAGAGATCAGGCTGCTGAATGGGAGGAAGGGATCTGCTTAAAATTCTGCTCTGTTTTCTGCATGACTCAAGCCAAGATTGAGATGGTAGGTGTTTGAATACCTGCACACCTTTTATTTTATAGATAATGTAATTATATTCTCACTTCAGCTCACCTATAAAAAGAGCTCAAATTTGCAATAAAAATATCTTTACCCCTTTTCTGCTGATCGTTGCTTAGCAAAGTATTTCACACAAGAGGTTTGTTATCTTTAATAGCACTAAAATTACTTTAAGCAATTACCTGCATAATTTTAAACTCTACAGAGGTTATTAAAATATTCTCATGGCAACTATAAAGAAATATGAAAATAAGTAAAGACTAAATTGCACTTTGTCCCAAAAAGTCATTTACCTTAAAGCATGTATGTCCTTAATTTCTGAATAGGGATCTTTGTTTCCTGAATTGAATATTCTCCTTGTGTTTGACCTTTCACGTTCCAGCTTTGAAGGTGGGTCTTTTCTTTACAATAACCATTTCAATTTCAGAACAAACAGAGATAACTAAACATATTTGGCAAAATACCTCCATGGCCATCCCAGAAATGAACCTGAGCTTTGAAAATCTACTCTTATGTATGAGGAACCAGAATTTAACTATTTAAGACTCAATCTCATATCCTGCATGTGGCTTTGATTACTTTTATTTCTCTTTAGGCAGAAATTTCTTACAGCACCCAGTGGCACAGGCCAGCTGAGGAAGAACTTTCCACTACTGGGGTTTAATAAGTATTGGTCTGGTTTCCCACCAGGAAAGTGGGAATTGTACTAGAATTTGTAGAATTATGAGGAAAATCTTGTTGCTTTAAGTCCTAGAAAATGATGCAGAGTGGTGAGTCTCTTTGCTGCCTGTAGTGCATCCTCTTTACTGGTCCTCCTTTGATTTCCATCTCCCACATCAACAACGTGGAGCTGAAAGAGTGGCTTTTTATAGAATAATGATGTTGAAGGAAATTAGCATGGTTCTAATTAGGGGATGAAAAGGAGCAATTAATTTGGAGAGTTTTGACTTCTGTGCCAGAGACATCACCCCAGCAGACCTCCTGGATGGGGCAGGAACATTTCAAAGCACAGTGCTACAGCATGGCACAAGTGTCAGTGAACATGAAAGCAAAATTAATTGAGAGAATAGAAAATCTAGAGCAATTATGTTACAATTTCATTTATTTTTACATGCTCTGTTGAGATAGCAGATTTGTAATATCCACTGCAATTCAGAACCCCATTTTCCCCCCACAGTTGTTATTAAACCAAGTGGTTTCTTTTACTGTTTTTTTTTTCCTCCATTGAAGAGCCCAGTCCCAGAAAACCTGGAGGCAACATTTCTCCTGAGTTCCTGCAGAGCCCAGGGTGAGGAGGCAGCTTGGTCCTGGCGTGCTGCTCTCCCCCTGGAAGGCTGAGACTTGAAATCAATCTCAATCGCAGCGGAAGGGCTGCAAGTTGCTGACTCGAGCAGCCCTTTCCTGGCAGCTCTGCACTCAGCGCTTCCTGGTCTCCCACCTCCGCAGATAAAAAGCTGCAATCAGAGATCAAACCTTCCTCAAGCTGTTAAGCTTCTGACATCTGCAAAGCCAAGAGTTCAGAGATGATGTCAAAGTCGTTATCTGCAGCTGAACCAGAAACATTTCTTTTTGTTAGCAGTCACACAGGCAAGTTCTTGTTCTATTATTTTCATGGGGTTTCATGGGGTTTGAGGCCAGAAGGGGTGATTAGATAATTTAATTTGGCTTGCTGGGAATTGCAAGTCGTTTCTTCCTTCTTATATTCTCCCAGGTGACTTTGAAAACTCAAGCATTCATCTCCACAGGCAACCAAACCTCTGGGAAATAGAAATGGGCATAGCCTCAGTAACTGAGGCTCCTGAGATGGCAAGGAGCTAACTCACAACGCTCTGTGTGACCAGAGAATTCCTAATTCTTTGTCCCAGTGCTCCAGATAAAGCCAAACTCCAAGTGAACAGCTCTGAAAACCGAGGACAGAGCTGAGGGGAGGGTTGCTCCTCAGGGATCCATCTGGCAGAGCTTTTGGGTGGGCTGTGGTCCCTGAGCTCGTTGGTGGCTGGGGAAGGCAGCAAAGCCTGAGTGCACTGAAATGAGCCCAGCTCAGGCTGCCCAGGGCTGCCTTTGGGACTGCCTATTACAGCGACCTGTGTGGGTCGCAGCTGGTGAGAGAGAGACGGTGAATCTTGTATCTTGATCAGAAGGCTTGATTTATTAATATATGATATAATACATTATAGTTATACTAATAGAATACAGAGAGAGGTTTGCAGAGCTGCTAGCTAAGCTAAGAAGAGATAGAAAAAAATCCACAACAAAGTTGTGGCCAAGGACTCAGTCCCCTGGCTTGAACTGGTGATTGGCTCTTAATTATAAACATAGGAAATGAGCCAATCAAGGTGAATCCTGTTGCATTCCACAGCAGCTGATAATAATTGTTTACCTTCTCTTCGGGGGCCTCTGGCCTCCCGAAGACGCAGAAATGTGAAAGAAAGGATTTCTGTGAAGAAATGTCTGCGACAACTGCCAGCTCCAAAGATCTCCTCCCTGAACCTGGTGGCCCCACCTGACCCTCTTAATGTCTCTGCAGGAAACAACAACTCTGTTTCCCAGCTGAATTACTCAGTGTAGGCTCATCACCAGCTCCAAGTTTCATTTCAGCTCTCCAAGCTAAAGTCAGTAGATTTAGGGTGAGTTTCAGTCAGGTGCCCAAGAATTCAGTGAGTTTTAGGGTGCCCTCCTTGCCCTGCAGAAGAGCCAAGGTCTCCTGTGGGTCTTGTGTGGTATCTGCCAGGTCTGAGCTCCCTGAAATACCCCAAAGCATCCTGGATTCCTGTTTTAGGTAATTAATAAGACAACAGTATCCTCCTCTAAGCTTCACACTGTAAGACCCACATTACAGGTGTCTCATGTGTAAATGGTGTGAGTTCTCCAGTATTAAAAACTATAATATACACTTTATAAACTATTTTATTTATTATATAAACTATTATATTCTACTATAAATTAAAATTATTTTAAAATTTTAATTTTAAATTAAAATTTATTATTTTAAACTAAAATTTATTATTTTAATTTAAAATTTATATTTTAAATTAAAAATTATTATTTTTCTTATATATACAATTTTTATCTATATAAGCTATTATATACATTAATATAATCTATATAATTTACAAATAATATAAATATAAAATTATAATTTCCAGAAATTATATCATAAATATATTATAATAAATAAATAAAATAGAAATATAATAAAAATAATGTAAATTATATTATAAACATATCAATTATATTATAAAATATATTATAATATATATTATATAATATAATATATATAATGATATATAATATATAAATATATGTTATAATGATATAATAGAAATATTATATAAACTATATTATAAATATATAAATTATACTAATTTATACAATACTAATTTACTAGTATTATATAAATGAATAGTAATAAATTGTATTAGATTTCATAACTAACTACAGCTAACATGAACCTAGTGCTTGGGTTTTTTTTATATAGCACATTAATCAGAGATTTAAGTGCAGGCTTAAAGGTTTAAAAGAATTAAATCCTGAGACTAATTAGTCTCCATTCCAAAATTCAGACAAAACTCGTGTAGACTTGTGGGTCTAATGTAAATCTAGCAAAGTTTGCATTATTCACTTGTCAAATAACAAAATTTATATATTAAAAAGGAAAAAAAATTGCATCAGGTACATACAGATTTTCTATTGTGGCTGTAATAGTGAGGAACACTTCCGTTTTTTCAGAGGAAAAAAAGTAATTCCTGCTGTAGGCTTGGAAATCATCAGTGGAAAAGAAAGAAGTCCTGGTTGCATTTGTTGATCTTAAGATGTTTAGGGACCTTCAAGAAAACAGTGAGAAAACTGGATGTGAACATATATTACAGAAGGAATTTCCAGCAGAATCAGGAAATTATGTAGTGCTTTAAAATCTCATTTGGAATGATAACATACAGTTCTAGTCACACATTTTCAAGAAGGATTAACTAAAATTGAAACAGGTGATGGAGAATATAGCTAAGAAAAAAGGTAATAGCTTTGCTTATTTAACCTAGAAAAGTGCAGTTTAAGGGAATAAGAGTATATTGACATAATGATATAAGAGAGACTTTGCAGCTACCTCAGAAGCTTTGGCAGAGAAGTTTAAAATAAACACCTGACAGCAGTGCAGAAAGTTTGGAAAGGGTGGTGGCTGCATTTCACCTGATTTTTGGAGGAATTTAAGCTCCAGAATGTTGTAGCTCTGCAGTGACTTTTCAACAGGGACAATAGAAGAGAAGCCTGAGGTTTTAGCTGCAGCACACAGTTGTACAAAATACATGGAGAAGGAACAGGCTGAGTAAAGAAAATTCTGTTCATTTCATGTCCTACCTTGAAAAGTATAACTTTTTGTCCCTGATCAAACTAACTTGTGATTTTTTTAGTTTGTTTGGCTTTTTAAAAAAAATATATTTCCATTGCACAACACTTTTAGGTCAGCACTGATTTGATATTTTCTATTTATATTCTTGTAGTTGATGACAATTGATGTTCTTTCACTTGGGTTTCAAAGGCATGAACCTCGCGATCAATTTATGCCTCGCCACAGTTCACCTCAGGATATGATATATACCTGGCATGCAGTTCCTGGGTAACAGATCTTTAGGACAGCTTAATGACTGATGCAGCTGTGCAAGTGGTGGTGATGAAAAGAAAATCCATATTTCACTTTTCACTCAAAATAGGGGACATTCAATCAGTAATTCCGAGGGAGGACAAAAGCAGAGAAGTGAAAGATTTTGGCCTCTGCTAATTTTTCTAGCTGTCAATAGAAATGGTTTATGTGGGCTCCTGGATTTACTCAAAGACAGGGTGCAGATGGCCTATTTGTCATTAAAAGAGCATTTTAATGCAAGCTTGACCAGGTCTGAGATGTTGTCATTTCAAAACGCTGCGAAATGTCACTGACCTTTCTTCACAGACGTTTGATGATCAGAGACAAAGCGAAGATGAGAGTGGCTGATCTGTGGCGAGGGCAACTGGGAAAGTCAGAGAAAGCACTTAGAGCCCAATGATCCCAAATCGCCACATTTTATGCAGGTCTGGCTTCAAGCTCAGCAACGAGACACGCGGACATACACAGAACAAATCACCTGCCTAAGATGGCCCGTTTTTAATCTCAGTCTGGGATGAGACCCAAAAAGGATAAAGACAGTAAATTGCCTATAAAGAAAAGCAATATGTACAAAAGTTGCTGTTATTTACTGACATTAAGAAATGTCAGCAGAGAGTTCAGGGCTGGGCAGGGCTCAGATCACTGGCCCCTCTGAGTCACTCAGACTGTGCTCAGGAAGTGATGAACTCAAAAAAAGGCAGAGAAATACATTAGTTTAATCATTGCTTGCAAACCCATAATTTATAAAATTCTGGAACATAAATCTTGCCAGATTTGTGGGAAGGAGGATAGGGAATAACATTAGAAGTCCGCCAGAGATGCAGCTTGTCTCAGTATGCAAGTAGGGAACAGGGAGCCTCCCATTAGATGTGAATTTGCAGTTAAATGCAGTTAAATGCTCAAATGAGGCTTTACTTTGGACTCATCCAGCTCTCTTCTGTCCATGCTTGGTTTCTTGCAGCAGTGTGGAAGAGAACAGGGAGATACAAGTGAGGGGAGAGCCTGTCTGGAGGGGCTTTTTCACTGTGGTGTATGGAGGGGACAGTGAGAAGGGAGATACTCCAGGCAAACAGCACTGATTGAGAATGGCAGTAAAACATAAAATAAAAAATATGAATCTATAACTTGCTTTGAAACAGAGAGATGTTTCCCCTGTCTTTCAGGCAACAAAATTCAGGGCAGGTGTGTTCTGGTGCAGACCAGAAACAAAATGGTGCCTCAGGTGGAAAATGGTGTGAACTGGGGCAGGTGCTGAAGTAAATAAATTTCCTGTTACCTGCCTTGCTGGGCACATTGCTCTGAGAGCTGGGACCACACCTGGTCTCTCAGGTGGCTGTTAATGGTCCCAAAGTGACCATGGGGGAGCAGGATAAAGCAAATTAACCTGCCTCTGACCGGTAAGCCCACCACAATTAGTAGTGTGAAGCTTTGGTTGCCCAAAAGTTGATATTTCCCTGCAGTCCAGCACCTGGGCAGGTAATTGGACATTGATGCCTTTTCTTTGAACTGTCTGCTGCAGCACTGGAGGATTTTGTCAGACATTTTATCTTTTATGTATCATTCACAGGGTTTTGGCAGCTCTCCAAAACACAGTGATGCTCTTTGAAATGATTTCTGATTTTTTGGTAGTTTGGTTGTTTTTAGAGAGCATCCTCTCTGCTGGACTTGGATTAGAACAGTTTTTTTCCTTTAAGGTGCTTACAGGTGAATTTCAAGGGGGAGAAGGGGAAGGAGAGGAGTGAGTTGTACCTGATTTAATGAGAAAAAGTAAAGGGCAACGTTATAATTTTCCTGTTTCTAACACAACAGCAGCCTAGTCAGGCCAGTGATCTGTGCCCAGGGGGGAAACCCTTTCATTGGCAAAGAGACCTGGCAGGGGGAAGAAAAAGGCAGGTGAATTGTTCTCATGTAAAAAGCTCATTCTGCAAAGGAGAAAGAAAGCAGGCAAACAGCCTCTTGTTCACAGGCAAAAGATCCCAAAAGCTAAATTTTTTTTATTAAACTCTTGCACTAAAAGGTCTGTGGGCTCCTTCATCTCCCCAGGAGAAGCCTCTCCACAGGACAAGCCCACGGCTGCTCCCGGGGATGTTTTATGGCTCTGAGCTTGCAGGGGAGCTCAGTCCCACAGAGGATTCAGGCTGCAGATGCTGAGGCACTTTCATTTCATAGGAATCGCTGTGAAATGAGGTTTTATATTGCAGCATTGAAATGCTCTGGGAAAACCTATTAGGGCAGCTGCAGGATGGGGTCAGCAGGCAGCACAACAAGGAGCCCAGGGGACTCTAATTTACACAAACTCTCCACCACCAGCAAACACACCAGGGGTGGCATTTAAATGTTCTCTTCTCTCTAGCTGTGCTACCAAAACAAGCAATTTGTGGATGACACTAAAATAGGAGGAGAGTCTGATGTGACAAATGATAGAGCGGCTGCCCAGAGGGGACCCGGATTAATCTGAAGAAAGGGCTAAATTAAACTCTGCGAGGTTTGGCAAAGGGAGGCACAAAACTCCATTCCTGGGGTGGAGAAACCAGCTGGGAGTGCCTGCCTGAAGAGCAGCCCCACTGGAGAGGAGCTGTGAGGGTGGGGAGGCTCTGGGACAGGCTGTTCATGGATGCCCCATCCCTGGAAACCTTCAAGGCTGGCTTGGATGGGGCTTGGAGCAACCTGGGCTAGTGAAGGTGTCCTTTCTACGGCAGGGGTGGAAATAATGATCTTTAATGTCCAACACAAGCCATTCTGTGAGCTGAGGGTGACAGGAGGTGGCAGGTAAAACAGCATCTATAAAAGGATGGATCATGCTTTGATGGGTCGAGTCCTGCACCCAGCCGGAGGAATTTCATTCATTCCCCATGGCTGGCACTGCTGAGGTTGTCCTCAAGTGGGGAGGGACATGGAGAAGATCAAATGGAGGACCACCATCCATCCAGGCTGTGCTGGGCTGGCCAGGGCTTTGAACATGATGAAGAAACCAGAAGAGTGATCCAAAGTTTTATCCATAAGGGGTTGCGCTACCACTTTTTTTTTTTTTTAATTTTTTTTTTTTTTTTAATTTAAACCCAGAGCTTTTCCTCTCATTTTTCTTTCTTTTTTTCCCTTCTTTTTCTGAGGATTGATTGACTGGGAGAGCTGATGGCTTGGAGCAAGGCTGCAGGGCACTGAGGCAGCTGGCCATCAGTCTCACAGGAAAAGCCCAAGAGTGAGGCTGTTACTGCAGCTGGAAGAGCATGTTCTGGTGGGTACTGACTTAAGGGATTTGTTGTCATTTTTTATTTCCTTTGCCGTGAAATGATTTCTGAGGAAAAGGAAGAAGAATCAGAACAATTTCTCCAAGGTGGCAGGAAGCAGAGCAGGGAAGTGGAAATGCCTCAAATGGTTAATATCAGGGATGGGTGAAAGTGATTTGACAGGATTTCAGGAGTTTTCTGCACTCTCACTGCAAGAGATCATCTGATATGAATGATGCCTGAGCAAAATTTTTAAAGGCTGGACAAATGTAGCCATTAGCAGCTTCAACCAACCTTGAAAACTTATTTGCAGGAATTTATCTCAGGTTTCACGCATTTATTTGTAAGCAGATTTTCCTTGTTTCACTTTTTAAAAAAAATATTTTGCTCACCATGAAAAATTATTCAGTGATGTTTCCTGTGAGAATGTTTTCTGACATGCACAGACATTTACTGCAAAAGTGACTTTTGAGATTTGTTCTTCTGAATTTGCTATTTATGCTTTGCTTTTCTTTTCCTTGAGCATTCCTGCCTGTGGGTATGAACCCAGGAGGAAATCTGCAGAGTATCACTAACTGGCTTTGTGGGATCCATCCAGGGAATTTTTCCTTTTAATTTTGTTTGAGGAGATTTGGAAAGCTGAAAAAGTAGAAGGTTTAGATGAAGAGAGACAAACAAGGTGATTATAGCCCCTGCTGTCTCTGTCTGGCACAATGTTCACGTGCTGGGTCTGGGGTGCCATGGCCACGTTCTCTTTTCCTGCCCTCCATCCCTCATTTTGGGGACAAGGTTACATCTGGGTCTGTAAGAAACATTTATAGAGGAGTAATAGGAGAAGTCAATATCTCTCCAGCCCCAAATAAATTACAGTGATGCTTTATGGAGTGTGCCAGAGGCTGTGTCTTGTTGGATTATCCTGGACTTGCTCCTGAGCTGGCTCATGCAAAGCTGGGCTCATTCTGACTTTCCAGGGAGTGGACTTCAGTGTGAAAGCAGGATGCAGATTTCCTGACAAGGTCTCTGGTGTCGAAATTGATAGAGGAGCCCTGGAAAAAGTTAAAGATAGAATCTAAAATGTTGAGCTTTGTGTTTTCCCAGATCAACTGCATCTGTGTAAGCAGTATGATAAATGATATAATTGTTAGATGTGATGATTGTTTAGTAATTAAATATAATTATTATATAACCATAAGAAGAATCATGAGAAACTATGTTGGGAACTTAAAGGGGGGCTATGCTTAGCTGAAATCTATGTATACAATAGAACAATATAAGTTTAATAATTAACATGAAAGTTATATAACAATAGAGTATGAATACATGATCATCTCGGATGTATGGTCAGAATCAGATTTGGGTTGAATATACCCCGATTCCCAGAGCTCTTAAATAAAAAGCACCGCAGATAATCGCTCCGTGATTATGTGTTTTTGAACGCTAACAAGATGACCCCGAGACATTAGAAAATCTCTTTTTTCCCAGCTTGGAAAAAGAGACGAAGAAGTTGGGATTCCTTGGCTCTGGTTCTCAAGGTTGTTTATTTTTTCTTATCTATTACATTCTTTCTCTGACCTGCTGAGGTCTGTCCAGCAGGTCGGGTTGTGGCACACTGACTGCCCTCAGGGCAGTGTTATCTTTTTATACTAAAAACTATGTGTACTTTATTTACAATAATTTTCCAACACCTATCACCTATGTTAGACAGTCTGTCTTGTCTCTAAACCAATCCAAAATTTCACCATCACAGCAGAAGACGGAGGCCAAGAAGAAGCAGGAGGAAGACAGGACATGCCCAGATTCCTCCATCTTGCCTCTTGAACCCCCATTCTGAAAACCCCAAAATTCTACATTTTCGCCCTGTGATAAATTCACTAACATTCTAATCAAACCCTTGTGGCTTGTCACTCCTCACACAAAGCTGGCAATTTTTTCCATGGGCTAAGTTTGATGGCACAGGTGTTTGTGACTCTGTGCCAAGGTCTCTTAGCCCCTTTCCAGGGTCTCAAGTTCTCCAGAGCAGTCAGAGGAATGCCCTGGGTTCCAACAATTTCCAGGGCCAAAGAACATGGAAGCTGGATTCTGAGACTAGCAGAGACCAAAGGAAATGTAGAAGTTTGGGTCTGGTGTTGGGAACCCCAGCACAGAAGCACAGCAGGTGTTTGGTCCATGGTTGCATCAGCTGGTGGTGGAGCCCGGTGGGTGTTTCTTTCCAACCACGTGTGCTGCAAGAGAAATCACTCAGGTTTTAGTTAGATGCTTCATTGGAAAGCTGGAAAGTCCTTCCCAGCTTGGTGTGAGGTCGTGTTCACAGAAAAGGGACTCAGGGAAAGCAGGAGGGGTTACCAGATACACCAAATGGATTTCAAGCCAGATTTGTAAATTAAACCCCTGTCTTCAACAAGCATTTCCCTTTCCACCTCAGCAAGTTGGGTCTGAACAGGATTTCTGTTTTTTTTTTTTTTTTTTTTTTTTTTTTTTTTTTTTTTTTTTTTTTTGTTTTGTTTTGTTTTGTTTTGTTTTGGATTTTTTTAAATTTTTCTCTTGTTCATGGCAAGGTCTGCACACTCCTTTATTTCTAGTTGAGGCTTTTCACCATCCACAGGTGTGTGGTGTTTCCTCTTCTTCCCCCTTTGTTTTCCAGCACCAGGTTCTCTCTCCTTGAATCAATCCTACCTTGATGTACTAGTGAGAAGATGCAATCTGACAAAGACTTGGCCCCTATTATTTCTTGCCTAGTGATATTTCCCTGACAGAAGTGAATAATTTGTCATTTTTTAAAAAAAATCTACACATTTGTCTGAAGTCTTTTGAGCAATCTGCAGTCCCCTTGCAGCTGTCTCAAAGCAAACCTTTGCATTGCCCATGAAATTTCATTTTTAGTACTGAGATAAACTTCAAGAAAACTAAACTTTCTTCTTTCTTTCTTTCTCCTTTTAATTCCCCAGGACAGATACAACTTCAGAAAATGATCTCGTCCTGCTTTGTCGTTTTGCCAATATCTTGTGCAAGGTGAACATCCCAATAGGTACAAAGTGTTTGCTGCAACAAGTCAGTGTGTTTGTTTGTCCACTTCCCAGAAGAATATGAAACCTTTTGAAACGCACATCCTTTTTGGTATTTCAATATAAGAGTCAAGAATAGAGTTCCTGTCGCTCTGGTCAGACTGAGGGAGGGGTGGAAACAGGACAGTAACCCAGCCTCTCATGGAAAACCTCATATCCTGTGTTATGGGAGTCACTTTAAACTGATCAGAGCAAAAATGTGCACAAAAATGACACATCTGTGAACATTTAATGAGCACAACTGTGGGACTTCAACAGTATTCAGTGTAATTCTCTCTATGGTTTATATTCATAGGCAATAAGAGGCCCATATCCTGATCCCCTTCAGCTGCTCTCCTCTCTTTCTATTTGCTTCTCAAATTGTTCTGCAAAACTTCAAGCTGGACTCTCTTTTCTCTAATGAGCTGAAATTGTGCTAAAATAGAAATTCCACCTGCTGTTGCCCAAGATGTGGATTTTCACTTTGGTAACAGCACATGACAATAAAAATAAACCATAAACTCATACAGGCACATCCTCAAATTTAACACCTTGGTTCTACTCAAATTATTCTGTTTCGTTTTGTTTAGTTTTTTTAGTTTTGTTTAGTTTTGTGTTTATAAGTTTGTTTTCCTTTAGAAAGAAGGAAGTCTGTGGGCAGGTTTTGAACAGACTACACTTGTGTTTCTGCTTGTAGAGGAACCTGGACGTGTTGCTTTGGGCATGTTTTCTTTCCAGCATGGACCTTGTCTGACTGCTTCATGTATCTGTCTCTGTTATGGATGTTATGTATTTTATTTGTCCTAGAAAATCCCTGCTTTGAAAAAAAGAAAGTAAGATGTTATAAGCATGGATAGAGCTAGCGCCAAAATTCAAGTGTTTTCCATTCTTTTTGCAACCCTTTGGAAGTAGAGCTCCTCTCCACAAAGGCAACACTTCACCCTACTAGACACTCTCTTTAATACCCCTGAATAAATCTTTTTAGTGACAGCAGAATAATGCCCAGCTTATGTTGAAGGACTCCCATTTTCACTCTCCTTGCTCTTCAAGTGTTTTTTAGACAGCCTTGAATGACAAAGGCTGGGAAGCAAATAGGAGAGGTCAGGACAGCATGTTTTTGTCAGCTGGAGGAGCTGGGTTTTGTTCAAAACCCTTCTTTGTCCTCAGTGTTAGCAATTTGAATTATTGCAGCTGAGTGCTGAGCAGAGGTTTGGATGATCCTTGTGGGTTGAGATGAGGGGGTGAAGCACCTTGGTGTGTGAATGATGCACGAGTGGGGGTCATGCATGCACTGCCTGCTCCTACAGACACACAGTCAGCTTTTGCTGATGAAAAAATACCTCCCCTGGCTAAAAGGGACCTGACGAGTTGATGGCTCCACTCTCTCTGTCCAAAATTGTGTCACGTTGTGAAATGTCATGTGAAAGACAGACGCGGAAAAGTTCCCTCCATGCAGGCCCAGGGTAATAAATTAACGAGCTGCAAACAGCAGAATGGCCATGCCCTGTGCCTCTGAGACTGGGAGCCTGGCTCTCCACGTCCAAACCCACCAGCCTGGAGCTGCTGAGCTCCAGGTAAATGGTAAATCTCTCTGACATGCTGCAGCAGCAGATCCCCTCTCCTTGCTTTCCAGCCACAGCACGCTCCGGGCAAACGGCACAGCTGGAAACCAGGAGCCCTCATAACGTTTCAGAGGTGGAATAAACCCTGCTGCCTGGATGTGAGCACACTCACCCTGCTGAAATATGGACTGGGACACCACTGACTGTGGCAGAGTCCCTGCCTCAGCTGCCTGCTGTGGGAAGGGTGAGCTCGTGCACCCCACAGGCCCTGGGGAGCAGAGGGCCCAGGGGACAGGAGAGACATCAGTGAGCTGACAGGGTACCTCTAAATACATCAGGGAGCTGACTGGGTACCTGTAAATACATCAGGGAGCTGACAGGGTACCTCGAAATACTCTAAATACATCAGGGAGCTGACAGGGTACCTGTAAATACATCAGAGAGCTGACAGGGTACCTCTAAATACTCTAAATACATCAGGGACCTGACAGGGTACCTCTAAATACATCAATGAGCTGACTGGGTACCTGTAAATACTCTAAATACATCAGGGAGCTGACAGGGTACCTGTAAATACTCTAAATACATCAGTGAGCTGACAGGGTACCTGTAAATACTCTAAATACATCAGGGAGATGACTGGGTACCTCTAAATACTCTAAATACATCAGGGAGATGACTGGGTACCTCTAAATACATCAGAGAGCTGACTGGGTACCTCTAAATACTCTAAATACATCAGGGAGCTGACTGGGTACCTCTAAATACTCTAAATACATCAGGGAGCTGACTGGGTACCTCTAAATACTCTAAATACATCAGGGAGCTGACTGGGTACCTGTAAATACTCTAAATACATCAGGGAGCTGACATGGTCTTGGAGTCTCTGTGGTCAGGATGACCCCAAGATGTGTTATGGAGTCTCTTTTCTCAGCCTGGAAGCAGAAGAAGAAGTCAGGGTTCTTCTGTTCTGGTTCTCAAGGTTGTTTATTTTCTCTTATGTATATAATTCTTTCTCTGACCTACTGAAATCTGTCCAGCAGGTCAGGTTGAGGCACACTGACCTCCCCCAGGGTGGTGTTATTTTTTATACTAAAAACTGCCTGTACAATATTTACAAGAATTTTCCAATACCTATCACCTGTGTTAGACAGTGTGTTTCTACTTTAAACCAATCCAAAAGTGCCATCACCACTCAGAAGATGGAGGCCAAGAAGAAGAAAGAAGGACAAGGCACGCCCAAATTCCTCCATCTTGGGACCCTGAGCCTCATTCTAAAAACCCCAAAATTCTACTTTTCACCCTGTGACAAAATAACTATCATTATACCTAAACTTTCGTGGCTTGTAAATCCTCATATGAGCTTGGTAATTTTTTTCCATGGGTCAAGATCAAAGGCACGGGGGTCTTGGGCTCTGTGCCAAGGTCCCTGAGCCCTTGACAGGGTCTCGAGTCCTGCAGGGCAGCCAGAGGAATTTCCTGGGTTCTGACAACCGGGTAATTCTAAATACTGCCAGGAATGGTGATGCACCCCCAGGGAATGGCACATTTCCCAGGGGATGGGGTGGCACTCACCTCTAAAGCAGCCTGGACTCGATCCTGTCACAGTGGTCAGGTTACACCAGCTGGAGCCCTGCCTTGATGCACCAGGACAATTTTCTGTGCTTTAGAAAAATCATTTGATCACTCTTCCCACACAGCCTGCACTCCTTGCCGCTCTGTGCCTACCTCAGCCATCAGCTGGAGCAATTGGTTTGTGTTGGCTCAGGAATCAGGAATCTGAATAAGGAAGGGGCTCTGATTCTGGCTGCTTCTGATCCATTAAGATGAGCTTTAAAATAATCTTTCTTAACTCTCCTCTCACTAAAATTAGTGCAAATTGAAATGCATTTCATGTTATCTCTCTGTATAGGTGTGCAAAGGAGGCACTAAAACTTCAGATTTTCTCAAAGGCTGGTGGCTGAGGTTTGGACAAAATATGAAATTTTTCAGTCAAGGCATTTGCAGAAGCAAATGGGGCAGCCAGATTCAAAGAGGCAGCGCTGGTTTGATCCCAGGCAGGCAGAGCCACTGAACCTTATTTAATCTGAACTATTCCTGAAACTGCAGCTGTGTTTACTCTCACAGAGGAGAGCGGGAGGCATCAGACCCCCGTGCCCCAGCCAGGAGCTGAGATGAGGCAGCTTTGATGCCCAGAGTGCTGGGAACCCCAGCCTGGCCTCTGGGAATTCACCCTTTGGATCTCAGATCAGAAGGATGCTACTTTACCTGACAAGATCAAAAGCAAAGTTTAGCTTAGTGATCAGCTGGCCACTTCCTTCCTCTCCCTCCCTGTGTGAGGCAGGGCTGGTGATCAGGGCATTAGTAAAATAAACATTTCTCTTTCTTTAACACCTTCCAGCAAGGCCCCCTCAAAGCTGCTGAATTTATTCAGAAAGTTCAACGCCTCTCCTTGAGCAGCTGAAATGTTTGACACAGCCTCGTGTGGTGGAAAGGTTATTTCTGAGGCCACGAGTGCAAAGCCTCAGATGTCTGAACCCTCTCAACTCCATCTGCAAAGAACTTGTTCTTTGATTTCCTTTTCCCTACTTTGCTCTGGCATTGTTGTCAGGAGACTCTGCAAATGTCAAAACCATTATCAGTCACAGGCAAGCAGGCTCTTAATTGAACTTTTATTCTCCTGTCTGACTTGCTGCACTCCAAAGAAAAGGCTACATTGCTAGCATGGAAATGGCCTTTTGGAAATCACTGACTGTTGAAAAGAAACTATCTAAAATGGAGATATTTGTGTATATGTATTTATTGCCACTCAAACTTTTCTTTGATTTTTATATACACATGTACAATTAACATGCAGATTTTTGTATGTTCATAATATCACTGCGTTTTTACATACATATATAATAATAAATTATATCTCCAAGTGTTTGAATACACCCTTCCCCTTGCAACTTCTCTCAGCATATAGCATCTCCTAGCTCACAAAATATATTCTTGTCTTGTGACAGGAGCCCACAGAAAATAAATAAAAAATATATGAGGAGAAAGTGTGAAATAACAGTCCTGTTTGCTGCCTTGTGCTGTCTCCATCCTTCTTTTTTATCCTTTGTTCACGTTGTTTCCCTTCTCCATTTATGTTGATCGAGGCATGACAGGCAGACCTGATATTCAGCTGCCTAAGTCCATGAATGTCTCTTTGGATGATGCTGTGCTCCAAACAAAGTTCTGGGCAATTGGAACAAATATCCTGAGTCCACTATTAGTCCTCCTGATTTATTAGGACATTTTTTTTCCTCTTTATGTCCCCCAAAATTGTTTGCTCAGCTCTTGTCACATCTGCTTTGGCTTCAGTAATCTACTGGATTCTACTGGATGGCAAATGCTGTTTGAGCCCCCAAAGGCTCTGAGCCATTAGAGCCCCTTCTGATTTATTTCTTCCATGCAATGTGACTCACTGTCCAGGCTCTGTGCTTCTGTGTTTTGTCCTTCATTCCACAGGAATTCAAAATGTCTTGCAAAGAAATAACCTAATCCTGACCATTTAGGAACTGAGCCCTGAACCCAAGGGCTTTTCCTTTTTTTTTTTGCCTTCTTGAACCTGCCTTTATCTTTCACACAATGTAACCTCTGGTGAGCTCATTTTTAATAGTATGCAATACCTTCACAACCAAGGAGAAAAAGCTTATTAAATACATCTTAGTCCTACTCATACTGAGTTTATTTCAGTAAAAAGTCTGATCTGGGGTTCCTGTGGTGGTGTTCTCAGGGGTCCCAGGAAAAGGGAAGAGATGAGAACCTTGACTCCATGTTTCAGAAGGCTGATTTATTATTTTATTATATATATATTATATTAAAAGAAAATGATATACTAAAACTATACTAAAAGAATAGAAGAAAGGATTTCATCAGAAGGCTTACAAGGAAAGGAAAAGAATGGAATGATAAAAACTCTTGACTCTCAGAGTCTGATCCAGCTGTGATTGGCCATTAATTAGAAACAACCAACATGGACCAATCACAGATGCACCTGTTGCATTTCACAGCAGCAGATAAACATTGTTTTTCTTTTCTTCTGAGGCTTCTCAGGAGTAAAATCCTGGCAAAGAGATTTTTCAGAAAATATCATGGCTACAGGGTTCCCACCTTCAGTCAGCCTCTGGTTTGTATTTTATTTATACTGAGCAGAGATATTTGCAGTTTCCAGAAACAGGACTCCTTTGCATGAGCCCAGAGCACTTCCAGTTCAGATCCTATGGATGTACAACATCTGAATGTGTAACAAAACATTGGCTGAAGTTCTGCTGTTAATCAGGTTTAGGAATAAAAAGAAAACCTCTGAGACTTTCTGTCCAGCGAAGTGGTGGAATCCCCACCCCTGGAAATGTTATAAATGTGCGGATGTGGCACTTGGGGACGTGGTTTAGTGGTGAACAGAATGGTGCTGGTTTGTCGCAGACATCTTTTATGGAAAATCCTTTCCTTAGGACTTTTCCTCCTGAGAAGCTGGGAGGCCTCAGGAACAAAATGTAAACAATGGTTATCTGCTGCTGTGGAATGCAACAGGTGCATCTGTGATTGGTCTCATGTGGTTGTTTCTAATTAATGGCCAATCACAGCCCAGCTGGTTTGGACAGAGAGTCCGAGACACAAACCTTTGTTATCATTCTTTCCTATTCTATTCTCAGCCAGCCTTCTGATGAAATCCTTTCTTCTATTCTTTTACTATAGTTTTAATGTAATATATATAATAAAATAATAAATCAAGCCTTCTGAAACATGGAGTCAGATCCTTGTCTCCTCCCTCATCCCAAGACCCCTGTGAACACGGTCACACTGGTTAATGGTTGGACTTGATGGTCTTACAGGTCTTTTCCAACCTTAATGGTTCTGTGAGAAGGCAAAGATGGCTTTGGTGCCCCACAAAAACTGTTTGTATAACGTGTTTGCATCAAGGTGTTGTGTTGGGAGTCAGAAATTTCCCTTCCCTGTCACTGGTGCCAAAATCATTGTGGAGTTTGGGGAATCCATGTCAGGTGGCAGCTGTTCTGAGGACACCATGGAGATTGTGCCAGTGAAGTGCCAAGGAAGGGGCTGCAGCACAGTCACCACCTTTATAGGGGAATCTCAGAGACCTGGCTTTCCTCTCTCCGTGGAATATTGGAACCCAGGAAATTCCTTTGGCTGCCCTGGAGGACTCGAGCTCCTGCCCAGGGGGCTCAGAGACCTTGGCACAGAGCCCAGGACCCCTGTGCCTTTGCTTTAGCCCTTGGATAAAACACCTACCAACCTTATATGAAGGATTACAAGCCATGACAGTTTAAGTAGAATGATAGTGAATTTATCACGGGGTGGAAAAATAGATTTTTGGCGTTTTTAGAATGGGGGTTCAGGGGGCAAGATGGAGGAATCTGGCCATGTCCAGCCTTTCTCCTTCCTCTTCTTGGCCTCCATCTTCTGCTGTGATGGTGGCACTTTGGGATTGGTTTAGAGTAGAAGCTCACTGTCTAACATGGGTGATAGGCATTGGGAAGTTATTGTAAATGTAGTTTTTAGTATAAAAGGAGGGCAGAGTGCCTCTGACTGTCTTGCTGAGAGGACCTCAGCAGGTCATAAGAAAGAATTTTATAGATAAGGAACAATGAACAACCTTTAGACCGAGCACTGAAGAGCTCTGACTCCTTCTTCAACTGTCGGACTGGAAAAAGAGATTTTCCAACACATCTTGGGGTCACTCTTAGCAACAGAGATTCTGAGACTGGAAAACCCCAAATTGTGTAGCAGAGCACCAGAAAACCCTCCCAGATGTGACTCCTTGCACTTTCCATCCCGGTGTTCCTCCCTTTGTCAGTCCTGCTCTAGACACAGCCCAATCTGACCCAGCCATGGCAGCACAGACTGGTTTGGGTTGGAAGGGACCTTTCAGGACCATCTGGTCCAACCTCCTGCTGGGAACAGAGACACTTTCAGGCTGCCCAGAGAGGTGATGGACACCCCATCCATGGAAACATCAGATGTCAGGGTGGATGGGGCTCTGAGCCTGAGGTGTTTTACCCCCCATTGACAACAAATTCTTCCTTATGGGGAGTCTTTCTATCTTTTATTAGCTTAAAACCATAACCCCCATCCCTATCCCTACATGCCCCACTAGAAGTCAGTCCCCATCTTTCTTTCAGCTCCCTTCAAGTGCTGCAAGGCCACATCTGATGGTTCTTCAGCTTTCCCCCTCTCCTCAGCTGACACAACCCCTATTTCCAAGCAGGGAGACACTAATGAGCAGCCAAGGAAAGGGAAAGGGCAGGTAGATGGTGCTGAGCTGTGCCAGCTCTGCTGGCAGCACCAAGAAGCTGCTTTTATTGTTCCCCACCCCATTACATGACTCAAGAAGTACAAAAGGACATGAATTTTTGGATTTTTTTTCACCTATGCTACCCACAAACAATAATTAAATCTTGACATGCACTTTATTTAGGCTCCCTGCCTCTAATTAGGTTGCAGCTCACAGAGATTTTTGTCTCCCATTGATACCCTGGATGGGGAAGAGGCAGGGGTGAATATAAAATATGTCTCATTTCTGTGTAAGAGCTCTGTAACTTTCAGAGATTTCTTTTTTTTTTCCTCTTGATATCTTCACTAAAATATCTTTTCATCACTTGATGGCAGTAGAGCTATAATATAAATTTATAGATACTGATGCTGCATGATGCATCAAAGAAAAAAAAAACCCACCTCATATTTATGTTTGTCTATGTATTTTTCTAAGGGTCTGTTTTGCATTAAAAGTTTGAAAATATATAAGGCATTGGAAAGCTTTGTGTTTTCAGCAGGGATTAATGCAGAGGATATTTCATTCATTCACAGTCATCATAAATAACAGTTGGTGCAACCAAACATCCCCTAAATTCCTTCAGCTGTAACTCCAAACTCTTCAAAAATAAAATCAACTTTCTTCTTTCATTTTTAACTTCTGTGCACTTAATTTGCTTTCTGCTGTTAGTGCTGTGGTAGAGGCAGCAGCTCTTGTAATTATCAGCCTGTGTGGTTTCACACTACTGGCAGTGCTAGTGCTTCCTCTTTAACAGTCAAAATATAGATATTAAATGAACAATACTGATATCAAGTTACTCCCAGCTCTCATTACTGAAACTCAGATAAGTCCCTGACAAATAATAAGACTTTGCTATGCTACTAACAAATGCTGATGCCTTTATTTTCAGTGTTCCTACAATGCAGACGAAAATAATCTTCCTAAAATCGAGGCTGTCCCCACGTCACCCTTTCTGTCTCCCCCTGCAGGTGCAGCCTGCTGTGCCTTTACTCCTGACACAGCAAAAACCTGCAGGGACAAACCTGCAGCCCACCAGCTTGTGTTTAATGCTGCGCTGGCTATGCAGCAGCGTGAACTAGCTGCTAACTAAACCGTGAACTAAAAATAAGAGCTGTTTGCCTTGCTTGTCTTCTTTCCCCAAGTGACTGGCATGTGTTAGCGGCTCCATTACCTGTGGCAATGAATCCAGAGGCTGCCTTGCCAGAACCAAGCCTTTATTTTTGCTGCCTGGATGCTCTGTGAGCTCCAAAATATTTCCTTGCCCGGAGTTATGAGCATACAATTTCATGAGCTCCAAATCTTGCACAAACCTGACAGTGCCTCGGAGAGGAAAAACACCTCCCATCCCAGCGCCCATCACCCCTGCCTCGTATTTTTACCCCATTTTGACGTCAGACAAAGCTGTTTTTTCCCTTCTTTTCTAAACTTCCAGTTCTAAAAAGTTTTGCACGAGTGTCTGGCAGCAGCACAGCTGCAATATTTCAGCGTGGAGGGCACTCCAGTGCAGATCTCCGTGGCTGGAAGCAGAGCATTACATCGCACCGTAACCTCTCTGCAGATCAGGGGGAGCTGTGCTGGCACACATCCCCTCCTGCCCCCGAGCATGCATTTCCCCCAGGCACAACCACTTCAGCATCTCCTCCTGCCGCTGGGTGCCAAAGCTTTGGCTCTGTTTGCCCTCCCAGGGGTATTTTTGCAGGGACACCTGAGTAGGGTTCACCTGCAGAAGGGATGCAGACCCAGGTCTGCTCCTGCAGCAACAGCTCCTGCCTCCTCATTTCTGTGTGAGGCTGCTCCAGAGAGCATTTCTTATCCTTTCTCTCTCACACACAGGTCTCTGGTTCAATTAATATTTAATTCTTACACTCACTGGGACAACCTGAACTGGGAAGATGAGGGAAATCTTGTTCCAGGCTGCGTTGGCAGCCTGCTGAACAGCTGCCTGGGGAGGTGGTGGAAGACGCACAGCCATTCATCCCTTTCCAGTCAGGCAGAGATGGACTCAAAAATATCTCCTGTCACAGACAGTTCTCATACATACATTAAGGATTTACATACATCCATGAACATATGGACATAAATTAAGATTAAGGATTTTGTTTTCTTTCCCTCACCTGCACAACTCAGAGAGAAGGGACTCTGGTGGTTTGTCTGTCCTTGCACCATCCATTGGCCCATTCTGAGCCTTACCCTGAGAGGTGCTTTGGCAGGATTTTACAGACCTGACCCTGAGCCCTTTCCCTTGAGGACAGGAGTTCATGCAGGGGACAGAGCCCCAGTATTGTATTTGCCGGTGCCTTGGCAACAGGCAGGAATGATGAATCTGGCTCCATGTTCTCAGAAGGCTAATTTCTTACTTTATGATACTATATTGTATTAAAGAATACTATACTACAGAATATAGAAAGGATACTTACTGAATGCTAAAAAGCTTATAATGAAAACTCCTGACTCTCTCCAGAGCCCCAGCACAGCTTGGCCCTGACTGGCCAAAGAGTGAAAACAACTCCCAGCAGAATGCAATGGAACAATCACCTGTGGGTGAACAATCTCCAAACACATTCCACATGTGAGCACAACACAGGAGAAGCAAATGAGATAAGAATTGTTTTCCTTTTCTCTGAGGCTCCTCAGCTTCCCAGGAGAAAAACCCTGGGTGAAGGGATTTTAGCAGAGAGTGTGAATGCCACATCCAAGCACACCCACCACAGCACCCACCTTGCAGAGCTTCTCTCTGACCCCTGGCCTTGCTCTGAGCTGCTTGTTCTGGTTCTGGACTCCAAGCAATCCCCACTTAGCAGGGTCTGTCCTTGGTGATTCCCCATTCCTCTGTTCAATCCACTATTAAGTGAGGCAGGCAAAGGAAAACAGCCCCTCTTGAAACCAGAAAAAACTGCTGTTATTTCACTCCAAGGTATTTTGACGTTAATAATGCTGGGAACATTCAAATAATGCTGCCAGGGGAATGGAGCAATATTTAACTTTCTTTTTACCTTGATCTCATTACTTGCTAGAAAGCCTGTTACAGAACAACAGCTTTTTCTGTTTATGAAAGGAAAAGAGGAAAAAATACTCCTTAATTTTGAAACCTGAAATTGCTAAAGACAACACAGAGATTATTTACCCCAAAGCAACAATCTCAACTTCAGCTACAGTAACTTTATAGGAAGAAGTGCTGCTGATTTTCAGTTTTCTGCATTTTACGACTGGTGAGAATTTTCACCATAAATTCAGACATTTGCAGTTCCTTTATCTGTCATAAGGAAGTGGTTGGTAAATGAGTGAAGTGCTCCAGTTCCCAGGGATGTTATGAACCAACATCTGCTAAGTCCATGGAAATACTCCCTGTTGACTTCTGCCAGTTCTGGATCAAGCACTTTTCAAAGAGATGGAAAAGGCAGAATACTTTTGCCTCTTTATCATTTAGCAGTAAGAAACCTCTTAGTCTGAAGTTCCTTTCCTGTGCCAGTGTAATTCCAGGTCTTCCTTGAAATGGAATTAGACCAAGAAATACTGGGACAAGGCATCTGGGTAATGAATTATGTTTGTCCTCAGGAAATGAACTCCTGTGATATGCTTCAAATCCCTGCAGGCTGTGGGAGCCAAGCTCTATAAAACATTGCTTTACAGATGACTCTGCTGGTTCCAGCCCTTTCAGAAGGGCTGTGACCTCCCTGCACTAAGCTCAGACTCTACTGAATGTACATTAAAATATTTCTGGGTTGGTCTGATTTTTCACCCTTTCACAGAAGAGCATTATCCTGCTTTGTTTAGACGCTTTCTGGAATGATTTTTGCTCTGACAAACCCACACTCCTCTGAGGAGAGTGCCCTGCTGCCATTTGCCATCAGCAGGATTTCTGGGGTGCTGCTGGCTGCAGGAGGACTCAGCCTTGGGGCTGATTTCTTTCCTGTGCCATTGCAAATCCTCTTGGTGTCTGCATAAAGCAAGCCTGACATGAACCCACCACCTGTCTCTGCTGGGGACAGTATTGTTAAACTACTGATTTCTTCTGAGGTCTTCCATGGAGGAAAAAAAAAATTAACTGCTCCCTGCATCCAAATGCTCCAGGCTGGTATCAGTCACCATTCTCCATTAATTCCACTTTCATTTTCAACACCAAAATTTGGGGTGAAACTAAATTCTTCCACTCTCTCCTCCACCAAAATTTGTCACCATTACTGGTTCCAGCCCCCTTTCTTTATGTTCCCATCTTGCTCTTCAGCTCATTTACAGCATTTCCATCTGTCAGGATGGAGTTACCTCTCTGCACTTGGGGTGTCCACAGCCCTGACCAGATCCTGTCTGAATGTCCTCATGTTGTCCTGGTGTAACCCCAGCTCAGTCAGAAATTCTTTATGCTGCCTCAACCTTGAGCACGTGGGCTTATGAGTGCAGCAATGAGGTCCTTTATTAAGTCTGGTGCCTCTGAATCAATTCTAAATTGCTAACCCTGAGATTAATAGTGCCTATTTCAGGGTCCAGGCTTCTTTTATGATTTTCAATATACTCTTTCCATGCCTTTTCCCCTAAAAATGGCTATAGAAGTGTCAATTTTGCAGAAAAAAAAGGCTAAATAGTTGGCTTATTTGCTCCTTATTTTTATTTATTTTTTGAAATACTTGTATCAAACTAGATTTGCCAGAAAATAAACCATTTGAAGTTTTGGAATGAAAGGGCAACATGCACATCTCAGGAGGATTGAAACTGATAGAAAAAAGTGTCTCAGGGTAAGGCACGACACTTAAAGTGTTTTAAATAGGGAAAGAATTTAGAGTCTGAAAACAAGGAAAGGAAAAAGAAATTGCTGAAGTTCTTTCTCCTGTTCTGTGTATTTTGGATGTCCAGTCCCTGTGAGCTTGTACTGTGTCTGTGTCTTGGGTCCATGTTTAGGGTGTTGAAGTCTGGAGGGGCACTGTCGCAGACATCCTTTATGGAAAATCCTTTCCTTAGGATTTTTCCTCCTGAGAAGCTGAGAGGCCTCAGCACCAAAATGTAAACAATGGTTATCTGCTGCTGTGGGATGCAACAGGTGCATCTGGGATTGGTCTCATGTGGTTGTTTCTAATTAATGGCCAATCACAGTCAGCTGGCTCGGACAGAGAGTCTGACCCATAGGACTTTGTTTTTATTCCTTATTATTCTATTCTTAGCTGGCCTTCTGATGAAATCCTTTCTTCTATTCTTTTAGTATAGTTTTAATGTAATATATATCATAAAATAATAAATCAGCCTTCTGAAACATGGAGTCAGATCCTCGTCTCTTCCCTCACCCTGAGACCCCTGCAAACACCACCACAGGGCACCAAGGTTTAATGGATAATGGAGCAAACTCTGAACTCCCTGGACAGTGTTACTGCAAAAACATGCACATTACAAACTGCTGCAGTCCAAGTGCTTGGGTACAGCCTGAGTTTGGGATGAATATTTCATTTTTTGGCTGCCCCTCATCCTTCTGCTTCCCTTGTCTCTGACCCAGATCACTCAATTTGTGGCAGATTTAATCCTCTATGATATCTAATAGAATGCTACACCAGCTGTATTCCCAAGTACACACCCATGTGATTTCCAGCCTGGGGGATGAGCAGAAGGAGCTGCATCTCTGGACTCTGAGCACCTCTCAGATCTCTTAAGAGCTCTCTTTGCTGATACTGGAGTTCCTGCTGCTGCTTGTTCACACGAGACCCTTAAACACTTCTGCACCTTTTATTTTTCTGGTTTCAAGAAGCAGGCAGGCATTTACTTTAGAGGAAAAAGCTGAAAGCCTTTACAGCACCATCATTGCCATTCTGGTGGTGTCTCCCCCATGTCTCCCTGGACTCAGCAGGCAGAAGGTCTTCTGACAGCTTGAGCTTTGCTCTGGTTCAGAGTGAGCAGCTCCTTATGCAAAGACCAGTGAGAAGGGGAAAACTCTGGAGGAAAGAGCTTTTCTTTTTTTTTTTCTTTTTAATAATAACTTTCCCATTTTTGTTGGATTTCCTACCACACCAGTACAGCCCATCCTTTCACACCAGCTTTGCCATGGATCTGAACAGGGACACTTTGTGTTCTCCCTCCATCACTCCCAACTGGAGCTGCTGCAATTAGGAGAGTTATTTTATGTTCAGGAGGAAGCTTGCTGGCTCTGGCTGGTCCAAACTCCAGAATTATGAAATAAAATTAAGGGGATCAGCTGGTTAAGTTTTCTGGGTTGTCCTCAGTCTGCAGAGGTGGCTTTGCACAGCTCTGATGTGAATGTGCCTCTGTGCCTTGGAAATCTCCTTTCTCCTGTGTGGGATCCACTTCACCTCATTATAGACATTGAAGATTTAATTGTTCAAGCTGAAAGAGTCTGTGTGGGCTTCCTCTGCTGTTGTTAAAGAGTTTTCCAGAGGGGGATTTATTTCATCTGCTCTAGAATTCTGTTCCACAGTCTCCTTAATACATCACTCTCAGCTGATGTTGAAAATAAGCAATCCTATTACGCCTCTTCTGTTTGGCTGTACAGCCCTGCCTGTTGTGCTAAAGATCATTTCTTTGAGGAATCTGGATGGGGAATTCAGCTGGCAGAGAATTTCCCTTGGTGTTTTCTGGGGCTTTTGTGAGGGAAAGTGTGCAGATTTTGCTTTTGTTTCAGCCATCCCAGTTTCTGGGACACTCCACAGTCAGAGAAAATCCAGCAATGACAAAAAAGAAAAGACAAAGGAATAATTGGCTGAGGCAGAGGGAATTTGAAATAATACCAGCACTGCCAGCCTTGTGGGGAAGTGATGGGCACACAGAGACAGTGCCCCCTTTCACAAACACTTTAAAAAAATACTTACACATGGACTGATTCCCACTGAAATCAGCATGAGTGAAGATCAGAGCTGTTTCTTGGTGGAGTAAGGAGCAGTTCCATTAAAACTGATGGGGCTTTCCATTGGGTTGGCCACCGCATTATTTGTGAAGAAATTACAATTTATGTGTTTCCCTGCACTTCCCCACAAGCAAGAGAACAGGGACTGAAGAAAAGCAGGCAACATTTAGAGGCCTCAGTCTCCCATCAGCTTTAGCACAGCCGGGTTGAGATGACACAGGAATGCAGATGTGATGAGAGATCTCTGTGGCAGCTGAAGTTCACTGCAAAAAGTTCACCAGAAAGCAATCTGGGTAAAGAAATTGCTGCAGGGAACTGCAACAAATAAGAATTACAATAAAGAGCCAATGACAAGAGAGCAGAAATGACAGTTTTTTTCTGGAAGCATTTCCTGATTTATCTCCAACCAGAGTCTCTCCGAGTGAGCACATTAGAGCTTACACTACATAGGAAAGAAATAATGAAACTTGCTTAAAGTACAGGCATCCTCGCTGCCTGAGTGATACTGGTTGCTAAAAGATACTTAAATGAGTGAATAGCCTTGAAGCACAAGATGACCAGATGAAGGAAATTGTTCTGAAGTGCTGCTGCAGATAAGCAGGCTCTCAGTAGCACACACATCCTAATTCTACAGCGCTGAGGAGAAATGATGGCAGGGCCATACGGCTTTCTCTCCCCTGCCTCTCCTGGCAGCAGGATATGAACTGAGATAATATTTAAGAATGAGCACGGCATGCTGTGAGTGCCACACACGCAGTGCAGGCACAGATCACCTCCGCTGGGCTCCCTGTGCCCTGGGCACAGCCTGTCCCCTGTCCCCTGTCCCTGACCACGCTGCCATCGTGCCCTGCAGCCCCGGCTGACGTCAGGCAGGAAAACCCTGCTGTGAACCCTCTGCTCCCTTGGGGCACCCTGAGGAGAGAGGCAGCTGCCAATTAGGGGCCAGCAGGGACACTGCACAGGGCTCAGAGAGATGAGATGGATGTCCACACGGAGCAGCCACACTGGATGGTGCTGCTGTATCAAATGCAGTGAGCCCCTGATGCAGGGAATGGTTGGCATCTGACTCCATTAATTCAGAAAGCTGAACAGTTGCTTTATTAAAACTATATTATATTGCATTAATACTATGTTAAAGAGATGTTAAACTATACTATACAAAGATACTAAAGAATACTAAAGAAAAACCTGTGATCGTCTGTCACAGGTTTGAGTCAATTGGCCAAGGAATCAAAACCATCCTCAGCAGAATCCAATTGCCAAATCACTTCAGGTAAACAGTCTTCCTAATACATTTCACATGTGCAAAACAAAAGGAGCAGTGAACAGAGATAAGAATTGTTTTCTTCTCTGAGGTTTCTTGCTGTGTTTCCCAGGATAAACCCTAGGGAAGTTGTGCCTGCCTGCTCTCTGTGAGGACAGATGTGGCCACGCTGCTCAGAGAAATGTGGACATGAAGTAAACAACTCCAGCTGGGACCATTCTCTGGTGGCATTCAAAGGCAACAAGGATGAACCCACTCAGGCTATCAGGTTTGATTTCCCCACTACAGGAAGATGAAGAGCTTCTCCAGTAGACCCAGCATCTTTCTGCAGCATGTTTAGTTGTTTCACCATAACTTGGCTGCATCCCTTGTATGTTGGGAAGGCTTACAAATCCCTTGGGCATTTTCCCTGCAGTGAGCTGGAAACCAAGGGCTCCAGGTAAGGGAAATGTTTTGCCAGTGGGCCATGGCAAGTTCAGCTGGCAGTGACAAGGGCTTCCAGTGACTCTTGCCTCTGGGCAGGAGCTGTGGCACACAGAGTTCAATGCAAGGGTGCAGAAGATGCCTGGGTGTCCTGGATTGCCAAGCAAATTGTTTTCTATTTGCCATCTCTTTGGCAGTTGTCTTTTGTTCAGCGAGCAGTTTTCCTTATCTCTTCCACAACCACTCCTCCCTCCAGGAGGGGACATCTGCTGATAACAGCTATTGAATGTTGCTGCATGGCTGATAAGAACTACAGCATCCCATTGGGAGATGTGAGCCCAGGGGGAGGAGCCAAGCATTCCTACCTGGATATAATCTGGAGATTCTGGAGCACCAGCACAGCTTCTCCACGGGATTCCCCAGAGGAACAGCCTCTTCTCCCACTGGATCTTCAGAGGAAGAATCCATCCTTCTCTACAGATCCCCCTTGCTCCAGCAGAACCACCCCTGACACTGCAGGAGGGCTGCAGCCACAATTCCAATGGCACTGCCACCAACACCCTGACCCACAGGGTGTCAGGTTGTGTTCTGACTCTGTCAGTGTTTTTTAGTGTACTGCATTGTTTATTTTATCCTTTTATTTTCTTCCCTAGTAAAGAACTGTTATTCCTGCTCCTGTATTTTTGCCTGAGAGCCCCTTAATTTAAAATTTATAGCAATTTGGAGGGAGGGGGGTTGCATTTTCCATTTCAGGGGAGTCTCCTGCCTTCCTTAGCAGACACCTGTTTTTCCAAACCAAGACACTGGGAAAGAAATGGGAGGGGTGGGGTCATGAAAGATCTCCCTCTAACACTCTAACAGAGTACAAGAGCACAGTAAATAAAAAACAAGAGTCTACAGCTCTTCGGGTTCAGGCACTGTTTCTAAACAAGCACTGGCTGCTAATTTCTTCATGTCTCCACAAAAAGTGGAGAGACAGTGTGAGCCAGGGAGGTGGGGAGGGATGAATAATGTGGCATTCTCTTTTTGCTAAGTGACCTTTTAAAATCAAGGAGCTGAAATCTAAATACCAGGGGGGAGCCTGGGGGAGAAATTACAGACAGCATTGCAGCTCCATGCTCCAGCCCTCCTTCAGAAAGGCAGCACAGGAGGGTGAGTTAAAGCACAGAGAAAAGGGTCACTCCTTTTTCATTTAAACAACCAGCACAATCATTTCACATTTGGCAGATCATTACTAAAAACCTACTCATAAATTCTGACTCAGTTGGATTAGAACACAAAATTATGGATTCAGACAGCTGCAGAGTACAATGAAATATTGAAACAAGTAGTATCTGGTGTTTACATTAAATATGACATGGCAAATAAAAGGGTTTGCTTTGGTGTTTTCTGCATGTGGGCAGCATACTGAAGCCAGCAATGTTTAAACCAGACTTATGCTGCTCTGTCTACATTTTGAAGCCTCTGTTAAATTCAATCACTGTTTTGTGTGTCCTCACACTCCAGGAACTGATTTGCAGATCTTTGTGTGATGCCACTGATCTGGCTGAGCTCTTATTTGCATCTGACTCATGGCATGTCCCTACCCCTGTTGAAATTCCCAAAGCCAGAGGCCACTGCTTCAGGAAATCAATTCTTCCTGCAGTGATGCTTGCCCTGAGCCTCACGCACGCCTTCAGCAAGTGATCCCTCATTGAGCCTGGGAATTTCCATGTAAGAGGGGCCAGCACATCATGGGATGCCAGGAGTGACCCTGAAAATTGGAATTGCAGCTTATAAGAGGTGAAGTGGTGGGTAGAGAGTGTGAAACCTGTGAAATGAGGAGGATTCTGTGTCTCAAAACGCTGCCAGTGCAGCATTACAGTGAAAACTCACAGGTGGGTCTGAGTAGGCACTGAGGAGAAGCAAATTTCTGGAGCATCTCTCAAATGTGGCACAGAGGACGGGCTTTGCTAAGTTGTGCCAGAGACCCAGAGGTCACTGAAGGGATCAGGGAATTTATTTCTGTCTCCTTGTGACCACAGGCAGCAGGGCATGGCTGGCTGGCTCTGATGGCTTTGGGCAGGGTCCATCCCAGTCTGACCTGCCCTGAGTGAGTTGTGGCAGAAGGTGCATTTAAGCATCAGAATGACCTGGTGAATGCTAATGAAAGGTTCTAAGTTTTAATTGTCTGCAGTCACTGGCCTAGTTTGAGCCACCTGCAGAGTAGCAGAAGTCTGTAAAGATTCAGCACTGAAAATCTTAGGCTGTAAAACATCTGCTGGCTTTAAAATGACTTAAATAGATTATAGTCATGCTGTGAAGCTGTTTGTTTCTGTTCCCTTGTTTAGATTATACCAAAGAATTGCATTTAGCGGGGGGAGGTGATGAAATAGAATTAGATAAATAGGTAGAAGGTGCTCCAAATCCTTCCTGTCCTGTGGCAGGCTCTGAAAAGACATCACCTTTCTCCTGCTGGTGCAGGACTTGGAGACAGCAGGGAGTCAGAGCTGGCATCTGTCACCTCTCTGAAAGTTTGATAGCCAGAGATGCACTAGATTAGTGCAAATCCAGCCCCACGGTCATAGCAGGGCTGGTGCCCAGCACTGCTCAAAGAGTGAAACCCTGATGAGATTAGTGGGGTGGTGAGGCACAGCACCAGCTCCTCCCGCAGCAGGTCACAAGCTGCCACACTTGGTTCGTGTGAGAAAGGTCAGATAATCAGCATTCAGTCAGAAGGAGAGAAAAAATGAGCCTGAGATTCATCAGTGTTAAAGCAAATGTTATAAATGATGCATGACCGCTCATTTATCTGTGAATTTCCGTTCGTAAGACAGTTGGGGTTTTTTGGGAGGGAAAAAGCCAAACCCAAACCCAAATTCTGGTTTGGCTTAGTGTTCAGAAGCTACCCTTTGAGCTGGAAACAAAGTTTTGCCTAAGAAATAAATATCCTCCTAGTCCCAAACAGTCCAAATGTTTCTTAGTGCAAATTTGATAAGCCAAGAGATGTTCCAATTATTTTTCTGTTATACCGTAATCCTTTCACCACTGCTTCCTCCTGATGCATAATTTTGACAACTATGTGCTGAAGAATAACTGGTTTTTATTAATCCTGCCAAAAGACATAAAACCTTCACAGCTGAGCTTTCAGAACTCCAGTTGCAAACCCCTGCAAGAATAAGAGACCACAGGAGTTCAGGGCAAGATATGTAAGGGTAATGCATGAACGACATGTGTGTGTATATCAAAGTGAACTTTGGTCTTTGGACCTCAAACCTTGTTACCTGTATTCTCCAGAAATTTCATTGCACAGATCATTTCACCAGAATCTGGGAAACAGAGAAAAAGAGGAATTTGAGTGGCTGTTCATATTGTCACACAATCTTTCATCAGGATCATGTTCCTCCTTCCTGGTCTATCTTCAAATAACTCTGATGCAGAAGACAGATCATCCAGATTATGAATTCAGATGCTTTACAATTCATTGGATTATTTATCATAAAAGCCTAGCCTGTAAGTTTTGATGTCATTCAAGATTCATTCTCACTCCTCTGTCAGAGGCAGCAAGAATAGATTATTCTCTTTGCAGCAGAGTCTGCTTGCTGTGTCTCCTTTTTTCCTCCCCTTTTCCCCTCTCCTTTCCCCTCTCCTTTTCCCCCTCTCTTTTTTCCCCTCTCCTTTTTCCCCTCTCCTCTCCACCTGTAAACCTCTCTATGTTATTTACCTACAATCTACATCTTCACATGTGCCACTCAAATCTGGAGAACCAAGGCACTTCCAGTAGTTAAGAGCCAAGGAATTTGTGTCTCACATGGACCTCTGTGCTCTGGAGTTTTTAGCAGCACCAGCATATTTAACTTGGTCCTGCTTGTCCTGCACAGTCTCCCAGGTGCTGGGCTGAGCAGAAATGGTTTAAGCAGTTGGATCCCATCCTCTCTCCCTCACTTGACTTTTACTGAGGGTTATTATTTTGCGCTTGTCCACATCAATTTTCCTCACACTGTTCATCTCACAAAGCAGTTTTTTTTTTTTCTGTCTTGTAGTAGCAAATAAACAGAGCAGGAATTCACTGATGAGAACACTGAAGAGTGCAAGACCCTCTGCAAATGCTGTGACAAACTACTCAATTCATCACTTTAACAGCAAACTTGTGACAACTCCCTGTGTCTGATTATTCCACCAGTTTTGCACAATTCTGTGTTTTTTTTCCTTGCTGAGTTGCTTCTGCCACTTGTTTATGAGGACATCATATGGGGTATTACTGAAAGTCTTAAGTAAAAGAGGCATTTCTTGTTACTCCTCTACTGGCTGTTATCCTGTCAGAGAGAGAGAGATTATATTTCCTTTACATGATTTCTTAACAAATCTGTATTAGCTGACATCCATTCTTCATTATTTTCCAGTAAGATTATTTGTGTATTGTTTACAAACTGCTCAGCTATTTATTTAAGAAGCAGAGTATTTATATTTTTACTGTCTTCTGAGTGCTGAAGTTTCCCCAACATCCTTCCCTTCCCTCCCCCTTTCCTCACCCAGTAAAAATGTTTGTGTACCCACTCTGCTCCACTTTGTTATCCATTAAATTCTAAGTTAAAATTAGCTGGATTTTCCTCCCTGTTTGGCTGAATACTTCTGCACCTCAACGCTCTGTCTGGAAGAAGCCTTTCCCTCTGATTTTCAGACTGGATTTATTTATTTCTGGGCAGTTTATACCTTCTTTCCCTTTCGCTAGGTCTGTCCTTTGACTTAAGCAGTTCTTTTCTCTTCCCTGCTGTTTATCCCCAAGGACAGCTTTGCAATTTCATCCCTTTCAGACTTCATTTTCCTAGAGTAAACAGAAGCACCGGTCACCTGTTTCATTTTATTTTTCTTGCATAAACTAGAATATCCTATCAACTCCAGGAATAAATTTTCTGCACCTTTGACTGTTGGATTTCTTCTTTCTCCAGCCCAGATGAGCTGGCTTGTCCCAAGAACAGCAGGTGAGAGCTCAGTGGTCCCTGGTGGTGATGAGCTGGGGTCACCTTTGCCTCTTCCATGGCTGCATCTGGCTGGTGTCTCAGCCCAGGAGTGACTCACACCTTTTTAAGCTCCCTAAAACAGAAACCCCCATTTTTCATCCCAGAATGCATGAGATCATTCTGTGCTGCAGAGCGTAATCCTTTTTTTATTGTTTTGACAAGCTCCAAAGGCATGTGTTTATTCCTGTGTGATTTCCCAATGCTCTTTGCATTCATGCTGCTCTCCAGCACAGTCCGTGACTTAACTCCAACTTCCAATGCAAGAAATTACTCACAGAAATACTTTATCGAGATCATTCTCTTGAGAAGTTTTGGAAGAATAATCCCTGTTCCCTTTACATAGTCCCTGTTTCTCTTGCTCCTTCCCTGCCAAAACCTTCCAGCTCTGTCTGCCTTCTCTGGAAACTTCTACCTTTAGATCAAACCTGAAATACAAAAAGAAGAACAGGGACATGTGCTTCACTTCTCACATTTGCAGCATCAAATCTTGTGAAACAAAGCCAAGAAGGACCCTGGGTAAGACCAGGGCTGATCCAGACTCCTTTTCCCTGTCTTAATGCAATTCTAGGCACAGGGCTGTATCCTACAGCAGCTTTTTATTTGGGATTAACATCCCACAGCAAGCTGTGCAGCTCTCCATTATCTCTCCTGAGCAGAGAGAACTGATTGCTTTCATTTAATTAAAAAAAGATGTCATGCTTTGGCCCTCACTCCCACACACATTCAGCCCAAACTGAACAGCAGCATTTCTTGAAGCCTGACTTGTGTGGTTAGTTTCTTTCTTGGTTTTGTTTTGTTTTGTTTTAGTTTGCCTTTTTTTTTTGTTAGCTCTTTGCATTCTTCTAGTATTGAATAGCATATTATTGAATTAATAAATGAGAAGTCACCATTTTAAGTTTAGGTAACTTTGCACCAGCCCTGTGCCTTGGGGAAATATATTATCCTGCTTTTTTTATGGGCAGGGAACTGAAGCACAGAAGTAAAGGGTCAAATCTGCCACTGCAGATTTATCCCAGTGCAATTCAGGGAAGCAGACAGCTGTATAAAACTGCAGTTACACAGTGATTAACCAAGCTATTTGATTTGCACTTAATGGTTTATTGCAGTCTCCTTTTAGTTTGGCTATATTTACTAAATCTGCTGTGGAGCAGCTTAGGGTCAGGATGCTAAATCAGCATGATGATTTTCAAACACTGTGCGCTGCTGTGGAGAAATTCACATATATTTGTGCATGTCTGCTCTGCCCAAATGAAAGGCCTGATTCAGCAGCAGTGGGTGACACAGCTCCCCAGAGCCCAACCCTCTGCCTGCCTCCTCCTGGGCACCTGGGTTATCCAAGGACACAAGTGCCATTCCTCTTGGAGGGAATTGGGCTGTCTGAAGTGTGATTTAGACCTAAGAAAATATGATAATTGACTCAGAGCTGAGCGATTTGACCCATCTGACTTTGATGTTCGTGCTCATTCCCCAGTGCCAGGTCACGCTCACCAGCGACAGAATTTTCCACTTTTCATCCTTGTTTTGAGCTCGCTGAGATCTGCCTTTTCCCTTAAACTGGGTAGCTGTTGCCATCTCCCTGCCTGTTGCAGAAAAAGGCTGAGCAGGTTTTCATCTCCAGGGGTTCACTGGAGGGCAGGATCAGTGAAAAGGCAGCCAGAAAGATACAAAGGGTAAGCTCAAATTTTTTAAAAAAATCCTTTTGGTTTGCCTGCAGATGGCCCTGAAAGGATCCTCTCCAAATGGCACCCCTTGTTTGTGGGGAAGGGTTGTGCAAGGTGATCCCTGCAGCCAGAAACAATCCCTGGGAGATTTCCTGACTCACTGAGCAAGCTGATTTACAGCCAGAGGGGGCTGAGAAGTGAAATTCTCTGTGTGGGTATTCTTGGTTTAGTGTCTGATGAGGGTTAAAGCCACTGGGCCATAAATATCCTCAATGTGCTCCAAATCAAATCAGGCAGTGGGGAAGGGTCAGGCTCCTGTTGCAGGACAGATGCTGGAGCAGGGGAAAATTGGCTGATTTGTGCCAATTCATTTGGTCCCACTTGATACCCAATAATATTTATGAGCCCCACTGTGCTGAAAGAAGGGGAGACAGCTCCTGCACCTCACAACAGTGAAATTGATGCAGTGTGAAGCTCCACAACCCTGCCTGGTGCCTCACCCTGGGGGAGGAAATCCACCCCCTGCTCTTGGAAGGGCACGGGCAGGCACTGGGGCTGTGCAGGACCTGTCTCTCTAATTACACCCAGCCACTTCCTCCCTTCTGAGCTGAAATCCATCAGAAAATGCAGGGTAGCAGCATTGATTTTACCACTTCTGGCATAGAACCACTCTGCCTTTCAGCTGTTGAATAGACCCTGGAGCTGATGTTGGTGCAGAGGGGAAGAGGAGCTGTTTTGTTCAGAAAGGCACTGCTAAAAAAATTCAATGCTCAGAAATTATTGCTCTGTGTCCTTGTAATGACCTTTTAGTAATTTTAGCCCTTTTAGTCTCTAAAAGCAGAGATTTTGTGGTTTTGCTTATCTACTCATTTTCTCTCTCTTTTCATCCCTCTTCCCCCCAGGCTTTAGGGCCAACCAAAGCCCTCAGTTCTGTGAAGCCAGCTGAGTCCCAGGAGGGATGAGGCTCAAAGAATTAAACCCAGGCTTGTTAACCCAGAACACCTCCCAGGACAGCCAAGATCCGACTGTCTGAGCCTATTTTCAATCAGTTGCAACACAAATGGTTTGGGATGATGACAAACCTTTGGCCATGGCTCCCTGGGAGCTGGAGCCCTCCTGGTGCCACAGGTGTTGGCTGTCTTACCCACATCATTATCTAGCTGGAAAACATGTGGGGATGCTAATTTAAATGTCAGCTCTGCTTAGGGTTTTATCATCAAAAGGACATTGTGCAGCTATTGTGTGACTCGCACAATTCATCTCAGGGAATGCCTCCTCTGGTGACCCAAAGGTGGTGGCAGCCCAGCACAGACCGAATATTAAACTGGAATTTTATTAGGCTGCTGTTTAAGGATGAATCCAGCTGAAAGCCACCTCCAGAGCTGCCTGGATCCTCATCCAACTGTTTAAAACAAGTGTCACTAAATCAGACAAATGCTGGTGCTGGGACACAGCAGGCACTAATTTAACCCATATGCTCTGGGAGTGCTCCTACATCTGTTTGTTCTGGGCAGAACTAAGCAGTGGAATTAAATTTTCTTTTTCTCCCCCCTATCAAGTAAAATTGTATCACAAGCAAGCCATGCAATTTGAACCCCACTGTGGCAGCTCACTAATTGGTGTTCTCGTAGCGGAAACTCAAACGCTGCTGAGCAGTTTGGGGCAGGGCTGGTGGGTTTCCACAGCCAGATTTTGGGAGGGGAGGATGCAGGGATGGCTCCTGTCAGGATCTGCTGGAGGTTTCCCCCGTGCCCATGGAGCCAAAGCCAGCTGGCTCTGAGACAGCCCCGTCCCTGGCCAAGGCTGAGCGATGGTGGTGGTGCCTCTGGGGTGATGTGCGTAAGGAAAGGAAAAAATCTCCAGCAGCTGGAGAGAGGGATGATAATGTGTGGGATGAGCAGCTCTGCAGACCCCAGGTCAGGGCAGAAGGAGGGGCAGGAGCTGAGATCCCCCTGCAGCCCCTGGGGCAGCCCATGGTGGGGCAGCTGTGCCCCTGCAGCCCAGGGAGCTCCAGAGGAGAATGTGACCCCCTGGGAACCCCACAATGCAGCAGTTTGCTGCCAGGACCTGTGACCCCATGGGGCACCCATGCTGGAGCAGTTTGCTGCCAGGACCTGTTGTATTTGCTGGAAAATGCCCCAACGAAGGCAGGAATGATGAATCCGACTCCACGTTCTCAGAAGGCTAATTTATTACTTTATGATACTATATTGTATTAAAGAATAGTATACTATAGTAAAGAATACAGAAAGGATATTTACTCAATGCTAAAAAGATAATAATGAAAACTCCTGACTCTCTCCAGAGTCCTGACACAGCTTGGCCCTGACTGGCCAAAGAATGAAAACAACTCCCAGCAGAATGCAATGGAACAATCACCTGTGGGTGAACAATCTCCAAACACATTCCACATGAGCACAACACAGGAGAAGCAAATGAGAGAAGAATTGTTTTCCTTTTCTCTGAGGCTGCTCAGCTTCCCAGGAGAAGAACCCTGGGCGAAGGGATTTTATCAGAGAATGTGAATGTCACAAGGACCTGTGACCCCATGGGAACCCCATTTGGGAGTGGATTTGAGCCCATGAAGAAGGGAAGGACAGAAAGGAGGTGTTTTTAAGATTTGTTTTAATTTCTCCTTACCCTGTTCTGATTTGATAATAAATTGATTTCTCCTAGTAGTGTCTGTTTCTCCTGTGACAGTGACTGGTGAGTGATCCCTCTCTGCCCTTTCCAAGCCTTCAGATTTATTTTTTCTCCCTTTTCCAGGTAAGGAGAGGAGTCCTGGAATGGCTTTGGTGGGCACCTGCCATCCAGCCTGGCTCATCTAACCACAGCTGGAATTCAGAGATAGACTTGTCTTGGTAGGAGAGACCTGTGGCATGAAGGAATTACTGAGTTATGAGTTATTTATAATATGAAGCCAAATTTTTGGTTTCTGTAGGAATTTGCCTTTCTCCCCATAGCCCTGGCTGTCCCAGGGTGTGCTGTGTTAAATCCCCTCCAGTGAAACTTTATCTCCTCCTTCCCTTCACGGAGCTTGGCCATATTATTGCTGATTTTCTGGAATATTTATGCTTCCCACACTCTTTCTTTACCGCTTTTGTCAAACATCTTTACTCTCTGCCATCCTGTTCCTTCACTGTTTCATTGTATTTGCAATATTTTAGTTCTCTTACTTATGATCTTGTCTTGTTCTTTAATAGTTCAACAGCTGAGAAAGGGATAAGGGAAAATAAGACCAAAATCTACTTTCTTTTCTTTTAAAGATGGTATGTAAAGTAGAAATCAATATGGCATCAATACCTGATAGGGATATGTAGCTCAAAGAAGTATAAATGTCTTAATTATAGGCAAGGTCAGGTTCCCAAATGCTCATAATTCAGTGTTTGTACTATCTATTTTATTACTATCATTGTGTGCTTTGATGAATTTGGAGCTTAACTATAGAAAATGAACATGAAATATTCACCTCAAGTGAAATTTTGCTATTTTATGTTGAAATTGGTATGAAAATGATCTCAAAATACTTTAAAAGAAGAAATTTTGATTTTCTTTTTGAGAATATGAAAAGAACCTTAATGGCATATTTCCTTCCAGTAATTTTAGACTCTGTCACTCCAGGTGCATGTGAACAGTAGAATGGTGCTTTGACCAGATCAGTGCACATTATATTAAAATATTAGCACTTTAATGATATTAATGTTTATTTACATTGTTACTGAAGAGGGACATCAAAATAAACTAATCCTTATTAAGAAGGGAAGATTGCAATGAACATTTAATTGGGCTTTCTGAAATACAGTGAATATGAAATTTCATCAATAATTCTGCTTCTCACCTAATGACTGCAAACTGAACATATCTTTTTGCAAAGACATTTAGTCTTGATTTAGAAACTCCCAGATGAAAAAGAATTTACCATGAGCCTCAGTAATTTGTTCCAGTGGTTAATTATCATGCCTTAAATATGTACATCTTATTTTCAGCTTGCATGAGGTTTACTCATATATTAATTGTATATTTGATTGTAATTTGTTCTATCTTAGCTAGTTAAATGCAATGCACTTTTTTTAATTCTCTGATTGGATGACATCTTTAAATAACCAACTTAGCATGAATTACAAAGTTTTACAATCAATTATACAAATGCAAAAATTCAAGAATTGAACTTCAGCTGAAAAAGCAACAGATAGATTGTTCAGCTGTGGTCCTCTAGTTTTAGAATATGGGCAGGAAGGAAATTTCAAAGAATCCTGTCCTGGTATCCAAGCATACCAATTTATTTCTGTTTTCCTGCTGATTATCTCAAAGAGCACAGAAATGCCTCTAATGTGTAGGAACGTCTGAGCAACCTGGGCTGGTGGAAGGTGCCTCTGCCATGTCAAGGAGTTGGAATCAGAGGATCTTTAAGATCCCTTCCAACCCAAACCATTCTGTGATTCTATAATTAGGGAAATGAGCCCTGACACTGGATTTGGGAAATAGACCCTTACACAGAGACATGACATGGAGATAATACAAATGTCTGAGATAAAGACAATTTTTCTGTCCTCTTTTCATTCAATAAAAGGAGAACCTAAGGTGAGAAATTCACATATAAATGAAATAAGGTGAGGTCTTATCTGTGTTCTATGTGCACACTTTGTCTTGTACAAAAGAATCAGAGAAAGGGCAAAAAAAATTACATGAATGTAGATGAAACTTGAAAAAAAGCATAACATCCTTCCAGAAATGTTAACCTTCATTAAGATGTGTATAATTCCTCCAGGATTCCCCAGATTCATCTTGCTTTTCAGCCAAATGTTTTATGAAGAAAACCATTCACTAATGAGTTTAATTCTCGCCGGTGCGATGGGATTTGGGGAGGGCTGGAAAGGATGCATGCTGTGGAAGCTAAAGTGGCACCAGAAGTGGGACAGGGCTCTCTGCTGCAGTTGGCAGGGTCATAAAGCAGGGAACAAGAGGATAAAAGATCAATCTGTTGTTCAGGAAGAGCAGGAAGGTAAGGGAAGGAGAGCAGGCATGCTGGGTGGGAGGCATCTGCTCCTATTTCAGTGCCCAAAAGGGGGGTCTGTCCAATTTCACTAGCCAAAATGGAGGGTCTCTCCAATTTAAGTACATATTTACAAGAGGAAATATGTGGCTCTCTGTAATTTAATTGTGGGAACCCAGGAAATTCCTTTGGCTGCCCTGGAGGGCTCCAGCCCCTGCCCAGGGGGCTCAGGGACCTTGGCACAGAGCCCAGGACCCCTGTGCCTTTGCTTTAGCCCTTGGAATAAACACCTACCAACCTTTATATGAAGAATTACAAGCCATGACAGTTTAAGTAGAATGATAGTGAATTTATCATGGGGTGAAAAAATAGATTTTTGGGGCTTTTAGAATGGGGGTTCAGGGAAAGATGGAGGAATCTGGGCATGTCCAGCCTTTCTCCTTCTTGGCCTCCATCTTCTGCTGTGATGGTGGCACTTTGGGATTGGTTTAGAGTAGAAGCTCACTGTCTAACATGGGTGATAGGCATTGGGAAGTAATTGTAAATATTGTACACATAATTTTTAGTATAAAAAGATAACACCACCCCGGGGGAGGCAGAGTGCCTCTGACTGTCTTGCTGAGTGGACCTTGGCAGGTCAGGAGAAAGAATTTTATAGATAAGAAACAATAAACAACCTTGAGACCAAGAAATGAAGAGCTCTGACTCCTTCTTCGAGCGCTGGGCAGGGAAAAGAGACTTTCTAACGCATCTTGGGGTCACTCTGACCAGCTAGAGGCCCTGAAGGTGGCTCTCTCTAATTTCAGAACCCAAAAGGTGGATCTCCCATTTCAGTACCCACAAGGTGGCTCTCCAGGTGGATCTCTTCATGGCTTTTGCAGCTGCAGGGGATGAATGAGTGGCCCTAGGGGAGCCTGCTGCCTGCCTTTCACGTGGATAATGTTCATTGCATTATGTGTCAATCTCTCTCCACTGACTACTAAAGAAAGCCTGGAGTGATTACTTTGAGGGCAGATGGATCCCCAGCCCTGACAATGGTCCATATTCCCTCCCAAAAGATGATGTTAAGGAGCAGCTGACTTGTCTGATCTCTTAATAATCTGCTGAGAAAGGAGCCAGTGCCTGCAGTCTGCTAGCAGGGACCTGCAGAGGCTTTTTCCTCTCACCCAACTTATGTTTTTGCTGTTGGACATGATTAGGGTTGGATGACATGAGGGGCCATACAAAATGACTTGTCACAACTTTATTACTATCTGTTATTGCATGTTGCCACACTCTGTGCTCCTTTATGCTGTTTCGTTAAGCCCTTTCTCCAAACTTTTAAATCCCATTTCTCTGTTCCATGATCTGGGATCTTTCATGCTCCTCATCTCACTATGAACTCAATTTCCATACCCCTGTCAACTTTCCACCCTCACTTGGACTCTGCAGATGAACTCCTGCAGAGCTCCAGCCTAGAGAGGAGCAGAAAACCTGAATTTAGCATTATCCTGGGAACGTTTTCATAATCCAAAATTGTGTGGGTTTTGTCATTAGCTGGAGCATCCTGCACTCCCCTGCTCCACAGAATTTTATATCCTGAGGTGCAGGAGTGTGTTTACACACTTCGTGGAGATGCTTTGTGTCCCCTTCTCCTCATCAGCCTGGCCAAGAGGTAAATGGAACAGAGCCCCACATGGAAATGCTGATTCCTGGTGCTGCTGACACACACATTTAAAATTCAGCCGGTAAATTGGGCTAATGGGTGTAAATAAAAGATCAGTGTTCAGAGCAGAGAAAAGGGCTGTAAATTGCAGGGTGAGGGGGGTTTTATGTGTCTGGATATAAATCCCCTCTCTGGGGAGAGGTCACTGTTAGGATCCTATGGGGACAGATTGAGGGAGTCAGGGTTTTTCAGCCTGGAGAAGGGAAGGCTCCAGAGACATCTTATTGCAGCTTTCCAGCACCTAAAAGGGGATATAAAAAAAGGGAGAGTGCTGTTTTTACACAGACAGATAGTGATAGGACAAGGGGGAATTATTTTGAACTAAAAGAGGAGAGATTTAGGTTAGATCTTAGGTGACCCTGCTCACTGCAGGGTTGAATTAGCTGATTTCTAAAGGTTTTTTGTTTCCAACCCAAACAATTTTTTTGATTCTATGATTTTATTATTTCTATAATTATTTTATTATTTCTTTTATTGATTTATTTTTCTATTTATTTTGTGTATTTATTTATTCATTATTATTACTTCTATTATGATTTTATTATTTATATTATCTATTTTGTGATGTCTATTATTATTATTATTCTATTTTATTATTTATATTCTATCTCCTGTGGTGCTTTTGCAGCTTTGAAGACTAAATGTCCTGTGCTTGGAGCACCACGAGGTGATTGCTCTTGTGAGGAAGAGGTTTCAGTGATGGCCAGGGACCCTGCTGGAGTTCTGATATCATTAATTTACACTGCCAGATTTGCTTGGATGTTCCAACTGCAGCTGATCACAATCCTATTTTGGGACCATGCACTTCCAAGAAATCTCCTTTAGCAGTAGTTTAATCTGTGATTTGCACTTCCCATGATTGTCTTGGTATGTTCAAACTGCTTCTCTTCTGCAGTTATCTTCCAGAGCTCTTTTCTTTTCTTCTTTTCTTTTCTTTTCTTTTCTTTTCTTTTCTTTTCTTTTCTTTTCTTTTCTTTTCTTTTCTTTTCTTTTCTTTTCTTTTCTTTTCTTTTCTTTTCTTTTCTTTTCTTTTCTTTTCTTTTCTTTTCTTTTCTTTTCTTTTCTTTTCTTTTCTTTTCTTTTCTTCTCTGCTCTGCTCTGCTCTGACCCTGTTTTCCAGGACCAAGGGAAAGAAGAAGTGTGCAGGTGTTAATCTAGTAAATATCACTCCATGGTTGAATCTGATGACTATAAATGAATTGCCAGGATGTTTTCCTCAGGTTTTTGCTTTCCCCAGTCCCCTTGTTAATAGTATAAAGGAGTCCACATTAAAAAAAAAAAAAAAAAATCCTTTTTTCTCTTTTTGGCTTCACCTTACAGCCTTTTCTTAGGCTAGAATGCAACATGTCCTGGAAAGAGATGCTTGAAAACTCACAGTGGGGTAAAATAAACAGCTAAGATTAATTTTATTTACTCATATGTGGTAACTGATAGAGAATCAAGTAGATAATGACCTTTTTCTGATGTTAACAGCAATCTGTCATGAGATTATGGTCTTCAGGCTCGAGGTCTAAAAAAATACCTGCTTATTTTCTTTTCTATATATTTACATTTCACTGGGTTTACTTTCTTGTGCTTGGGTTTCTATTGATTGCTGTTTGACACACATCACATTTGTGTGGTCCATGGTGAATTTCTCATTTGTGTCAGTATTTGCTCACATCAGAGTGCTCCCTGTTCAGTTTTAATTGAACTCCTGGTGAAGTGAATGTTCTTGAGTCACAGATTTTCATCAATGATGATAGTAAAAAGACTGGATGCCCCAGGAAGTTTTCCTTTATTTATGGCAGTGAATGTGATTTAGATACATGGAAATATGTGAAGATCCAGTAAAAGAGTTAGTTACAGATTATTGCAGGAAGAAAAGAGCAGGGTGGAGTGACAGCACATTCTCTGCATGGCTCCTGCTCCTCCAGTGAGGAGCTGGATATTGAGCAGCAAGACTTCTGGAGGTTCTTTTGATCTCTGCTTGGTAACTTTCGGTATTTTTTGCCTGGATTGGGCCATCACAGCTGGGACAACCCATGTGCTTGCAGAATCCTGCCTGATTTTTCCTTTGTTTTTGTGGGAGTGAGGGCGTGGGATGAGCTTTGCAGCTCCTTCCCTCAGTCTGAGCTGTGGTGAGTTCTGAAGTGTCTGGAGAGAGGATGGTGCCTGTCTGTGCACTCCCACCAGCTGCAAAGTTCAGGGATGGTCTCACAGCATCGACTGGATTGCCAAAATGTGAGCTCATGGGATTGCTGTCCTAACACAAAGGAAGGAAAACAGAAATACTGCTGGAAATGAAAACAGTCAAAAAAATTCAGAAGAAACCAAGATAGCTTCAGCTCACTATACTCATAAGGCCAAATTCAAGCTAAATGCACTCTCTGGTTTTCTTTTAAAGGAGTGTCACAGATCAAAATCTCCATATTCATGTTTTTCAGCTGACTCTGCCCTGCTCTCAGGGCTGTCAGTGGGCGTGCACCCTGGCACTGACTCCAACACAAACAAGAGAAATAAAATTCCAGGGTAAATGCCTGAGAAATTTATTACTGAAATTCTTGCACACACCCTCCCACCAGCACCAAGGCTGTTTGCAGTGGGGGGAGCCCTTTAAATTAAAATTGCACTTTAGACCAAGACTTCCATGCTTGTAAAATCAATAGGAATTTGATGCTTTTCTTCCACAAAGGTCGCAGGAATGTTTTTAATTATTGCAGGTTGTAACATCCTTGGCCAGGCTGGGCTAATGCTTCCCACTTACATTTGCTTCCATTTTCAATGGAAAAGAATATGTCTGTTTGCCATATTTTGTTTGCTTTCTATGAATACTCTTGTGTAGCAGAGCAATTTCCTCCAAATGATGGATTTTAAGCTGAAGGGCTGTCACTGAAATATTTTCTGAAAAATCCTTTCACCAGGGTTTCTTCTCCTGGAAGGCTGAGAATCCTCAGAAAAGAATGAAAACAATAATTATCTGATTGCTTCTCCTGTGTTTGCTGCTTTGGAATGTGGTCTGGAGATTATTTACCAATATATGTGTGTTTGACTGGTTTCATGTGAATTGTTTCAATTTAATGACCAATCACAGCCAGCTGTGTCAGAATCTGAGGAGTCAGTCACGAGTTTTCATTATCATTCTTGTTAGGCCTTCTGATGTATCCTTTCTCTTTCTTTAGTATAGTTTTAGTATAGCCTAACAATGTAATGTAATGATATAATGCAATACAATATAATATAATTATAATATAATATAATATAATATAATATAATATAATATAATATAATATAATATAATATAATATAATATAATATAATATAATATACATTCACCCCTCTGGGTGCAGGTGCTGGAGCTGGGCCCTCAGTGTCCCACAGATGCAATCTTCCCAATGGATCATTGAACAGCTCAGTATTTACACAGAAACAGCCCAACAGCAGCAGCAATAACACCCAATGGTGGATCCAGAGATCATAATGCCATGTATTAATTGATAAATAAACCCACGAGCCAGCCTGAACAACAGAAAGTGTGCAGGATGTGACACGCTGAAATTGGAAACAAGGCAAACTGCTCACTACACAATATTTATGCCTGTCTACAGGATGGGGAAATGTGAATGTTGAACTACAGAGGCAGAGAAAATTGGACGTGCTCCAGGGAGCTCATGATCCATGAATTTCATGAGAGGAAGCAGATGGATGGAGCAGACACATGGAGGGGGTAGGAGGAGGTGGGAGGATGTGTTAAAGGAAATGGCTTTGCAGAATTATCAGCACTTCGTTTTCTAACACACATCTCCCTATGACTCCAAAGACGTCGCTGAAAACCAGGGTTGGGCTTTTTCTTGACAAACAATGTCTGAAGGAATTGGAGGAATTTTAAAAAGTGATGAATTTGGGAACTCTAATGCAAACCTTGAGGAATTGGAGATGTTTGTCCTTCTGACACTGCACTCAGGAATTTTGCTCACTGTCTCTGCTCCTGATGCTCCAAAGGTAATGGACAGAGTCACTGATTAAAATGGGCTTTGGAATTAGGCCCTATATATTCACTGTTACTGAGTTTATGGAAATAATTAATTCATTTTTATAAAGCCCTTGGAAATATGTAAGAGGAAAAACTTATAAGGTATTAAAAACAAAAAACAAAAAACAAAAAGAATTTAAAAACCCCAAAACCTTGTCAAAAAACTCCAAACAAAACAAAGAAACCCCAAGCCAAACCACCACCAACCAAAAAACCCTACCCAAAACATAGCACATGTTCACACTTGTCATGGTTAGATACATTCACATGTCCCTCTTCATGTGACAAGTGACCCTGACACCTCCAGAGTTATTGATGTGCTTAATAAGGGCTGTCAATGTGTGAAATATTTCTGTTTATTCTTGCTAGAAATGTCCTAAAGCATTGGTTGGGTACCCAAGGCTAGGAACTCTCAACTGGCCCTGCCTGTTAGAAATTAATTACCTTTTCCACTCTTAATTCTTTCCCAACTTTTGTATCTCTACAGAGCTGGAACTTGCTTTTTTGTACATCTAAACCATCAGACTGTAGAACTGTAGTATTTATTGCTGGATGTTTAGAAAGTACCCGAGCCTCTGATGTTCACAAATCACCAGAGATGAGTTCACTTTGGGTGGTTAATGCAGGTATGGCTCAGGGAAAGCCCTGCAAGATGGGTTCAGGCTCAGAGGTGTTGCCTGGTGTAACCTGAGATCCCCAGCACATGTGGACATCTGTGCAGACTATAAATATGATATAGGATTAATGGGAGAGCGGTGCCCTTCTAAAGCAGGTGGTGGAGACCACATATCATGCACTGGGGCCTCTTAAATCACATCAGAATCTTGTTTCAGCTGCTAAATTGTGTCCTCCATCTCTGGTGGCTGTGATGGAAATTCAGACACCCAGTGAATGTACAAGACTGTGATTAGGAGCCTTTAATCTGTGATCAGACCAGTCTCATCTAACTGTGCACTTGTCCCCTTTCCCTCATCCTCATGTTCTCCCCAGTGCTCCTGGGGATCATCCCTTGCCCAGTCCCTGAGAGCCAGGGGTTAATTCCAAGGCAGGGGGTTAATGCAGCTGGCAGAGCCCTGGAACGCAGGAACACCTCAGAGCTCAGCACAGCACTGCAGCACTGAAGTGAAATCAGGACTCTGGTGCCTGGGAATGGTTGGCATCTGACTCCAGGGCTTTGGGATGCTGAGCACTTGCTTTATTAAAGCTTTTCTATATTACATTATACTATATTAAAGAGATACATACTGTACTATACAATTCTTACTACTAACTCAAAACTCGCGACTTTCTGCCAAGAGCCAGGATGCAGATTTTTGTGATTGGCCAAGGAAACAAAACAATCCTCAGCACAATCCAATTACCAAATTCCTTCAGGTGAATAATCTTCCAACACATTCCACATGTGGGAAACAACAGGAGCAGCAAGCAGTGTTCTGCTCCCTCTGTGCTTCTGCAGGAAAAAACCTGAGAGAGAGAATTATGTCTCTCTCTGTTCAGAGGGTGTGTGAATACCACGCAGCACTGCTCCACATTCACTGTGGCCATGCCACATCCACATCCCCATCATTCCACATCCCCATCATTCCACATCCCCATATCCAGCAACTTGCCAGGAGTCTGCATTCCCAGGAGTGAAGCAGCTCCTGCACAGGACCCCAGATTCAGGTCACTGGAAGGTGGGAGTTTGCTTTGCTTGCTCCTTTCATACACATTACCATACAAATACTCTGCCTCCTCCATATAATTTTCAATTTTTTCTTCCAAACAATTTTTGAGAGCTTTTTCATCCTTTTCTGGCTGCTTACATAATGTAGTTGCTAACCATGAGCCATCCAGTAGTGAAGAGGCTTCTTTCACAAAGATCCTTATTTACAGAGCTCTTCAATCTTCCTTTGAAACTCCAGAGAGAAAGCTCTGCTAAAATCCCTACAGAAAAATCCCCACGAGGCAGAGGACAGAGGAGGGACAGCAGATGTGTTTTGCTATTTCTATTAAACACATGTCTGTGATTCACAACAGTGAGCTTGTGCCCACATGTGATTGAAGGAAGTTTGCAAACTCTTTGCTCTGGCTGTTGCTCTGCTTCTCCCTTTCATCTTGCTGTTTGTCATATATTCACTTTCTGCCTCTTGTCTTTTCTGACATTTTCACTATCTCAGGGGGGCAGCACTGGCACTTTCACACATCACCATAATAGAAATAAAAGCTTGAAAGATCTAGATCTGAGGCGTGCCTATTCCTGGGGCATTGCAATGAGACATCACGAAAGATGTAGCTTGGTTGGATACTCAGGAGATCACAAGAAACCTGGAACCATAGCTCCTGAGAATAACTGAGCTGATGAAAGCAGACAAACATCCCTGCACTTCTTTTTCTGGTAAAAAAATCCTGTCAGAAATTGACATTTTTTTTTTTCTGTGCATGTGGTTGAGATGAAATTCTGTTTTCCAGTGGGGAAGTAATGTTTTATTTAGGTTTTTTTGATTAATAGCTCTGGCCTGTCTACATTGACACATACTTCACACAATGCAAGTGAAAACACCCCAATGAATCTTTCCAAAGTCCTGAGGAGCTTCAGCTCAGGATGAATTAAAACAAGTATATTTGGGTCAGATCCTCCATCAGTCCTGACTGGGCCAGTCCTGATACAATCAGTTAAACCATTTCAGTTTACATAATAAAATATGACACAAAATACCATATTAAATGCAATTCCAGTCATCAGTGCTGCTGCAGGCATGGCTCAGGGCTCACCATTCACTTCTGCAATTTGCACCTGTGTCAGGTATCAGAGCAGCCCCTGAGTTAGCTGGGAGTTAACTCTGTTCTCTCTGTCTCATTGCCAGAATAAAAATTACCCAACTGGTGTCACCCATTGGGAGCAATTTCTTCCTGCTTGCAAATCCCATCTGCAGGAGCTAAGGCATTTCTCAAATATTTCACAACCAAGAAATAAAGTGTATCAAAACTAATCCAATATATCAAACAATTTTGGATAGCTTCACAAGAATATCTGGCTACTAATCCTCAAGCACTTTAGGGGGAGGAAAGAGAGAGCTGTTTATCATGTGCTGATGTGTTGTTGTGACAGGGGATGCAGGCAGCAGCCCATTCCCAGCTGGAGGAGCTGCAGCAGCTGGATCTCCCAGCACGGTGCCTGCTGATGCATCCCCACCTCCCTCCTCGGGGGCAGCTGGCTCAGGATGCTCAGAGCTCAGTCTGCCAAGGTTGCTGGGATCCTGCTAAATACAGCATGCTCACACACTCGGGGCCCTGCAGCTCTGCCTGCCAGCTGCTGCTATCACCCCAGGCTTTTAAAAAATACCCAAAAATGCAGTACCCTCACTCTCCAGCTGACAGAAGGGATTCAGTTCTCCAGGTGTTCCTAAAACATCCGTGCAGCACAGGTGTGAGGTGGCAGCAGGCACTGGGGCTGAGGCAGGCAGCAGTCCTTGTTAATTTGGGAGGGTTGGCAGCCTGATGTTAGGGAGATTACAATAAATATAATATAATGTAATGTAATGTAATATAATGTAATATAATATAATGTAATGTAATGTAATATAATGTAATATAATATAATATAATATAATATAATATAATATAATATAATATAATATAATATAATATAATATAATATAATATAATATAATATAATATAATATAATATAATATAATATAATATAATATAATATAATATAATATAATATAATATAATATATAATATAATATAATATAACATAACATAATGTAATACAATATAATACAATGTAATACAATGTAATGTAATGTAATACAATATAATGTAATGTAATATAATGTAATCTAATGTCGTATTATATTATATTATATTATATTATATTATATTATATTATATTATATTATATTATATTATATTATATTATATTATATTATATTATATTATATTATATTATATTATATTATATTATATTATGTTATATCCCTAACATAATATATTAATAACCCTAATAATCTATAATATATAACCCTAATATAATATATTATATTATCCCTGCAAGAGCAGGGAAAGGAGCCTGAGCATATTGAACCAGAACCATTCATCCTGAGCCATGGAAAAATAATAATAGCTTGACATTTGTGAGTGTCAACAGCAGAGGGAGGGACAGCAGCACACGTGGCTGATTGCTCTGCTCCACGTGTGCACAGCAATCTCCTTCTAATTCCAGCTGCAAATTTCCTTCTGATCATCAGGAGTTGAAGGGAACTTGAAGGAACACACCCACCAAGCCCTCCCATCCCTCCTCCATTTGGTTAATGAGGTCACTAAAAAGATGCATGAATGTCTTGCAGGCAAGGGTTGAATTCTTATGCCATAGGGGCAATATCTTTCCAAAGGCTATTAGGGTAAAGAGATTGCTTATTATATCTTTGAAAGGAATTTTCACCCCTTTACCTACTCTGAAGAGACTTGAAAATAACGTATATGTACTGAGGAACAGAAATAGTCCAGAAAACACAGTCTGAGAAATCCTTCCTGTCACAGGACAGTGGTTTCCCATTTTCTGCTGAGGTTATCTCCCCTGTCCTGCATGCAGGAACACCTTTCTCACAGACAGAGATGATGCTTCCAGCTTTTCTCAGATTGTGGTCCTTCGGGCCAGCAGTGGGACCTGGTCACAGCTTTGTGTCCTGCAGCCTGTACCCCTGTGAGTTGTCACCCTGTAGTTGGGAAAGAAAGAAAAAAATACCCAGAAAAACACTGTATTTTAAAAATAAAAACACTGTATTTTAAAAACTATCAGCTCTCTACAAGTGTCTGAGCTGGAGCTTTTATAAGCTGATCTCCTTTTTGTTATTTCTTCTGGATTTTTTTTAGGTGTTTGCTCACTGGGAATAACTTTGTTATGTTTGTCTAGTTCCTGACCTGTTAAATTCCTGAAGCATGGAAATGGGAAGATTCCAGCACTGTGGGTATGCAGCAATCAGCACTTTCTGCAGATTAAATTGTCTGCAATGCCACGTTTTGGCTCTACATGGGAGCAGGTTTCAGCCCTAAGAAAAAATCTCATTGTGTGGGTAGGAGCAGTGCAAGCTTCAGGCGAATGCTGAAGCTCTGTGTGTGTGTCTGGGCAGAGATTTTTTGTTTCACTGGTTTCTTTTCTCAATTGTCAGCAGCAAAGGTCACAGGATAAAAGAACACACCTGCAGGAGCTGCCAGTTCCACCTCTGGCACTGAGATCCCCCTTCCCTGCCCTTCCCAGCTTGCAGCCCTTTGCCGTCACAGGGGAAGCCCCAGCAGCTCACCTGCCCTCGTCTCCCACAGCCAGGGACACAAGCAATGCCTCAGAGGACAAGGCAGCAGTTTTGAACTAAAAGAGGAGACATTTAGGTTAGATATTAGGAAAAGATTCTTCCCTGTGAAGGTGGTGGGGCCCTGGCACAGGGTGCCCAGAGCAGCTGTGGTTGCTCCAGCCTTGGCAGTGCCCAAGGCCAGGTTGGACGGGACTTGGAGCAACCTGGGATAGTGGGAGGTGTCCCTGCCATGGCAGGGGGCTGGAACTGGATGATCTTTAAATTCCCTTCTGGCTCAAACCATTGTGTGATTCTAAAATGAAATAATCCCGCCTGTGTGCACAGAGGTGAAGCACATGGGGGCATTTGAGCTGTGTTTGCTCTTATCTGGTGAATTAGAATTTACTTTAGCTGTCCACTGGGAAATGAATTTGTGTCATCCCGCCCTGGAGCCACGTTAAGTGCACAGAAGCTCTGACACTGCTGCTGTGCACTCAGCTGGTGCATGAGTCACTGCATCCCTTGACTCAGAGAAGTTTTCCTCACTGGCGCTTGAAAAACAAGCACGAGGGGAGAGGGGAAAGAGAGGGAAAGGTGGAACCCCTGTGCTTCTCTCAGAACTGAAATGAAAACTGTGCTGTTCTCAAAGGACAGTGATCCCTCCACCCACAGGCTCTTTCCAAAATTCCTGTACCTCAAAGGATGTTCTCCCTGCCTCCTTCACTTCAAAAATGGAAGAAACAATCAAGGCAAAAGTCAAGCCCAATTCATAGCTTTCCACAAATATTTTGCCTTGTTTACTGAATTGGCTGAGTGGTTCCTCCAAATCACTTGAAGTGATCATAGGGTTTATTTCAAAGTCTTGAACCAGGTTTTATTTTACATCACACTCAGGTGTTTAATCTGTGACTTGAATAATCCCCTTGTATTATTTGTGTGTCATCTGTTAGGATGTGTTTGTGCAGTTCCCAGAGCAGAAGTATCCTGGTCTTCACTGAGTGCCCAGAAGCTGCACTTGGAGATCAGTCAGATCTGATAATCAGATTATTATTTCCATATTATCCCTTCTTCAGTGAAACTGTTATTCAGGCATGTTCATAGCTTCAAAGCTACCCTGGGTTAAATTCCTATCTGTATAAAAAGCTGGTATTTGTGTGATGAGCACACATTAATATAGATGACAGACACTTTGTTCAGGTGTAACCTCACTTCTAAGAGGTCACATTCCAGATTTTGCATCTCCTGACTTTTTCCTTTTGCCTCGGAAGAGGAACAGAAGGCAAAGAGTTTGGTCTTTTAGTCTTTGCTTCTCCTTATTGATGAATGTTCTCTGTATTCCCACACTTCAAAGGAATGTCCTTTTGCCATGATGAATAGCCCTTGTAGGGCCAGAATCAATTCAGACCTTTTCCATCCCAGCACTTGAAATTCTTGGGAGGATACTCCAATCTCCATAGTCCTGTTCATTGTTATGCCACTGCACCAGCATTAGAACAGAAATCAATCTTGATTTACATTTTGCTCTTGTCCAGGTGCTCAGAGCAGCAGCTTTTCCATGCTTAGTTAGTGGACTTTGCACTAAATAAATTTTTGTAACTTTTGCTTGTCTAGTGACATAAGATCTGGAAAATTATTGTAAACTTTGACATGTATCAGCTATTCTCTATGTTAAGGCTATTCCATCCTTTCAAAATACACTCTGATTCTTGGTACTAGTTGCCTTCCCATTTTTATTCTCTCCTCTTTGTTTCCAAATTGTAATTCTACACCTGCTTAATGAAATAAACTCTTTCTTTACCTATTTTTCTTGGCATAGACTAAAAAAGGCTCAGAAGTCTTAGAAGAAAGACAAAGAACCACACTAAAAATATTTTTGAGGATAGTGTCTTCCCTGTGCCAACAGGTAAAAGTTATTCAAGGCAGTAATCATAGAAGAGAAAATAATTGGAAACCCTGTTCATCCTTGGTATTGCCCTGCCATGTTCAGATTGCTATTCCCAAACGAATCCACTCAGATGTGAAAACACAGAAAAACACATTCAAGTGATTTCTAATTATATTTAGCTGCTATTAATACCTCGAACCTCCTTTCATCTGGAATTATCCTTGCAGAATATGTTGGAATATCTCTGAGCAAACCCAGCCATCTGTAATGTCAGGGGGCATGAAGCAGTCCCTGAATCATTATTGATGGTGCTGGCCCTCAGCCAGGACCTGGAAACTGGGATAATTCTGGGAGCCAGCAGCAGAAGGCAAGAAATGTAAGCAGAAAAAGCTCTTTTTTGAAGACTTTAACTCAATTATGGAGAAATATGGCAAAATAGTTCAAATATATATATAGATGTACACATGCACACATACATTTTATATATACATGCACACATACATTTTATATATACATACATACATACATATATATATATATATATATATATATGCAGTTTGAGTTATAAAATGCAGAAGAAAGAACACTGAGTTTCAAAAAGCTTTAAGAAGATAGAAGCCAGCACAAAAGCTCCTAGGCCAGTGTGTTTGGGATGCATCTTCTCTGAGCTTTAGAGATTAAACTGTGATGATGTGAAGGTCTCTCTGCCCCTGCAGAATGGAACCAGAGCATTCACGTGGCTCTAGCTGAAAGGACACTCGTTGTTTATAAATAAAGCAAACAGCTGGGCAGAATTTCTCACCAGATCTTTGTCTTCTGAGGTTTTGTAGCCAACATTATCATGTCATCTGATTATTTTTTTTCAACTGTGGAGGTGTAAATGTCTTTGCTTCTAATGCCTCTTGCCTGCAACCTTTAATTTTCATAACTTTTGGTTTTGTTTGGGGTATTTTTAACCTCAGCTGAGAAAGAGGAATGAAGAAAGCATTGTAAGGGCTACTCAAGAGCTACTACAACAATCTGTCAGGAGCAGTCTGCACTTGATATTCACAGTGCTGCTTCTCCATGGCTTTGGCTCTGTGTTCTGCTGGTAGTGCTCCAGAAATGGAGAGGAACAGAGGTATCCAGGGGCATGATTTAATCCATTCTTCAGGAGGCATCTCAGATGAGACAGATGGTTTAATTGCTGATTTTAATGTTTTTTTTTTCCATTGACAGAGGTCAGATGTGATGTTGGATACCTGAGACTGGGAGAGGATAAAGGTGGGAGAGAACAGATGGGATTTGTAACCAAGTCTTTTCATAATGTGTGAAACTTCTATTAAAAAAAAAAAAGAGAGAAATTAGTGCACCTCACAGCATGTCTGGTCCTGTTGTAGGCATCATCTCAGCCTCCCCCTTAAATTGATTTTCCTCTGTCCTGATTCTGGAATTTCCTCTTGCCCCCACTTGCATGATACCCACAGGGCATCTACTTAAACCCTACTGAGAGAGATGGAGCTCAAAATATTTAAGAAATTGCTGGAAAGGCAACAGTCTACTGTCTAACAGAGTGGAGGAATAGAGGATGCAGTTTGTCATGGAAGCTCTTGGATCCCTCCCAGGAAAAACCTAAATAAATGTCATTCATTCTTTGAACTGACAAAGTTCAAAGACAATGACATTTTCTCATTAGCAATTTTCCTTCCTCATCTCGCCCTGAGACCTGTGGTGACTCCATTCCCTCCTAATTTTCTTGTCTTCCCTGAATAATTCCCATGTAGAGCTGAAAAAGCAGGTTCTTGCCTCATTTTTACTTTAAAACATGAGATTTGTTTGTTCTTTATTAAAAATAAAGCACAGTAAAGAAATTGCAGTGTCTTGAGCTACACACCTTAAATATTCCTAGTTTTGAATTCATCAAAGAATAAGTTGAGGGGGAAGAACCTGAGAGGGAAAATTAATCTTTTAACAGTAATCAAATAATAATGAATGATCTGTTTTGTTATTGGAAAGAATAGCCCTTAAATTTCAGAGCTTTATAATTATATCCTAAAAGAAGTCAACTTCAAGGCACGTGGCTTGATCCCATCAGGTGCTGTTGAGGTGTGTTGGTGATGGGCAATGAGAACAGGGGAATGAGGAGCTGGACAAAACTCAAATTTCTCTTCAAGTCTGCCTGGACAAGGAAAATGGTGTTTGGAGATATTAGGATGTGGCCAACTGTTTGCTGATCTCATCTTTCCTCTGGATTTAAGGGGTTGATTGGGTAAAGCAGCTCTTTAAAGTCAGAGCTGTACAGCATGAGCTTAGGGAATTTGTCACTTAAGGAAAAATTGCTTTGAGGACCAACTGTGACAGGACACAGAGCTGGCAGTTCAGAGCCAGATGATTCTTTGGGTTGTAGAGGAATCAAAACTGCTTCTGCAGAATGAAAGGGAGCAGCAATTTAATGTCTTTTTGAAAGATTTGTAGCTTCTAAAATTCTTTCTTTGATAGTCTCCATTTCTATTTAATCAGCAGTTATTAAATATGTTCCAGAAGATTTGCTGAAGGCTGAATATTGCTTTTTTCTCCTTCTTCTGCAATAAATGACTGAAACATAATAATTGGAGGGTTTGCTTTAGTGACAGCATCTCATTGAGAAGAATGATCTGCATATAATGTCCCAAGAAAAGAGAAGAGGAGGCTAAAGGAGATGACAAACCAATCACATTTTCTGCATTTCCCAGTTTTGTCTCTGATAGTTTTTTAGGGTTTTTTCCCTTCTCTTTTGTTTTAGGGTTTGTTTGGTTTTTTAGTTAAAAACTGGTTGGGAATTTTTGATGTTATTTCATTCATAAGGGTGACGTGCTTATGTTTAACAATTTAAGGATCAGGTGAATTAAGGGAGATTTTTGCTCCTTCAGCATCAATAGACAAGACCTCAGACCTATTATATGTCCAGTGAGATTATTCCATGTAAATGACAATTTAACTACACTGGAATCTCTTACCTGAATCAGTGGGACACACAGAAACAGGAAAACAGATAAATCCTCTGAGATAAGAGAAATTAATGCAAAAATCCCTCATCCAATGAACTACAAACTCCCTGAAGGCTAAGATGCCCACCCCCAGCTAAGCAGGCAGTATCCCTTCAGGACAAATGGGGTGAAAATTAAATTTAAATATAGATCACCAAAAATTTTAATAAGTTCCTGAAAGAGCATGCCACAGGCTACTTCACATTGATTTTCCTTGAGGCTCATGAAAAACTTGAAAACCCCTTCATTTTGTCTCAGTACACAAGGGAAAAAATTTTCACATCTCAAACTGTGTGTGAACTGAAGAAACCATTGCTGCCCAATTCTGCAGAGAATCTCCAAAGCCAAGTGCACTCCTGGAACATAAAGCATTGATTCTACAGAGTGAAACAGTGTCACAGACAGCTGATAGAACCAAACACTTCATGTAACATTTACATTACATAAACATTAGATATTCACAGTGTGGATGTGTGCTGATCATTTCACATCTCAGCTAATAAGCCAAGGATGTTTTTACAGCTGATAGGAAGAAAAGGAGACATTTTTAGGGCACAATTAATTTGCTGTATTTTGCAACGTGCTTTAAAGTGAGATGAAGTGCCTATTTGTCTCTGGTGGGTTTGTGGGAACCTATGGGGACTCACCCAAGTGAACAAATCTACATTGCAAAAGTCTACAGTCAGTCTGAAAAATCACCTCCTCAGTGCCTGTAACACGGAGGAGCGCCAAGTTCTAAAGAAAGCCTGCAACTATTTTTACTTTATTTTATAAGGCAAGTTTCTCTTAATGAGTTCCCTTTTCAAATCTAATCCCCCAGCTTCTTGTTTGGGAAGATTTCTTCAGATAGACTCTTGTATCATTAATGTTCTGGGGTAGGCCTGCTTTTTTACAAAGTCTCCAGCTATCATTAGTGCAGATATCCTTCATCTATAATGCACTTGCAGTGGTTCCCATGTGTCCTTGCCTCTCTGTTACTTTCTCATTTGTGTCAGGCCCTGAGCACTGGATTAGGATGTTTGGCTGGGAAGGCTCCATTTCCTGGATTTTGTCTGGTGGCACTTTGCCAGGCCTCTCCCCTGGGCTCTCTGCTCTGCAGCCCGTGGGCTGGTGGCTCTGTGGTGTGTTCTGAGGGCTTATTTACACTAAGGACAGCTGTACCCCCTTTTCTCTTTTAATGCAAGGGTGATGAGGGAGCCTTGGCTCAGGCTGAGTTTGAGTGGCTGGCACTGGGGTGCTCCCAGGGCCTTTGGGATGTGTGGACGCTCCAGTCCATTTCCACATGTGATTTATAACTGAATATGCTCTGTGAGACAAACAGCAATGCCCTTTAGACCATTTTAAAAGTGTCTGGGAAACTGGAGGCTCAGACTGGGCGTGATTTGCTTTACCACGTGAGGTTAGTGCCTGCCCAGGCGCTCCAAGCTGCCCAGCCATGCTGGCAGGGCCCAGGAATGTCTGAAGAGGCATCCAAAGCCAGGTGAGCCACTCCAAGGTGTCTAAAATGGCACCAGGCACACACTGAATCCTTCCTTTGCTCCATGTCCAGGTTCAGGTTCATTTCACTTCTCCATTGTTGGAATCCAGGGAATTCCTCTGGCTGCCTTTGAGGAGTTGAGACCCTGACAAGGGGCTCGTAGACCTTGGCATGGAGTCAAAAACCACTGTGCCTTCAATTTTAGCCCTTGGAAAAAACTAACAACTTTGTGTAAAGATTTGAGTAGAATGTTAGTGAATTTATTACAGGGGGAAAAAGTAGAATTTTGGGGTTTTCAGAATGGGGGTTCAAGAGGCAAGATGGAGGAATCTGGGTGTGTCCTGTCTTCCGCCTGCTTCTTCTTGTCCTCCATCTTCTGCTGTGATGGTGGCACTTTTGGATTGGTTTAGAGACAAGACAGACTGTCTAACATAGGTGATAGGCGTTGGAAAATTATTGTAAATAAAGTACACATAGTTTTTAGTATAAAAAGATAACACTGGTCAGTGTGCCTCAACCCGACCTGCTGGACAGACCTCAGCAGGTCAGAGAAAGAATTTTATAGATAACAGAAAATAAACAACATTGAGAACGAGAGCCAAGAAATCTTGTCTTATTCTTTGATCTTGGGGCTGGGAAAAAGAGACTTTCCAACACCTCAGGGTCATCTCAACACCAGAGACCCCATCACTCCATCAAGGCCTGTGTCACTGCTTGTGCTCCCCAGCCTTTTCAGTAGCAGAAATAAAGTTTTCTTCCTTGGACATGGCACCAATGGACAGACAGAGCACTTCAATGCCCTTTCTGTCTGCATTGCCAAAGCCAAGATTTATGGAATGTGCTTCTCACTTTATTTGGAAGAGTCCTGCCACTCAGGCCAGGACATTGGTGGTGTGCAGGGACAGGGACAACCCACAGCCTGATCTAGGCTGGATCTTCAAGCACAGCAACAGTTCACCAACACAGCCCTCACAGCAGTGTATTTAATTAGCTTATTTTAGCCTAGTCGCCCATTTACTTCATTTGACCTATTCTATTCTATTTAGCTTCTTGATAATACTGTGTTTTCCTCAGAAACCTTTTCCAAACACAGTCTGCTGTTTGGTGATAGTGCAGTTCCAGTACATCCTGTGGCCATGCTGTTTTAATTAAAGATGAAAAAAATGCATGTTCCTTTAATGAAACATTTCTGGTATAACAGAATGGTGACACAGGGTCTGGCATAATAAACAGGGTGACATTTTTGATATGGTTTTTATAGCTTGTCTTTTCTGCTGCTGGTTCAGGAACAGGTATCAACTGGAGAGACAAATAATGTCCATGGCAGTGTCTGAACATTAACGTGTTTGAACTGACAAATGAAAGGTAGCCCTCCTCAGAAGGTACACTACAAGCACAGAGAGACATGTTCTGGCTCACCCCGTGTGCCTGCAGTGCAGTGAGACACTCAGTGTGCTCTCAGTGTGCATAATTAATAGCAATGACAAGGAAGTACATGAGTAGTACTAAAAATAATAAAAGGCCCAGGTTGTTCAGAGTTCAAAGTCAAGTTGTTTCAATGCTGTTGTCTTTGAAGGGAATCCTGACAGACCTCAGGACTGGACTTCTTTTTTTTTTTTTCTTTATTTTTTTTCCTTAAGAGAGAGATTTCCTGATATTTGCTGTTTTGGATTCAGTGCTGTGGGAGGGAAGGGAAATGAGAACACCTGATGGGCTTTGGGAAGAGAGGAGCAGGAGGTAGACTGAGAAGCTAGTGGAGTCTGGAAGCAATCTGGGGATATTTTAATATGATTGTGTTGCTGCAATCCAGGAGGGGCAGGTAGAGGAGCTGAGGAGGGGACAACTTTCCATGGGACAGGACAGCAGGTCCAGGAAATGAGGAAATTAATTAATTCCTGAGTTGCCATCTTTGGGTGCCACAGGAGTGGAGGGAGGACAGAGATGTGGGAGAAGATGTTAAGGTCGATGGCAGGAGATGTAAATGCTTTTGCTCTCCTCATGGCTGGAGAATGAATCCATTTTAGAGGCAGAATTAAAAGGTCAGAAACTGCAGAAGCCCAGGAAAAACAATTCCAGCAATTCCAGCTTTGGAAGAGGTATTAGAACTCTGTTGGACAAACTGGAGCCCTTCTCCAGTGAGAGAAAATAAACCCTGTCTGAGTGGTCGTGTCCTGGGGTGGGAAACCTTGGAGGAGACCTTGGTCCTGCAGCTGCTACCTGGCTGGAGCTCAGGCTGCCTCCTTGAAACTCCCCTGGAAGATAACAGTACGGGATGATGATTTTGTTCTTGGAAAATCCAGTTTTTGGTAATGTTGCTAAAAGCTGATTACAGCTTTGCCTCACTTCACACCCTCAGATTTCCTCTGGCCACCCCGCCAAGTGAGAGCAACATTTACAAATATTGTAACTCTGGACTGGCTGGAAGATGGAAATATTGATTGAAGATTGCAGATCAAAGGCTGAAGGGAGAACAATTTACTGAATTTAGGAAGATTGTATTTTGCTCCCTAGGGAAAAGGCTACCAATCCTAATTTATCTGCCATTTAACCCTTACTAATCTTAATTTTTTACGACAAACAAATTTATTTAATTGTGTCACCTCTGGCCTGTGTGTATGTCACAAAAAAGAACTTTTCATTTTAACAGTGGGTAGCAAAGGAGTGAGAGTTCTGAGTGATAATGTCAGGGTAGCTTGCAAAGACACGAACTGTGGGAGGTGATGCTTTATTTTGGGGTGAAATTACACAAGATAGCAGCATGGGCTTGTAGTTTTAGAAAGAATTCCTTTCCAAAGAGGATTGTGCCTTCAGCATGGAATTTAGCTAAGCTGCTCCAAGCCTTTACATAGTTTTCTGAACTCAAGAATATTTGCTTTCAATGAAACAGGCAATAATAACTCTGGAGATTAATTGCTTGGTAATATGCGCTGGCATATAGTGATAGCATCTGTGTCTAATGGAAATACAATGGAAATGGGCCTTTGCAGATGAGTTCAGCTCAAATAAACAACTAGAAAACAATCTGGACTCCTGGCTAAGGCCGGGAGAAGAAATGAAAATTAATGTGCAGAGAGATTATCCCATGTGCTGCCCCTGCTGTAAATGTCCTGTAGCAGCACCAAAGGCAGCTCATGTGTTTGCAGCCTCTCTCTGTGCCACGTGCTCCCTCGGAAGCAGAGATCCTGCTGAGAGCCTGCTCTGAGCTGCCATCTCCTCTCCCTGCATGGCAGGTTTCCCCAGCACAAGGACATCGCGGGCTTTGTGTCAGACATTGATGCAGCCAGAGCCAGGAGCAGCCCTGCTGCTCTACGTACCTGCCCCATCCTCTCTGCAGGAGTAGGACTCTAAATGTGGGGACCAAATTGGTTTCTCAGCTTCAAATGGATGCACAGGTAATTTTTCTGGATTGCCTTTTTGGGCTACTTGTTTTGCCGTCACAAGGAAAACCAAGTTAAGGTCTCTAAGATCACATTTTGTGATTTAAATTATTATAATAAAACTAATGCAAGACTCATATTTTGATTTCTCCTCACAACACAGTGATTTTCCAGAAAAAATGCATTTCTGAGGACATAGAGGGGATGTAATTCAAGCTATTGAATAAACACTGTAATGTATAAGACACTAATGCATGACTGAGCACTGACTTGCTGGGGAAAATGATTTACATAAACACAGCTACAAAAACCTTAACAAATTCAAGAGATGTGACCAGTAAGAGTAGATGCAGGGTGGAGATTATGAAGCTGACAATGGTTACCTGAACACTCATGAAATTCATTTAAAAAATGACTAAATGACCCCTTGAGAGAGAGAGATTGCCAGACCAGAGATCCAGAGGTTCAGGTAGGCTTGTACAACAGCTCTCCCCTAGAAACACAAACTAGGTTTCCAGCAGGACATGCCCTGTGGTAGAGCATGATATATCAGCACTCCTGGTGCCCCTTTTAGGATGAAGCATGACAAACCTGCCTAGTTTCTAATATATTTTTTTTTTTAAGAAACTCTGCTTTACCACACTGTCTTGGGTTGCAAATGCAAGGTGTAGCTGGGGTGTGTATTCTATCACCATCTGTCAGAGGTGGGGCAGTTCTCTTCTGCTCATTGGGCAGTTTTCTTTATCTCTTCCACAGCCAATGCTCCCTCCACAAGATCTCTGCTGTTCATGGACCATTAATTATTAATTATCTTCTGTCCATGGCCACTGAGTGTCCCTGCATGGCTGATCCAATCCCAGCATCCCATGGGGAGATGCTCCGCCCAGGGGAGGAGCCAAGCATTCCTACCTGGATCCAATCTGAGCTTTGGGACACCCCAGCAGCCTTTGCCCCCTGCATTGCCAGAGGAGCAGCTTTCTGCTGCCCTGCATGGCCAGAGGGAGCCCAGGCCCATCTGCAGCAGCCCTGGAGCTGCAGAGGAAAACTCCCCCCTTGTGCAGGATCCCTGCTGCAGCAGAGCCACAGCTGGCACTGCAGGAGGGCTGAGCCCCCATGGATGGGGCTGGGACACCCCCTGACACACAGGGGGCAGGGACTGCTCTCACTCTGGCAGGGTTGTTTTGTATCACTGCATTGTTTATTTTATTTTTATTTTTCCTTAATAAATAACTGTTATTCCTATTCCTGTATCTTTGCTGAGAGCCCCTTAATTTCAAAATTATCATATTTTGGGGGGAGGGGATTTGCATTCTCCATTTCAAGGGAGGCTCCTGCCTTCCTTAGCAGACACCTGGCTTTTCAAACCAAGACACACACACACACACACACCACAACAATTTGCAAAGCAAATTATCAAAACTGTTAAATGTTAAAACCACACATTCTGCCCCAGTGTTCTGTCTACAACATTCTGTTTTCAGGTTTACTGAGGAAACATAATGGAGGCTGTATTCAAACAAGCACAGGAATGTCTGTCATGTTTTAAGAAGTTGATTCCTCTGTTGGTTCTTCCACAATTCTCAGATGAAGTTGTACCTAACACTGGTGAAAGGAACCTTGTGGGTGCTCCTCAGGATTTACAGAGCAGAGTCAGCATAGCTGCCACAAAAAACTGCCTAAATTTCAACCCCTTTTATTCTGAATTTTGGGAATTTTTTAATTCCAAAGATCAGCCTGCTTAAGCACCTGGCTTGTGTGCATTGAAATTTTGCTCCATCCAGGAGAGCAAGGTGAATTTGGGGGATGCACTGCCAAGCCATGCTGAATAAAGTTCTCTCCTCTCAGAGCAAGAGAGACCGGAACCCCCAAAACTCAGAATTTAATCTGAGATTCACAGAGGGTGAACAGAGGATTTCGGAAAAAGCAAGCCAGATGTTCAGAAATACCTACAGAGCTCAGCCCCATATTATTGCCACCCTTCTTATATTCTGAGTTTCTGACATTAAATTAGACTTCAGATCATGTGTTACCCTGGAGTGACAGAGTTCCTGGCTTTGCTGGGCTCACTCCATGCTGCTGCACATCGTTCCAGGCTCTCAGGAGCAATATATCTATTTTACTGTTAATAAAAGAGAAAGATTGCATCATTGTCCTGCCCAGTAAGATGGCAGTATAAGTCCTGGTAATCAGCCACCAGTTCAGTGTTTTACAGTCTGCCAGTGCATCTGTTTTTTTTTTTTTTTATTTTTTTTTTATTTTTTTTGTGTAGTTGATCAAAACAAGTAAGTAAACGGCAAGGAAATAAATTTAAAAAAAGGAAAGAAAAAAGAACTGAAAAAAAAAGAGCTTTATTTAATTTGCTTTTTTAAAGTTTTAAAATCATGCTGGAAAATTATGACAATTTTTGTGAAGTGGTGAGGAGAGAAGGTAATATATGATAAATGACATATATTATATTATATTATATTATATTATATTATATTATATTATATTATATTATATTATTATATTATATTATATTATATTATATTATATTATATTATATTATATTATATTATATTATATTATATTATATTATATTATATTATATTATATTATATTATTATTATAATTTTTCTCATTCTGCCTCACTCTACTTTCTCAGTGGCACAGGAGGAAAGGCTTTAAAGCACAAAAAAAGTAGAAACATAAAGCATCAGATTCAAAGGGATTTTCATGATCACAGTGTCAAACCCTGCGGTATCACCAGCAGTAACAGTCAAAGATTCTTCTTAAAATTACCCTGTTTCTTGACTTTTTAACTTTTTAATCCACATGCACGATTCTGGGATGCTGTCCCAAGCCCTCATTCTTAGGAGCCTGCTGTTTATTTCCATCCCAAAAACATCTATTGCCAGCTTGGGGCCTTTCTCCTTGTTCAGTCACTGGGATGGTGTCTGTGAGATCCATTTGTGAGTTATTTTTCCAGAGGAAAAAATGTTCTTCACTTCCCAGAAATGTTTTATGAGGAGCCAGGTCCTTGGCAGAACACGGGTGGGGTCTGAGTAATTAAATTGGCCAGCAGAGAAGCAGATGGGAGCTCTTGGTGAGCTCCCCCTGTGTGATGGAGCTGGGACATGCTGGTGTTATCAGAAAGGGCAAGAGGCCCCCCAGGTCCCTTTGTTCTCAGTAAATCTGCAATTATTTCCTGTGTAGGTGCAGGAGTTCAAGGCGGAGAGGAGCTGATGAATGGCAGAGCCAACAATAATCTGATTTTGCAGCACTGTGGGTCGTTTGGGTTAATGAACTGACTCCTGCTCACAGGCAACCCCACAGACCTGCGAGTGCAGTTTGATGATTTGGCTTATTCACAAGTCCCCTGCTGTTTGTAGAGGGTTTTTTTAAACGTGGATGTCATCTGTTGGTCCCTAAATCTGTAGATAATAATGAGGTTTATGGGCTAGTTTTTCCTACCTCATTTACTGATACCTTCTGCTTTCATTGCAATGGTTCTTTCTCTGCTTTATCCCGCTATGTCTTCCTCCTTTTCATGCTATAAAAATACAAAAAACAAAACAAAACAAAACAAAACAAAAATCTCTTTGGGGATTATCTTTGTGTTTGACTGAGAAGCTGTGTGTGTTTTTCATAGTTTAGCTTGAATATGTTGAATATGAAAAGCAGCACCTTGTCTTCACCCCGGAATTTCAAATATGCATATTTTAAAATATGACTAAAACTAAACTACATTTTTTGTGAAGCACGGGAGAGACTGTGAACTGTTCCACTAAAAATAGTTGAACTTTCTGTATCAACACTGCTTTTTATTGAAAATCATGGTGGAGTTAAAATTGCAATGCAACAAACAAGCTGTTTTTCCTTTAAAGAATACAAAACATGTTATTTTTTTGAAAAAAAAAAGCTATTATTTTGTTAGTTTATCTTTGGTTTTGGGGCACCATAAATACAAAAAATTTACCTAAACAAAGTTTTTTTTGTTTGTTTTTTGTTTAGTGCTTTTTTTTCTTTCTACTTTAGAAAAAAAAATCTGCTGCCTTTATCTATAAAAGGCGTGTAGATACATGATAAGGGAGAATGGCTTCAAGCAGATAGGCTTAAGATAGATATTAGAAAGAAATTCTTTCCTGTGAGGCCCTGGCACAGGTGCCCAGAGAAGCTGCCCCTGGATCCCTGGAAGTGTCCAAAGCCAGGCTGGATTGGGCTTGGAGCAACCTGGAATAGTGGAAGATGTCCCTGCCCATGGCAGGGTGTAGAACAAGGTTGTCTATGGGATCCCTTCCAACCCAAACCCCTCTGTGGTTCTCTCATTCTAAAACTATTTCAAAAAGATCAATTTTAAAACTAAGTCAATGGAAGAAAAGAAAAATCAACACTATTTGTTTCTCTCCTTCATATATTGCTTTCAAGGAAAAAAACCCAGCAACCCCAAGAGATTTAAAGGCAAGGCATTTTGCTGAGAGCTGTTGATACTGAAAAATACCTCAACCAACCATTAAAGCCTTAGAAATCCATAGTCCTCAAAATGAAGATTAATATAAAATCTGGAGTATACCAATACCTCAGGATGTCTTGGGGAGGGAGAAGGGAATTTTTCCATAGGAGCATAAAATACTGAAAACTGTCATGGGCAAAGTTCTTTAGGGAGCCACAGAGACAGCAGCCTCAGGTCAGGCATGCAGCAAGTGGCAGGGCTCCTGTTGATGCTGCTGGATTCTGGATCAGCAATAAAGCTGATTTCCTGCCCTCCTCTTGTGCTTCAGCAGTAAATTGAGTTATGCATGCCATGGGATCAGGGTGGGATTGCACCTGAGCAAACAGGGCTCAGCCATGATGCTGATTTCCTGCCCTCCCTCTTGTGCTTCAGCAGTAAATTGAGTTATGCATGCCATGGGATCAGGGTGGGATTGCCCTGACCAAACAGGGCTCAGCCTTTGAACACCAGCCTGCAAAAGGGTTTTGGAGCTGGTTCATCCCATGCCAAAGCAGGTCAGCTGTGCCATTTCCTAAAAGTGCCCCTTATTCTCCAGGCAGGTGCCCAGCTCCTTCAGAGGCAGCTGCAGAGCAGATTTTGAGCCTGGTGAGGTGAATCAGACCCTCTGAATCTTTCGAGCATTGCACACTGCAGGGTGACCTTGGGGCACAAGCTGGGGACTGGTTTGTTCATATATCAGATGCACAAAAGCTGCCTTGACTACCCAGGGCACAGAGCACCTCAGTTTCACTTTTCTGGGTGAACTACTCCAATATATCTGAGTATATTTTTGCTGCTGCAGTGGATCACGTTCCCTCACTGTGTTGTGTACAGCACACCAGCCTCATCTCTTTTTGCATTTGAGGAAGCCCCTCAGTGAAGTTCATTTAGTTGCAAACATTGCACATGGGTTAAAAAATTACCTGCATGTGTGTCACTGTCATATTTTCTGGAAAAATCCCTTTGCCAGGATTTCTCCTCCTGGGAAGCTGAGAAGCCTCAGAAAGAAATGAAAAGAATTATCTGATTGCTTCTCCTGTGTTTGCTGCTTTGGAATGTGGTCTGGAGATTGTTTGCCAACTGGTCGTTGTTTGATTGGTTTCATGTGAATTAAAGTTTTTACTTAATGACCAATCACAGCCAGCAGTGTTGGACTCTCTGAGTCAGTCATGAGTTTTTCATTATCATTCTTGTTAAGCCTTCTGTCTGTATCCTTTCTGTATTCTTTAGTATTATTATAGCATTCTTTTCTTTTATATAATACCATAAAATAATAAATTAGCCTTCTAAGAACATGGAGTCAGATTGACTCATCTCTCACCTCATCCTGGGGACCCCTGAAAATACCACACATGTGGAGAAGGTCTCCTTGCTCTTCTAGCTTGGTGCTTCCTCAGCTTTTGAAATCCCTAAATCTCAGACTGACAGAGTGTGTGGAGAGGAGCAGCCCTGTGTTCTTCCCTTGTTTTGGCATCCTGTCCCTAACCAGGCACTACTGATGTTGTTGAAAATGTTTTTTCTTCTCAGCTGATCCTTAATGCAGCTTTGCTGAGCTCTGTGGGCACTGTGCCATCCAAGGGGCGCAGAGTAGAGCACAATTCAGGGGGAAATCTGGCAAAACCCACACAACAAGAAGTGACAGATTGGGAAAACTGCCCTGTTAGGATAGATAAAATGTCACTCTGTGTGCAGGTGACACTTTCACATTATCAGCAGATGACAGCACTGCAGCCTAAGACCTTTGACAATCTTTAATCATAGGTCAGAGAGCAGAATGTGCATGCAGAGTTTTTGGGAAATAATGCAAATCTGAACTGTCTGAACACCAAAGGTCTTTGTATGACAAATAGAGTTTTATGCTGAAGTGATCACATTTCACTTGGGGAAATTGCCAACACATTTCTTATTTAAGTAAAAATCGACGATGTATTTTCATCTAATTTCCTGATTCAAAACCATACATTTTTGAAAGATCCAAGACCATATTCATTACCATCCTTCCACTTAAATAATTTTTGGCAGGTTGTTCTCTTAGTTTTAAATAAGCCAAAATTAGCTACAGATATGTAGAGCTCTGTGCTCCTATTCTTGAAGCAAAATCTGTGAAACTAATTGAGTGAAACTCTTTAATGAGACAAACCTCATTAAGATGGTAATTCTCCCCTGCACACTGTATCCCCTTACTCTTTCTGAATATTTAGCTAGCATTACCAAAGCTTTAGAGAAATGTTCTGTAAAGCTTATTTGTCAGAGTAGAAAATGAGAATAAAACCTGACAACAATTCATACGTTCAGCTAATGACAAAACTGGTCATGAATCAAATATATAGATTAAGTTTGAGAGGCTTTGAGATGCCCTGTGATGGCTGAAACAGGGGCCAGAGCTGGGAGATACAGCACAGCATCTATGGGAGACTCCTGGTCTGATCACCAGGAGTCTTTTGGGGAATTTTGGTGAATTTTGGTGCCCTGTGTTTAGAAACCTTTAAAAAGGCACATATGCAAATGAAGTTAATATGTACAGGATGATTTTCCCAGAGTTTAGAAGAAAAAAAAAAAACCCAAATAATCAGTATTTGGGTAGGTGCAGTATCCAAAGGCTTTCTCAAAAGATTCCTAGGCAGAGTTTGGAAATGAAGTTAATATGAACAGGATGATTTTCTCAGAGTTTAGAAGAAAAGAACCCCAAATAATCCAATCAGTATTTGGGTAGGTGCAGTATCCAAAGTCTTCCTGAAAAGATTCCTAGGCAGACAAAGTTTTTACTGAACTTAACTGGAAGAAACCATGGCTGAAGTGCCTCCACACACAAAAACTCTTTTAGAAAATGCAGTGAGATTCACCCAGGCTCTTGTTCAAGTGAGTCACTGAAGTTTTCTCCAGTGCAAAGACACAGCACACGGCAACGTTTGCTTTAATTATGTGTGTACCTCCTCGAAGGCTGAAATGGAGACCAGTCCCTCCCAAACACCCTGAGAGTCCCCAGGGCAGCTGAGATAAGTGAAGGAATGAAGTTCAAAGCCTGAACCCATTCCAAGTGCTGGAATGTTCCTTTTTTCAGCCCATAAAGGAGACACAGGCACTATCACCTCCTCTTCTGGGTGTTTCCCATTGGCATCTCAGCAGTCTGTGTGCCAGCAGATGTGACATTCCCCTGTCTCTCCCATCTCTGCCTCCTCCCATAGCCCCATCTGGAAGGCACAGGGTTGTTGTACATTCCTTTGCCCCACCTTGGATCAGCCCTGTTCCCTTGGAAACATCTGTGTGTGCCTTTCCTCCAAGCATTAACCTTGTTTGCCCTCCTGTGCGGAGGAAAACGCATCAGGAAAAGAGGTTAAATGAGGTTTGTAGGCTGCAGGAGACCCTCCCTGCCCCATGCTGGGCACAAGGCACGGTCCAGGGGCTGGCACAGCTGGTGCCTGACCTCCCTGGGGCTTCCTGAAGTCCTCTCTGCAGGGAGATTGGGAGCAAGGCAGCTGCTGTGTGTTTTCAGGACTTTCTGTTTCCAGTCCTTGCCTGCAGTGCTGTGCTGAGCTGCACATCTCAGGGGTACCACAGCAAGGGGAGACACTCCAGAGGGTGAATTGCACAAGCCAACTCCTTTAACCCAGTCAGTGAGGTGGTTTTTCTATTCCTTTCTTGCATTCAGACTGTTGCAATCAGGCACAGCCTCCCTGTATTTCCAAATGACAAATATATTTAGAACCATAGAGTTGTTAAAGTTGAAAAAACCTCCAAGATCATCAAGTCCAGCCTTCAGCTGAATATGACCCTACCCACTAAACCATATCACAAAGTGCCACATCTGCTCATTTTTTGAGCACTTCCAGGGATGATGACTCCATCACTTTGCCAGGCAGCCTGTTTCAATAATCACTGTTTCAGTGAAGAATTTTTTCCTAATATCCAGCACAAACCTCCCTATTTATCTAAATTCAATATCACCTTCATGCCCTTCTCCAGTGCTCCCTCCCCTCTCCTCACTTCAAGGAGCCACATTTAAAAACCATTGACATTTTAAAAACAAGCAGATGAGCAGATGAATAGAACACCGCATTTTGAAAAGCCCAGCTCTATCCTTTCCACAAATACCACCACCTTTGTGTGATATGAGACACAGCTTCCCTACACTTAATTCCTCTCAGAAACAGCCAGGAGAAGCAGCTGTTTCTGTCACCAGGAGTGAGTGAGGAGGAGCTGGAGCCCATCAAGCTGTGATGATACCTCTCGGGTAGGCTGTTTTGTTCTCTGCCCCGAGATGTGTAGGATGGTTCTGCTGCAGCCCGTGCTTTTGAAGAACGAGTCTGGACTCTTCACTTTTCAGTCTTCAGGTTGTTTATTAATTCTTATCTATAAAATTTTCTTTCTGCCCAGCCGAGATCTGCTCAGCAGGGCAGACACAGGCACTCTGTGTTGTCCTTTTATACTACAAACTATGTATATCATATTTACTCTTAATTCCCAACACCCATCACCTATGTTAGACAGTGCACTTCTATTCTGAACCAATCCCAAAGTGCCAACAGCACTGCAGAAAATGGAGAACAAGAGGAAAGAAGAAGGACTAGACATGCCCTGATTCCTCCATCTTGTTGCCATAACCCCCATACCAAAAATCCTAAAATTTACATTTTCACCCTGTGAATACTTTATTATTACACCATTCAAACCTGTGTGACTTTCCTGTCTTCATACAAATCTGGCAATTCGTTGGAAGGGTCAGAATCAAGCCAGCAGGTGTTCCAGGCAGCATGCCAGGGTCTCTGAGCCCCCCGACAGGATTCCTGGTGACTCTGGACATCCCAAGGGATGTGCTGAGTTCCCACAGATACCCACATTGACCCGGCTGGCAGATCCTCAGTCAGCCCTGCAGAGACACTGAGGCCCCTTCTCCTCCTGCTCAGGCAGAGCTGGGGCCGGGCAGGGCTGTAGCTCAGCTCAGGAAGGCAAGGCAGATGGATGAGCACAGCAGTGTCAATGTGTCAGCGCAGCGCCTCAGCCAATGCCTCCTGAATCAAGCAGGTGTTTTTTGCTCCTGTGCTGGAGCACGTCCAGCTGGGCTCATTCTGAGAGCGTGGCTGGACTGTGTGTGTTAATTTGTTCCTGGTTCATCCATGAGCAGCCAGTGCCTCCTTTGAGACAGGAGATTAATGGTTGCCCAGGGAGAAATGAGTAGTTGGAAAAATCAGCTCCTGTGGTTACTTATTATTGCTGGATTTAAATGGGTCAAACCCACTGTCCAACACTTTTAAAAAGGATATTCTTTAGGAAGGAATTGTGGATGCCCCATCCCTGGCAGTGTTCAAGGCAAGGCTGTATGGGGTTGGAGCAATCTGTTTGGTGGAATGTCGCTGCCCTATGGCTGGGGTTGATAACAAGATGACCTTTAGGGTCCCTTCCACCCTAAACCATGATTTGGGCTCCATGATTCTATGATGAACAATGTTAGTTAGAGGAGCTTCCAGGACCGAGACTGTCACCATTATATTTTCTGAAAAATCTCTTTGCCCAGGATTTTTCTTCTGGGAAGCTGAGAAGCTTTGGAGAAAAATGAAAACAATAATTATCTGATTTGCTTCTTCTGTGCTTTGCTGCTCTGGAATGTGGTTGGAGATTGTTTATCCAACATGAGAATTGTTTTGACTTAATGACCAATCACGGTCAGGCTGTGTTGGGACTCTGGAAAGAGTCACGAGTTTTCATTATCATTCTTGTTAAGCCTTCTGTAAGTATCCTTTCTCTATTCTTTAGTATAGTTTAGTACAGCATTCTTTTATATAATATAGTCTCATAAAATAATAAATTAGCCTTCTAAGAACATGCAGTCAGATTCATCATTTCCTCCCTTCGACGAGGGTCTCAGAAAATTCCACACGGGACCTTTGATACGAGACCTGAACATCCAGCAGCAGCACAGCACTAAATCACCTTGTCTCACTGACATCACTGAGCAAACACACGATTTACAGCCTCCTGTAGCAGAATGTCAGCCACATAATTCCTGCTGCTGGATGCTCTGCTGAATGCTTTTGTATTTACAAGAATGCAGAGAGAGCTGCTGAACGAGACGTGGTTTATTGCCCTGTGTGTGTGCTGTTGTGCACACCAAGGGAATTGGTTTAGTGGGCAATAAGCTGTTAAAAGACTGAGACACTGGTAGCTAATACCCAGAGAACCCAACTGCTGGGGGCTGTGATGGGAGCAGTGGGTCTCATCAGCATTAATGACTTACCCTCTATGCTGCTCTCACAGTGAGAGGAAAACATAAGTGTCTGATGAAAAAAATCTTTATATATTTTGCTAAATGTAATACAATGGAATGGATGCTTTGAGAGTTTACCGAGAACAGAGGCTGGACAGAGTTAAAGGAATAAAGTAGGGATTTATTAAAAGGCCTTCAAAGGATGCACTTTGGGCAGTACAAGAGGCTACACCCAAGATGGACATGAGTTCTCTCACTTTTATAAGTTTTGGTCCATTTACATATTGGGGTTAATTGTCCAATTACAGCTGCAGGTTTTGAAGTCCCATCCTCCCAGATTGCTCTCCTCAATTTGATGTGGTTTGTACCTTTTGGGCCTGAAGATGTAATGATATCCTTGGTTTCCAGGCTGAAAAGGATTATTTTGTCTGACTACTCTGTGAGTAGAACTTGCTAACACTTTATATGAAGTTCAGAATTATATACTAATGGAGTATAGAATCTGAAAAATATGAAAGCTAAAACCTAAGGCATCAGAATTATGCCTGAGCTCATCACAATTACTTTTTGTGACCCCTTTTCCATGATTTTTGCAGGTCACACTCATCAGTGGGTTTGTCAAATCTGTTCATACGCCTCTGGAAATGAAATGGGGCATTATCCAATTCTGCTGTGGAAGCAAAAAAATTTAGGAGCCTTTTGGTTTCTTGTCCAGACTACTTAAGTTCATAATAAACGGGTGGGACTCCTGCAGCTGTCAGCAGTGCAAGTCCTGCCTGCTTAGATCCTTCTAATAGTTACTAAATATTCAATTTAGGTGCTGGAGGCCAATTGTCTTCTGTGTTTGATCTGTCTTGGGTGACAGGGATGTCAGTGCAGTAAAGATTTTGCATTTCCATAAATATGGCACTTGTCAGATCTCATCAGCCTTCTGCAAGGTCGTGTGAAAGCTCAGCTCACTGCTGTGGTTTGGAGCATTTTTCAAGGAATAATCAAGTTTATGGCTTTGAGACTCCATTCAAATGTGCAAGGTTTGAAGGGATCCTTTTAGAAATGAAATTTTGGTCCTGCTCCTCTTTAGGAAGCTCACACCCTTAAGGGGATTTAGATTCTATATTCTACTTTGTCAGGACAGGTGAACACTAAAATTCCTGCATTCATGACTGATTTATTTTCCAATTGAAAAATTTTCAGGAGTTTTCTGAGTTTTTCACATCTCAAGGGTAATTGTTCTTGATTCAGATTGACTGTTGCTGCTTACTCATTTATGAAATGTCACCAAATAAAAATTAAATTAGACAACGAGGATATATTAGACAGTGAGTATATTCAGTTTCAAGAACATAGAGAAAGATCACATAGGATGGGTACTTCCCCTGAGTAATTATTTATTAAAAAAAAAAAAAAAAAAAATATATATATATATGTGGGGAGTATAGATATAATTTAAATGTGTAAATATAATAATATATAATTATTTATATATAATATTTAAACATTAATGTAAGAATCAGCATATATATATATACACACATACAGATATTAATTAGAATATTTTCCTCAATTTGCTTGATTAATTACATATTTCACTTTTTTTTTGAGGTTCCTTGTGGCTTTCTTCAGCCCTAATAAAAAGTCTATGAGCCCTATAAGTGTCATTTACACCACAGAAATCAGTTCAGGGGAAAAAGATGCTGCTGGCATCAGTGAGGAAGAGAATGGAAGATGAGGGGATATGTGAAGAGATGGTTTGAAGAAAGACAAGAGAGTTATTTACTGGGTCACTCCTGGATTTTGGAAGCAACATAATAGATGGTATAAAACACAGACAAGAAAAAAAAAGCAGAAAGGAGTGGAAATGGAGGAGGATTAATAGAGCAAAAGGGAATGGAGAGGGAGCAGATGAGTGAAAGCAAAAAGATAGGTAGTGAAAAGATTAATTAGAGCCTTACAGATGAGAATAAAGAGCAACAATGGGATGGATATGCGACTCATTTCCTTTCAGAAACAGCTGACAAGGGTAATAGAATACTTTTGGAAACAAGATATCATCAGTGAAGTTCACTGCTTCTGGATAAATTAAGGAAAATATTCCAGGAAGGTTCAAAAAGCACTTAAATGGGAATAAGAAGTTCAATAAATCCTCCCAATTAAATTAGTGACTGATAGTATTTTTATGTAATATTAGGCCCCTCTTTAACATAATGTTGAGTTTGGATTGATTTTTTCTTCTTTCCTCACAGAAGTACTCAGGTTTTCCTTGAAAATCTGAAGTCCAATGTTCTCCAAATTCTTTCCCTCTTCCTTTGTCAGTTTTTGAACATTAGTATCTTCATTTGGGATTATTTCAGTCATTTTTATTAAACAGTTTCTGAAGGAAAAAAATGGAACACCATTGACTTCAGAGAATGAAGTACAAACTAATCTTCATTTTTTAGCATTATGCAAGGCTTTACCCCCCCTGTTGAACAAAGGACAGGGATTAGAGTCAACCTTCCACAGATTTGGCTGAGAATGGATTATTTTGCTTGTGTGAAATTTTCCCTCTGTGTTTTTTCCCCTAAAACCGAAATAATTTAACTTATTATATTTTAAAAGATTATTCCCCACAAAAAATAAAACTTCAGGTCAAAGAGAGACCATCTAAATGATCTAAGTGATCAAACTCAACGCTTTATTCATGCAGGAAGAAACCTGGTTCCACCCCCTGCCATGGGCAGGGACATCTTCCACCATCCCAGGTTGCTCCAAGCCAAATCCAGCCTGGCCTTGGACATTTCCAGAGATCCAGGGGCAGCCATAGCTTCTCTGGGCACCCTGTGCGACCTTCAAAGGGAAGAATTCCTTTCTAATATCCAATTTAAAACGACTCCCTTTCAGTTTAAAGCCGTGGCCTGTGGTTATGGACCAAATCTCACAGCTTTGTACAGAAATTGGACCTCTGAATGCACAAAGAGCTGTTCCTGCTCAGTGGGGTCTGCTTCCACGGGAGAGGGTTTTCAGAAGAGCAAAAATATTAGGTCTCAGACTGATAGTAAAAGATTTTAAAATCACAGAAAATTCAAGAAGTTAGAAGGACAGTTAGGCTTAGTAGGCCCTGGGAAAATGTTAAAGGTAGGCCTTGGGAAAGTTAGGCCTTGTATTTGCCAGATCCTGTGAAACTGCACCTGTGAAGTCAGTATATCATAAATTATATAATTGTTAGATGTGATAAGACATAATTATTGTTTAAAGAATCATGAGAAACTATGTTAGAGGTTTGAGGGAGATCGCGAGAAATCCATGCTTGGATGAAAACAATGTATACAATAGAACAATGTAAGTTTAATAATTAATATGTAAGTGATATAGCGATAGAATATAAAACATGTTCAGTTTGAAACCATGTCAGAGTCAGATTTGGGTCTGTGTACCCCTGACACCCAGGGGTACAGACCCAATAATAAAAGAACCTGCATATAATCATTCTGTGATTCTGTGTTGCTGAACACTAACAGGACTTCTGAACTCAGCAGTGCAAATATGGAGCTCTTCTGCTCTGCACAAATTAAAAGTGACACAGGAATGTCAAGCGCAGGATTCGTCCGTGTTTGGGCAAGTGATGCTGATGCAGAATTTCCTTTCTGCTTCTCTGCAGGTCTGACACCAAGGCAGCTGCATCCCCTGGGAGAATCCTCAGCCTGGCTTTGCTGGGATTCCTTGTCCTGGCTTCGGATATCTGCACTGCATTAATGTGAGTCTCATCCACTCCAGTGCTACGTCCTCTCCTGAGGGAGATATCAACGTGTTAAACCAATTTATCCGCACAGAAAACTAACCAGAGAGTGTAAAGAACCTGGTGGTGTCCAAAAGAAATCATGCAGTGTATTTGAATTTAAAAAGTTGAATTATACTCTACATACATGTCTAATATTTTGTCTAAAAAAGGAAAAATAAACAGTGTAAAACTTTGGAAATTTCTCAATAGAAAATGTACTAGCTTTGTTCTTCTGCTTATTTTTGCAATTTATAAACACAGAGCAGAACCTGAAGGTACTGGAAGAGGTTAGAAGACATTTTAATATTTGCTGCATCTTTAATAATTGTTTTTATTTTAATTTTTATTACTGATAACAGTAGTGTTTTCATGCTACTTAAGCTTTCAAACTAATACTTAGAAAAGGCTGTTTGTAATTTCACCAAATAATAAGTTGTAGGTCAAACAATCCTAAATTAATAATAATGACAGTGGCCCTCTAACTGCTCTAGATTCAAAAACCATCTATGTCATCAGGAATCTCTGTAAGATCTGCACCACTCTGATCACAACTGTGTCATTTTTCTTGTCACTGTCAAAAACAGCAAAGTAAAAATGCATGTGAAGTTTTAACTAAAAATCTGAGTACTATCAAGGTGATTTCTACAGCTCAAGGCTCATCCAGCATTTTAAGATTTAGGCCAAAGCCACACCAAACAAAAATGAAAAACAAAACAAAACCAAATTAATTTATTAAAAAGAAACATCTAAATTCAGGGGAATAATGTAAAACTGAAACATTTTCATGTACAGAGCTCAGACTAAATCTTGCTGCTGCCATGTCCTGATTTTTCTCCTCCTTCAGCTCATCAGCCCATTTCTACAAGATCTTTGCTGAAGCATGTAGCAAACAACACCCATAATTATAATTTTGTAAATTATGTCTGGTAACAGAACTATATTTTCTTCCTAATTTCCTTGTGGAAATTAATAATTTCTTTCATGAAGATACGTAAGACTTGAAGCTTCTCTGCAAACTGAAGCTCACTGACAGCATCACCAGATGATTTACAAAATCAAGTGCCTAATTACACACCCTCATAAATATTCATTCTTGCGTTCACAGCTATGGAGGGGAGAAAGTGAACATGTTGATTAATCAATTGATAATATCTGATTCATCTGGCTATACAAATGGGAAAGAAAAGGCAGCAGAGCAATTTCCAACAATCTCAACTCCAGCAGATTGTATTGCTCAGGAATGTTAACAGGAAATGAAAAATTAATAAGTGCTGAAAATTAAAGGGTGAGTGAGAGCAAAGGGGATGCAGGCAAAGGGAGTAGATTTTCCACATCACCTGGCCCTGTTGCTTAATTCAGGTGATAGTATAAAATTCATCCTTCCCTTACTGAAGTTTATATAAATTTTCCTTTTTTAGCTTTGCCAAACTTGAGACATTGTGGCCAAATGGTCTAATTCAAGCTGTTTTTTTATTTGGACATAGGAAAAATGGCTGAGCCTCTTCCACCAATGCAAATAGCAAGAAATAATTGTTTTATCTGTTTTAACAAAATGTGAGGAAATTAAAAAACCTCTCAGTGCCAGTGCTAATGGTTATTAAATCCAGAGAAGAACAATGCCTGTCAGTTTTGGATGAGAGGGAAAGGGTGGGGAAGCACAGTGGATATGTGTGGATTTCTCCACACAAAGGTTTCTTTTCTTCTCTTCTCGTTGCCACCAGATTTTTATTCCTTCTGCCTTCCTTACTTGTAACTCTCATTGTGAATGATTTGTTGAAAGCACCTTCTTTTTTGGCAGTGCACTGAAGGGGAATTCAGGAATGAGAATATACAGGAAGGAAATGCACACATCACTTTGGTAAAGAAATAATTCATTGCCTATTCTTACAATGATTGAAGCATAGTGACATCCCTAATGTGAAAGAGTTATGCTCTTAAGTGCACTAAATGCATTAAAGAGTATTAAATGTGTACCATTCTGTATGTTACAGACATTCCTGCACATTAAAAGCAAATTTCCATCTGTCTTTACAGAGGAAATCAGATATTTGTATGTTATTGATACAATTAAAATATCTGTGTAAGAAAAGTCATTAGAGTTTACATGTGAATAACCAAAGAAAGAGTTTAACCTTTGTCTATTGTACTGTAATATTAGATGTCCTTAGTCAGTCATTTTTCAGGGGTTATAATAGTATAGTGGCTGATCTTATTTTTTTTTTTCCCAGATTATTGTTATTTCCCAGATGATTTTAGCTGTAGAAAAAGAAAAAATGAAATTTTTTGCCATTGGAAAAATACCTTTGCTGTATGCAGAGATTGCCTCTTATTGAAGTTCTTTCCTGTTTCAACTCACATGACTTCCTAAGAATAGGAATTTTTATTTTGGGAGTGAGACTCAAATTAAAACAGTCAAAAAAAGGCTTGATTTTCAGAGCTCCTAAGCTATGCGCTAATGCAGCCAGAAGTGGAGTAATCCAGTCTTCCTTCCTCCTGAGCTAGGAGCTAAGGATTTTTAGGATGCTCCAGCTTTCCTACCTATATCACACACTGATCTCCCAAAACACTTTATTTTTTTTTTCTTTTTTGCACATGATTTTTCAGTTTCACAGCCACATTATCCTGATGAAATACCCTTTCTGTGCACACAGAGGGTTTGTGGAAGTCCTCAGAGCAGCCACTCCTCTCCATGGTGCTCCCATGTATGGCCACAGGTTGCAGTGGCTGGCCAGCAGACTTGTGCCTTCCTAGTGCCGCTTTACAGCTCCATTTTCAGACCTATAATGCAGTAAATTGCTTCCCAACAGGCTGTGAATAAAACACTATATTTTTTAGGATGCTACATTTGTTTTTATGATAAAAACACATGATGTGTGAGAGTGCACAAAGCTGGTACCTCAGTTATGGTGCCCAGGCTCCATCTGAGGGGAGGAGGGATGAGTGTGACCATTTTCCAACATTAATGGCTCCCAAACTAACATCTGTGAAAATGCCTCTGTCCCAGCCATGAAACCTTACTGAAAATTGGGGCTGCAGACTAAATTATTCCAGAGACTTTTTGATTGGGTCATTAACAACATCATTGAGCCAGGAACCAGATAGTATCTAAATACCTTTCTGAAATTCCATGTGGTTTTGCCTTGCTTGTACCTCTTGCCGTATTTCTTTGCTTTCAGTCCTGATCCTGGTGCAAATCACAGGGGAAATGGGATCACAGCAAATTGCTCAGCTGGAGTTCAGACAAGCTGAGCTTTGCATCAATGCACAGAATCACAGAAAATGGAACAATGCTTTGGGTTGAAGGAACTTTAAAGATTATGTTGTTCCAACCCCTGCCATAAATTAAATAATCTTCCATTATCCCAGGTTGCTCCAAGCCCCATCCAACCTGGCCTGGAACACTTCCAGGGATAGTGAGTCCACAACCATGTGGGGGTCTGACTAAATATATGTATTGTAAATATATGTATGGCAGTGATCTCTGTATTGTATTGCCCTGTTTCTAGTTATTGTAAATGGGCTGCAGCTGTGATGTCCTTGATTGGGCAGCAGCTGTAGCCCATGGAGGTAGCTGGGATAAAAGGGGGTGAGGCATTCAGAGAGGAGCCCTGGTAGAGAAGACAGCAACAACAACACTGCTGTGAAAATTACAACATCTGGTGACCCCGACGTGATGGAGAACGCGCAGCCACAAGAAAACATCAAGAGAAGAAACAACAATGCTGCTGTGAAGATTACAACACAACCTCTCTGGGGAATCCATTCCACTGCTTCACCACCCTCACAGTAAAGAATTTATTCCTAATACTTAATCTAAAACTGCCCTCCTTCAGTTTAAATTCCCTGGACTTCTGCTGGTTTCAGAACTGTGAACAGAATTTAGCCCATAACAAAATCTGGGGAGTAAATTCCTGTTAAAAAACAGCCAAATAAGTTACCAAAAATTGTTGTTGTTTTTGCTTCTGTGTCAACAAATTCTAGATGACCTTGTGAGAATAATCTCCTAGGAATGGAAAACTGAAAACTCATTACTAATAAGAAAGGCTTTAGAGGATGGAGTTTTATTACATTTACAAAAGTTAATGCTTTGTCAATTCTCTCTCCTTTGACCCGTTCCAGTATTATCAGATTAAATATATTCTGTATAGAAGAATTCTGATTCAGGAGTCATCAGAAACAAATAACATTTGCAGAAGGACTTGCTAGTAGAGCTTTCTATCCAAGTGCTTTATTAAACTCACCTAAAGCACTGATTAAACTGATCTAATGGAGTAAAGGACCAGCAAGGTGAAGATTTGAGAGCAGACTAGCTGACTAGATTAGGTCATTTATGTCAATCCTCCCAGGTTATATTCAAACCAAAGTTACTTTAATATGTGACAACTATTTTTTTCCCTTTATATTATTTCTTACTTTTTAGCATCTTGAAGACCAGAGCCAAAGCTTTCCCTTGCAGCAGCCTTTTTGTTAAATACAGTGAAAAGTGTTTGGATGCTTTTTGAGTTACCTTGGTTTTCAGTACATATTTCCATTGTTGTGAGGAAAATGTGAGAACTCTCTGAGCATTTGGTTAACTAAGGAATCCCAGATCTCTACTAATCTTGATTTTATTAAAATTTAGATAGCTGAAGAGAAAACAGAATTTTACTCTTTATTGGTTTTCTCCCTTTTGTAATGGACAAGCAACTAATCAGATGATCCAAATACCAATGTTAACGATGAAATTCTTCACATATTGAGATGATTAAGTACTTCTACATTTCTGTGCAATCCCAATGTTTCTGTGAGCAATTGTTCCTCTTTCCCTCACTCAGGTAATGATTTTATTTCCATGTAGAATCATAAAATCTCAAAGGTTTGAGTTGGAAGGAACCTTGAAGATCATCTTGTTCCAACCTCTGCCACGGGCAGAGACACTTTACATTATCCCAGGTTGCTCCAAGTTCCATTGGAACACCTTGACTGGCCTAGAACATTTCCAGGGATCCAGGGGCAGCCACAGCTTCTCTGAGAAACCTGTTCCAGTGCCTATTTGTTTTTAAGAAAGACTTGTATAAATTCATGTAGAAAAGTGATGATGAAGAACTGGAGAATGTATTTCTGATGCAGGATGTTCCTTAAGATTTCTGTTCCAATGTCCCTGTAAAATTACTTAACTTTCCTATACATATGTATTACAGTTATTTCTCTCCTTTCCTTTTACAATACTTGTTTGTGTTTTTTCCTTTACTCTCCAGATTAATATTTGCAAAATGCCTTGTCACTGCAAAAAGCACCAGCATTTCTGTTATTGTTTGTGCTTGGTTCCTCAGATGCTGGTGCATGAAATGTATGAGAGAGAGAACACAGAGTAATTTAAATCCCTCTTTGTAGTTTGAGGCCTATCTTCATTTTTCATTTTCTTTTTCTTATCATGTCCAAGGGAAAAAAGCACAAAGGACAGGCTTAAAAATTGGTTCTGAAGATGCTTCCACTTCATATATACACAGCCAACAAGGCAGATTCAAACAAGACCAAAAGCTTCCAGACTTGAAATCAATATTGGGTTGTTTTTCTATTTTTCCTCTCATACAAACACAAAAAACCCAAACCCAAACCAAAAAATAAAACAAATCTGCAGCAATCAAAGCTAATTCTGAAATGATAGTTAAGGCTACTTATTTTTTTGCAGAAGACCTTCCCAAATGCAGAAGTTTGTTGGATGCACAGACATGATCTTGGCTTTATTGCACAGAGCTGAGAGAAATCAATACCCATAGCTGTGGTGTTTTGGGACCATTGTAAGAGAGTTCACAGGAAAAGGGAAATTGTTGGAGTTCTGGAGGCTGAGAATTTCAGAATTTCTGTACTGACAAACTCTGACTCCCAGGAGAGCACTGCATTTGACCTTAGGCCGTGGAGAAATCTTCCAAAATTAATTAATAACACTGAGATTACGGGTGTGTAGTTAATTAAAAGTGCATAATTTCACAAAGTAGAAAACTTACAGTTTAGGGTTTTAGAATATAGTAATATATATACAGCAAGATAAAAGTTTTATAGCAAAATTCTTCTATAATTGTTCTTCTAATTGTTCTTCTATATCTTCTGCTTCATGGGTTCGGCGGGTATTTTATAATTAAACAAAAAAGTCCATATTGCAGACTTCGAGTAATTCGTTATTAAGTTAAAAGTAAAAATAATTTAATTATAATTTATTAATTAAATAGTTTAACCTTAAAAAAACCTTAAAACAAAAAATTGTTAACCCTTTTATACCTTGTTAGTAAAACACTACAAAACTCACGGCTGTGAGATTATAACATAAATAAGAAATAATAAACATCTAAGCCTAAATGTGAACTATCATCTCAAACACCTTCAATGCCAACCTCAACAAAAGTAAAACACACAAACAACCCCCAAAAAAACCCAACGGGAAATGAGAGTAAAATTGCTCTGGTAAACCAATAATGTGCTTTGGTAAAATAAACTGTACTTAGGACACTGGTAGAGGGTCTTTTAAACAAAATTACAAGTGTTTGAAATAAGAGGAGATGAAATTTATCAAAACTCAATGTTGTGTGGAAAGCACTACTGATAGAACCAAATCAGAGCTCACCACAGGCTGATGTCCAGCAGGAGAGCTCAGGAGAGGGAATTTCTGATGGGGGAAACAAAGGAGTGACATTTCCTTCACATCTGTGACCCTGACTGCTCTATGGAGCCACCAAGGACACCTGGGGTGTCCCAGGTGAGGGAAAAGCCTCTGGAGCTGCCATGGAGAGGAGAGGACTGGGGAAAACCTGCAGAGCCCCCGGGTTGTTGTCCCCACACAGGTGGAGAATCCTTGGCTCCCAGTGCTTGCTGTGCTCCCACTGAGCCCCAGCAGGAAAGGAGGTTTCTCAGCCCCTCTGCTCAGAATGACAAACCCACAGTTTTCTGTCTCAAACAGCTGCTCCAGGGCTCCAGAGGAGTGCTGTGGCTTCCTTCTGCCTCCTCAGTTAACCTCAATGCCCATCCCAAAGGACAGGGAGGAAATAAATATTTGCAATGTGTACAATGCAGGGTGAGCCAGATCCTCCCACTCCTCCTCAAGCACTGGGTTTTAAGGGCTCTCTTCTTTCTCACCAAAGCTCAACCCAGCAATAGCAAACATCCCCAGGTGATAGAATGTGGGGGGATAGAATGTAAGAAAATAAAGGTAGTGCAGAAGGTAATCTCACCCCTGAGGAGTTGCAGCTGTGCTAATCACCAAAGATTAGGAACAGGCCTGTCCTTAATAGGCCACAGCTGTGTCAAATGAGTGCTATAATACAGTGGGTTTTCTGGATGAAAAGGGACCTAGAGTTTGTTGGTTGTGCTGTGAAGAAGAAGGAGTCAGTGCTGTGAGGAGGTGTCCATGAGAAATCACCAAGAAGGTATGGGGCTTTTGCAATAAGATGACAACAATAGAATGCAGCTTGTGGTACTTTCTGGGGTCCCCCATGGCAGGAAGGAATGAATGAATCTGATTCCATGTTCTTAGAAGGCTAATTTATTATTTTGTGTTATTATATTATAGAATGCTATACTAAAACTATACTAAAGAATAGAGAAAGGATACAGATAGAAGGCTACAAAGAATGAAAATGAAAACTCATGGCTGCTTCCAGAGTCCTGACACAGCTGATGGTGATTGGCCATTAAGTCAAAACAATTCACATGAAACCAATCAAACAACCACCTGTTGGATAAACAATCTCCAAACCACATTCCAAAGCAGCAAAACACAGGAGAAGCAATCAGATAATTATTGTTTTCATTTTTCTCTGAAGTTTCTCAGCTTTCCAGGAGAAAATCCTGGGAAAGGGGATTTTTCCAGAAAATATAACAGTGACATTCAGCTTATCTATCTACATGAGATACCCACCCAATATAAATTGGTCTTTTGACATAAAGGAAAAACAAGGACTTAGACAAAGTGAGAAATGGGCTCATGACCTAGAAGAGGATAAAATAAGAGCTAGATATGGAGTAATTGATAGGAGGCATGGAGGAATGCTGGTCAATTTGTTCCCACAGTTATGTCCTGTGAGGGTGAGGAGGAGTGTCCACACCCCAGTTTGGGTAAAAAGAGCCCACCCCAGGCTGTGTTGTGGTATATTCAGGTTTGTGGTATATTTTACAAGCAACCCCTCAGGTAATCTGCTTAAATAGAAAAGTAAAAAAGCAAGGATATTCAGAAATCTCTGGGATTAATATCTTATCCATCAATATTTACAAATGTACCCTCTTTGTGAGGAGAATGGTAGCTCTGAACTTTCTCTGCAGTGAATAAGAGATGTGAGCCCTCCTACAGGGTTGCATCTCTGTCCTAAATATCTGACTCGCCCTCTGCAACCCTGTTTTGTCCATGTTGTCTGGTTTTTGCCCTGAAAAGTCTTGGGACAACTCCTCCAAACTGTTCTCACTTAACAGCCTGAAATGAAGCCAGGTAAATCTGGAACTCTAAGGATTAGCACAGGACTGGATTTCAATACTTCATATTTGGCCCATCCATCCAGAATTGTAGATAAAAAACTAAGATTTCTATCCTTTCTTTAAGACAATGGTTATTTTAAGAACCTTTTATCATGACTTTGAAGACACTCATATATTGAATATGTTTTAAGTACTTGTGTGTATTTTTCTTGGTATCCCAACTGCAAAAGCTTGGGAGGGATTAGTAGAAGTTTCCTAAAAGAGTGAAAAAAATTAGTCATAGACAAGAGATTAAAAAAAATTCTAATTACTTCTAACTTGGAATCTGATATGTCCAAAAAGAGGATTTTATGATAAGATATGTGCTATTTAAGGTCTCACTGATCCAGGAGTTCTCTTCTTGTCATGTTGGTGGCTCTGTTTTGTTGAGGACAGATGAGATTTGCAGTCAGAACTGCAATATTTAAATCATTATCAAAACTCTACAAAGCACCATGACCATACTGGATCATCTTGATAAAAACTCTAAAGAGTTCACAGTTTGGAAGTACTCAGGCTCAAGGGGACAGCTTGTCCTTAAATTGAACCAGTCTCTTTCTCAGTGAAAAGAATTTATTCTCATGCAGAAGTGTCTGTGGCACAGAACTGGAGATTTAATTTTATATGCAGTAGAGCAAAGAACACAAAAAATGTCTGTTGGAAAGCAGTCCATTATGCTGCTACACTATCTGTACACATTCATCTTCCCCTTTATTCATCATAATTTGTAAAGAAGTATTATTGCTTGCCATCCAGTAGTGCTCATCTCATATTTATCCACAGTGTTAAGCAGATGGCTGTGAGTGTAATTAAAGAGAGAGGAAAAAAAACCCCATTGTTCTTTATTGATAAAAGATGCAGGAGACAAAATTATTTTTTCAGTTTGTGCGCTGGTATTTTGTGACATTTACATGTAAGGATAACAGGTCAGATAATGGGTCTTAAAAATATACAAATGTAATTGTCTCAGCACTAGAGACATAAACAGGGAATTTAGTTTTCTCTGCTTTTCAAAGAGAGAGAAATTGGAGGATTTGGTCCAATCTCTTGTGCTATAATGTCAGAAGGCATTGTAAATTTTAAAATTGTTAAAAAGTGGCTTTCAGTTGTGCAAGATTGTTTTTGAGCGCCTGCTTTATATTGCTGTTGCCATTATGAGATATTTTTTTATTTTACCTCTCACCATAGCTCCTCAGTGCAGGATTTCAAGGCCAGCAGAGAAGGTCTTTGGATTGGGACACTCAGGGTCCCTTCAGAGGCAGACTGGTAAAAGATAAGACATGTAAAAGGCAAGAAACCACTCTTTTAGTGTCCATTATGTCATTATAAGTGCCTCATCAAAGAGGTATATTTACAAATCTTCCACTGTTACTTTACTGCCTTCAGTATGTGCCCAGGCCATCCCAGAATCACAGAACAGTTTGGGTTGGGAGGGACTTTAAAAAGTCATTTTAAAGGAACAGGGACATCTTCTACTCCACCAGGTCACCCAAAATCCCATCCAACCTGGCCTTGAGCACTTCCAGGGATGAGGCAGCCACCACCTCTCTGGGCTGGTGTGGTCCACACCATCAGGAAAACTGGGCTTCCTTCCCTGATTTCTTGAAATTCCCTATTGTGCTGAGTGTGGGGCTTGGGGGTCCCTGTCCTATCCTCTGTGGGAAACAGGACTTCCCTAGCTCAGGGTAATCCTTTTTGCTTTCATCCCTCTCCACCAGGATCATAAGTTCCCTTGCACCATGACAGATGAAGAGGAAGGATGTTTACCCTAAAAGCATCCTCTCTTCTGCCCTGGTGGCCCCAAGGGTGAGGTGCTTGGGCAGAAGGCCATGTTTTACAGAGGTCATTTATCCATTCTGGAAATTAAAAGGCAAGGATTATTTCTATCATTCTATCTGGGCATTTTCCTTCAAGCCTCAAAGCCTGCCCTGAGCAGGAGGGGTGCAGGGGGGACAGGCAGAGCCATCCTGTTATTCTGACCATACATATTCCAGTAAATCCTGAAGATCTCAGCCAAGACCAGACCTGAAAACTTTCACAGCAAGAGGCAGTGCCAATGCCCTCAGAAGGTGCTGCTTCAGGATCAGTTTTGCTGCTGTGTTATTTGGAACCTTGGAGGCTTGGATTCTGTATTCACATCTTGCTCACAGCAGTGGCTCAGATTATGCTGGTACCACCTTCAGCTCCTAAAACATTTATAGGTTTTAGAGCCAGAAAAGAACCATTATATCTAGTCTGACCTCCTGTAACTTACACACTCAGGCCATAAAGTTCACCCAGTTACTCTTCTGTTGAGCACTGAAGAATATCCTGTAGAAATGGCTCCATCCTTCATCTGAGGTACAGTCTGCCTCTTTCCCTGGAAATTTGCTTCAGGAATTATTCACCTCACTGATCTGAGCTTGTACCTTATGCTGAGAGGTTTTTGTGAGGACAGCCTTCTACCACCCCTTCCTCTGAAGTTTTTCTCTGCTGGATTAGACAACCCTTTGCTCACTGGAATTTTCAGATTCAGCAGCAAGTCCCTTCACCATTTATTTTTTGATAACTGAGCAAATAACAGAAGAAAAAGACAGCGCTGCATCTAGTTTTATTGAGTCTCAGTGATTATTTCCTGCCCTCACTGCAGCTGTCATTACTTTTGGTTCGAGTCAGTGACCTGATACCCAATTCTGAGTTTTTTGTAGGAACTGGAAACACTCCAACTCCTGCCCAATGTTATCACTTTTAATAATGTATGCTACCATAGCTCCTATTGCCTGAACATTTTCTTCCCAAGGGAAGTGAGCCATAAACTGCAGCATCTAAGTTAAATATGGACTTCTCCCATTACTTTCAGCATGCAGAGTTTCTGAGACTCAGGCAAAAGCTCTGAACCAAAAGTCAGTGACAGGAGTGGTGACTGGCCATTTCCATTACCTTAAAATTGTTTGTGAGGAAAAGACTTCTCTGCTCCTTAGGGAGTAAAATTAGACCAGAACAGGTTAAGAGTTTTTCTGAGCTACCCAGCCCCATATCCTGCCCTTGACACCACCCACTGTGGTTGTGGAAGAAAAGGAAAGGAAGAAGGGAAGGGAAAGGAAAGGTTGTTCTTCCCATGCTCTTTCAATTCCCACAGTTATTGGTACCATGGTTTTCTGGTATGGAGATTGGACTATCACTTTTACTTCTCCTGCTTGGCCTCCTATCCACTTTTGTCCATTTTTACCCCAATTCTGACCTGCAGCAGGGGAAGTTCCACAATTTAAAAATGTGCTGTATGGAAATCATGACAGCTCCCTTTTTGAAGTTCAAACCTGCCACCCCAAAGTGTGGTGTGCCTCCTCACTCCTGTTTTCTGAGGAGCTGTGGGCAGTTTTTCTCTCTTCACGTTCTTTGCAGTTTCCTAGCTGTAGAGTTCCCCCTCAGCCTAGCAGGTGTTTCATTTCTGAACAGAAGAGACACATCCAGTCAGTGCTGTTCACACCTAAGGAATTTCAATCCAAGCTGCTGGTTAGACTGAAACTGGAATCATGCTTTGGTCATGGTGAACATCAGAATCCAGAGACAAGACACCCATAGGCTTGGTCCAGAAGGTGAGCATGCATGAAGGTTCCTAGTTTCAAGGCTGAAGCTAATATTTTCAGTCTAACTTTACTACTTTTGTAAGATTTATATTTGTCATTACTGGTTTCTCACCTCAGCTTTCCCTCCCCAGTTTATTCCGTAGGTACACACTGCACCCACCCACAACCTGCAGGGTGGCTCTGGAAATGGATCTCCAGTTAATACACGGTCACCTACAGAGCTGAAAGGCTGTAACTGGCATCTGAGGAGACCTCTTTGTCAAAGGCAAACAATTGGGTTTACATTTGGAAGGGGAATGCTGGATTTTAAGTGCAATGATCATAGATGCAGCTGCCACCACCTTATGTTCTATTTCAAATGATTAATAATATTTGTCAGTTCTGGTGTGTCACTGTGCTTTATTGCTGTAAAGCCTACTCCAAATGATGGCACTCTCTTTTGGATTGATCTGATTAATGATGGATGAATCTGTTCCATTTTATTGCGTGCCTCTTTTAACTGAATGGCTTAGGTTAAAAGAGAACAACCTCCACCAAATGCTATGAATTATAGCATTATTTAAAACATGTTTCCTTTCTCTTGTTGCTAACAGTTTAGTGACAATACCTGAAGAACTGAACTTAATTACTTTTGATCAAGCCCTGCTCCTCCGGATATAAACATGCCCTCAATTTCACTTTTATGATTTAATTTTTTTTTTGCCCAGCAATGAAAGTGTCCTTCTGTCATTACAGTGCTTTATGTTCTACAACAGATATAATTTCAGCCCTGCAGATGCCCATTCTTGTTCCTGGTGAAAATTGCTCGGAACACCACAAAACCCTTTAATGGTTTATCCTGCTTCCTGTGCCCCCATTGGAGGAGCTCCTTTGATGCAGTGGCAGCAGCTCACAACAAAAAGATGGAATTTAGGCTCTATTCATAGCTCTATTGTTATGTGACCTGAGGCTTTTGTTTTCACATCAGCTGCCTGTCCAACTCCTTGTCAGTCTTGTTTAATTAGCTGGTATGGCCCTGGATGGCAAGGACTTTCTAAATGTTTGTTGTTTGCTTAGTGCTTAGCTCAAGGGTGCCTCCATCTCTGCTGCTGTAATGCACAGAATAAATAATATTAATAGTTTAACTGAAAACAGCAGGAAAATGTTCAGTTTCCTCTCTCTCCTAATTAGTATTACCCACGTATTCTCTGTAGTTAGCAGTGGCAAACATATGCTAATGGTAATCACTTACAAAAATTAATAGCAGAGGTTTAAGGATTGACTACTACAATCAAAGACCCCAACAACAGTTTTTGGGCATTAAAACCTGTCAAAATATGTTGCTCTATTAAGAAACAGCTTCTGACTACAAATGTTTCTCTAGGTGTCATATTTGCCACGACCTGTGAAGGAATTTGGGGGACGTTTACTTGTTTCATGCTCCAGATTGTTGCCAGAATAATGTGAAATATAAACAGTAGAAGCACAGATCTTCACATAACATCAGAATTAGTCTCATTCAGAAGCCTTTTTCTCCTCTGATACTCCTACTGAGACTTTGCTCAGTCTCAAGCAGATCCAGTGTTTCTGGTCTTGAAAACAGACATGGGATGTTCTTCTCGAGATGCTAAATATTTAATCTTTTGGACTACCTCACTGCCCTACTTTCCATCCTGTTTGCAAACATATAAAATGGCATTTTAAACTCTCCTTATCAGTTAATGCAGTCATCTAAATCACAGACTTCCCCTGAGTTCCTGTGCAGGTTTTGTAAACAGAGGGTGAATTTAGTAAAAATTAGTGAGTGCTTGTCTAGGATGCACAAAATCTGCAAGCTCTGCAGCTGGGCTGTTTTGAGAAGGATAAATTAAATTTAAGTAACCTACTCATACATCCTTGAACTTTGAGGGTTTTCTACTAAAAAATAATAATAATAATAATAAATTTTTTTCAGGAGAAGGAAAGCTTTGCTTAGGCCAAACGTTTTTTTCCAGACTTTCAAATGGCACCAATTATTGCAGGTGATCAATTCTATCTTTCTGGCTGTCTGCCTTTTAGTTCCCAAAGACACTGCATAAGATCATTGTGGGTTCCAATTTTATTGGTATAAATACTCAAGAAAAGTAAATATTTTCTTTAGGTAAATATACAAGCCCAAACACTGTGGGGCTTGTATATTTACCTAAATATACAAGGTAAATATACTGTGCATACCTAAAACTCCCACATATGAATGATTTTATATTTGCAGTAGCCTCAGAGGGAATCTTCTCAAGATGATAAGCACAATTTAAAATAATAAACAGAATTTCCAAAGAGAACTGGACTTAATGCAATCAAGATAAAAATAAACATGTGGATTATAATACAGTGGAACTGGCTTCTCAACAATCAGTTCTGTTTTATCCACTCTAACATTTCCTCTTGCATCTTCCTATCTGACACATATCTGTTGACTAGCAAGAGCTCAAGAGAAGACCAAGAGAAGAAATAAAAAAGTCAAATATTTATTTTTTGTCCATGAAATCAATAGGAATGACTAATGGTGCCCACAAATTGGTTCTGTTTAGCCTGAAAGCAGCATTTTAATGTGGCAATCTCAGAATACATGAACGGCACATTGACTCATAATGTGTTACTCAAATATTGTAATGTGTTGTTGTGCTTTATATCTGTGGAAAACTTCCTTCCTAAAGCTCAGCTGGGCTCAGGATGCTTCGCATTCACCTCAGAAGCAGCCCACAGACTTTCTGGTGAGCTCATTTTAGTCAGATTTTCTTCTGACTCACTCAAGTGTTTGTACCAAAAGGAGGATGAAATTAATGGTGGCAGAAATTTCCTTTAATCAAATTGGTTTGACCTTTATGCTCCATAGGAAACCTTGGCTTAAGGAAAACAGATGCTCTTCACAATATCAAGGTATTTTTGCTTTCTTCCCACATAAAATGAACAAATTACCCACTGCATTTCCCAGTCTAGACTGCTTTTACTTTGGGGGACAAGGGATGAAGAAACATAAAATGTCTATGGATGTGAGGGGAGGTATACAGTGATTCACTGCAACAATTTGCAGAGCAACATAAAAATAGTGGTTGAGTCACAGCTGACCTTTCTGAAAAGGTAGATTCTCATCTACATTTTAAAGGGTGCACAATACAAAAACCAGAATGACACAGGCTCCATTATTTTACCCCAGTCTTGCATCAGAAATAAAGTAGTAGAATGTCTTTTATTCTGTCAGGTGCTCAGCTAAATTGATCTATTCTCATTCTTTCCTTTTTTTTCCCCCCCATAAACTCCTTTATTCTTCTGGAGAGGTAATTTTACTCAGATGGTTTGGGGTGGCTCCTATTTCAGCAGAACTCCATTATGTGGAATCTGAGGAAATAGAATTGGCACGGGATTTTTGCCTGTTTTTGTTCTTTCCCAATGAGTCATGCTTGGTTTTGCAGTCCCAGCCTGGTTTCAGTGGGGCGCCTGCCTGGTGGGGTTTGCAATCCCATCTTGGTGTTCTCACTTCTGAGATTTGGTTTTTAAGAAAGTAAAACTGTGTCCTCAGCAGTGTCCTACAGTCTGATTTATCAGCCAAAAAGATAAGAATGATCTCCCACCCCTCCTGTGAGAAATGGCTACTGAAATGGATACCAAACGGCCTCACACCTGTTTTCCTGTGTAACCAAATCATTCTACAATTAACCCACGTGTATCTTTACAAACATGGATTTTTCAGCGTAATTTCACTCTAATCCATACTATTAACAAGAATGTAGATTACCTCAACCTTCTGTAGTATGTCCATGGCATTGAGGATGGGGAACACTGAGCAGGAGAAGGAGCTCTACCCCATACAAAAATTAAAAAGGGGGATGAAAGCCTCTGTGCAGCTCCAGGAAGAGCTGCACAGAGAAACTCACTTGTCTCCAAAAGCCACGTGGCTGGATGTCCCACCACTGCCAGAGGTCCAGATAGAATATCCAAAATTGGAGTTATTAGCCCTGATGGACCTAAGGTGTGATGCCACCAGGATATTTTCTCCTGGGAAGCTGAGAGGCCTCAGAAAAGAATGAAAATAATAATGATCTGATTGTTTGGGAATGTGGTCTGGAGATCGTTTACCAACAGGTGAATGCTTGATTGGTTCCATGTGAATTGTTTTTAATTAATGACCAATCACCATCAGCTGTGTCAGAGTCTGAGGAATCAGTCACGAGCTTTCAACATCATTCTTGTTTAGCCTTCTGATGTATCCTTTCTCTATAGTTTAGTAATATAATATAATATAATATAATATAATATAATATAATATAATATAATATAATATATCAGCCTTCTGAGAACATGGAGCCAAATTCTCATCTCTCACCTCGTTCTGGGGACATCACAACACCACAGTGTGATGTGCAGGTCCTTAAGATGTTCCTGTCCCTCCTGAAACTGATCTCCCTGTAGCACACAAGACAAATGAAGCCTCTGTGTGCTTTACCCACTCAGTCACTTCATTAACACTTTGCACTGGAAGCAGTGAGTGAAGCTTGCTGTTAGTAAGGCTCAGAGAACAATGTGAGTAACCAATTAAAAAAAAATCCATAAAGACATGCTGTATGGCAAATGAAACATGTCTGTGATGAAGAACAATAGCATAACACTAGAGGGGTCAATGCATTACTTGTCTGCATTATCTCAGCATTGGAGGCAATTACTGGTCTGTCAAAAATACAGTTACAAGACAAATGAAGCAATACTGATACTGGTTAGGGCACATGAGCAACTCAGTTGGTCCCTTTTAAGGGGAGTGCTATTTAGGACACCAAAGATATCAGACCAGCAAGGCATGACAGATTTTGCTGTAATTTTTGCTCCCATTGCAAGGCTCCCTGTTACAATTATGAGATGTCATAGGTGAATTTTGGTGTAGAAAAAAAAAAGTTATCTATGCTTGTTAGGGCACAATGCTCCTTTATTTTCAGCATTGTGAATTCTATTTTCATTAGTTCCTGCACTAGAGACATTCAGAAATGTGTCAGTGCTTACAAGCATGTAATATCATTTTTGCATGGACATGACCTTTCTTTATCAAACTTGTCTTTAAGTGTTGAGACACATATGCACACCTCAGCTATTTATATATTTATATATTTATATCTTTATATATTTATATAATTATATTTGTATATTTATATATTTATATAATATATTTTATACTTATATGTTTATATATTTATATGTATTTATTAAAATATATTTATAAATTAATATATTTAAATATTATTTATTTATTTACCTGGTTATTAATATTTAAAAACTTCAGGCATGTTTTTTTTCCTCTGAATAATACTCTTGGTTCAAGAAGAATGGATTAATTGAGGATTTGGGGAATCCGTATGTGGCTGAAGATCTAGGGAATGATAGTTCCACCACAATGGGTCTTTATAGAGTCTTGCAATATAATAAATACATAAACATCAACTGCAGGGCCTTGGGATGCAGTGTCCTTGAGATCCAACCATCAGAGTTAAGCCTCACTTGTAAAAGTTTGTTGATTTCATTTTTTTGGCAATGTTTAAACAGGAACACTTTTGCACTAAGGAACTCTGAGTGTTACTTTAACAAGGAGTTTCTGTTTTGAAGTTGCATTTACCCCACTTTACTCTCTTTGTAAAAGTAGGTCTTGAAGCTCAGCTGCCCTTTTAGGCTGATGAAAGAGAAACTCTCCTCATAGAGGTGCCTCAGAGTTGGGAGGAGTTTCCTTTTGGAAGTTGCCTCTCCCCTAGAGACTCCAGGACACCATCTTTGGTGGTAGAGCAGATTGTCAGCAAGCCATGATGTTGTAATTACACATTGCCAGGTGAGATAAACCTTGTTCTCCCCAGATTAGAGTGCTGACTTCCAGCAGAGAGAGAGCCAGACAAGATCCTTTCCTGTGTGCTCTGCTGAGATTGACTCTCTTTTGATGCGAGGGCACTGCTGCCTTCCCTGGGCACCCCAGGCTGCACAGAGGCAGCTGGCACTCAGGGAGATGCTGTTGTCCCTGTCCTGGCTGCATGGTGGCTGCTAATTGGATGCTAAAGCAAATTACATCGTGGCTGCCTGCAGCTGTGGGCTTGCACTGCTGCATACTTGATGTGCCCATTCAATCACACTCGCTCAGACTCCTGTCCAATTTGTAAAGGTTCACAAAAATCCACACACTGAGCTGCCAGGAACGAATGTGGGTGGCCTGAGTGCTTTGCATCATTGTCCCACGATGGATTTGGGGTTATAAAAGGTCCCTAAAATCAGCTTCCAGAAGATAATTAATCTCACCTGTGTTAGGAACCTATTTTAGGATAGCCTGTGCATGCACCAGCTGCTCAGATTTTTGTCTTTATTCTTCATTAATAATGGATCTCTCCTTGGTTTTAAAAGAAAGAAGTGTAGACTCCATTTACCAAGGGGTCAGATCCTGCAGTCCTTTGCATTTATTGGATATATTTATGCCACATGATACAAATTATAACTCGGTCTTCTTTCTCTATGCTAACATAAATCTGAATTTCCCCACTGGGTGTAATCATAGGCCTCATGCATGAGGATTTAGATTCACCAGGAGAGCAAAGGCTAATAAAACACCACTCTGAAGATGGAGTATGTCATGTCTTTTATCTAATTTTTTTCCTTGTTCTCTCTCTGACTTAGATGAGTTGGGCCATTAGTTATTTTTATTGCACTGACAAATGCAGAGTCAGGCAGGGGCACAAACTGGCTTTGACAGAGGTGCAGGATCCCTGCAAAGATGGAGACTCTGCTTAGGGAATGGCTAAACCAGAGAAGGGCATTGTGTGTTGCTGTATTCCACGAAAGCCAGGGTATAGACAAGAAATCCCATCTGCAAAACGGATTTCACTCCAGTCTTCAACTCAAAGCCTGGAAAAGCCTTTTAAGGCTTGGTGTGTGTGTTCCCTTTTTCTCTTTTCTGACTGAAATGTGAGCAGGGAAGAGGTTACAGTCACTTTTGATCATGATCACTTCTGCCCTTTCAAGCCTGTGCTCTTTAGGGTTTGCTGGGCCATTTTCAAAAGGCTAATGCTGAGCAACCTGCCTGTTCAAGGACTCTCTTTTTATTCTTTTTAACATTAATTGCCCAAATGTTACCTGTCACTGGGCTTCATCAGCTCAAGCACTGCAGGTCAAAGTACAGAGCTTTAAGAGCTGGATGTTAAAGTCTGCAACCTCCCACTCTGCCCAGAAGCTGAATTTGGAAATAGTGGGAATCTTTCAGATTCAAGCTTTATTGCTACTGCATGGAAGTCACCACACATACTCCAGATGACAATTTCCATCTAAATCATGGCTTTGTGGCACAGTAGAATAGCTTGATCTGACAAGTCACTTCCAGCTTTTTATGGCTGGTACTTTCCAAATGCCTTTGAAACCCTCACTCTGTGCATGTGTTGCATTCAGGAGAGCATTTCTTGCTGCATCCATTAAGATTGTGCCCATGAAGGCAGATTTCAGAGAGCTGAGTATCCCTGTGTATTATCTCAGGAAGGGGCTGAGTTTAGGAAAGAGCCAGAGTTGTCAGGAGAACTTTCCTGGGAAAGCAGGAGGTTCTGACATTATTCTGCAGGAGAAAGTCTGGATAGTGAAATATTCACCATCACTTGTGATTCAGAATTATTTCTTTCTGCAAGCCAATCCTTGTGTTTGTGGTTATGGAGTTTATGAGCATGTGAGGCTCCTCATTGCCATCACTTCCAGTCAGCCAGGCCTGGCCCTGGGTGCCTTGGCCTCACGGATGGATTTAGCCTCAGGACAGCCCTGTGGAGTAGAGCTAGATGAGCCTTCTTAAACTTAAATGGCTTTCAAGGGTCATAAGGCCAATAAATGAGGCTACGAAGGGACAGAACTAGACACCCATCATCTTCTGTGTGACAGAGACTCACAGCAAATCCAGACTCCTCACCTGCACCTTTGTCAGGGACTTCAGGTGTCTCCCAACCCCGGTGTGTCTGTGCACCCTCCAGTTTCTTCTCCCAAAGCACATTTTCATCACAGTTGCATCCTTCCCTCTTTCAGGGCTGAAGTGGGGTCCCTGAGTGTCACATTCACATTTTCTTATAAAATCCCTTTGCCCAGGATTTTTCTCCTGGGAAGCTGAGAAGCCTCAGAGAAAAAGGAAAACAATTCTTATCTCATTTTCTTCTCCTGTGTTGTGCTCATGTGGAATGTGTTTGGAGATTGTTCACCCACAGGTGATTGTTCCATTGGATTCTGCTGGGAGTTGTTTGCACTCTTTGGCCAATCTGGGCCAAGCTGTGTCGGGACTCTGGAGAGAATTAAGAGTTTTCATTTTAATCTTTTTAGCATTCTGTAAGTATCCTTTCTGTATTCTATAGTATAGCATTCTTTAATATAATATAGTATAATAAAGTAATCAATTAGCCTTCTGAGAACATGGAGTCAGATTCATCATTCCTTCATTTATCTGGGGGCAATGCAAATACAACACCTGCAGCTTCTGTGGGTCCCTTGGAGAGTTCCTTCAGGCCTTGGAAGACAGAGGGGCAGCTGCACTGAAACATCAGCAGCCCAGACCATGCAGCAAATCCAACAGTCTGATTAGGAAGGCCTGGTCTTGGAACTCTGTAGACTTTTGGCAACAAGTTGGGAGGGAAAAGATCTCATCCAGCTGATTACTGCACAGATATGCTCTGATATAGCCAGGTTAGGTCCAGGAAAACAAACCTTAGGACACCACTTCCTCAGTTAAAGCCCTTAAAATCCAATTGCCAGGTTTGCTTTTCCCTTCTGCTTTTTCCTGTTTCCTCTGACTTTCTGCTTATTTTCCCCTCCTAGTAGTAAGTGTGACTTGTGCAAACAGCTGAGGAGCCTGTGCCCTCTCACTTTTCTCCCTGTGATTCATCATTATTAATAACTGGGATATTTTTGGCTTTTGCTCATCAGGCAGCTTGTACCAAACCAGCAGCCTGCCTTTCAGTGCTGCCAGTCAAACCTTTCATTCTGCCCATGGGATCAGAATTCCTCATATGTTGGGGTTCCTCAGCAGTCCTGCTGCTGCTGCCCTTACCCAAAGCTTACACTGTGACCGTGTTCACAGGGGTCTTAGGATGAGGGAAGAGATGAGGATCTGACTCCATGTTTCAGAAGGCTGATTTATTATTTTATGAGATATATTATATTAAAACTATGCTAAAAGAATAGAAGAAAGGATTTCATCAGAAGGCTGGCTAAGAATAGAAAAAGAAGGAATGATAACAAAGGCTTGTGGCTCGGACTGTGATTGGCCATTAATTAGAAACAACCACATGAGACCAATCCCAGATGCACCTGTTGCATTCCACAGCAGCAGATAACCATTGTTTACATTTCGTTCCTGAGGCCTCTCAGCTTCTCAGGAGGAAAAATCCGAAGGAAAGGATTTTTCATAAAAGATGTCTGCGACATTACACTTGGACTTGAATATATCCATATGTGTGTGTATGGAGCAGGGAAACACGAGTGAGAGCAGCTCCTGTTTTCCGTGTGTCTTTTGGAGGCGCAGCAAAGACTGCAGCACCTGCAGGAGATGAACATGCTCCACTTGGCACCTGCCTTTTGATGAAGTTCTCCTCAGCCTGAGGAGACCTGTGGTGCTGTGGCAGTGCTCACTGTGCTTCACAGTGGGTTGGCTTCCCTTTCCAGCCTGAAACTCTATGCAGCTCAGAGGGGGAGGAGGGTGGCTGTCAAAAAATGACATAAATGGTGGTGCCAAACCAGATGGGAAAAGCAGCTGGAGAGAGGAAAACAAACATGTTAACCTTATAAAGGAGTTATGGGGCACAATTTTTTAGCAGGGCCTGTTGCAATAGGACGAGAGGCTTCAAGCTGACAGAGGATTGGTTTAGATTAAAGATATAAAGATATATAGATATAAAGAAGATGTTTTTGGCAAATAGATTGGTGGAACACTGGCACAACTTGGCAACAGGGGTGATACATTCCCTGTCCCTGGAAGCATTCAAAACCAGGTTGAATGGGACTCTGAGGAGCTTGGCCGGGTTGCAGAGGTCCCTGCTCCTTGCTAGGGCTTGGATTTGATGATCTTGGAATGTCCCTTCCAAAAAAACCCATTCTGTTTCTTTATTGTCCTTTTTTAAATGAACAGTGAGGGGTATTGTTAATTATTGAGAGGTGCCTCTGCTGGAAGGTGCAGATGAGACTGTATCCAGAAGTCAGTAATATGGATTTTATTTAACAGCAAATGTGAGGTAGAGAGATAGAAAGAAATAGAAAAGAGAGGGAGGGAGGAAAGAGAGTGAAAGAGACATATTAAAGCAGAAGATAGTCACCACCTGTGGATCCAATGGTGTCCTGTTGGTCCTTTTTCACCCTGGACTTCTTGGTTTGGAGTGTCTCGAGGTAGTTCAAAACTTTGCACTATTTATACATTTTAGAAAATAAAGAAATTGATGCTCATTACCTACACAGTTCACTTATTCTTTTGGTTCATTTATTCCCTCACTTCCAATGCTGTTTTGCTCCTTGCTCAGTCTTTCTCTTTTTTTTTTTTTTTTTTTTTTTGACTTGTTGTGTTTCTTGTCTTGAGCTGGTGGGTTGTTTTCTCCCCCTGACAGAATTACCTTTTCCCCAGTCCAAGCTGATTTCAGCTCAGTTGCTTCCCTCATGGCCCATAAATTCTGCATTATCAGAGGCACATTCATCTCCTCCAGCTTTGTTAACCTCCCCCAGGTCTGAGATGACACTTGGACAGTAGCACCACTTTATCTTGTCTCAAATTCTGTCATGGTGGCTTAATTTCCAGCTCAAATTCCAGGTATCCATGGAAGCATATTCAGGGTGGGTTTTATAGCATATGTATTTATATTTTGTATGTTTATAGTGTTGGTGAGCTAATTATTGGTACAAACAATCAGGAAAATAGCCATAATTTATCCATAATACCATGAACATAAGTAAATAAAAAATTCTTTGATCCCTCCTGAATCACACAGGAGAATCAGGTGCAGCAGAAAACCAACAAGGAGAGCAGCATTAGCTAAGTGCTAATCAAATTTCCCATATCTCCATGTGGCTGACCACCATGCCCAGGGGCCCACAGGAATCCCTGAAATGCAAAGCAAACTGCTGAGATCAGATACTGGGAGTGACAATGACCTCTGTGAATTTACTCTGTGGTTTAGTTTGGGCTCAACTGCGCTTGCAGGTTCTCAGGACCAAATGCTGGAAAAACTTGTGGTGTCACTTCATAAATCCCTTTCCTTTCCCCTTTTCCCACCATTCATTTCTGCCTCAGTGTTTTCCCTGCTCTGCCCCGTGTGTCTCAGACCTGGGCCATGATTCCCTGGCCCAGCACACCTCCAAGCACAGAGGATGTGCTGTCACTGAGCTGCAGAATTTGCCATGCGCCACGAGAAACAGTGGAGCTTCCGTTAACCCTCTGTCCCTGTGAGCACAGCTAAATCAATTTTCTGTACGTTTTCCCTGGGCTGAGGGTGTGCACGAGGACCAGGAGGGTGATTTGGGTGAAGTGTGCCAGTTTGTTAAGCCATGACAGTTCTGTCACCCTTTTCATTATTGTTATGGTCACAGCTTTATTTTGAAATTTAACATAATGTCCTTAAATGTCATTTATGTAATGTGACATATATTTTTAAAATTTAAGATCAGTTATCTAATCCACTTTCTTTGAAATAAGGTAATGATCAAGTTCCTTTTATCCTTTTATCCATATGAGATTGCTGGCACCAAAGCCAGTCCCTTTTGACAACAAACATTGTCTTGAGTCCCAGTGAGGACTTGGCTCCTTCTTTGAGCACCATTCTCTCTTTCCTTTTCTAAAATATGGCAAAGAAGATATTTTCCTTCTCCTCAAGTAATTTCTTCCTTTGCATGATCCCCTCCTTATCTTCATTTTATCCTTTATCTTCTTATCCCAGCGCCACAGAAGATCCTTGCCCCAGCTCAGTGTTCTGCTCAATTAGCAGCATCTCCAGCAAGTGGTGTGAAAAATGTAAATATTGATGAAACAAGTGTGAAATGACCTTAAAGTCCTAATGGAAAGGGCGGCCTGCAAGGAAGAAGTGCAGCCTCATAACCTGATTTTCTTGTGTTGTTCAAGCTAGGACAGTATCACTAAATTTTATTTGATGCTTTGTTTAGAATTTTCCTTTTCATATCATTGAAGTAAAACACAAGAATCATGAAAACTTGTTTCTTGGTAGCTATATATATAGGTCATATAATAATAAAAGAATATGGGTAATTTCACCTTGATGATGGTCAAGCACAAATGATGTTGGATTCAGGTTACTTTCAGTCTACCTATTTTTTATTTTTTTTTCAGATGTGCTGAAAGCATAAAACTTCCTTCTGCACTAGTGAGCTTAATGTATTTCCAATTCAAAGTCTTCCCCACCCATCGCTCTCCACACATCGACCTGCCAATGCAGATCCCTCTGCAGCATGCTCAGTCGCTTGTTAAAATGTTCTGTCATTTCTTGTGCAAGCTGGCAGCTACAAGAGCTTGGTGTGTCCGATGCCAGTGCTCATGTGAGCCAAACCTTGCATTTGCAATTTATCTTATTTGTAGAGCTAAAGTGATCATAGGCAAAGACCACAAGGCTCTGAATGTTGTTCTGATTAGTTTTGGGTCACAGACCTCATGCCTACCTTCCTTCTGCTCCTCAGGAGGAGTCGGGAACTTGCACTTTATGACCTGTCTTGTGATTCAAGGCATAATAATTTGTTTTTAAGGATAAGATAAAATCTGTGGGAGGTGATGGTCCCCTGAGGAGTGGTGAGGGCTGCTTGAAATTTCGATACATCCAGATCTGATTTAATTTGAGATCAATCTCAAAAACAAAGATGGCAATGTTTATGTAAGTGCAACCACCATGCAGTGGAACTGAATTCCCACCAGTTTTGCATTACGAGCTTCAAGAACAGTGGGTTAAGCCCATATAAATCATGGAAGGTCTGAATTGGTTCATTCACTGGGAAATGTCTCAGTGACACAGCACCAGGTGCCCTGGTTTTGGGGTCTATCACAGCTGGGGGGTAGAGAAACATTTACTTTTTATTATTTTTTAAATTTACTTTTTAGGGCACCAGGGCATTGTACTGTGGGCAGGGTGATGCCAGGCTGCAACAGGACAATAAAATCACATTTCAAAGGCAAAAGTCTGGACCAGAAGGAGTGGCACAGGTACGTGGCCATCCTTGGTGAGATCCTGGGGGGCTGTAAATTGGGCCAGGTCCAGATGTGGTGTGTTCATGGAACTGATGCTCCCCAGCTGAAGGTCAGACAGATCAGCTCTGCTTCCACTGAATTCCAGATCCCTTGCCTCAACCCAGGCAGTGAATTATTTTTAGATTGCATGGATTATTTGAGTTATTTTTAGATTTCATGGATTCAGTCTGCGAGAAAGATGATAGTCCCAAATCCCTCAAGCATTCCCTGAAATCTCCCTGAATCCCTAAGAGACAGCAAAACTCAGATTTTGCCGGCCTGTGGTGTCTTGGCCGAAAGTCCTGTGTACAACCAGGAGGAGGAAGGGGATGATGTGTCTTACATTACACATGGTAACATGCTGCAGTCCCCCTGAGGCTTGAGCAGAACATGCACCATCTGGATTTCTGTAATGTGAAGTTCAATTAAAATGTTTTGATGTTAAGCACATGCCATTTTCGAGGATACAGTTTTTTCCTCCCCAGCTTTCCATTTCTCTCTGTTCTGTTAGAAACAAGAATGAGAGGGAGAGAGGGAGTTATAAATATTTCACATGAAATTCCATATGGCTTCTAAAGTCACACTAGTATGCATTTAGGAATTATTCATTTTTTCAATAGAGAAAAGCAATTGAAATATGAATCGTGCCCTAATAAGCTAGGAAAATAAGCTTTGGAAATATGGGTGACTTTCTAGACCTGTGTATTGAAGACTGATGTCTTGAAGAAGAAGAAGAAGCAGACTTCTGCCATTGGAAAAGCCTCTACAGGTGAAAATGTCAATATTTATTTCTCCTGGGTCAAACTTTTTAGCTGGCAGCTCCAGGACCATTGGTAAGTAGTTAGAAAAGCCAGTGTCCTCTCAGTCATCTTGGAATTACCACATATTGATCTGCATGTCTAGAAAAATGAATACACTGACCTGCAAACCAGTAAAAAAATGATGAAAAAAATTCCCTCCCACACCAAAATAAAAAGTGGTGAAAAACCTTTGCTCAAAACACCTTCCCCTTACAGCATGGCCACATCCCAGTGGAAGGTGGGTTTGGGAAACTCCACCTTGGAAGGATCTTTGTGAGGAGCATGTGGCACCTTCCACAGAATCCCTTTGTTGCCAAGCGTGGCAGCTGTGTGCGCTGGGAGCATTTCCTGGGACAAACACTTGGAGGCCTCTTGGTACAAGGAAAGAGAAGTGGGAAAAATTCTCTGGCTGGGTCACTATTTTTTATTTTGGCCTGCTGTTCATGATTGGGAATCTGCAATATTGTGGGTGCCAACAAGGCATCATTTCCCTTTCACACCCATCCCTGGAAGTGTCCAAGGCCAGGTTGGGCAGGGCTTGGAGCAAACTTGGGATGGTGAAAGATGTTCCTGCCCGTGGCAGGGGGTTGGAACTGGCTGATCTTTAGGATCCCTTCCAAACCAAACCATTTTGTGATCCTGTGACTCTCCTGAGGACCTCTCTGGTGTGTGCAAAGCCATTTTCTCAGGGATTTCTTGCTTGGTGTCACTGCATTCAGCACTGTCCCATGGCTGTGCTGAACAAAGCTGTGGCTCTGTGAGTGAAAGCACATGCAAAAGACAGAGTTAAGTGCTCTCAGTCTAATTAATTCAGGCCAGGTTTGCAGTAGCTGTGCACAACTCACCCCATAGATCAAGCAGACACTTTGGATGCACTGTAGGACTGTGCTGAACTTTGGATGTACCGTGTGATTTTATAGCATGCAAGCTAGAATGGTTTTAAGAGTCAAATCCCCATCTCACTTAAATTGGCAGGATGTTATAAATGATTTCATAGTTTAATACTTTGAAGCTGCCTTCTTTATATTGATGGAGAAGGACAGTCATATTCATGCAGAACCTGGTTCTGTTAATCAGTTCACTGCTCTTAACTGGGGCAAACCTCATTCTTACCCAGTGTGGGCATGGATTTCATTTGTTTGTAAAGCAGAATGGAGAAATGAACGTGTTTTGAATCCAGCTCAAGCTGATTTACTGTCTAATTCTTCCCTGGTCCAAACACCTCTATTTGGCACTCCATGTTTGTTGGGGAATATCCCCACATCTTTTCCTTGTGGATTTTGGGTCACATCTGCCAACTCTGAAATTTTCAATGATTTGGTGGGTGCCAACACAGCATTCAAAAATAAACAAATAAATTTTTACATTTGTTGTTTTCGCTGGAGTGCAGAGCAGCAGCTTCACCTCTGAGAGAAGCAATGCAATTCCCTTATAATTAAATGTAACTTACACTGCTCACGACACAACTTCCGAAATGTGCTTGGAAATGGCTTCTGTGGGAAGTCTTTAGAGCTTAGTTAAGCAGATGAGTATTGCTGAGGAAATAAAGAGGATTATTTGTGTGCTTACAGATAAGTGCGTGCATAAATTGTAGCAAGATTGAAGCCTTTGAGTTTGTGTTAAAGTGAAAAAAAATAACAAATGGCACCTACTTTTTGTTTTGCTTACACTTTATGCCAAGCTGGTAAACCCACTATAAAAAAATTGAGTGCTTGAGTGAGTTTATGGGATTATTTATATTGTCTTTCATAGACTTTTTAATCACTTCAAATAACATGAGAGTGCAGATAATTCTTGGTTGAAATTCTCAAGTAAAAGAACCCTTAAAACATTGCAGTTTGAATCCCAAATGTTCTACATTCCTCAAGAAAATGTCTTCCCAGCACACATCTGGGATGAAATGTCTTATTTGCATTGATTGATCTTGGATTATTGCAGAACATCCAGATTTATTCAAACTACATGGAATGCTTAGAGATGACTAGTGACCCAGATCGAGACAGGTCAATGAAACAGTCTGAGAACAGTTTTCTGTCTTCGTTAAACATGAAAAGCATCTGTGCTGGTTCAAAGTTTGCTCAAAGTTTGATTTTTTTCAACTACTGATCAGTCAAAGAGATTTGAAATTATCTGGGAAACACTGATTTTATTTATGTGCTGATACATAAGTGATGTGCTACTGCTCACAGTTTTGTGCTTGATTTGGACTCGGGTGTCATGGAAGGATGAAGGGAAGGATGAAAGAGAAAGCAAAACTGTGAATCACAGAATGGGTTGGGTTGGAAGGGACTTTAAAAATCATCTTGTTCCAACCTCCTGCCATGGGCAGGAACAGCTTACAGTGGACCAGGTTTCTCAAAGCACCATCCTACCTGGCCTTGAACACCAAATATTGACAAATGACCCTTTTCTCCCCCAAAATCCAGTGCCAGAACAAAGAAGCTACCACTGGAGATAGTTTATTATTTGTGCCTGTTTTGTTTCGTTGTTTTGGTTTTTAAATCTTTCTCAGGAACCCCTAATAATGGGATGTAGATTACAGAAGTATTAGGACTTTTGAGCCTTGACAGCAAGGAAATGAACACTGAGACAGATAGATAAGTATAGAGAATTTTATTACATACACAACAATTTAAAACCACTAAGTAGAAAACCCTGGGCTGGCTGTATTAGGACTCTCATTCCTTTACTCGTGGAAATGAAGTAATAAAATCTCTTTCAGAGAGAAAGCTGACATTAGCTATGCCATAGTGTGGGTAAATAGGTATGAGAGTGAAAATGACCTTAAGTCTTAATTCTGCTTCCCAGCATCATGATATGCTGTACTGAAATCAACTGTAGCTTTTAGAAAACAGAGTGAAAACCCAAAAGGACAGCAGCATCCTGCAAGTTTAGTTCTAGATACAGAAAGGACAAGATCATATTTTAATTAATAACCAGAGGACTACATCCTCTCTGCAGTTTGGTTATAAGAACTCTTTATCTATGTCTTAAAGGGAAAGGAATGTTCTTTGGTCCTTTTTCCCCCTCCCCATACTATTCATTCCTGTACATAAAATAAGTGGCCCTGATTGAAGATTTTGACTTTTATTTCTGGTACCTCTTGCTGCTTTCTCAGCTCTAAAAATGATAATCTGTTGAGAATAGAATTGAAAGAATTGTAGGTATGAAAGAATAAAATGTTGAAAGCATTGCAGATATTTTGAAGACTTTTAAAATCACTCAGCATCTGAATGTCCAACTTGATATCAAGAGTATTCTCCTTTATGTCTAGAATCACAGAAGTGTCACATCATATCCTTCTAACACAAGATATTTTCCACGTTTGGCACCATCCTGACACGATCAGGTAAAAACCAACAGCAGTAAGAAAATCCTGGGGGCCCTCTACACGACCTCTCTTTTCTGGGAGAGGTTTCTGCTTTATGGACAACAATTCCAGAGTGTGATATGGTGTCAGTCACTGAAATAAGATTACATGACAGATGTAATAATAGAAAAACACCTGATCACTTAGAGAACATCAGCATTCACTGGTAAGATAAAAAAGAAATATTCTCCAATGAAGAAGAAAATTCCACCATAGGACTATTAAGGAAGAATTAAGAACTGTCCCAGTCCAAGAGAGCAGTTTTGGCCAAGTGGTTTGAGTCAAGAGGTTGAGCTAGGAATGCAACTAAGATAGTGAAAACCATATATATTTTAATTAAGAGCTTAAATGAATTAAGAGGTTAAGTTAGAAATGTAGTTAGCAAAGACCACATACTGTGATTAGAGCTTAACAAGTAAATTAACTGATACCAAGTGGGGATAACTGAGACAAAGTTGGGAATGACAGGTGGTACATGAAGTATTGTAAGAGTACAGGAACCATAAGTACCCCTGGCTTCAAAGAATGAGAGGAGGTTTGGGCTGTGACCAGCAAGTCAAGGAGCCCTGCCAACCTGACACGGGTGAGAGTTTACCATGAGCAAGAGGTCTGCTTCCTCCCCAGAACCCAATTAAAGAGGAGAATTGTGCAGCCATAATGTCTCGGGTTTCTGGGGTTGAAATGGCTCCTGAGGTATTAGAAAGTCTCTTTTTTCCCAGCCCCGCGACCGAAGAAGAAGTCGGGATTCCTTGACTCTGATTTTCAAGGTTGTTCATTTTCTCTTATCTAATACATTCTTTCTCTGACCTGCTGAGATCTGTTTGACAGGTTGGTTTGTAGCACTCTGACCACCCTTGGGGCGGTGTTAGCTTTTTATACTAAGAACCATGTGTACTTTATTTACAATAATTTTCCAATAACTATCACCTATGTTAGACAGTCTGTCTCTTTCCTAAACCAATCCAGAAGTGCCACCATCACAGCAGAAGATGGAGGACAAGAAGAAGGAGAAAGACAGGACACGCCCAGATTCCTCCATCTTGCCTCTTGAATCTCCATCCTAAATCCCCAAAATTCTACTTTTTCACTCTGTGATAAATTCACTATCATTCTACTCAAACTCCTGTGGCTTGTAACTCTTCACACAAAGTTGGTAATTGTTTCCATGGGTTAAAATCAAAGGCAAAGTGGTTTTGACTCTGTGCCAAGGTCTCTGAGCCCCCTGCCAGGGTCTGGAGTCCTCCAGGGCAGCCAGAGCAATGTCCTGGGTTCCAACAATAATGGACATTCAGCTAATTATAATATGAGGTGAGAACTAATGTTTATGTAATTGTAGAAACTGTCCTGGAAGCCATCTAAATATGTAAAACCTTTTTGGATAAATATCGAGCAGGAGTTTGTGACTTTCTGCACAAGTCTTTGGGAGGTTACTCCCTGTGTGTCCAGCACTGTAATAAATATTTATTATTTATTACCCTCTTTCCAGCTTTAATTAGTTGAAGAGTCATCTGTCCATGCAGCAGGTTTAGCTCCAGCTTGCCCAGGTTGTTGGATTATACAATTATTGCCAAAATCCCAGCAGGTTTTTCTCCAGAAGAGCAGCCAGGGCTGAAGCTCGTTGTGCTCACCTGCCTGGGCTGCCACGCTTTCCTTTGCACAGCATTCAGGCATTTCTTTGCACAGCATTCTCAGAGGTGCTGCTTGTCACCTTGGAGCCCTCTTTTCACCCTCTGCCAGGGGCAGAGCTCTCCAAACCTTGTGGAGACACCTCTTGAAGGAAGGACCCCTCAAACACCCCCCAAAGGTCGCTGCATGCGCGAGGATGAGGATGAGGATTTGGCTTTTTCTCTGCCTCAGATGTCAGAGCAGCTGCTTTGAGGCTGTTCTATCCTCTGAAGGAACATTCTGTCTCAGCAAGCAGAGAAAGGAGAAGAGAGATCTTACACCATGGTAATTACTTGAGCAAAAATAAACACACATATGGTGTGACATTTTCCTAATGCTCGGATCCTATTTGGAAGCAAATGTATTAATTAAAGGGGGGAGTGGAAAGGGGGAAAACAAACAATCTCTGAGTCATGAGAACATGACAAGCTGTCCTTTGAAAATGTTATTTTTATTTTTCATTGACACTGGTGTTAATTTATTAGGTGTAGTAGTGTGTGCTTACTTATTTGTTGTTCAAAAGCAACAATTTTCTTCCTCATTGCTTTTCTGTTTCATGTTCCAATTTTTTTTTAAATCTTTATAGACAGCGCTGAGCTAAGAAGAAAATTCACCCCCAGATAAGGGGCCATATCAATGTCTTTTTGTCCTTGAAGCTCTCAAAAGCTGATGTTAAACTTTCCATGGTCTCATAAAAGATGTGATTCAGCATTTGTGGCAGGGAAGATATGAAATTCTCTTTGTTTCTCTTTGATGGTAAAATTCTCTTTTTATTTAAGACAAGCTGCACTTGTGCTTAGGCTTCAAATGAGAACATCTTTGGCAATTGTCTTCAAGAATTAGAGGGGGAAATGCAGAGTGCAGCCCAGAAATGGCCATTCCAGCAAATACCCACAGTGGTGATGCAGCAGTAGTTAAGTAGAAACAAATCTTTAAAGACTGAACTTCATAAGGAAAAAGTAAAAAGAGAAATGGACAAAAGTCACGTTTCTTCCTAACAGGGTACAAAAACAGGGAGGTCCCCTGGGGTTTTCTTATTGCTGCTGCTCTTCACATGACTCTCCTTCCAGTTGTACAGAGGGTGAAGCCATATGCCAACCCAGTGAAAATATTGAGCTTTTACTACCCACAGCCTTTTAAATTTTGCAAGCTTTTCTAATGTTTCTATAACTATATTAAAATTAAAACCTTTGGAAAGAACACAGTAATTGCTTTTTTTTTTTTTCTTTTTTTTTTTTTTTTTAATGTTCTTCAGTAGTTTCCTACTCTCTTCTGTGAAGTTTTTCCTTGTGGAAGTGTTTTAATTCCCCAGAAATGTAAAACAGTTCAGTTTTACATTGTACATTTTCTACTTTGCCTCTCTATTTTCACCTGTCTTCTCTTCTTTCTCAAAAGCAAAATAAGGGGATGAAAATAAATAGTATTAAACCTGTAGGTGCTGAAGGGAAAAACAAAATGCTCAAAAGCTATTTTGTTTTTTATTTAAATATGAAACTCCATTAGTAAATAATGAAATTCTAGAGGAGAATTTTCCCTTTAGGAAAGTACAACTTTAAGCTGAAAATATTTTAAATGTAAGCTTTAATCGGTTCTTGAAATAAATGCCACCCTTCAATCTAAAAGAATGTTTGTTTTATTTCCATTCCCTTGTAATTTCAGAAAATGTACTAACTGTAAGGCATCATGAAATAAATCATGGTATATATTTCAGTCAATTATATGTTGTAATAAAAACCCTGCGCGTGTTTTGAATCATGGCTGTTGTGTTCTTTCAGAAGATCTCTCAAACTTCTTGCCTAATCTGTGGAGCTGTTCACTCCCTGCACATTTTTCAATCTATTCACTCCTGCAGAAGCCATCTGCTTCTCAACTCAGGCTTTCTCACATGCTCAGTTTCTTTTTTTCTCCTTCTTTTAAGAATCTTAGGCTAATAAAGACTTTTTAAAATATGGAGTTGCGTTGGTTAAAGGAAAATGCATGCTCTTTATGAAAAAAATAAATTGAAACAATTTTTCAGATTTTCAACAGTTGGTTTCTCCCACCCTCCTTTTCAAAAAAAAACCCCAATAAACCAAAAAACCTTCCAGTTTTCATTTGTATTTCCCACCTATTTCTTCTGTATTCTTTGTATTTTGCCTTTACCCCAGCTGGAATGTATGGATAAAGATAAAATAATATAGAAATATATATAAATATATAAATATATAAATGTAGAGATATAGAAATATAGAAATATAGAAATATAGAAATATAGAAATATAGAAATATAGAAATATAGAAATATAGAAATATAGAAATATAGAAATATAGAAATATAGAAATATAGAAACATAGAAACATAGAAATATAGAAAGGAGTGCTATTTTAGGTGCAGGTTCCCTGGCACTTGGTTATTCCCCTACTTTGGTTCTTGGATACTACTTCAGCCTCACTGACCTGCTGCCTGACACTGCCAAACGCATTAACAATGCTTTAATTAATAGTGGGAAGGAACAAATTTTGTCCTTAAGGGATTTTTTGGGATAGGAAAGAACTTAGAATCTCCTGAGAAGGAGAGAAAGAGGTTTCCTGGCAAGGAAAATGACAAAATTATTGTCCCTTCCTATTCAGCTCAAGATGCCATGAGTGGTTCTTGCTGTCTGGATGAGACTTTGTGGTTACTCTACTGGATCTTAACAAATAGGGGATATATTCTCTTGCAGTGCCATTTTCACTTGAAATCTATTTTTTCCCCATTTCTAAACCTAGAAAGATTTAATGGGCTACACAGAGAGGGAGTGGCAAATCCTTCCTCTCACAAAGAAGTACAGTCAAGAGGCAACTAATGCACTTTATGGTAAATATATTGAGTCATCTTCATTTTATTAAAGAGGAATTAAAAAAAAAAAATAAGAGCAGTTGAGGAAGAGATTTGGCTTTGAATTTCTCTCCTCACATATTAAATGGATAAAATTAGGCTCCATGCTGGGCTCTTATCCTACAGAAATGATCAAATACGGGGCGCCTGAGATGACAGCACAGTCCTGGCAGAAATGGCACAGGAATTGTGGGACAAAACCAATAAAATGAAGGAAATACTCAACTTTACCTGGAACCATCCACGGAATTCATCAGGGAGCTGAGAGAGTAAAACCTGCAAATAGCAAGGGCTGCTTGCCAGTTCTTCTAATTGCACCCCTTGTGTGTTGTTTCACCCTTGCATTATCCAGCTGCTTTATGACAAATTGCCCTCAGGACTTTCTACAGCTGATTTTCTTTCCCTGGTGCTGAATTATTTATTACTTTTCTTCCACCTACAGTCCTTCATGGTATGTTTTATCGTTTCTATTTCAAAAAGTGTTTAAAAAAATCCTCAGAAAAAAAAAATTGAGAGGTTAACTTGGGGTCTGCCTGTTCTCTCCAATTTCTGTGCCAGCTTTCAGCGTAAAACTGGTGATTTAATATATATGAAGACATGTCTTTTGATTTCCAATGGAATTTTTAATAGTGAATGGAGATTGACAATCGAGAATCAAAAACATGATTCCAAGAGGCTTTTGTGGTTTTTTTTTTTTGTTTCGGTGCTCAGCATAATTTTCACACTATTTTTTTAAACATCAGATATAAGGAACACACAGAAGAGTTTAGATTAAATCAAATGACTCTCAAGAATGGAGGATTTTGAGCAATCTGACCTTTTGGAAGGAATTTTTATCAGAGCCAAAGGTAAATCCTGATCCGTATGTAATCAGGAGACTGATTCTGGTTTGTCAAACACTTGCTGGCAACAGAAGGAGAACCAAGGGGGAAATCTGTTAGCAGGGGCTAAGGGAGTGAAAAGGAATAAATGAACTGCAAAACCAATGGCCAGCAGGGAAAGGGGAAACTGCTTTATTTTTCCTGTAATTGCAACTTCAACCCAAGGCCCTCTCAGTGTGGGGTGATTAGGTTGGGGTGATTTAGATCTTCTGTCCAATTTGACCTGTTGCCATAGGGTTAGGAGTAATATGTATTAAAAAACCCCACAAGACACTGATAGAGATTGTCATTCTGGATTTACCCTCCTTTAGGAAGTGAGATTCACAAAGACTTCTCCATTTAAAACATAAGCTGCTCACCTCAGGAGGCTGATCACACCTTATCATATATTTTTAGACTTCTTACTATCTCAAAGGAGTTTTGTTTCTGGATTGTAGAAAGGGTCTGTTTAACTGAAAATTGATTAAACAACAAAAGGAAAACAAATTGCAATGCCAAGTATGAAAAATGACACATGAGTTGCATAACTGCAGAGATGAATAGCTGTGCCTGCAGGCAGGACCATTATAAACAGCATTCTCTAGCTGGTTTCACTGGACTCTGAGTTTTCCCTGTACATGACTTAAGATTAATTAAATAAGGCAAAAATGGGAGCTCTTTGGTATGAATAATTGTCATGTCTGCCCAAAGTAGCCTCTGGAAAAGAATTAATCATCTCTAGTTCAGTTCCTCTTCATCAGCAATTGGCTTTGTTATGAATGAAGTTCATGTGTATCATTGACTTACTCTTCTCAGTGATAATGAAGTTTCCTTCATTCAGACCAACAGATTTCTAAAATTCAATGAGGAAGCAGTACGCTAAAATTACAGCAAGATTGATTTTTGAAGTTTTCTGGAGGTGGTGGGTGCAGCTTCACTCGAGTGCCATCAATCATGTGGAGATGGAGCTTAAACACATTTGTTTGGAAAGATAATGAGGCTTTCCAGAAAGCAGCCATGGTGACACTTAGTCTGAGGACCAAATTCAAGAGAGAAACCTGGATGACCTGAGTCTCTCAAGGAACAAACACCTTAAAAGTCACAGTACTGAGCACTCAAATCAATAAACACATCCACATATTTTGTTGTGTTGTCTGTAAGATGAAGAGACCTCTGCTCAATCCAGATATGAAGTGACCCAGCCTTAAAATTTGAAGCATGACTTTTTTCACTAGAAATATTGTTCAGTCAGATTGGCTAAACAGTGTTCTAAGGTCACTGTGGAGGAAAAAAAACTAGTCTCAAGAGGTTTTAATAATATTTGTGGCAGGAGCCTTGATGAGCAAACTATCCTGTCCTGTCACATAATGCAGTGCAAATTCAGCAAATGAGAAAAAATGGTCTTCATTAGGAAGCTCTGCATTCATCCTCTGTACCTGAGCTTTTCATAAGGCCTGAAGAGTGAATTTTGAGTTTCTTCAAGAGCCATGTTAGCCTGAGATATAATAATACTAATATCACCACTGGACATATAAACATGCATTCCTGTCAGATAAAATACATGGAGTAGGCCTTATGATCCTCTGGAACAGTGAGTTATATGCCTGGATTAGCCAAAGTTCAAGGGAAAGACAGATGATTTATGAAATATTGTGCCAAATATCTGGTTAACAATATGACCATGATAAAGGCAAAGCTTATTCCGGAATGTGCCCACAGGAGAACCTCACGTCAGGTCCTGGATGTCGCCTTTGGATGTGAACTCCCCTTTCACACAACATCAGAGTCCCTGCAGTCAGACTCTTGTGTCCAGGGGTTTTTTTGGTGCTTCTTAAGAGCTGGAACCAGAACTTGAGCAGGTGTCACATAGAAGGGATTCTGGAGCTTCTCATTTACCATAAACTGGGGAAGACTTTGATTCTACCTTCCTCAGCTGGTAGCAAAACAATCCTCCAATGTGTCCAGCTCTAAATACAAAGCAGAAGAGGTTTGGCTAGATCTTGTGCAAGGTTGGAAGAGAAATACTTGTTTTAGATTGCAGAAAAAAGGTGTGAGGTTTGCTGAATATTCAGGGACCCTTCCCAAATCTAATAGTGATGCAACACAAAGCCAGGGTGGTGCTGCACACTCTTCACTGATGCCTTTCTAATCACTTTAGACAGACACCTGTCAGGGGTAATTTAAACATCATTATCCTGTACAGAACAGATGATGATTTAGATGGACACGTGGAGATGCTTCCAGAGTAAACAACAGGTTTTTTTGGCTGAGCAGTTCTGGCTCCTGCCATGGATGTCTAATTGGGCAGTGAGGCCACTTTCCCATCGCCTTTGTGGCTGAAAACATTTCCAAAATGATGCGGCAACCACTGCACAAAACCAATTTGCCTAAAGAAAGCCATGATCACCCACCTCCCTTTCTCTGCAGGGCGCCATGTGCACTGCTGTACTGCCAGGGAGAGCAAAAAGGAATGGAAAATACCTCTGGAATTAGAAAACCTAGAATTACAGAACAGTTTGAGTTGGAAGATCATGTACTTCCAACCCTCTTGCCATGGACCCTGTGCCACTGAGGTCCAGGGTGCTCCAGCACCAGACCCAGCTGGTTTGGATCTGGCAGATTCACATTTCCTCAAGTTTTTGCCTTAAGCTGCTGTAGCTTTGTCTCTTCCCTTCCCTGAGCACCCTGGGCTCTGTGCTGCTCTTTCCCTATGCTGAGCAAAAGCTCTTTGACACAAATCTCAGCTTTCTTGTTTAGTTATTCAAAATGTTATCATAAATCACTAGGAAATGTGTAATAGGAATGAGGGGAAAAGTTCCCATCTCTGATGGAACTCTCATCAAAGAAAAAGATGCTTTTTAATTAACCCTAAGGAGTTTTAGCAAGACAAGCCAATTTGTCTGTGTTACCTTTAGTCTTGTTTCCATAGCACACTTTGGGTGGCAGATAGCAGGTCAGGTTTATTTTAATTAACTTTGGGTGGCTAAAAAAGACAGACATTTCTATCTCATCCATCTTCTCTAATCTCAATATCTTTCTCAAAAAGATTTGAATAATAATAACATGGTAAGCTCTTCAATTCATTAATTGCTCATGAAAGAGAGAAAGAAGAAAAAATGCTTTAAAAAGGAATTAAGTTTCTTGTAGCCTACAAAGCATTCTAGTCCTTTATAATACATGGTTTAATCTGCTCTCAATTAAATAAAACATATTGAAAATCCTTTTTTTTCCTGAAATGCAATTAATTTCAGATCAAACCTACTTTTATTCTTAGCACCTCTGTATGTGGGGATCATGAACTGTGTAATCAGTGAAGGGTAGAGAGAGGCGTGTAAAGCTCTAAACCCTGGATATTAATAAAAGGGCAGGAGATAGGCCTGGGGAGCTGGAAGAAAAGTCACCTGGGTTTCTACCAGTTCTTTTGCAGCCAAATGTTACAGCCATAAAATTTAAGGGAGTAGGGATCTCTTTCCACTCCTGGCACATGACATTTAGCACAATGGTGTGCTGACCTGCACAAGAACTCTCCTGTCTATTGGAATATGACTGCTGCTCTGCTAAAGGAGACACTTTTCCAGCATAGTTTTTACCAGATCCCTGAAACAGAGAGCGGGTGCAGAGGCAGTAGTTGTTATTAGGTAAAATAAATGTATTATCATAATGTAAAATACTGCCACAACACAGGGGAAAACCATCAAGTGAGACTCCTGTAAGAGAAAGCTTTGTCACTAGCACCCAGTCTGAGCCATCAGTGTGGTGATGCTCTGAGTCCCCACAGGATATTTAACCCCAACTCCAGCAGATGCTTGTTGAGAAATAAATTCATAAATAAATGGCTCCAAACTTACTGGATTGAACTCCACATCTGCAGACTGAAGATGTGAGGGTCTTCTTTCAGGGAATATTTTCTGAATCACTAATGATCTAACTAACAAGAGCTTATTGTGGAGTTATTTTACCTGTGAGCTCTCTGCCATATTTATTGGGTGCACTGGATTAAGCCAAGATGAGTATTTGCTATATAGTGATTATCCTGTTTTTCTCATGTTAACATTCATCTTTCTACAGCACAGTATTTGAATTCAGAGCCTTTTCCCCAGTGTTACCTGTCAGTCTCAACATTTGTAATTTCTCACATTCAAAATTGCCCACTACTGCTGTTAGGTGGATTTTGTTCATATGAAACTCATTTCCCTCCCTTTATGAAAAAAAGAAACAAGTTTTAAGAAAATTTGAGTCCCGTTGCTTGCATTATTCATGGACTTTCCCCCCCAGCAATTTATCTATTAGCTCTGTGATTTTCTTCTCTCTGTATCTTTCATTTATATTTTTGGTAATACATATACAATTCCACAAGTAATACAGAAACAAGCAGTTGGCTGAGTATTTTACTTGAGGAAAACCCAAACACTGCAAATATGTCCCTTTCAATAAAACAAAACAACTGGAGCTGGGTGCAGCTCTGAGTCAAGCACAGCACTCTGAGCTTGCCTCTAATTTTGCTGTGGTATCAATTGTGGCTCTTGGCTCATCTGGTTTGTCTGACTCCTCACTCTGCTTCTCCACGCTGAAAATCACAGGAATTAGGGAAGATGATGAATAATAACCATATGAACCAGTGTTTAGCTTTGGACAGAGGGTTTCCAAGTGAGAGGAAAGGCTTGAATTGATTTCAGCACGTTCCCTCAGGCAGCAGGAGCAGCTCAAGCCCTTGTTTGCCTGAGCACGAGGTCTGTGGTCTTTTCTGAGTTCCCCAGATGGAGGGAGGAATTGAGAATCTGACTCCATGTTATTAGACGGCTAATTTATTATTTTATTATATTATTATAATTTATATTATTTTTATTAATTATTTTATTATATTAAAGAATGCTACACTAAAATTATACTAAAGAATAAAGGATTCAGACAGAAGGCTAAAAGATAATAATGAAAAACTCATGACTCCTCCCAGAGTCCCGACACAGCTGGCTGTGATTGGTCATTAAGTCAAAACAATTCACATGAAACCAATAAAAACAATGACCAGTTGGTTAACAATGTCCAAACCACATTCCAAAGCAGCAAAACAGCAGGAGAAGCAAATCACATAATTATTGTTTTCATTTTTCTCTGAGGCTTCTCAGCTTCCCAAGAGCAGAAAGCCTCACAAAGGGATTTTTCAGAAAATGTGACAATGACACGAGGTCTAAGTGCAGAAATGGTGATTTCAGCTCGGGTTTTGTGCCTGCCTGTCTGGGCTCTCTGCCTGTTCCAGTTTCCATCTAAATTGCTGCTAATTGCTCCCCTAATTTATAGAAAGGAGGTGCTATCTTTTAAAAGAGCTTTAAAAGACTTGGAGTCATTGCATAGAGTCATAGAATATTCTCAGCTGGAAGGAATCAACAGGAATCATTGCACCCAACTCCTGGCCTTGCACAGGACACCTCAACAATCCCACCCTGTGCCCCAGAGCATTGTCCAAACACCCCCTGAGCTCTGCCAGGCTGGTGCTGTGCCCATGGCCCTGGGGAGCCTGGGCAGGGCCCAGCCACCCTCTGGGGCAGAACCTTTTCCTGATATCGCACACAAACCTCCCCTGGCACGGCTTCAGGCCGTTCCCTCAGTGCTGGCACTGTCACCAGGCACTGAGTTCAGAGCCTGACTCTGTACCTGTGTCCATCTGTCCCAGGCAGCTCTGGGATCAACAACAAAGTTATTCTTATTTTTTAAAAAATTAAAACTCCTTTTAAAAAATTAAGACTCCTATGTGAAAATATAAATCTCCTATAAATCTCCTTTTAATTCTAAAGATGAAGTAAAATAGTCCCAAGAATGCAGTCACTCAAAGGCTGGACAGCAGGGGCAGGAATGTGCTCCCTTCCCACCTGGAGACTTCATTGAGCCCATTTCAATTATTTACCTCATGAATGCAGCACCCTTGACATTGCAGTCAACATTTTAATTTCACATGAAATACAGTGCAATTTTGGCCTTCTGGGAGAAATGACAGCACCGTTTATGTCACTCAGTGGAAAATTACAATTGGGTGGATCAATTACTGCAGTTTATTTTTGTTTATGAGGAAAATTATGCTTGTGGCTTCTTTCACACCATGGGTACCTGATGGGCAGCTCATGACAGGAACACAATCCCACAAAGTAACACAGAATTATTAAGATAATTTCTCAAAACCACTTCCCCGAGGCAAATGCTAAGCTTTTCCTCATTGTTTTTTATTTTTAATTTTAACATGACTTGTGGTGGAAAGTAGAATTATAAATTAAAGGTATTTATATAGTTTTTAAGGCAAAGCTGGCATTTCCTGGGCATAATAATGCTCTATGAAATACTGCAGTGCTTTGCCTGGGGCTTCACCTCATTTTTCACCCATCCCATCGGCACCTTGTAGGCTCCCATCAAAGACTGGAAGGTCTTTTTCATGACATTAACAGTGCTCTTGCTTGTACCAGAAATGTGTTAGCAATTTCAGACAAATATTCTCAGCTTTTTTTGGTATGGCCCTAGGAATCAGGATTCTCAGAGAGCAATCGCTAATTTTATAATAATTGTCTTTTTTTTCCTCAAACAATAGCTGTAAAATGCCTATTCACCAAAGGTTCTGAGCAATTCTAAGGGTTCTCCATAGTTCATCTGCTTAACTCTCCTTTTTATAATTTTTTAACTGTTAATTAATTTACAAAAGCAAAGGAGAAAATAAAAGCCAGTAATACTGCCTGATAATGTTTGTTTTCCCAGGGCTTGGTGGACATTTATTGCTAAACAGTTTGAGGTGTAATTATGGACTAAATATGAATATCCAGAATATGAACACATTTAGTAAAACTGGTCATCTCTAAATTTTACAGTCCTTAATTCTCGTGTTATTTGTCTACACCAATCTACATCAAAAAATCCTTGTGATTGGAGCTTATTCTTCTTCCAAAAGATTTTGGAGATGTCTGAGAACCATCCTGAAGCACAAAAAGTAGAGCTTCTCTTTCACTTGTAATTCAATATTCCTTGAGCTGCTGTTTGCTTAGGGACAGGCAAAGCTTACCTTGGTTTTAGCCTGGGATTTGGGGGACAGAGCGCCCAGCCCCTGCCTCCTTCCCCACAGTTCTGGGGAGATTACAACCCTCTCAAAGATTCAGAATTCACATGGTAGCATGGATTTGCAGAACCACCTTTTTAATCATCTCTATTTTAGTGATTCTCTTAGAATTATAGTCTGTTTGAACTGCTTAATATTCTCAGAATTAATTTTTCTGTGGATCTTGGTATTTCCTTTAAATATTTCTGTGTCTTTGGCTGAATTGTCTCCTCCTCAGCTCTCTACAAAGATAGCTCTGAGCTATGAAGAAGCCTCAGCAAAGATAAAGTGGCAAAGCAGAGATGTTTAGGGTCCAGTATGCACATCCATTGATGCGCTTTTAATGTCTCCAATTGAAATTCTGATTTCAGATCTATGCAAAAAAGTTACTTGATGCATTGAATCAGAGCTGTTCGTTGTAGAGATGACCTCTGGGTTGTTCAAAAGAGAAAAAAATCACATTCATGTGATGAAAGAAATTGTCCCTTAGAGATGCAATCTTTGAAGAGCTGCAAGTGGCTGAATTAGTAATCCCTGCTAACACTGGTGCTTGAAGGCAGTGAGGAGCCTTAATTCTTCACACTCAAACTGTGCCTGCTAAGCACAGGGGAAAGAACCACACACTGGAGAGATGGGATGAGAAATGAGGGCATGAAAGGAACCTCTGGAATCACGTGCAAACATCACTTTTTAACTGAGTGTACACAAGTTCCTTTTCTGCCAAGCTGTTCTGTGAGAGCACCATCATGTGCTGGAACATCCTGGCTAAATGAACACGAAGCCATTAACTGAGTAATTTGTCTTTTACATTGGGACTTTGCTAATGCACTGCTGGGACAGTTTTTCATTATAGATGAATTGTTTTTTCCTTGGAGCACAGGTGAGATGTGCCTCACGTGGTACTGGCAGCCACACTTAACAGGTGTCTTTAAAAATGCTTTATCATTATTACATTATCATAGTTACTTTAAAAAATAATAATAATCTCATTAACCTTATTAAAACATCCACTGATGCATGATCCCATTTCCTGGCTGTGAACTGCCAGGCAGCCTCTGCTGCACTAATGAGTCCTTTGAAAGCTGAAGTTTTACAGCAGGTACCCACTTGTGCTGCTTGAAGAATTTCTCCAGAAAACCTTTATTTTCAATCCCATCTCCTTGGATACCTGGCTGCCTCGTTTAATAAGCGGTTATGAAGCCTAACACAGAATCCTTTGCTCCATAAAACAGATGCAGGGTTGTGTTATTCCATGTTGAATGTAAAAATTTTATTTTAAAAGGCTGTTTTTTAAAGCTTTGTTCAGTTCAATTCACCTCTTATTTGTGGCAAATATTCCCCTTAACAGACAAAACGAGAAGAAAAAATTTGTAGTTTCTGATTTACATGGAGCTTGCCAGGAGACAGAACTCAGAACAGCACATTCTTCTGTAATATATTCCTTGGCAATCAAATACCTTCTCATTGCTCACCTGCACTTTTAAAAAATTCATTTAATGCATCTGAAATGCCTCAGCTTAGCAGGTCTGGAGACAAACATCCCGTATCCACCTACAGAAAACGGGCTGCCTCAGGCAAAGCAATCCCACTGACTTCTTTGGGTCTACATTAGCAGAGATGGCTGTTGGGCTCCTTCCCTCATAAAATTGCTTCTTTATGGCTTTAATTCAGTGATACCATGGGAATCTGTCCATCCTGCTTCAAGAAGATTTAGGAATTCATCTTTCTGCTTTAGGAAATGCAAGCTAAGAGGTTCCTGCCATGGGAATTATTTTGGCAGATCACACCAGAAGGCAGCACTCAAATATTGGGTGGGGTGTGGGTCTCAGTGGGTGAGGAGGGAAAGGAAGTTTATGCTCTGAAATGATTTATTTTTTTTAAGGAGAGGAAAAACTGGTTAGGGACAGACAAAGCTTAACTTGGTTTTAGCCTAGAAGGGTGTTATAAAAGAGTGGATTGGTGGGAACTGGAGTCAGATGGCCGCTGCAAGGACCAGGAACAGTCAGTGCCTAGAGGAGCTGCCTACGAGAAACATTGAGGAGGTACAAAACTCTGGCACTATGGAATCCTTGTGCTATGATGATAATAGAACTCTTACAAAATATATAAGACAACATGGGACTTCAGAACCTAAAGTTGTAATTGGATAATTGACTCCAATATGCAAATGGAGCAGAGCTTATAAAGGTGAGAGATCCCGTGACCACTCATCCATTTTGTGACCATTTTGGTTCATCTTGGGTGCAGCCCTGGCTGGGCTCTTGTGCTGCCCAAGGTGGATCCATTGAGGAGATCCTTTGAATAAATCCCTGCTTTATTCTTTAGCTCTGTCCAGCCTCTGCTCTAGGTCAACCTTCTCAAGGCGTCACTGCCTGGCTCTGTGGCAAGAAGGGAAAATCAGTAAATATCAGAAAGGGGATCACTGAGAGGCAGAATTGCAGGCTGCAGCAGGTGGACAAGCCTCAGGCAGCTTTCTGTGGAACCTGGCAAATCCTGACCCCAGGTCCTTGGTGGCCCAGCTGAGGAGCTGTGGACCCCAGCTCTGATGCAGAGCAAAAGCCAAAGTGCAGGGACATCCTGGAGCAAGGTGTGTGAAAAAATCCAGGTGACTGGGAAACCTTGGGGTTTGCCTGCCAGCCAGCAGAGAAGGTGCTGAGCAGGTGGGCTCGCAGAAGATTAGGAGGATGGGGATGATAAAGTGATTCAAGTTCTGTTTAATTTTTTACAGGAGCTGTGGAGAGCACTGCAGGAGCAGCAGAGTGGCAGAGAAACTCAAAGCAAATAGGATGTTTGTTAATTTTTAATTGAACTCTGGGACAGAAGCCAGGGATCTGACAGAAACAAGGATACGTTTCAAAAAAGAGAGGCCACAGGTACTGGGAGAAGAATTTGAGCTCTAATGTGGATGATAAGCTCTTGGCCAACAATAGAAAATATGAGGAAAACACATGAGAAATGTATTGCCTGAAAAGAGACATTCATAAAAATGTTTGAACAAAGGGTAAACATCATCATGTTGGAAATCTGATGCCATCAAGGACATCACAGCATAAGAATGCACTCATCAGAGAGGTGTTGGACAAAACATTCAGAGCTGGAGTGCCCTTCCTGACTGCAAACAAACAAAGCCTGTGCTTGAGAGACACTTGTCCCCATTTCCCATCAGAGCAGCCCCTCCCAAAAAGACAGAGATGGAAAGAACAAAATGGATGCTAATGTTTTCAAAGTCAAAGGAGAATAAAGGGAGCAAATTGACTTTTTTTTTCACTGGTACCTGCAGGCTCAGGTTTTTACTGCAGCATAGTCCCTAAGCAAGCCAGCAGGTGTATAAGGAATAATATATACTGTGATGTCTTCAGCACATGGGAAGATGGCCGTGATTGTGCTCGAGCAATGATCTGCTGGAGAAATTGCCATTTTTCACATTGCTGAAGAGCTTGTGGTTTGTGCCCAAAGTATTCCAGCCATAGATATCACCTCTGCACAGCAAGGAATGAAAGGGGATAGGGTAAGCAGCTTTAAGACAGCTAGTAAATGGATTTTTGATCTGGGAAAAGATGGTGGAAGTACACCCACAGCCTGTTGTGGGATTTGGGAAGAATCAGAGCTAATAGGCTGAGATAAGTAACTGGTTGTGAAGGCTGCATGCAACACAGGAAAAAAGCTAACAGCAAAGCAAATAATGGAATAATTTAAGTGGGAAAAGACCTTTAAGACCATGAAGTCCAACCATCAGCCCAGAACTGCCACACCTGCTTTTCCCTGCTCTTTTGGAGGTGTTCCCCAGGGGTTTCTTTATAGGTGTGGGGGAAGTTGGCCCTGTAGCTCTGGCCCTGCTCAGTCCCATCAGCTGAAATCAAATAGGCTGATCACATAAATGTGCTGTGACATCCACGCTGTGCTCATCCCAGCAGAGAAAAATGGGTATAAAGATGTCTTGGGATAAAGATATGAGTGCCTAACTCACCTCTCAAAGCAGTTGTCTGAGAGCACTGCTGTGCTAAGACACCTAATGACACTGAGGTGTAAGTCATAATGGGAGCTTGAAAATCTGGCCAAAGTAAATTATAGAAATCCTCATCCTAAAGAGCTCCTGGTGTGATTCCACTTAAACAACTTCACCTGCCTTAAAGTGTTGTGTCGAGTCAGTTCAGCCCAGGTTAATATAATAACTCCTGATTTGGTCCAAGATGATTTTTTCCCCAGTCTTTCCAGCTATTTTAGAAAAGGATTAATTTCTTGTTGTACTTGCCCATCTTCCTCTACAGACAAAAAAAAAAAAAAAAGTCACTGCACAGTAAAATAAGTGTTTTATTTTATTCCAAGGATTTAATATTTTCAGGGATTTAATTAGGAGATGATATTGTTCATCTGAAATGGCCATAAGCCATTTATAACTGTGAATAGGAGAAAGTGGCAAACACCACCCCACACCTGAAAATAAAAATACTGTATGTCCTCCCCAGATGCAAGTGTGTGCCTTGCACATTGAATCCAATCTTGGGTTGCTGGTTTTTTTCAGATTCTCCAGAGGATCTGACAAAATGCAGTGAAGCAAAATCCAGAGCAAGACTGGAAAAAAGTAATACACAGGTACTAGCACAAGGTGAAGCAGAGAATATATTCCCTTTTCCCAACAGATTTTAAGGTGACTTGTATTAATAAGGCATCTCTGGGTTATTAATCTTTAAAATGATAGAGAAAAAAAGGAATTTAAAAGATACCTGAATACAATGTTTGTTCTGAGAGCATTGGACACATTTTCTTCTGGCCTTAAGAACTATATTTTCTGAACAATTGTAACAGCAAGGAGGATGCATGTCCTGAAAATTCAGGTCAGCTTAAGTGACCACTCTAAGGGCCTCGTGCAGGAGAAAACACAGACTTTTACAGACATTTTTACACTGCCTGAGTAGACAATGTAAACTCAGCTCCCATTCACAGACCTGAGTTAGCTCAACAGGCAGCTGGTAAAACCAAATGTATTTTTGTTTAATGTCACATGAATACCATGAAACACCCAAGAAATGGTCACACTGTGGGAGGCATGGAGTTAAATAAGGAGTCCACATGGGCAAAGCTAAGTTGTGCTGTGTGAGTCTCATCTGTCTCCATTAAAAGTCACTTATTAAATCCCAGTAAACGAGATTTGGAAGAATTGAGTGCTCAGTGGAGGTCAGGGAGGGTTCCAGGGTCAGATCCCAGCAGCAGAAGCTTTTTCTGAGTTGTTTTCTGATGCAATAACCACTGTCCCTGTCAACTAAAGCACGTTATTTGGTATTTTTAACATCACTGCAGCTGCACCTTATCGTCCTCTCTTGCTGAGTCAGTTTCACTGCCCTGTCTAGAAGTTTAAATAGTTTGGCTGTTAAAATAAAGGGTATCCACTTTGTTAAAAACAAAAGGACAGACTTGGTAAGGGCACTCTGAAAATGAGCTGTCTGGGAACCCAACTCAGAGATCAAGGCAATATTTCTCACAACTGTTCATTTAAAAAAAGAAAAAAAAAAAAAAAAAAGAACACTCTGAGCTATTCTTCCAGGAAGGAAAAACAGTCTTTGACACAACCAGGTGAAAGCACACCTAAATAATTTTGATTTATTCACTCTTTTAAAGATCTTGCAATTTCTGACTATTAAGAGTATGAAGTATTGGCAAGTTTTGAGGAATTTCCCTGCATTTGGTTGTGAAGTTCAGCCATTCCTGATTGACCTTCACGTTTCTTTGCACAGTTGTATTAATTAATGCAGAAGTATTGAATTAAATAGCGTAACAGCCTTGCCTAGCAGTCTCAACTAAAGAGTGCAAGGCATTTTCTGGGGCGCCAGCTCGGGGCGTTTCTCACTCCTCAGAGGGCTGCAGACAAACCTCCCTGCCCGCAGGGACAGACAGACTGCTCAGGGATTCCTCATTGTATAAACCAACGGCAGCATTAAACAGCTGCAGCCAGTGGAGTTATTAATTGGGAACCACAGTCTAATTGCCTGTTGGCTTTGAGACTGAAAAGAGAGTAGAACTTTAAAGGAAAGGAAATGAGAAACCTGAGATACTTTCAGGATGAATGAAAAAAACCCATTCTTCTCCTATTATTATTATTATTATCAAACTCTAAAAAGAGCCTTTCACATGTCTTTTATAATATAAAATCCTTGTATCTCTGATAAAGCCTCTGAATGCCTCAGGTGATGGATGGAATGGATTGTGAGAATGGCATCTCACAAGAAGAATGATGAAGGATCACAAAAAAAGGAAGCTTTTATTGATAAATCATTGTAATGTGGGCTTTTAAATACACTGTTTGAAAAATTATGATTTATTAAGCAATTCCTTTTCTAGGCAAGCTCTAGGTGGAGACATTTATCTATAAAATTATTTTCTTCAACGAAGTTTGTGAGATGAACAAACCACTCCCTTTTGAAAAAAAAATGCTTTGAGAATTAATTTTAAAACTCAAGCTTACTACAAAAATAATATAAATAATTAAGTGATAAAACTTAACATAAATGTCACTGAAAAAACCAAAATCCAAACCTTTGCAAATGTTAAACTAAATCTGTGAATAAATGATGTGGTACTACCCCATACGTATTTTTTGTGAAAAAATTCAGATAAAAATATTTTTCTTTATATATTCTCTTTTGATTTAAAATGTAACCAGTGTTAAGATCAAATGAGAACTCAATCTTCTTTCTTAAAAAGAATTGTGAAGTGACTGTCCTTAAAATGTTGGGAAGGCATATTACATTACATTTCTGAGGAAGATTCCCATAGTTATTCAATAAATAATGAGAGCATTCTATTTAGTGAGCATTTTGTTTGCACCTTTCCTCTAAAGAGCTGTGCTCTGTGGAGTGCTTAATGTAATTCATCTTCCAGCCCTTGTGTTGTCATTAAACACAGCAACTCCTGAGAGCCTTGTGTGGCAGTGGGTTGACCCTGGCTGGACACCAGGTGCCCACCAAAGCTGCTCCATCACTTCCCTCCCCAGCTGGACAGGGGTGAGGAAAAATAAGGAAAGGCTCTTGGGTCAGATAAAGGCAGGGGGAGATCACTCACCAGTTACTGCCACAGGAAAAACACATTCCTGGGGGAAATTAATTTATTACCAGTCACATCAGAGGAGGATGATGAGAAATAAACCCAAATCTTAAAACCAGCTCCTTCCTATAGTAAATGCAGAAAACCCTGACGAAGGGAGAGAATGATGCATTTGACTCCATGTTCTCAGAAGGGTAATTTATTACTTTATTATACTATATTATATTGAAGAATACTATACTATACTAAAGAATACAGAAAAGATATTTGCTGAATGCTAAAAAGATAATAATGAAAATTCATTGTTCTCTCCAGAGTCCTTACACAGCTTGGCCCTGATTGGCCAAAGAGTGAAAACAACTCCCAGCAGAATGCAATGGAACAATCACCTGTGGGTGAACAATCTCCAAGCACATTCCACATGAGCACAACACAGGAGAAGCAAATGAGATAAGAATTGTTTTCCTTTTCTCTGAGGCTTCTCAGCTTCCCAAGAGAAAAACCCTGGGCGAAGGAATCATGTTCAGGGAATGTGAATGCCACACAGCTTCCCACCCCTCTCTTCTTCACAGGCTCAAATTCACTCCCAAATTCCCTACCTCCTTGTCTGCAGTGGCACAGGGGGACGGAGACTGTGTAACTCCATCAGGCCCTGTGTCTGCTGCCCCTTGCCATGGAAACCCAACTCACCTCGTTATCCCTGCAAATACCCCTGGTACTTTCCCTATTTCCACAGCCTTCCCTCGAAAACAATTTATTGGCTTTCTGACATGCAGTGGGTGAATACAACACATGATCCAGTTTGATTCTCCTAACACTTCATTTTATTTAATGTCCCTGTGCAGTGGAAAGAGGAAATCATCATGATTACATATACATAATTCCCTTTTTGCATAATTTTCTACATTTACATCTTCATTACTACATGCAAAGTTTAAAGAGAGAATTATTTCCTCCCTTTTTTATTGACTTAAACTCTCCCCTTTTCCCACAATCTAAAGAAAGGCAGAAAATATAAAAAAAAACATGAGAAATCATTGAATGTAGGAATGAATACACAGCATTTGTTCTCCAGATGCTGACTGTGAAAATTCGGGTTTCTGACAGAAATCTTAAAATCCATTATGATAAACAGGAGAGGAATCTCCAGGAAAAAAAAAATCTGCATTGGGAATTTAATATCTCTCCTGGTCTTGGTCGCCTCTGTGCAGGAATTAGTCACCTCTGGGACTTTTTGATTCCATGGTCTGAAACCTTCACTGTGTTTAAGGAACTTTTCTAAGTAAAGAACAAGTTTTTAAATGAGTACTCTGTGGGATACTACACACATCCATCATGAAAAAAATCACTTTTGCAGCTGATTTACTCTGCCAGTCAAACACTTGTAGGAAACACTCGCAAAAATGGCAAAAATTTGTAAAATATTTCAGAGAAAAGGTTCAAGCAACCGCTTTGTTTTATATGATATAAAATATTTAGTGATTATTCAACTTCACGTTTCCTGTTTCTAAAAAAGCCACCAAACCAACCAACTAAAAAAAAAAAAAAATGTAACACCTAAATCATTCCATGGCTTTAAGTTCAGCACAGACAGGCAAGTCTTGCATGTTTTCACCTCCCCCCATATTGCTCATGATAACTGATAATGAGCAGTGCCAGCACTGACTCTGATTAAGACAATGAATCCAGAAAGATAAAAATCAAGTTCAATTCTCAGGAAGTTGGCAACACCCAACAGTGGGGAAAAAGGTTAAAAAAAAGTCACTTCTGTAAAGCCTCAGCATTTGTCAGGCATCGTTGTTTTCATTCCTGGTCAATATACTTAGCATTTTGCAAGCAGTAAAATATATTTGGTTTCAATGCATTTAATAATGGGTCCTGAAAATTCAAAACCCCACATTTCTACATATTGCATGCAGATGAAGGTGAGCTCTTGTCTCACCTTCATCTGGATGCAGTAACTGTTGTCTCCTGCATTCAGCACACAAGTACTCCATGCTGTGGCATGGGGTTCCCATCAGACTGCTAATTAGTTCTGATATATTTACCCACTAGGCTGTGAAACAAGCCTTGGAGAGAGAACATTCTTTATTTTGCTCTTTATGTTATTTTATAGGAGTAGAACTCCATCAGTTTCCTGGTGTTGTTCCAAGTAATACGAATGAGAGCCACAGAAGAGCTGATGCTTGTGAAGAGGAGAGTGCAGCAGGGCAGCTGGAGAAGAAGCAGCAAGAGGAGTCACAGAATTACAGAATATCCTGAGTTGGAAGGGATTCACTGGGATCATCCAGTCCAGCTCCCTGCACAGAACAACATAAAGAATCCTGTGCCCAGAGCATTGTCCAAACACCCCCTGAGCTCCGCCAGGCTGGTGCTGTGCCCACGGCCCTGGGGAGCTTGGGCAGGGCCCAGCCACCCTCTGGGGCAGAACCTTTTCCTGATATCCCACACAAACCTCCCCTGGCACAGCTTCAGGCCATTGAATGAAATAATTGTTATCACCTTGGCCAGTGATAAAACACAGACAATTCACAGACACTGATCTTCCCAGCTTCCTTGGAAAGACTTTTCAGACTTTTCCTCTGTCTTGCAAATCAATCTAATTTTAAAATTTCCATATTAAATAAGAGTACAGCTCTATTCCCAACAGCAGTGCATATATTTCACTTAATGTGTGCTTCATTTTTTCCTCTCTCTGCATTGGAACGGATGGATGCTTCTTTCCCAATTTCTTGGCTCTCCAGTGCACTCACATCACTGTGCATGTTCACACAAACACTTAACTACCAGTGTTATTTGAAAATGCATCTCTCTGCCATGCACATGGCAGGAAGATGCTGCGACTTCATTCAGCAGTTCCTTTGTTCAGGCATGGACCCTGGTGCTAAATGGAGTTTGCCAGTGTTTCCAGGGAAACCAATCAAAATTCATGAAAAAGACTGATTTGACAAGCTCCAACCAGCAATGTTTTATTTCATCTGAGGGCCCAATAGCAAGAGATATCACTTTCATCCACTTGAAAAAGAGAGTGGATTAAATTGCTGCATCAGGGTTTGGTGGTGGCAAGAAAAACAGCTTTACCCAGCTGATTGTGTGTTCATCCTTGATGGCAACCCCCAGCTCCATGGCTCCATGCACATCCCAGTGCCTCTGGAGCACCTGCAGCAAAGCAGCACAGTGGAGACAGTGCCCAGTCCTACCCTTTCCTGCCTCTTTGCCCTCTCTGCAAATTTACCGTAAACCCTTACTCACTGGATATTCCACTTTAGTATTGGAAAAAAATAGCTCCCAATATTACCAGTTAGATTGTGCCTGGGCCAGTCTGACCCTCGCTGCTGGGCCAAAGGCAGCAACTGCGGTGTATCACCCCAGAGATACCTTGGCTAGCTGGTGGTTGCAGCCGGGCACTGAACAAGTCCAGGCTTGTTGGAACCCCGTTACCTCAAGAGGAATAGCTTCAGGCAATGGTGAAGAGAAAAAGGAGAGGATTCTGCTGGAAGGTTTAATGTCCAGGGGTTTATTCCATGGTTACAGAGGTCTGAATGTGAGGACCTGCTCCAACAGAACCCCGACCGCATGGTCTGATGACCTTTTTAAGCTCAGGGACAGGGGGAGGGGAGGTACAGGTGAGCCACCAACCAGGTGAGAGGGGCAGGGTCTCAGGGGAAGATGACACCCAGACAGGCCAATGACCCCTGGGCCTGAGTGGCATCCTTTGAACTTGACCAACCACACGACGCCTTGCTGGAATGCTAAGTCTGAGTGACAGGACTCACTCAGCATGGGGGTAAGGGGGAAGGGAGAGAGTATAGGCACACCTGGGAAAGTGACCTGGAAGGCCAAAATGGGACATTACAGCACACCACAACACTTTAGGGAATTTGATATGTGATTTTTCTCTTCTTACCTACCCTCATTTTACCAGTCTTTTAACACCCAACGTTGGTTTGGGTGTTAAACCAATTGATTTGTATTATTTTTTCTTCCAACTGGAGGAAGAAAGTGCATAAAGTTTTATGCCAGGCTTTATTTACTGCCTTGCACATTGCTGCAGTAATAAGCTCAGCATGTTGCATGCATGTATTAATTTAGAGCTTTGAAATGGGACCATTCCCACACGTGGTGCATCTTCAGTTTGAAGCTTCCCACAGCCAATTCTGTCTGACCCAGAGAAAAGCTGTGTTGGGCGGTGATTCAAAAGAACTGCGTCCCAAACTTCACAGAGGTTCTGCTGCTGGATTGGATGAGAAAAAAAATGGCAGAGAGAAATGAAAAAGGATGGAGAAGAGAGAACATAGAAGTTTAACAGAAATGCGATAGGGAAAGGTCACCTCATTGACTCTGTGGAGAAATAAATGCAATGACGAGAACCAATGGTCCCCTGAACTGATCTGATAATTGACCCAGATGGGTCATTCCTGCCCTAAACAGCTCTGAAAAGTTAGAGGCGCTCTGTTGCTTTGACTAAAATTGTGGAAATAAGCAGCTGAAATCCATTTAAATCTGGTTTATGCACCCAAATACTGCTTTTTATCTGGGCTATTAGTCATCTTAACATCAGGTGAAGAGCTATTTGTTATTTAAATGGCTTAAACTCCTTGTAAAATAGCGTGTCTGCCTCAGTATTTCTTTCTCTTAATCTGCAGTTCTCACCTTTACGTTTATGATTTTTTAGCTATAAAAGGAGCTGCACCCAAACATCTCTTTAAAGTAGGAAAAAGTTTGCACTTCAGTCCCACTGTGATGCAACACACTTTCAAAGAATGTGCCTTCACTCCCACAACAAAGGCATCTCCATTTTTTGTAGCCAAAGGACCTTCAAAGAAATTTCCTTTAATAAGGATATACACCGTGGAGTTCAGACAGAAAGAAAGGGACCCTTAGGAAAATTTATCACTGGAATAATGGGAAAATGCCAAGACTAACTCCTCCACACGGTAAAAATATACCGCCTTTGTCCCAGTTCTGCAAACATGTTGGTGAATAACTCAGTACGGGAGATGACCCCACTCAAGGCATTGAGATAAAAGTGATGTTTGAAGAAATAATCCAAGTTATGAGCCCTTGGAGAATCAGAGCACACTGGCTAAAGACGGTCTGGTTATTTTGTCATGTCAAAGAGCTTACTGAGTTTTATCAATGCTGCTAAACCAGGGGGATACAATTACAAGTTTTCAAATATAGTCTGGGTTTCTTGGTGTACAGGTGGTACCACACAGGGGCAAAAAGAAATGTGCATAAAAGGCAGCGTGGGGAGGGTGAGGGAGGGAATTCTGCCCCTCTGTCCTGCTCAGGTGAGACCCCACCTGCAGGGCTGGGTCCAGATCTGAGATCCCAGCACAGGGAGGACCTGGAGCTGCTGGAGTGAATCCAGAGGAGGCACCAAGCTGATCAGAGGGATGGAGCACCTCTGCTGGGAGGAAACGCTGAGAGAGCTGGGGTTGTCCAGCTTGGAAAGGAAAAGGCTCTGGAGTGACCTCACTGTGCCCTCCCAGTGCCTGAGGGAACCCACAAGAGAGGTGGGGCAAGAGCTTGAAGTGAGGGGACAAGGGGGAATGGCTTCAAATTGAAATAAGACAGGTTTAGATTGGATATTAGGAACAGAATGTTCTCTGTGAGGGTGGGGAGGCCCTGGCACAGGCTGCCCAGAGAAGCTGTGGATGCCTCATCCCTGCAAGTGTCCAAGGCCAGGCTGGATGGGCCTTGGAGCAGCCTGGGACAGTGAAAGGTGTCCCTGCCCATGGAATGGATGGTGTTGGGAGTTTAGCTGACTAGAGATTGGAAAAGTACAAGGCCGTGGCTAATTCCAAGTCCTGCACCTGCAAGATAGCGTGTCCTTGGGCCTAGCTGGGTATGATAACAAGTAGACAGAGAGACGTGGGAAATAGAGAATGTAGGCCCAAAGGAATGAGGAAGAGCTGATGGTACAGTTTAACCAATAGATCGCTTGGCTGACAGAATATTCATAAGCTTATTATTTGCTGTATAAGTGTCTGATGCTTTCTTCAATAAATGGAACTTGCTTATCACTCATATTGAGTGTCCGAGTCTCCCCTCACCGACAAATGGCTCATCCCCGACAAACAGACCATTCTGCAACAGACGGCATTTTTTAAGTTATGGTTTTTAAGACCCCTTCCAACCCAAACCAGCCTCTGATTCTTTGATTCTGTGTGGACAGCATGGGTCAGTGCACACTGGGATTTACTGGGCTGGGGAAGGGTTTTGGGCCACAGAGCAGCTCAAAACCTCTGTCCCCATCACTGACGTGGCAAGTGAGCAGCTGACTTTTCTCTGGGAGGAAATATCACCAAAAGCACACATGGTGTGTCTCAACCAGTACTTAACAAACTTTAAAATAAATCAGCACTTTGTGTATTTCCACAATTCCTAAGAAATGCAGTTCTAAATTCCCTTGCACATCTAATTGTTATACAATCCATATACTAGTGCTTATATTTGTCATATAATAAATATAGAACCATGCTCCCTGGTCAATGGGCACAGCATTCATTAATTTATTTGTTTCTTTAGCTTGTTTATTGCTGTTTGATGTTTTGTTTTAAAATTTTGTATTGATAGGCATCACTTATAAAAATGAGTTTTGATAATATAGATGGCTAAACTTCTAGCTTTTGGAACAGCAATGAAAATAGCAAAAGGAATAGTAATTTTGGAGAAAAAAAATTTCTCTTTGGAAGCAAAGGCAGTCAATGCTAATGGCTTTAAAATATTTTCCTTCTCCAATTAATAACCCAGTGACATGGATCTTTTCAGGCTATTACAGAAGAGCTGTGTGTTTGATACCACTGGCGTCACTTTAACAAATTGTTGTATGAAATGGCCCTTCAGAGCTTTTGTTGATTGATAACTGAGTTAAAGAAACTTCCTTTTGTGGAAAGAAGAGAGTGAGGTGGAGGGATGCAAATGACTTCTAACTGCAGATCAGAAAAGGGCCACTCCATCATTCTGTCTGCAGCTTGTCAACATAAATTTCACTAAATGTTCTTAGGAAAAGAAAAAAATAAATGAAAGAAAGGAAGAAAATGAAGGGCTGAGAGTGCCATTTTAAACATCAATATTTCAAGTAAGTTCCCACATAGTTTACACAGCAGGCTTAAATTTTGCATAAATTAAGAGACAACTTTTTCAAACTCATTGTAGCATTGACTGATCTTCTCCAACAACTGCTGTGCGTAATTTCTACTTTAAAGATTTCCCTAATATGAAATATTAGGGAATATGTAGCTATATATTTTTTTTCAAATTTTTATGCTTTACTTTTCCTCCTTTGTTTTCCTCCCTCTTTTGGCACTAGGACTCAGCTGTTGCTTTACAGACTTATGGCAGGGCACAGGTTTATGTGCTTACAGAAAGTTCAGCTCCATAAACCTGTTCTGGAGAGCAGAACCCATAAATGCTGCCCTGCACAGACCACTGAGGATTATGCCTCTGTCATATTTACTGGGCTGGATGGACATGAATCATTAGAGCAATATCTGTAGGTGAAGGAAGAAGTTCTTTTGTCTTTCAAATCCTCTTGAAAGGGAAAGGACAGCTCACCTGGAGCAAGATGAAGTCAATACAGAAGTTTTCACCTCTGAAATGATGTTAAAAGTTGAGTCTTGATACGCCATTCTTTGATACCCTTGGCTTAGAACACATTTCAAGATGCTGAAAGTATTTAATTTCCAGAAGATGAAAAATGTCCCAGTCAGAGTAAGAGCCTTTGAAAAATCTTGTTATTTAATTCTAAAGACAGGGAGCAAGCGTTAAATAAAGGCATTGCCCAGAATTTAAGTAGCATGAGAATTCACTTTCAGTCCTTATGGAGTATGTCATCGGAAAGGAAAGGAAAGGAAAGGAAAGGAAAGGAAAGGAAAGGAAAGGAAAGGAAAGGAAAGGAAAGGAAAGGAAAGGAAAGGAAAGGAAAGGAAAGGAAAGGAAAGGAAAGGAAAGGAAAGGAAAGGAAAGGAAAGGAAAGGAAAGGAAAGGAAAGGGGCAGAATTTGAGATAAAGCTGATTTAAATAAGCTCAGTTTATAATTTTAGCCAGTGGAAGAGACACCTTCAAAATTTCTCCTGCTTTGGAAAAAGCTGTTAGAAAAGCTGGAAGAATATTCCAGGTCTGTGTATTGCTGCCCACAAAAACCTCATTGTTCAGTAATTATGAGACATAAAGTTGGAGAAAAAAACCCTGTGTTTTTAACTGGTTTGACCTACAGATAAAGCACAAAAGCTGCCTGTCTGAAAGCCTGGGAGGAAGTTTTACAGGCTGGGTTTCTAAACCTCTGGGATGAAATGATTGTTTTCATTTAGAAGCTGCATTGCAGGCAGGCCGAGAGGTCTGTGTATTTAAGGTTGCCTGACACTTTCCATTACAAGGACCTGTTCTCAGACACTCATACCTGTGACAAATGTGAATGCTTTGGACTGAAATATCTCGTGCCAAGTGTCTGCCTCAAAATTAATTCTGCAAGGAAATTATGTCAAGGAAAGTTTAATGTTTTTCAAGTATAAGTCAAGGAAAAAATATTGTGTTTTATTTTTAGTGAAAATAGGAACAATTTTTTTTAACTCTGAAGCAGAAACACATCTATCTTGCAGAAGAATTACTCAAAGTTTGTTGGGAGGTCTTTTCTGTTTATCAGTGTTTTGTGATCAACCACTTAAAAGTGGCTATTCTGCCCTTTAAAGTCACAGTTTGGGACGGACCTGCAAAAAACCCACTACCAAAATATCTGCATAGAGCACATTCCTGCTGAGAGTTGCTGTTGACAAGGAAATAATATCCTGAAATTATAGTCCTAGATAGATTTTGAGCCAAGCAGGACATGGAAATACCTTTCCAGCCTAGTTCTGACACTGCACTGAGGTTCGGGGGGATCATTGCCATGGTATTCTCTGACTGAGTGCACAGAAAATTTGACTTGCCTTAGTCCTGGTATTTCTTATTACTTAGGGGTTGCTTTTTACTATTATGTGTTTTCTTAAATCCAGTTATGGGAATATGTTGTGCAGTATCTACCTGTCCATCCATCAGTCCATCCACCATCCATGAAGGACATGAAGTATCCCCTGCTCCCAGACAGTTTCTAGCATTTTTACCTTTATCTGTACAGCAATATAGTGTCAGTTTGATCTTAATGAAATAGTTTGTTTTTCTGCCAAGCCCAAGTTGCATATCCAGGGATGGCCAATGTCTCTGGAGGATTTTCCAAATTCCTTTTGCCAAGGCAGTTACAGTGGAAAGGCAGCAGTGTGGATGGAGTCGGATCAGATGGATGCATGTGCTCTGTGAGTTGTGCTTGAATGGACCTTGTACCACTCACTGGGCCCAGTGATGCAAAATAATTTCAATTTTCCTGTTGTGCTCCTGCATTCAGTGCTCAGGCTGCTTCTGCAGTGGTGCTGTGAACCTCGGACAGGTCTGGGTTGAAAAAGCACCTTAAATTGTTCATCAGGGTACTCAGATCACAACAGACTTCTGTGGGAAAGAAGATTTCAGGGAGTTTGTGGTGTTTTGAGCTCCCCAGAATGAGATGAGAGATGAGAATTTGATTCCATGTTCTCAGAAGGCTGATTATATTAATTCTATTCTATTCTATTCTATTCTATTCTATTCTATTCTATTCTATTCTATTCTATTCTTAAACTATACTAAAAAAAATAGAAACAATACATCAGAAGGCTTAACAAGAATAATAATGAAAAACTCATGGCTGTCTCCTCAGAGTCTGACACAGCTGGCTGTGATTGGTCATTAATTAAAAACAATTTACATGGAACCAATCAAACACGCACCTGTTGGTAAACAATGTCCAAGCCACATTCCAAAGCAGCAAACACAGGAGAAGCAAATCAGGTAATTCTTGTTTTCATTCTTGTCTGAGGCTTCTCAGCTTCCCAGGGGGAAATCCTGGGCAAAGAGGGTTTTTCAAAAAATGTCATGGTGACAGGATGTATTTTCACATTTGGTATTTTTTGTGATGGGAGGTTGGCTAAACTTTGGTGAAAAATATTGCAGGTAAGATTGATCCCATGTCACAGGGGAAAAGGACAGGGTCATTCATCTTCCAAGAGTTCTCTAAGCCCTATTCCTTGGGATTTTGAGGTTCAGTGACCAGCACTGACATGGAATTTCCATTGAATTTCCATTGAATTTACATGTTGTTTGGTGCTATGGGCTGTGGTTTTACAGAATGGATGAGATTCCTTGCATGGAACTAGGTCAAAATTAAGACATTTCAGATGTTTGCAGATAAACAGTTTGCCCCAACTCTCATTATGGCCAGCAGAGCCCTGGAGATGGATTCACATGACTGAAGGTAAGTGCCCAGTGCTGTTTTAGATATCCTGAAGTATTCAGTGACTTGTTTTGAAGTCCAGTGGATGCACAGGTGTTGCTTTGCCATTGCAATTTTGAAAATGCAGTTTTAACTCTTTTAATCCTGCTGTGCTGATATGGTTATAATCAATCCAGCCCATTCAGGAGAGACCTTTATTCTAATGCCTCTAATTTACAAATATTTTGTTCCTCAATTCAGAAAAGAAATTATGTCCTTACTTTGTGGCCATAAATATTTTGTAGTTAAGCTTATGGAGGATTTCTCTTGGGAATATTTGTTTTTGTAGGGCTAAAGTTCTTTGAATTCTTTCAGTTTCATTTTTCTATTACTTTCATCTTCTTATTAATAAGTATTAATGGAATGAAAACTTTGTGCCTTTTTATTCTCTAAACCAGCCAAAATAGTTTCTATTCCTTTCTTTATGAAATGTAAATAGGCTGAAATAAATTAGAATCAGAGTACCTTTGGATATTGGCCTTTTTTGAGTTCAAATGTCCCAATTAAGACCTAATGCTGGCTTCAAAACATCTGGTGAGTTTATGAGAATTAATATATTCCAGAGATATTGTAAGGTTTTCTGGCGTTCTTCTTTGCTGATTTATGTTCGGCTGATTTATGTCGTGGCCGGCGATAGCTCAGGGAAGACACTTGCTCGGTTTCTCGGCTGTTTAGGCTTGTAAGGTTTCCTGCTGCTGTTTTAGGTGTTCTAGAATTCTCAGGGAATTCTCAGGGATGGCCTTGGAGAGCCGACGCTTCAAAGGACGAGGAGAGACTTCTGATCTTGTCTCGGTCTTGGTGTTTATTAATTGTTTATCTAAAAGATTTTCTTTCAGCCCGACAGAGGTCTGCACAGCAAGTCAGCCATGGGCACACTCCCGAAGCCCCTGGGCGGTCACTTATCTTTATACCCGAAGTTACGTGTACAATATTTATAGTTTTTCTCCAATACTTTCTACTCTTATTAACCGGTGCACTTTTAGTAATGACCAATCCCAAAGTGCCACCACCACCACAGAAGATGGAGGCCAAGAAGAAGAAGAAGAAGGACAGGACACGCCCCAATTCCTCCATCTTACTTCTTTAGACCCCCCTGTACCAAAATCCTAAACCCTGTGTTTTACACTTTAACTAACTTATCCCTTCACCATACACCCAGTGAATTCCTCCCAGTCCTCATAGAGGTCTCATCTCCTGTGTAGGATCAAAATCCTGCCACCAGACACTTCTGGCAACATTCCAGGATTCCCAAGCCCCCCAAGGGTGTTCTCGGCCTCTCTGCACCTCCATCCTGAGGTGCTGAGATCCCACAAGATATGACAATTTATACGTACATATTTTATTGCACTGCTCCTGTGAAATACAATGTAGACAGAAATACTGTCCCCTTGCCTCAGCAGGCGTGACAAAAGAGAAAAATAGGGCCACAAAAATTTCCAACAGGTTTGGAAATTTATCTGATCTGCGGAAGATAGTCTTGGGAGGAAGACATCCTCTGAGGTGATTTAAATCCAAGGTTTTAAAGATATATAGATATTGGTCTGCTTTGCACGGGGAGAGAAGCTGGGTGCTGGTTCTTGATGTATGAACTCCACAAGCTTTTTGACATGGAGGTGTGGAAAGAGGTCACTTGATGGCCAGATCTGGTGTTCAGAGGTGGGATACATGGACTGGTGCCTCCCAGGGATGGGGACACCCGGGAATTTGGTGGAATTTGTTCTGGGTTCCCAGTTAAAGGTGGGTCCCTGTCACCATGATATTATCTGAGAAATCCTCTTTGCCCAGGATTTTCTCCTGAGAAGCCTCAGAGAGGAATGAAAACAATAATTATCTGATTGCCGCCCCTGTGTTTGCTGCTTTGGAATGTGGCTTGGGCATTGTTTACCAACAGGTGAATATTTGATTGGTTCCATGTGAATTGTTTTTTCTTAATGACCAATCACAGCCAGTTGTGTCAGACTCTGAGTCAGTCACAAGTTTTCATTATCATTCTTGTGAAGCCTTCTGATGTATTCTTTCTTTTTCTTTAGTATAGTTTTAGTATAGCATTCTTTAATATAATATATAATAAAATAATAAATCAAACTTCTGAGAACATGGAATCAAATTCTCATCTCTTACCTCGTCCTGGGGACCCTCACAAATACCACAGGTCGCACTGCTTTCTCCTCCAGTCACAGGGAGCAGTGGTGTGGCTGTGTGTGGCCTTTGATGAACCCACAGCTGTTGATGTGCAAGTATTTAAGCTGAGTTTTTCTGGGAAGCCTAAATGGGAAATTTCCTGAGCTGTTGGTCCTGAGCTCTCAGGTTCTCAGGAAACAGCTCTGAGAGCACATGGAAGGAAAAGGTCAGGACAGAGCAGGTGCCTCTGGGCCAGGGGAGGCTGGGGCACCTCCTGAGCTTGGATGGGCACAGCCTGTTCACATTTTGGGATGGACACCTAAGAATTCCCACGTGTTTCAACCCAGGCTAAATATTCCTCAGAGAGGAGATTTCCTGGGCACAATTCCACTCTTCAGATCAGGCACTTGGGAGCTTTCAAGGATGCTGAGGAAACACTGAATTTTAGGCAGTCTTTAGCTGGTCACTGAAGTGTGGCCAGCCCTGGCTCTGGGATCGGAGCACCTGAGGTGTAGTAACTTACAGGGGGATAGAACATAAGTAAATAAAGATAGTATAGAAAGTAATCTTACCCCCTAAAGAGTTGCAGGTGGGTTAATTATTAAGGATTAGGAGCAGGCCTGATGTTAACAGGCCACAGCTGCAGCCATTCAGAAGAGTGTTATAAAAGCATGGATTGGTTGGTTGAGGGGACTGCAGTCAGTTGGCTGCTGTGAGGGCAAGGAAGAGTCAGTGCCTAGAGGAGATGCCCATGAGAACCATGAAACTAGCAATATAGAACCTTTGCAATATAATGACAACAGGAGCTGACTTCAGCATTGGTCCCATTTCCCATGTTTTGGAGCCTGTTCTCTGCCTTTTTCTACCACTGCAAAGGACTAAATTCACCTTGCTGGGTCTCTCTGTCCCCACCCATTTTCTCTGCCATGCAATAAATAACTTTTCTGTGCAGAGCCAGCCTGGCTCTGTGTGTTCTCCTTGCTCTGGTGAGATGTGGAAAGGTCAGGGGGTTGTTTGGAGCTCCAGGAGCACTGGGGTGACAAGAAAATCCCAACCCCTCATAGCCCCATATTACCATGTTTAATGCAAAATGCTTCAGCATTAGGATTTGATGGAAAACTCTGACTGCTACAGTGCACTTGGGCAATCACAAAATGCCTTGGGATTCTTGTAGTTAATCTCTGCAGACTCATAAGTATCCATTCACCCTGAATTTCATGTGCTACATACCTAAAAATCAAGCATTTTTCTGCACTTAATTCTGATGTGATTCAAAGCTCTAAAATGTAATGCATTACAATTAGCCATTCCCACATCCCCAAAACGTAAAACAAATTTCTGTCTTTAAAAAAAAAATATTGCACCATTTTTCCAATAGACATAGTGAACTTAGAAAGAATGATAAATTAGTAAAAAGGATCCTTTGGGTACATTTTTATCCTTACCCAGCTTATAAACAGGTTGCATTAAAAAAATGAACAACCTCTGAAGTGCATTTTAGTATGTAAAATAAAACAATTCAGATTTATTGCAGCTTGAGAAACAACAAACAAGCCAGCTGAAAAATAAAAGTAGCTTTACAATGTAATGAATGGCAAGGTAGGAGTTATTATTTGTATGAAACTTATTTTTAAATAAGCATGCTGTTAGCAAGCTATATAATATTTTTCTACAGTGTACCACTTTCCAATTTTGAATTTTTTTTAATGAATGGAGGAATTGCTGTTATTTCCTAAAGCACTCTGATCAGGAATTGTTATACAGAGGCATCCAGCTGACTTACTAGCTCAAAAACCAGAATACAGGGAGGGAAAACAAAAATGAATCAATGGGTGCTAAATAACCCCAGGTGAAAAGAAAGCACATGTCACAGATGCATTTAAGCGTGGCATGTCCTGGAGTAGTAAGAATTAGCATAACAAGAGTTTAATCATCAAGTTCTATGGGTGATGACTCAGAAAAATGCTGAGTGCTTTTGAAAAATCTTGCTGCAATAATTTGACTTTTGCTTTTTTTTTTTTTTTTGTGACTTGGTAATATCAAGAGAAGGGGAAAAGAATAAAAGGCTGTGCTCCATTTTGCCACATCTGGCATGGTGATAAATCCAGTTGTGCAGTGATCACTATGCATCATTACAGATTTGGAATTTGCTGACTGAGAGCACCAAACACTTGAGGGGTTACAGATCTGAGCTGCATGACGTTCTTGATTTGGTGAGTGAACTGTTTTCACACTTCTGAAATACGCTGCCGGTTTTATTTCATTCAAAACTCCATGGATGGTTCAACCCTAAATCATAAATGGTTTAGGCTGTCCCAAAACTGCACTTTCAATGAATAAGCGACTTCTCCTTCCCAAAAATCTCCACATTTGCAGCTGGTACTAGGAGCTGGAAGAAACAGGCAGCTCCACAGCTCTTGTTAGCCCAGTGGAAGCCAAATGGCAAATCACTGCCTTCAGATCAGCCCTGAGTGACAGAGATGGCAAAGCTGACAGAATAAGTCAGCACATGGCAGGTCTTAAACTGAGAGCATGAAGGAAGGAGTGAACTGAACTGAGAACAGAATGATTGTTTTCTCAGTCTTTCCACTATGAAACTGCGCCATGCCAAGATAATTGAAAAAATGCTGATTTTTCTTCCTGCTCTCTGAAAAAGAAATGTGGAACTTTTAATGGAAAAATTATTATAATATTATTAAGTTCCATAAAACAATTTAAAGCAGACAGAAAAGAAAGCCAGCTCTTTGTAAAACACATTGATTTGAAATATGAAAGGAATTTGTGGAGGCAGGAGAAAGGAACATGGCTTGTTGTTAATTACTGAAACACCTTTGATTTGTGTAGCCAATAAACCAGAATGAAATAGGTGAGATGCTTTAGATAATTTAAGACAAGTATTGTCCCTATATCCTGGCAACAGATCAAGAAAAAGTAGTACTGATTATTATGTTGTATCTGAGGTACCATTTCTGTCTCTGATGCTTTCCTTTTGTTTAATTCTGTTCATCACTGGAGTGATTCCATTCTTGAAAATTATGTATATTTTACAAAGTAGGTAAATAAAATTAGCAACTTGTTGCCAGAAGAAAGGCCTGGCATTTGGCTTGTGAACAAAATTTCTGCCCTTCCATTTATGCATTTCAGCACCATAAAATGTCTTATTTTAGTGACTTCAGGTTGTCATTTCCAAAACTTGGACCCAAATCCTTTAAACAGTTGTTTTCCTTTTTATTCTGCTGAGTTTCTCTGCTTTGCTCTCCAAGTTTTGTTCCAGTGGAAAGAGAACTTTAGTGATGTTGACCTTCCATTCTGATAAATGAATATATCATCAGGTAAAATCTGCTGCCCCCACTTCTCCTCTGCCCAGGCTGTAACTGAGCAGTGTCCCAGGAAGGACATGGAGTTGGCATCCCTCACACCTGAGACAGAGGAGCTCTTACAGGACAAGTAAATGCTCACACCTTGCTTTTAGAGTCCCCCTCTCTTGTTCTGCCTTGTGTGTCTCAGATAAAAAAGACACGAGTTCACATTTTGAGGTGTTTGTTCAACATCTTAAAAAGAAGGGGAAAAATCCCTTTGATTTTAGCTAGCAAATTCAAACTTTCACTTCTCCATTTTGTAGAGAAAAAAGTTGCTGTCAAATTTGACTCCAGAGGTTTTGTGTGTAACAAAAGCTTGGGTAACCTGGCATCTCTTTCTTTTCTATTTTTAGTGACGGTTAAAAAGAAATTCCTAAAGCAGATTTTCATTCCTTCTCCTCAGGGCGCATCAAACTCAGCAGGTGGCAATATAAACTCCACCAGCTGACATAAGGATTCTCACTTGGAAGAGCCATTCTTGAGAGGAAAAACAAAGTTAACTTTTAAAAATACCTTTATCTGATATGATCAGAGAGGAGAACACAAGAAAGCTGAAGTCAGCAATTGCACGAATACCTTAAGGCATTTGTTGCATGCATCTGTCTCAGAAACTTGACTGCTCTAATTTCCCTCTGGAGTCAGTGCATGAAGGAATGTTTGATCAGATGGCCTTTTGTCTTCAGATCCTGGGCTTGTCTTCATCCATCTCAAAGATGGATCTCAGCTCTTTGGATCCCAGTGATAACAAGGTCTCAGAGTTTAAAAGTCTGGAGTAATTATTCATTTATTATGACCTCTTCTTCCACCTTTGCCAACAAAGACCTTTCATGAAGGAACATCTGAGATGAGCCAGGCAGTGGCTGGAGTGACCACAGCACTGATCACCAAGAACCTTTTGACTCTTGTGAAAGTTTTCTGCTCTGCCTCTCACTTTGTCCCATGTTATTCTCATTCTCAATGCCCTCTACTCTCTTCCCAGCTCTGCTCTTCTCCACACTCTTCCTCACCAAACATGATCTCTGTCTTTCTCTTCACATTGTCTTCTGCTTCTCACATCCTCTCTGCACTTCAAAACAAGTGTTTTAATTACACTTAGAGTTATTTAATTAATTAAACACAAATAATACATAAACACTGAAGTTAAAGATATATGTTTTTATTCCCAATGTCAATGCCCTGTAGCACACTTATGATTTGAAATCCCTGCCTCTTGCAGCTTTGTTTGCATGGTATCTCTGTCCTCAGAGTGGTTTGTCTGTTAAGGAGCAATCCAGGCATTTGGGAAATCTTTGTTGCATTATTTGTACAATTGGGATTTGAAGCCTGTCTGCTCTCAGCTATCACATTTACAATAATCCTTATGAATTTTTTTTTCCCAGCAACAGGGACTACAGATTTCCAGGAGAGTTGCAAAGAAGTAAGCACATGTTGGGTGAGGGAGTGTAATATTTCCCATGTACACACTCCTACCTGGTGGCAATAATTCAGTGTAATCCTCTTTTGTAACAAGCCAGACTAAATCCAGTATCAGATTTGGTGCAGGTAACAAGGATTCAGGAGAATGATTTGCGCAGCTCCATTGCCACACGACAGCTTGTGAAACTGCTGTAATCTCATTCTGTGCAAATCCTCTGAAAACATGGTGCAGTTTTGCTTTTGCACTTTATCTGAAACTGCTACAAGGTAAGGAATTAAACAGTCAATAGCTTAGATAGGGAGTTTGGAAGCTTGGGTTTGATTACTGAACAAGACATTTCTTGAGTGACCTTGGGAAAATTACAAATTGACCTGCAGCTCTGGTTTCTCATTACTAAAGCTGCTATGGGGGAAACTCCATGAAACACCAGGATTTTGTAGCAAAAACTCCTCCCTAAAGAGAAATGAAGTTGCAGAACGGCATGTTTTCATTCATAGGGTGTCAATTTTGAATTACCTCAAAATATCGCCCATGCTGCAGGGGGAACCCTGGTGATCCACATCAAATCAAGCAGTGCAAAATAAATTCCCAGTTAAAGGGTATCAAGTCCCACCTCATTTTTCATGCCACATCACTTTTGTGCAAACATTTAGAAATATAACTTTAATATCACTTTAATGGAAGCAAAATAATAGGCTCTTTCCTTTCAATGGAAGATTAACCCTGGAAAAAAATAATTTACTGCCCATTGTTTTTGCCTTTTAAGTTAATGGAGCTTTTCAATTAATAACAATAAAGTAGGCTTTTACACAGAATATTGATTTTATACAAGCAATATCCTCACCTTTTTTTGTTCAGTTCAGTGTCATAATGTTCTTGGGACTCTCTCCTGACCCGGGGATGTTTTTAGGAGGCACTGATAGGTGGCTGTTGCTCATCTGTTGGATCTGCAGTCAGTCACAGATCAGTGTTGTAAAACTCCTAATGGCTTGGGAAGAGCTTTCTGGAGCAGAAAGAACTCGATGTAAGTTGCAAATTTCTGTGTGTGTTTCCCCAGTGTCTGCACTTACAGTGCCCTAGCAGACAGAGTAGATTTACACAGGCAGATAGTGACAGGACAAGGGGGAATGGTTTTGAGCTGAAGAGGAGATGCAGATTAGATGTTAGGAAGGAATTCTTTGCTCAGACAGAGGTGGGGCACTGGCAGAGGCTGCCCAGAGAAGCTGTGGCTGCCCCATTTCTGGAATTATTCCAGGCCAGGTTGGATGAACAAACCTCATCAAGTGGGTGCCGTTTCTGCCCATGGTAGGGCTGGAACTGGATGATCTTTGAGGTCCATTCCAATCTAAGCATTTCAATGATTCTGTGATTTACCAGAGACAAGAGGAATTCAGCAGACATTGGTGGTTTCCAATGTCCTTGTGGCTCCTGGTTTCACCCATGTCTGGTTCAGTGCCTCAGGAATTCCATTTCTGTTGAAGTGAGGGGGAGACAACCATCCTATAATGCATCGAACTCCAATTTATTGATTGATCAGTCACTTTAAATAACAGTGTTAATTACCTTCATGCATATTCCAAAATCCAGGTTTACGATAGGCTAACAGAGAAAACTCTAACCACTCCTTTTGTATTACAATACTGATAATTGTTTACACAAAATAAAACCAGTGTTCCCACTGTGATATGAAAGGTTCCCAAAACTTCCACATCTGTTCCCAGGGTGCCATCTTTTCCCAGAGAGGGTGTTTCACTTGTTATGGGAAGACTGCCTGAGAACCTTATTGTTTATAGAGTGATGCCTGAGAGAGTCTAATTGTTTATAGAAATCAGGCTGGGAACTGCTTTTGGAACTGCTTCGCAACTACCTTTTACTTTTCTCTCAGTTGCATGGCTTCATGGCCTTTTTCTTTAAGCCATGCTTGAACTAAACTCCCGACACATTTCATGTAGCAGGGATGTAGAGCAAAGCAGCCCATGCTGCTAAGGAATGAGGCACCTCTTCCCATTAATTTCTGTCATGAAATGAAAAAGGAGGCAGATGTCGTTCTGATCCACCACTGCCACCAAGAAAACCTCTTCCCCTGACTTTGGCTTTCAAGCCGTTCACTAAAAGAAGGTTCTTTCCACAACACCATGAACTCATTTCTGTGGGTGGCTCCCAAAGGGAATGTCAGCCATTGAGTCCTTTCACTGAACAAATATTTAATTCTGTACATTTATATTATACAGAAGGTACCTGTGCTCATCTGCTGGACTATTAAGTATACATAAATATTTTATATTTATGTATATTTGATAGTCCAGCAGATGAGCACAGGTACCTTCCCTGCTCTGTCTCATGGCAAGCTTTCCTGAGCTGCACCTTGCCCATGTGCTTGGGTTTTCTAGCAAGGGACTGGGAGAAAAGAGAATGATATTTATTGAATCACCCTGCCATCACGCCAGGACCTTACCAAACTGTGTGTCCTAACTCAGGAGCTGCTGGAAGCATTGTGGATAAGAACCCTGCAGTGAAGACACAAACATTGCACTGGAGCCCCACTCAATTCTCTTCATCTCTTTGTTCCTGAACATGGAGATGTGTACTGCCAGTCTATTTTAATTAGGGAGCTTCTGTCTCTTAATTTAGCCACACTGTCATGTCTTCTGCCAGTTCAGAATGCCAGGAATTTGTCATGACGTGAGCACCTCTCTGTGTCAGCTCAAGGGCTCAGGTCCATCTGAACTGGAGCCAGAAGAAATTTGGAAGTGGTTTTGAAGCTGCTCATCTCCACAGCCATTGAGAAGGGATTCACTTACAGCAGACGACTCATTCCAGCTGTCTTGGGCATTCATTTTTGGGCATGTTGGAGTGCCCTGTGAGAATCTCTCACTTCTGCTGCTGTCCACAGGGCACCTATTTAAATAGCATCCTCTGGGAATTTGAGGTAGCTGCCCTGATCCTCTTAAGAGATATAATATTGATTTCCTGTGGAGACATAGGGCAGACAGATCAACCCAACTATCTCACATGGGGAAATCCCTGAGAAGGTTCAATTTTAAGCTGAATTTCACCCTCATGCCTTAATAATCAGTGGGCTGAAGGCAGGTGAGCTTTGCAATGCTTAGATCAACTTTAAAGGAATTTAGAATTGTTTCTTTATTTTGGGACATGCTGCAAGTCTGAAGGTGATACCAGAAACAAAACCAATTTCACAGAGTTCTAACACATCCTGCATCATGTCCCAGGAAGAGTAACGTCTATATTGTAGAGGATAGAAATTTTTACAGGCAGATTTCAAAGAACAGGTCAAGGGCTGCCACACGGCAAAACCAACAGCCGGTGGACCCACTGCAGGACAAAGCTGAACCCATCAGGGAATTTTGTGGTGCCTCTCTGGAAATGCATTTGAATAAGAACACAAAACGCTGGGAAAGTGGAAGGAAATCCCAGAGAAACAGAGGAGGGAGCACCAAGGTCACAAGAGCAGGAAATTCTGCAGGGTGGGGCAGATGTCCCTGGAGGAGCTGCAGCCCCTGTGGACGTGAGGACCCACACCAGGGCAGAGGAAGAGTGAGAGGAAGGAGCAATGCAAATTGTGGCAGGGCAGCTGAAGGACCAAAACCAAATTCTACAAAATTTCAGATTCCACCAGATGCTTTCCAGTGTACTTCTGAATTAACTATTTATGGTCCATGCCCAGGACTCTTAGAATCAGGGGCCAATTTAAAGTAGCAACATTGACTCCCTTAAAACTACAAGAAAACATGATAAGGATTGGTCTATTAAAAAAAAAATATAATATGGGAGCCAGGCCTCTGAATATTTTAACAAGAAGTGGTAATGGCAATTAGTAAAAACAAAATCTAACTCAAATCTGACAGGATTTTAACTGATACAGTTGCCATAGTAACTTTGCTGTTGACAAGCAATACTTAAAAAATTTCTTGTGAATTCAAAGCACTGTTTGGTGCTGCTGAGAGGTGCACAATGAAATTATTCCATTAAATGTCCCCTAGAGGAAGTGCTCAAGTGCTTGGATGGATCTCAATTATGAGTACACACTCCACACAGGCAGGTACATTACTGACCCTGTGGCTATCACAGCAGATTAGAGCATGTATCAATCCATGACCAATTTAAAAAAAATATAAAAAAGAAAGAAAGAATGAGCTTGAAGCATTAGCTCCTGCAATATAATCACCTTATCTTACAATAGCCACACATACAACATGAATCCCCACCGTTGCTAATCAGATAGTTCTACACCATGATCTGTTAAAATCTGAATTTGTTTTCTACCTGCTTTTCTTGTACATCAACAAGCTCAGAGAGTCTTTTATCCTTTTCCTTTCTGTACATGTAAAGGTTTCATGCAAAAATTGATTTCATCTGTTGAATGAATGATGAATAATCTGGTGACACTTCTGCAGACCTGATATCAGAAACCTCTGATAGCGTTCTTCAAAAATGACTCTCCTTTGTGTGGCTTGTCTGTGAGGCAATTAACCTGCAGCAAGTCCAGGTTTTCTCATTCACAGAGCCTTTCCTTTCAGCACAACAAAAATGCAGTGTTTTCATTTAATGCTTGTCTCCTCAACGCAAAAAATAATTCAGGACAATTTAAAAAAAATCTATGGAGAATGTCTTCCTGATATTTTTCTGGGAAAACATAAACTATGTGCACTTTTAAAAAAAACCACATACTTATGCAGAATAACACACAAATAACGTGATGGATTTTAAGCCTGTGACATTGTCTTTTCTGCCCTTGTTCATGTATATGAAAGCTCTGGAAAAAAACCCATTATCTATGGAAAATGCGAATTCAGTACATGAAACACATGGAAGATAAAATGTAACCTCTCATATTGATGTATCCAGGATTCTCACTAAAGACTGAGAGTGGTACCACACTGAATGGTGCGGTACACAACTTTTAAATTAGCAAATAATAGGTCAACTAATTTCTTAAGTCATATTGATAATTCCTATAGAATGAACACCTCAAATATTTCACAGTGTGGGGTAGAATTATTCAGTGTTAGTGTGAGTTTCCTATTATCAGAACACCCTGGGATCCAGGTAGGAAGTACCTGATCTCTGTATCTTCTTCTGGGCACGATCCTTCATTTGAATGAACTTTGCACTTCCATGAGCAAATAAATATATTAATGAAGACAAGACTGCAAATCAACTTCACTGGGGGCTCTTGCAAAGTGTTTCCATTTGAAAAACATGGGGCTTGAAGTCATACTTACAGTCTTTGAGTTCTGTTTAACCAACTTTTGAACAAAAAAAAACTTCAACAGAGTGAACTTTTCTGGTACTACACAGAAGAACATCTGCTCTCAGCACAGACAGAAGGATTTAGGATAAAATAACTAGGATAAAATAAAATACCTACACGCCCCTTTTATACAGGAATTTGATGACTGTTCAGGATCTATATCAAAGTCACTATTTATTTTAAGTCTATTTCTCCTGATTTCTGTTCTGATGTAGATTTCTCTGAGTAGCTGCTGAACACCTGGAACACCCAGACATCCCCAACAGCCATGCAGCACAGGCAGCAGGAGTTAAAATGCTGAAAATACGAGCACCGTTAGAGCCAGGTTCAAAGCCATGCAGCTGGCTGCTTTTAACCTCTCCCACTCTCCATATATCTTGTGGTACCAACGGGGGGATCTCCTGCTGGAGCTGAGGGAGCTGCACTGATTTACACCAGCCAGGCACCACGGGGCAATGGGCTGTGCAGAGAATTTTATCTGCAGTTTAGTTGTCACATAAACAGCTGAAACTTCTCTTACTTAAATGAGGTCTTCCTTGATTTATGTTGGTGCAGTGAGAGTGGAATTTCATTCATGTTCCCCTCCATTCTGCACTCGGTGGCATTTGTGGAGTTACAGAATGTCAGCTGCATTTACAGAGAAAGAGAGTTTCATTGTATTTAATGAAATTGCCTCTAGCAAAAAGCTGCTTTATTTTTATTTTTTCTTTAAAGGAAGCAGTAATGAGTTACTCATTTTTGTGGTGCTTTCAGTTCTGAGCAGCTCTCAGTTACACACCATTTATGCCTGTGATCAGCCCTGTGTTTTAATCTGGCCAAGCTCAGAACAATTGCACACTAGTTAGCTGAAGTGAATCATTATTTTGTCAAACCCAGAGACCCTCTGCACTGAACTGATTCTCCTTTAAAAGTCACACCATAGATTGGCTGTCCCCAAAAGCAAGACATTTCTTGCTGCTTGTTGGAATTGAGATGCTTTTAATAAGGCTGAGCTATTCTATGTGATAGAAGCCTTGTTCAGCAAACTCTGCTGCTTGATCACTTTAAAGAAAATGTTTTTCTCTTTCCTCATTACTGATATGATTCCAAACAGCTGCAGTCTGTAGGTTAATATGTAAATGCAAAATAAAATATTCACTGGGCAAACAACATGGGACTAAAAATTCTTTAAATAAATTAATATAAAGGCAAACAGGCCAATGATTTCACCTTCATAAGACCTTGAAAATGTTCTGTATATGTCCTTAACATCAATCTTCTCCCATGTGTCTGTCTGTATGCACTTCTGTGTGTTCATTTTTCCTGGTTAGGTGAACAGATCACCTATCAGTGAGATGCCAATCCAAAGCCTGTGACCCAGAGGGTAATTTATCAGCCTCCATTTTGAGCTTGAAGGCTTGAAAGGGGTTGAGAGGACTTGCAGTCTCTGACAAGCCAAGGATTTTCCAGAGGGTGAGTTCCTGGCAAATGCAAGTACAAGACTTTATTCTACGGAGAGAAAGTATTTAGGTGAACATTCATCTGTTGAATTAATCCTTTTCCACTCTTTTTTGTTTGTGAGATGGATGTCTTCAACAGATGTAGCATTGACTGATATGATTCCCTTCAATGAGTTAAAGAGTCCAAACCAAGCTGCTCCTCTCCATCATGTCTCTGGGCAGGTTTGAGAACAGCAGTGCTCATTCAAAACCACACTCAGCTGTTGGGAAGGATGAAAGTTGGACAAGAAAGTCTCACAGATGCTTAGCAGAAAGATTTTTGAATGTAGAATCTGAAGAAGGAATGGAGATGGAAGCAGGTTTTGATACAGAAGAATTGCTGAGCCAGTCTCACTGGATAACCAAGGAGGCAAAGGCTGTGTTAGTTAGAAGGGGTTTTATGGCTTAGAGCAAAGGATAAACCCACCCCAAACAAGAAGACGTTTTTACCAAGCAGAAAGAGAGCACAGGCAAACAAGTCAGCAAATGCTGCAAGCAGAAAAAAGGTCTCAGAATTTTCCACTGCAAGAAAACTGAAAAACAACTTCTAGCTTAAACTGTAATGCACTGACTTTAGTGATTGGAGAACAGTAACATGAATATGGTAATCACAGTAGTTATGATAGGCTAGAGATAAAAGTTAAGGCATAGATTGGTTCTACTGTATGAAGATGCTCAGCAGAGAAAAGTCTATAATGCATTGTAACCAAAAGAAAAGTCTATAATGCACTGTAACCTAAACTCAGGGTCTGCAGGGCTGCCTGCAGCTGGAGCTGACAGCTGTGGGCACAGCTCTGTCACCCACAGCCCTGGACTGCTGTGACACCTTGGATGGAATAAACTGCATTTTGGAGAGGTGCCTGGAGTCCCACATCCCTCATTCAGGCTCTTACTCAATAATTACCAGCTGAGATTTGCCAGGTCACAGAGAAAAGAAAACACGAGGGGCAGAGAGCAGGGTGCAGAGCAGCTGCAGCTTCTGAGTGAGCTCGGTGCCATTTCCAGCCCAAGGTGGCTTTCAAGGAGAAGGAAAGGATTCAAGCTGTGGCCAACCCTGCCCAGAGGGGCCAGAACTGAAGGTTTCTGATGTGCTTGGCTTCACACATCTGCTGACAGACTGCTCTGGTCGTGGAGCTCTAATCCCAGGGATAAATCAACCTGTTTGACAGAGAATCCACAGGGTCATTGCAGCTGGAAAAGGGCCCCGAGATCACCCAGCTGCTCCCAGCACTGCCAAGGCCACCACTGACCCATGTCCCCAGCAGCCACATCCGCACAGCCTTTAAATCCCTCTGGGGTGGTGACACCACCACTGCCAAGGGTCTTGACAGCCCTTTTGGTGAAGAAATGTTTCCCAACAGCCAAATTAAAGGATTTGAACCCACTGCATTTTGAAACCAATTGATTTTGAACTCCATTGCATTTTTTAAATACAATTTGGAGATGTATTCATATAAACAGAGTGGTGAGCAGAATCATCCCAGAAAGTGTTTAACACTTAGGATGGGTAGAGGGAATTTTGCTTTCCAGTTTCATTTTATTTCCCAGTTTCATTACTGGACTTGAAATTCTAAGTTTATTTTATATGCTGATTTTGTCTCCATGGAAATGGAGGCAGAGCTCTAACACTACCTCTGCTAAAGTTTGGACGCAGTAAATGTTATAAAAATGTTGATATGGAAGAATATATGATCTGTACTGATTCAAGAAGTAATGTTGGCAAAAATGTGTGCATACAAGTCTTCAAAATAAACATTTGTTTTCAGTAGAACTGAAAAATTTTATTTTCCTTTGATGGACAGAGAGCAAAAAGAAATAAAAATAAACTAAAAGAACATTTAGAGAAATAAAAGATGATAGATAAAAGGAAAACTAATACTAATTGATTATTAGAATAATGCCAAAACTTGGGCTTAATTCATTCCTTCTCAGGAAGAGCAGCATCCCCAGTTCCCTTTAGGAAAATACCTCTAGATTTCCTTCTATCTGCTCTGTCAAAAACAATCTGTGCTTTAGTCAAGCACAAAGTCAAGCATGAAGTACTAGGTTAAAACTCAGAGGAACTGGGTGAAATTAAAGGGAAGGAAAATCATCTTTTTGAGCTACTGGTCTTTGGGGCCCTATAACTTAGAAAATTTTAGGATTGAAACAAACAATTCCAGAATATTTCACTGTGGCAGCTGGCACAGAGTGAGCTGAGTAATGGCAAGGAAGCACATCCTAGCCTCAAAAATTGGCAGTAACTCGAATAATACACTTTTTAACTACCACTGAACTTGGAGTGCTTCACAATTGATGCCCTTTCAGCTACAGTGGCTTATTAGGAGCCATCAAAACAAGCACCCAGTTATTACAATGTTAATGTGCTTTTAATCATAGTTATTTATTGCATCTGTGATTTTGAGCCAGTAACATAGTAGGCTGCCCATGTCAAATAATGTAAAATTCCTCCCAAGCTGAAAACTTCCAGAAGTGCACTTAGAATAACCTATGGTATGCAAAGCATATAGCAGGTCTTAATAAGGCTTAATTAAGTGCTTGTTTAAATCAAAATGCTGCAAAAATATTTATTCTATTTTTATGTGCAATTAAAGTGCATTTGTAAAATTATGCTAATTGCTAGACACAGGAGGAAAAATACACCCCTTCCAAATGCATTAAATAAGCCTAAGAATGCTGTGCATTTACCTTACTTAATGTTAATTAAGTAACACTTCCAAAGTGTTTTGAAGCCTAGAAGGGCAACATTTGCTTTTATTCACTATTGCTATTCATTTTTTACATTAAAAAAAATTACTTAAAAAAATACTAAAAAAAAGAGGTTAATTATTTAAATCATAGAATTAGAGAATGGTTTAGGTTGGAAAGGGTCTTAAAAATCATCCAGTTCCAGCCCCTGCCATAGATGGGGACATCTTCTGCTCAACCAAGCCAGCCCAAGCCCCATCCAGCCTGGCCTTGGGCACTTCCAGGGATCCAGAGGCAGCCACAGCTTCTCTGGGCACCCTGAGCCAGGGCCTCAGCACCCTCACAGGGAAGAATTTCTTCCTAATATCCAATCTAAACCTATTCTCCCTCAGCTTAGAGCTACTTTTAATTTTATTAATTTAAATTTTATTAATATTATTTTATTTGATTTTCTAATGCCATATTTTCCAACATCTTCTCCTCTCCAGGCTGAACAACCCCACCTCTCTTAGCTTGTTTTCACAGGAGAGGTTCTCCACCTCTATGACTTTTGTTTGTTTGCTTTCTTTATTCTTTCGGGTTTTTTTTTTGCTCTCTGCCAGGTTTTGGCTCAAAGGGGCTCTGAGGAGTGGAGCAGGGAGGAGAGCACACAGAGATATCTGCAGGAGATCTGTTGTCTTATCTATCAAGAGTTCTATTATCATTATGGTGCAAAGGTTCCATATCACCAGAGTTTCATACCTCCTTGATGTTTCTTGTAGGCTTCTCCTCTAGGCACTAACTCTTCCTGGTCCTTGCAGTAACCATTTAACTCCTGTTCTCACCAATCCACTCTTTTATAATCCTGTTCTTATTGGCTACAGGTGTGGCCTGTTATCATCAGTCCTGCTCCTAATCTTTAGTAATTGGTTCAGCTGCAACTCTTTAGGGGATAAGATTACATTCTATACTACCTTCATTTACCCATACTGAGATCCATTCTTTCTCCATCTCACCCTTCTGCCATCCTGTGTGACAAATATTCTGGTGGGTCACCACATCTGTGTCTAGGGAAGGCACAACTGCAGCCTCTTACCTCCCTGCAGCTCTCAGGGACAGCTCCCACAGGTGCCTCTGCTCCACAATTCCAAAATCAGAGATGGGCAAAGAGGCAAAACATTTTAATTTTCTGAGTGTCCACACTGTGCTGCAGAAGGCAGCTGCTCTCTGTGGGTGCCCTTCCCTAAATGTTTGCCACAACCAAAGCAGGCTGTCAGTCCATGTACAGAATTCCAATGGGCTGAACTCACAAGGCTAAAATCCCTTCTTCTGTCAGGAGAATGTCAGCTTTATGATCTGAGGACAGCAAAGGAGAGAAGAGACAATACCCTCCTTTCTCCCCTGCTGTGAAAGATGTTGTACTGCAGGAGGTTGGTGGATTTGTTTTTACACATGTGTTGAAGATTGCAATGCAAGATGTTTTCAATTACCATCTGTATGGCAGATTACCTTTGTCAAGTGGGCAGTTTGCCTTATCTCTGTCTTTGAGTGACCACACTCACTCCTCCCTCAGGAGGGGACATTGCTGATAACAGCTATTGAATGTCCCTGCATGGCTGATAAGAACTATAACATCCCATTGGGAGATGTGAGCCCAGAGGGAGGAGCCAAGCATTCCTACCCAGATATAATCCAGAGGTTTTATGACACCAGCACGGCTTCTCCACGGGATTCCCCAGAGGAACAGCAGCTGCCTCTTCTCCCACTGCATCTTCAGAGGAAGAATCCATCCTTCTCTACTGCAGGAGGGCTGCAGCCACAATTCCAATGGGACTGCTGCCAACACCCTGACCCACAGGGTGTCAGGTTGGGTCCTGACTCTGTCAGTGTTGTTTCAGTGTACTGCAGTGTTTTTTTATCCTTTTATTTTTTTCCTTTCCCTATTAAAGAACTGTTATTTCCTGCTCCCATATTTTTTGCCTGAGAGCTCCTTAATTTAAAATTTACAGCAATTCGGAGGGGTGGAGAGGGTTTACATTCTCCATTTCAGGGGAGGCTCTTGCCTTCCTTAGCAGACTCCTGTCTTTCCAAACCGAGACAACATCTCTTGACAGCATCACATCTGTCCTGGCCACTCAATAAAATGTGATTGTGCTTTGGAGTTCTAGCTCCCATTAACAGCTCTCCCTTTGTAGCAGGGGTGAAGAGCTGCACCAGGTGTAATGGGCTCCTGTCTTTTCAGATTGCCCCCAAAGAATGGATAATTTCATAAATTTTCCAGCTATATATAAGCCAGAAGTTTGGTGCAGTGTGGGGTCACATTTTGCACTTGCTTAGCTGGAAGTGCAGCAGTATTTTCTCTGACTTGAACAAATGAGTGCCCTATAACTCATCCCAAGGCAGCTGCTGCACTGTTTTGCCTCGAAGTTTCCATCCATAAATGAGAATGGTTTTGAATTTGATGTGCTTTTATTGATGTGTAATATAAAACAAATGCATAAACTGCATACAGGGCCACTAATTCACCCTGGAACTGCAGGTAACCAGAGTGGGTGCAGCAACTCTTTAAAGCCTGTTTAATGCTATAAAATAATACAAATATATACTCATTGTATGTGCTGCTGATCTATCCATATTTCTGTATTCAAATGGATTTGCACTGCAACTTTCTTTCATTTCTTCTCATTTTTGGGATGGTTACTTCCAACCTGTCAGCATCAATCCATGCTTAGGAAGATGTGTTAGAGAATGGGGCAATTCTACAGCCCCTACACAACACAATCAACAGAATATAACAGAGGGACAAGCACAAGGAAAATTATTAAAAATCTGAAGTTGGAGAGATTGCTTTGTAAGTTGTGAGTGATTTGCCTTGTGTAAGGCAATGAAATCAAAATAAGAAAATTCAGTTTAATCAAGGCACACATATTAAAGTGCCCAGTCAAAACCAAACCCTTAAGGTGATGGGGAAGAACACAGGTATATGGGTCTGGGACAGATGTGAGACATGCATTAATTATTGAAATCAATGAACCTGACATCCAGCTCTAAAAAAAGAGACAAAAAAACCTATGAATTTTGAACCCACTGAGCTCCCACTGTGAATCTGTGCTCTGTATGCAGTAACTCCATGGATGTCTGAGGGCTGGGATAGGTTATAGGATCAAAAAAGTTTCTGCTTGTGGGAGTTGAGGAAAAATGTGTCCCCCACAGGCAATGTGGCCTCTGTGTTTTGAGAAATCAAATGTCTAATGGCAAAGCAGAGAAGGAAATGGTCTCTCAGTAGTTCTATATAGTGAGTGAGATATGCTGTGGGTGCTCCTCTGTGGCTGATCACAGCCTTTGTTCACCTGTATTTTCACTCAGCAGAGCCCCATGACACAACAATTTTCCAGTGGTTCATCTGAAGTTTTATCTCTCTCCTTTTTTCCATTCATCTGAGAAGAATAAGGAGGATGAGTGGGGGAAAACCCTTAAAAAGAATCAAACTTCCTGCCAGCAGTGCACACTGAGGTCAGTGCTGATCTGCATTAATTACCGCCTGGAAATTGTCCCACCACCTTTCCAGCTGTCCCAGACTGGCAGCCCCCCTCCAACACCAACACCTTGGGCACAGGTGAGAGAGATAAATGGATTTAACCTCAATAAGTAGATTTAACCTCTACAGTTCCAGCTTATTTGTGGGATGTGTGTGAACCAGCTGCACCTCGCTGGGCAGGAAGAGCATTGGAGGACAGAATATTTTGCTTTGGTCCTGTCCCTCCAAGCACACACATCCCATATCTGGCCCCAAGTCTCAGCACAGCTGCTGTATTTTCTCTCATGTTTGATTATATCTTTTCCCCGTGACACATGAATCCATAATGCCCAGTTCTTTGCTTTTGCCCAGGGTTGAATGCTGCTGTTAAGAGTATTTCATGCTCCAGCTCCAAAGTGAAGCAGTGGTGAGGAAACACCATGAGCAGCAAACCTCTTGTTCCACCCTTCAGATAGAATGAGCACGAGCTTTCCTGGCCTGGCAAGCACAAGGCTCACAGTAAATATCTGTTTTAAAGCCTCTGCAGACACAGAGGGTCAGCAAAGGAAATAACCTGGGACATCTCCTTGTTCCCTGCAGGAATTACTGGAATGGCTTAGATCTGCTTCAAGGGCTTTAGGCTATGAACAACTAATAGTAATTCTCTTTTAGCTTAGGCCCTGGAAATCCTCAAATATTATGACCTGCAGCAAAATAACAGGTGTGCAACAATGTGCCAGTTGTGGATTTGTTATAGTCTGTTGTTATAAACAAGTCCCATCTCCAGTTATTGCTCACATTAATCTCTGTGCTCACTTCTTTGGTCTGATGTTTACTTCCAGCTTGGTACCTAATTAAATATTGTCAAAATAAAGCCATCACCGCTGCCATGTGTTAATGTAAGCCCTCTGTTCAGTGTGCTCACTGGTTGGGTGGGTTTAGATTGAGATGCAGACCTCACATAGGAAAAAAAATAAAACAACCCTTGGAGAAGCCTCAGGGTGGGAATTGCAATGCAGCAAAGCTTTACTTTAGGTTACCACTTTTCCCATCACTGACTCGGACTTGCATTTCAATGGGCCTGTGCCTTCTTCTGGGTGAGCTGCAAATCTGAGCCAGGGGAAGGCACTTCCCTCAAAATGTCTCTGGAGTTTTGTGTATTCATGGCAAAGGAGGAATGTTTGGGGGTTAGTTAGGACACTGTCAACACTTCATTAAGACTGCTTCCTATTTGGCTGGCATTTTCCTTGCACTGAAATGCCTGTTATTACTCACACCAGGAATAGCAAACACACATTTGAATATTTTGGTATTCATTAAAAGTCCTTTCCTCCTTCTGCATGTTGATGCTTTATTTCCAAGACTATCAGGATTGTCCAAAGCCATTAAAATAGCAGATTCTGCCAGGAAATTAAAACCTGTGAGGTTTTTTTTTTTAAGCTTCTGTTTCACAACATTTTCCATCAGTTTACCCATCTAAATGTGTCTGGTATATAGCCTCCTTCCCTTAGTCAGTTTGAGCCTACTGGGATTCCTAGAAAAAGCCTCTTTTGCAGAAGAAACTACAAGTTTAGATTGGGAGGCTGATTTTGATAGCAGTCAATGTGTTTGATAAATGTACCTTTAACGGCTGTCACAACAGGAACGCACACTTCAATTCTAATTTTTGTTTCCTTTCCCCTCTGAACTTTGCTGTCATCAGAAATGGAATTCTGGAAAGGATTTTTCCAGATGTTTTAAGACATCTACTCATTTCTTCACTGTAGCTTGTCAGTTACAGGTAATGGGACAGATAAAATCACTGTACAGATAGATAAGAATGCATTGCCTGAAGGCAGCTTTGCCTTACAATTAATAAATTTTCCTGCACTAAACTTTTCTTCTACACAATAGGAAGAAGTGCTGTGGCAATGAGATACTTTGTGCTCATCATAAACTTGATTTATCCAGCATCATCTGTGAAGAACACCTGGAATGGTCACACTTGGTTATAGGGGGATACAGTATGGGTAAATGGAGGTAATATAGAATGTAATCTAACCCCCCTAAAGAGTTGCAGCTGAGCCAATTATTAAGGATCAGGAGCAGGCCTGATGTTAACAGGCCACAGCTGTAGCCAATAAGAAGAGTGTTATAAAAGAGTGGATTGGTTGGCTGAGGGGAACTGGAGTCAGTTGGCTGCTGTGAGGACAAGGAAGAGTCAGTGCCTGGAGGAGATGCCTACAAGAAACATCAAAGAGGTACAAAACTCCAGCAATATGGAACCCTTGCAATGTAATGATAATAGAACTGTTGCATTATAGATGAGAGCAGATGGTGACCCCGATGTGATTCAGAAAAAAAGGACTCAAATGCTAAATTATATCATCCCGTGGATTCGGGACTAAACTGTATTACCCCATGGATTTGGGGAAATGGGGTTTGACTATATAACCCCATGGGTTTGAGAAAAGGACTTGAATACTAAACTATTGGTAAAATACATCAATTGCAGCTATTAGTGTTTGTTAAATGTAAGTATAAAAGATTTTGAAGATAAGTACTTTGTAAACTGAGAAAAGCTGCAAAACTGAACCAACACTCAGAAATATATATATATTTGTACTACAATATGTTGTCTGAACATCTGTATAACTTGGTTCTGAATGAAATATATGAATGTGTCATAATGTTAATTTATTTGAATATGTACTTCTAGAAATGCTGCAACTCTGTAATTAAAAGAAAAAAGGGGAATCGTAGGGGGATACAGTATGCATAAATGAAGGTGGCATAGAATGTAATCTTATCCCCTAAAGAGTGGCAGCTAAACCAATTACTGAAGATTGGGAACAGGCCTGATTTTAACAGGCCACACCTGTGGCCAATAAGAAGCATGTTATAAAAGAGTGGATTGGTGGGAACTGGAGTCAGTTGGCTGCTGTGAGGACAAGGAAGAGTCAGTGCCCGGAGGAGATGCCTACAAGAAACATCAAGGAGGTACAAAACTCTGGCAATGCGGAACCCTTGCAATGTACTGACAATAGAACTTTTGAACTATAATGACAACACTTGTCTCACTGTTACACCATCCCTAACCCATTTTATTGCCTTTTCCACAACTCTTGTTTCACATGAGGGAAGGCAGGATGTTTGAAGAAATGGACAATAGGGTGGGAAAAATCTTGTTCTGCAAGAAGCACCAGGGCTGAGGCCCTTATCCTCTGTCTGGGTATTTTCACTTGTCCAGCTGAGCTCCTTTTGCCTCTGGTGTGAAAAAGAAACATTTTAGTGTGATTTATCTGCCCAGGTTCAGATGCCTGTTTCAGCACAAGATGAATGGCACTGTTAGTGTCTCCTCCTCTTCCCTGGTACCTGTTAAGGGGGTGCAGAACAAGAAGACAGTGCAGTTATCTACAGCAGGAATGTCTGCTTTTGCTCAGATTAATCCCATTTCTGGTATCTCTGTTTCAAGTCACCAACACACTCCTCAAGCTGACACAATCAGTGCCATGAAGCATAAAATTGGGCCTAAGGCTAACATAATGATGGATATTGTGTCTCAATATCCTGAAATAAATCAGGAAATTGTGCTTGCAGCTGAAGGCTGAGTTGGTGAGGGCTCACCTGTGTCTGGTCCATCTAAGGAGAAAGACACCAGAGCATAAATCCTGTGCCATTGCCATTAGCATCCTTGCTCAATTTTTAAGGTAACTTCTTTCAGTGAATGAAGACAAATTTAACATGATGATGAATGGTTAGAAAGGAGATTCCAGCACAATTTAACTTTCCATTTTTATATTCACACAGAGGAAAAAAAAAAAACCACCCCAGTTTATTTCTTGACATTGTCACCGAATTTGTAATGAATTGGTGTAAATTTTGCCACTTTATGTAACTGTAAGGGAAGAAGAAGCTGAATGTCTCAACACAGATTCCACCTGTCTGTGAACCCTTGTCCTGACAGTGTGGAAATGGTTACAGAAACAGACTGGATACTTAATTTACTGAATGGTCTGAAAGGAGCTTTTATAGGAATCACATAAAAACGTGGATATAACAGTAAGTTGGCAGCCCAGGAACTCTTTTCCTTCTGTTTCAAGCAGTGCCCTCCAGAGGCTGCTGCAGGCTGCTCTGGTCTCCTTCTTATTTATTAGAAAACTAAAATAAAATACGTTCATTTTGTTACAGGAGAGGTTCTTGCAGTAAATGCCTTTTAATTTCCTACTAAACAGGAAGTGATCCAGAAGTGTGCTTGTTACCTTGACCAGTAAGAATGGATAAACTTTAGAACCTGATGTTTTGTGATTGTTTAAATAGACTGTGGCCCAAGCCGGGCCAGCACAGCTGAGGTTTAGGATGCAGTGGTGGATTCCCACCTGAGTTAGCTGGGACAGATACCCCAAGGGTTCAGCACCATCCACAAGCCCACCTGCACACCTCAGCAGCTACATTAAACTGAATTTTGTGCCCAATTCCTCTGCAGTGTTGCCATTTCTGTCACCTGCCTGTTGCAGTTACCCCCTGAACAGCAGCAGTTACACCCAAATTTTGTAGAGAGGGCTCATATATAGTGAAATAAAGCAGCAGCAATGCCTGTGTGCCTGACCATCTTCTAAATAAAACCCCATTTCTAGCAGTCTCAAATTCAGCAAGAAAAACTGGTCTGATTAGCCTGATGTGGAGGTAAAGCTCTGGATGAGAAATACCCTCCAAATAACAAGCTTTGAGGCCTTTTGTTAGCAAAAAGGTCATTGATGGTTTAATGCCCATTTCCCAGATGCCACATTAATGAGAATAAACTCATTTAAAATATTTGTGATAAGTAATTAAGCTACTGTAAGACTGCTTCAGCACATTTCCCATCACTCCAAGGGCAAGGAAGAATGAGAGGAATGTTTTCCTGTGTGAGCAATAAGGAGAGAGGAAGGAGGCTCATTACTGTTTTCTGCCTGGGTGTTTTGGTGGGCTGGTTCCTCCCTCCACCAGGCCTGTTTGCTGAAGCTGGGTGCACTGCAAATGAGAATAAAGCTTTGTGAATGACTCTGCCAGAGGCTTCTAGAACCCCTGTTCTGTGTTGCTTTTGCTCCATAAGGAGAAATTGAGAGAATCACTGGAAGCCTTGGAGCTGTGTGTCACCTGTGTGTCCTGGGATGAATCCAGCAGGGGTGGGACCTCCTCAAAAAATTAAATCAGAGTCCCTGGAAAGCACCTTTGGCCAAAAGAAGCAACACAATGCCTCTGTTTTTCCAGTTGTTATGCTCTGAGGAACCAGGTGCTTTTCTCTTTATGGCCCCTGAACCTATAATATAATGAATTTTTACTATATTAATTTCTTCCCAGTTGACATCCATCTTCCCAAATCTTTCACATTTTCTTAGTCTTCCCTTTTATATTATTTAGAAGCCACAGACTTTTCTGACTCTTCCCTGCCCACCCTACAGGAAAAAAAAAATCAGTTACTAAGGACTGAACGGAAAGAAGAAAACCCCACACACCCTACACTTTTTTGTCTTCCAGTTTTACATCAGAACTGGTTTAGCACACAAGGAATTAAAAAAATGAGCCTAATTCAGACAAAATTTCTTATTTTGAAAGGTTATTTGAAAGCTAAACCGTTTAAATTGCTCAAAGTAATGTCTTTGTATATATTTCCATTTGGAAGTTGAGTTTTCAAGATGACTGCTTTTTTTTTTTAATTTTTTTTTTTTTTCCCAGATGCTTTGGGTGATTAAAGGACAAGAAGCTCCCCTATTTGCTCACATAAAGCACCAGCATGACTAAACTTCAGTCTCCCTTGGCCCAAGGAGTTTTGGATCAAAATCAGCAATGCTTTCCTAGAATCCTGGTTTGCCTGATTGTGGATTTCACTCCATAAAAGCAAACGTTTCATCCACCAGCACTCTCTAAAGACAGCTGAAGTGAGGATTTTCATTTTTTAAAAGAAACGATTCTCTGAGAGACCTCAAGAAGAGAATCCCAACCTTCATGGTCAGACCAAGAAAAGTGAGTTTGTCAATGGAACTCCTTTGGTTGTGCCTCTGCTGCTGATGAAAGGCGATGAAAACGGGCTGAGTGTGGAGGACCAGGCTTAAGGATGTTTTGCCTCAAACATTCCGACTCTTGCACCAGGAAAACTGTGGCTAGAAATAACTTCAGGTACCCTGTGGAAGTGTAAAATATTAAGGACTTGTTAGGCAGAATTTTTGAGAAGTTTGTAGGATGAGCGGGGAACTTGATGAAGTCCTTAATGAAGTCCTTAAAGTAAAATTAATGTCTTGTTCGCCAAACTCCTTGAGAATAAATAGTGGGCTGATTTCTGGAGTTAAAGCAACATTATTATAAAAGCATAAGAGTTCCCTGGCACTGGGCTGGAGTTTTGGTCAGTCTTAGGATAATTTATAACCAACATTGTGCCCTTGTCCATGGCCATGACACTGAGGATCTAAGTTACTTGGAACACCTGGAATAAATTTATTGGGTTGCTTTCACCTGCTTTGGTGGTATATATGCAGAATAATTGTGAGATTTAAGCATTATGGCTGACTGGAGGCAGCTGTGGTGCTTTTGGGCAGCTGAACTTCAGCTGAAGTATTTACAGCTTGCAGAAAAATGCCTGACATTTGGAAGGGATGTGCAGTGCTTAAAGATCTCTGATTTAATGTGGCGTAAGAGATCCCTAGGTGTGGGTGCTTTCAAGTTAAGATCCTGGGAGTTTTCAAGTCAATGGATTTGTTTAGCTACTGGAGTGAGTTCTTTTTGGCTAAACATATGGGAACTTTTCAGCCTAATTGGTTTGCAGCTGTACATCACTTTGATGCTGGAGAGAGGTCTGCTCTCTCCAGGAGGCTGTTTATTCTACTTTCCCAAAAGCTCTATCTAAAAAGGAAGAAATGTCCAGTGGTTTAGATGTTATTTTGATACTGAAATTTGATTTAATTAATTCTATAAAGGGCTGGGGGATGCTTCTCCAAAAAGCCACATGGAAATAAAATTTACATTAGGCATAACTGAATCCAAAAAATATGCCTCTGACAGATTTTGGTCCCACCTCATTCTCAGGCTTTGCTCATTAAATTAACATGTCCATTTGTATAATTCTGGCACTTTAAACTCCAGTGTCTGGAGTGGTTGGTTCAGGGAATGCATTGGAATGTCTGTGTTGAGTAATCCATGAAGTTTTCTCACATTCTGCATTTCTGACCAAAGGTATTGGAAACAAATTTTAGTTACATGTCTGTGAAATTAATATTAGAAACAGGGAATGCGGTTTGTTCTTGATGCCTTCTCAATCATTTTGTAATTGCTGTTTTAGGATCCTTTTGGCCAGAGGTTACATTAGAACCACTGTGATACTTATCCAACTTTCATCATTTTCAATAATCACTTCACGAACCCTGGTATATTTTTGGCCACTGTGGTTCAAGATGAGAATGCTCTGAATGTGAAATATGAGGGCAAGAAAAGTAATTTTTTTTCTTTGTTTATTTTTTATAGGGTCTGTGTTTTGAGATTTGATTGTGAGTGATTCCTTATTTCTTATATACATTCTCAATTTCCTCTATAATTTGTGTTTCTTATATGATACCTTTTATTCCAGGTTTATTCTTAATATTTCAAATTCCTGTTCCTGCTTTCCTCCACTCTTTGTTTATCCATTATCTACCACATAATCTGTTTTCCTCCCCTTTTATTCTTTTTTGTCTACAAGTTTTTTATCTTATTGTGTGATGTTTTATTCTATACACAGCTGAATCAAGAATTCCCACATCTCCTTTGTAAATAAGCAACAAAACCACAAAAACTACAAACCACTCATAACACAGCACAAAAAATACAACACACACATCTCTTTTGGAGTAAATGTAAAAAAAAAATAAATTATTGTTGTCAATAGCAGAGAACAAGAGTGACAGGAAATCCTGAGGGTTCTCGAAGACATTTTCCTATTCTGTATTTTTACAGATTAATATATGTACTAAAAATGCTGGGATGTAGAAATAAACATTGGGAAATTAGAGGCACTTGCCCTGGCCAGAAGATGTACTAAGAGAGGGGTGGTGAGAATTTACTGGCTGGCCAAAGCAGCTTTTTGAAAGCAGAATGGTTGGAAATTAATGTGAAAAAAATTATCACAGGGTTCAAAATTACTAGAATATTCACTTTTGAAACAGGTATGTGCTGTGGTATCATTGTCAAGCTGTCAGAATATTTTTTTGTTAAATTTAAGAATCTCTGGTTCCCACAAAATGAGTGGGGAAACCAGGCAAAGTAAAGCATTGAAATGAAAAAGCCTGAAGTAGAAGGCTGTGGAATACAGAGAACAGCACAGTTAAAGACTAAGACAAGTACAGAAGATATGCACTCTACAGTAAAACAGATTTGTTTAGGAAAATGGCTTTTCCTGTCCTTAAAATCTGTGACTCTACTACGCTGCTCATGGAAGGAACCAATTATTGCTCGTGCATGCTGGGTTAATGCCCTCTGAAGGGAGAACTGCACAGTCCCTGTGGAAATCTGAATTAAACCAGATCACCTGGCAGAAGGAAAAAAGGTCTGAAAAAAGAATGAAGCCTTGAGGAACAACTTATGCTAATGGAACAGCCAAAATTGAGAAGTGATACTCCCCAAGAATGAAAGAGGTATCAGGAAGGAGCTTTTATTTAAATCTTTTATTTAAATAATATTTAGAATTGGGTGCTTTCTTCTTCCCCATATTAAAAAAAAATAACCACCATATTAGGAAAAAACCCCAATTTTTATTTTAACAGTTGTGCAACCAGCACAAGTGGTAATGCATTCCTGTAGCTTACACCACCATTAATCACTTATAAATAGGAGACTATGGCAATAGCTGCAAAAATAATCTGGGTGAAAAGAGTTTATTTCCTCCAGAACATGACTTATGCAATGCTATTTCTCATTCAGAAATACATGAAGATGAAGAGCAAGGGAATCCCCTGTTTAAATCAACTTGATTAGAAATCCCTTAGCATTTTACAGAGCTATCATGTGAATAAATTGTTGGTTGTGAGCAGGACATGTTGCCAAGTATATTTAATATGGATTTTTATTTTTATTTTTAATTTGTAGTAATGTAGTGGTTCTGACACTTTGCCCTCAATTTACAACCAGGCCAGAAGAGCACTGTAACAGGTCAAAGATGAAGATCCTGGGCTTGAGTGAAATTGCTGTCAGAAGTGTTGCACTGGTAAACTTTTCATAGTAGAATATTTATTTTGTCCTGCCCTAACCACAGAGTCACTTAGTGCTGAGTGTAATTCTTTATTCCTCCTGTAAAAGGTGTGGGTTGGAAAAAATAAGGTTTGCAGGTTCCATTAATGTATCTTTCATGCCACTCATTAGGGAAAACTGCTTTTGGCTGGTCATTGGCAGTGCTCTCAGAAAAAGCAGCCTTCTACTCATCAGAGGTACTGATCCAGAAATGCCCTTGATCTGAATTCTGGACACCAATATTGTGAGCACAGCTGCTGGGTAAAAGCAACTGTGTCTGACAAGTAGAGCTATATTTAATATTAATTTTTACCTCTGTGACAGATAGAGATGCTTCATAGTACATAGCAAAATTTTACCCTGAGGAATAATTTCAACACTATCAAGAATGTCATTCAGAAGGCATCTGACTTTCTCAGTATCTCCCCCAGATTACTGCCAATGAAACTTACTCCTCTGTTTCCAGTTTTTGCCAAATCTTCTCTTCTGTCAGCAGTGAAACAAGGTTATTTCAGAGGTGGCACAGAGTTATTGTGTTCTTCTCACGTTGTGAGTTTGCTATATTATCACTTCCTCCAAAGATTCTCCTTATTTAAGCCCACAGAAACATTTTTTGATGGTCTATTTTTACAGAGCCCATAGCAACAGAGTTTTCATGGCATCCAAAATGATTTCTTTGCACTAACATGAACAAGCTCGGTTTCTTTAATTAGGGAATTGGGCATTAGGAGGAGGTTCTTTGCTGTGAGGGTGGAGATGCCCTGGCACAGGGTGCCCAGAGAAGCTGGGGCTGCCCCTGGATCCCTGGAAGTGCCCAAGGCCAGACTGGATGGAGCTCTGAGTGACCACGGCAGGAAGGTGGAATTAGATGGTCATTAAGGTTTCTTCCAACACAAACCACTCCATGATTCTGTTCTATGGTTTTTATTCTACTTTGAAATCTGTAAAAAATCTCCTGTAGCTTCTCCTGAAGGAACACAACACAAAGATCAAAGGAACACAACAAAAAGATCAAGCAGAGCTTTCTCTTTGCCTGTGTGATCAAATCCAACAGTGGACATTTTGGGAACAGCGCTTTGTTCATTGGCTCCACCTCTGTGCCTCCTAGTTTATCTCATCACATTAAGCCTCTTTTCATTTAATTTAAATGCTTACATTAGATTTCTTGATTTTTTCAAATTCATCATTGTCACTCGCAGAACACATCTTAGAAGCCTCCCAGAGGATTGCTGGATCTAGCAATGGACAGACACACAGACAGAAACATCCAGGGCTGCCACCCAAAGCACAAAAGGAGCAACCACACGTGAGAAACGTCACTGTAATCACAGTTGGCATTTGAGCTGCTGCACCTGGAGATGAGGATTGGCAGCAGCTCCTGCTGGAGTTAACAGAGCTGCTCAACACAAACACCCTGCAGCTCTCAGCAGCATCCAATGCGCAGTCCATGTGGGTCTTGTAGGGTCAGAAGGCTGTGCACAATTGTGAGAAATGGAAAAATAAAAACTTCCACAGACACAGATGGGTTTGATCTGCAGCCTTAAAAGAAGCTTGGATCGATGCAAAATAAAATATGCAGGCGTTAAGTAGAAAAATCATAAACTTATGTTTCTATAGTTGTAAGTAAGAATATGCCTTAAGTAAGTGAGAAACTGCATTGATAAGATGGTGAAGGGTTTATAATGTAGGGGTGTGGTTGTATAGAGTAAGCTGAGAGTTTAGAAGTTATAGTGGAAGCATTTGGGTGCATGTGAAATAGCTCATTGGACAAAAGTCTCCACAGTGCAGTAGAAGTAAAGGTGATAGGTGAGAAAAACAAAATAAACTTTGTGGCATCTGTCTGTTGGATTAGAAAGTTCTATATGGCCTTGTAATGAAGAACTTGTGACTACTTTGAGCTATGGCCGACTGCTTGCTCCTCTAAAATCTCACAGCCTCTGAGGCTGATGTTTATCTGAGAAATAAATCTTTCTTAAAACTGTGGTCCCATCCCTTCATTAAAAAGCAGTGATAATAATACACAGTGATCACAAGTTCCCTGTCACCCTGTTCTTCTATAGTTCTTCTAAGCCTTCTGATGTTTACATTTTTGTAATGGAGTTTATCACACACTTTTCATGTAAATAATGATTGCTTTGTATTCCTTTCTGGAAGAAGAGAGAATTGATAGTTAGTTTGACCAGTGTGGTTGGAGAGGTGGCAATTTCATCCTCCAATCCATGGTCCCTTTTAGAATTCTATAAATATCAAGGTGCAGAAATAAAGGTGCCTTTTTTGCCTTGGACATCTCAGCCTGTGAGTGTCGCTCATTTCATGTCATATTACGACATTTCCCCACATCACAGCTCTCCATGCAGGGCGCAGAACACAATATTTAAGGGTTTCTGTTTCTCAGCTGGCTGCTGCAGCAGTTTAACTAGTTTCACTCATTCACAGACAAGATGACCCAGTTCCACCCCTGCCCGGGACAGGGACGACCCGCACCAGACCAGGTTTCTCAGAACCCTTTTCAACACTGAACATTTCCAGGGATGCAGGGCAGCCACAGCTTCTCTGGGCAGCCTGTGCCAGGCCCTCAGAATTTCTCCCCAGTACCAGTCAAAATCACTCCTTTTTTAGACTAATTTGTTTCCAGTTGCTTTTGCACTTTTTCAATTTATAGATGGATCCACTTTTCATGCAGAAATGCAATTATGATCATCAGCCTTTTTGCAAAAGGGCTTTAATGACAGTAAGAATTTTTCTGTTGAAGGGACAGGAGGGAATAAAACTCTTCTAAGAAATCCAGCCTGTCTAGAGGAAAGCTAGAGTGGAATTTGAGTTATCTTTGTATTCTGAAAAGTTTTTCAATTGCTGATGAAAATTCTCCTCATGGATTTGTTCAGCATCAGAGTGGTGCACGTTGTGCACTCAGCTTTAGACAAGATCTTGCTGCCTGCTCATCCAGTTTCTATTTTTTTTTTCTAATGGACAGAGAAACAGGCAATTCCAGGATTCAGATGTTTAAAATGGGTGATCTAAATGGCTTCCATGAAAGACTTATTTCTCTCTACTGATTAGCAAGGGAGTTCAGAGATCAAGCTCAGTTGCAGGTGTTTATCCTCTGATTTCTATGCTAGGAGAGAATCCCAACCCAGTCTGAGTTCCATGAGAAGCCCTGGCACCCAGGGCTGAATCAGCACCCAAGGCAATCTGAAGTGGATAAAATATTTTCTCCCTTATGTATGGGTCCTCTGTTTTAATTGTTTTCCCTGTATCTTGTCCTGTACACAGACGATGTGAATGTTCTTTTACAAGGCTTGTTTTTTAATCATCCTCTAAAAAACTTTGGGAAAGATTGATTTATTTAAGAAAGTTTCTTTTCCCATGAACATCTGTAATGACTGCAATATTGCGCTTCATTTTGCACACCACAGTGGTGCAAAAGTCTAGTCTAGAATCTTCTTTTAAGATAATTTACAGTTCATTTACATAAAAATTGTTTGTGTTAAAGACGACAATGTGGGCAGGGAGCAGAGAGGTGTCATTAAACATCTGAGATGGAGCTGGCTTGTCAAGTTTAACTTTGTTTCTTGTATACCCTGCTGAGTTTTAGATGCAACTGATGTCTTAAGGATGGGAGGAAGAGGGGATGAATCAAAGTGAATCACACCTTATGGTTTTCCTTGTGCTTGGACAGCTGTTTGTAGCATATTCAATGCAGACCAAGGCCTGGACACATCAATTACAGTGGAAAACATCCTGAAGGGTTTAAAAAGTTAGTGGGGTCAAGCTGCAAAGGTTGAAGCAACTTGGGAAGGTATTGGGAACTCTCTAGTAACTCCAACAAAGTCATGTACTAAATAAAGATTGGCTCTGAAGTGTGGATGCTCTTTGGTAATTAACATCTACAGCTTCAGCTTCTTAATATGGATTTAGTTTCTGATATTATATAAAAGGCAGTCTAAGAGACACAACGAGAATCACAACAAAACTCCAACCTGGTCTATAAGAATCAAAAAAAACTCCTCAGAAAGTAAGAGTTAAATTCTCCAAAATATGTATGAAATTACCAGAGTATTCCACATTCCTGTGGTGCACCCTAGAACAATTAATTCAATTTCCAAATGATTCCTGAGAAATGTATAAGAAGCAGCTGGGATATTTTACCTATAAGATTATAAAAGTAATTCACCCAGAACTGACATGATTCCATTATATAACCAGAATTGCACTATAATTAACATTGATTATAATTTAAAAGATATATTAGACCTGCTCATTTTCATGTCACCTTTAGCTGCCTCCTTGTGAAGTTGCTGCCACACTGTGGGCTTGGGAAATGTTGGCAGTGGGGTCACTTTACAAAACCCGTGACATAAACCTATTGTGGTTGTAATGCACAATTCTGCTGTGCCTTGGCTCTTCATGAGTGCAAAGTCAGAGACCAAACACTGCCCCACCAACAGCCTCCCCCTTCTGTGGGGTTCTGCAGCTTAACTGTGAACAACAAATTCTGGGTTTTTCGACCCAGGAAGATTTCCTTTCTCCTGCCTTTGGTAACTGGAATTCCTCTGGTGCTTGGCACACGTGGTTTATAGACCAGCGGCGTGTTGTACAGTGGGGCAGCTCCATCCCCACCCTCTGATTGATTAAAAGCCAAGCTCAGACACAATAAATCAAGAGCAGTCCAGGAGCAGAGGACGGCAGGGAAGGGGCATTGATCTTGCCTGGTGTTGTGGGGTTGGCAGGAGGATTATGCTGATCCCTGTGAGATGCTGAACTCCACTGACTGGAGATCCATCCTCCAGCAATGGCCACTGCCAAGGTGTCCAATGGCAGAGGTGTCCTGGCAGAACAATAAACAATAAATCTTTAAAACAATAAAGGAAACAAGCACTGGAAATTGTTCCGATTAATTGAACATAATGAAAACTTTTTGAGGTGCTGAGGACTTGAAAGGGAATAAATGGATTGAAGCTGTTCATATCTAATGATATTATTGTGAAGACAGAAAATTCCAAGTGTTAAAGAGGCAAAGCTTGAAATTTTTTATTATCATTATATTTGTATGTATCTATCCTGTTATATGTATTTCTTTCATATTACCATTACTATCTACTACATTTTCCCCCATCAGTAGCAAGGAAGTACAAACACTATGAAAATTGAGAGCTTTCCCTTCATGTTGAGGAACTGAAGGGAGGACATCCAAGTGTCAGGGCTGGTTCATAGTGTCACTGTTCTGAGGCTGGAGAGTTCCTAGGACCATACCTAAATATATTATTCATGTACATGTGTGCGTGTATATATATATATATGTATATATACACATACATATACACACACACACATATATATATATATATATTTAGATTTACATCTACTTTTATATTTACATTGTTTATATTAGTGAATTACTTAGAAATTTATCTTTTCTGCGGTTGAGAGCTTTGTGCAAGGCAGAGTCCCTCAGAGGCTTCTGTTGAATGTTCCCTCAGTCACTAACTATAGAAGAGAAGCAGAACTGTCCTGAGTTATTTGTGCCTGCTGCAATTAATTTCTGACACTAATGAGAAAAAGACCAATACAAAGCACACCAGATTAGCTTTCCTGCTATGTTCCTTTTTGTATTGACTTGCAAATGATGGCAGCACAAATTTGGTAAAGAATGCTTTCGAATAAATGAGAACCTCACGCAATTCATTATAATATTTCAGCTATAATATAATATGTCATATTAGCTCAGCAGAGCACAGAACCAATAAAGCTGGTACATAAAACAAGGTTTCAATTTCCATGCTGCTGGTAGTCAGACTTTGTTCCTCATCTGGCAGAAACAAGGTGGAACTGCCCATTTCAAAGTTTTGAGATTAAAACACAGATTGATGTGGGTTAGAAATCTATGCAGAAATCCTCCTTTTAATGAGAGCTCTAATTCTCTGAGTCAAAAGAATTTCGGTATTTTAATATTGGAAACATTCATCTTGGCTGCACAGATTCTTCTTCGAAGGCAAGAATCTAAACAAGGTGCAGCATGTGATTGTGAGTAAAGAAGTGATGTGTGAAGGGTTCAATGTGATGCACGTACAGGGAAAGAGAAATTTATCCAGCTGTACTGCTAAAAAACCCCCAAAATACTACTCTGCACATAGGATGAAATGGTTGGACTTATTTTACTATTTGAAATAGTTCTGAAGACATTTTTGTGAGACAAAAATCAGCAAAGAAGATTATTACAGAAGTAGTCATCCTTTCCAGATAAAAGCAACCTCCAAAATTTAGAGTTTTCTCTTAGGTGACATTTTAATTTCTGTAAGTTTTAGAAGCCAAAAAAAAAAAAAAAAAATCTTGGCCTAAATATTGTTTATCTCATATAGTTCTAGAAGAAAAGTATGCCAAAGATCCATAGATGTTAGGATCAGGTTATTGTCCCTTTCCAGTTATTTTGCCTGGAGTGGGATAAAATAAACACTAGTACTAAGCATTTTGTCAAGAGGTAATGAAAAATCTATGTGCTATCACAGAAATGGGACTTCAGAGGCCATGGAGGGGTGGAATAAATTTCACTTGAAGCAGTAAGGACAGCCTGGTGAGACAGCAGTGTTTTCATACTGTGATTAGAGAAAAAAGCAAGTGTTAAATCTCTGGGGTTTGTCTGTAGCTGTAGTTACTGACTCATCTTGGACAAATCACTTAAAGATCTTTTGTTGGCTTTACCAACTCCAAAATTGTTGTGGGTGATTTCAGTGACTTCCTGTTTTCTGAAGGAAAACATTGAAAAAGTTTAGATGCACAAAATAAATATAAGCAAATTGAAATGCTGTCTAAAATGATACAATGCAGAGATGCACAAAAGCTGTGCAGGAGCAATTAACAGCATTTTTATTGACATTGGAGAAGTCAATAGCTCTGATAAGAAAATGAGCTGGTTAAAAGGATTGAGCATGTGTTGAGACAGGACCAAGTCATGAGCTCTGAAAATGCAAAATTTGGTGAGAAAAGTATGGATTTAGCAAACAAGTTTGCTCTGGGGTGAAAGAATGCAGACATATTCTTGCAATTTGGGGCATAAATAATTCTTGCTTCACTCCTTTATTGGGCAATACCACCACTAAGTTATTTCCATACCTGAGACAGCCTTTCCAAATTGATGTGCTGTCCTGAGACAGTGAAATGCAGGTTAATGTCAGCATTCCATTGAAATGGTTCCACAAAATTACCAAGTTGGTTCAAAAATGTATTTCAGGAAAGTTAAGCTTATCTGCATTCTTTCTAAGTTGTGTGTAGAGGAAAGAAGTTGATGGCCATTAGAATGTTGGCAGTATGTGAAAAATGAAGGAAATGGGTGGTACTGTGCCTTAGGAATGAAGCTGGGTAACAATTGCTAGAATCAGAATCTATCTGTGTAGGAACCCAAAAGTAAAAGAATCACCTTCAGTGAGACAATCACCTTCACTGAGTGCAGAAGAAAAGGTTGCAGTCAGGTTTTCCAAAGATCCATCAAGACTCCAGACACACCCCATGCTCCTTCAGGGTTTTATTTCCCCTTTCAGTCCAAGTTTACATAGTCCAAGCACTGAGTCTCTCCACCTCCACACAAACAGACATTACAAAATCCTGCTGAGAACCTCAGAGCTAAGACTTGGAAAGAGTTGGGCGACAATTTGGTGGTGTTAGGAAGAATTAAATTTTAAAAGGTGAAATAAAGATGTCACATTGGAGAATTTGCAGAGCATTTGGAGTGGTTTAGCTCTTTCCTGCTTCCAGGTGTGTTTGCTTTTCTCTTGCACAAACCTCCAGCATAAACAGATGTCTGGGTGCAGGGCTGTATTTCTGTGTTGGCAGGAACCAGAGATGTTCAAACAACTCCCTCAAACCTTTGGTGCTGTATGGAGCGTGTGAACAAATAAATTCTCATCTGAGCACTTGATCAATGAACTTGAATGAGTCAAGTTCATTCTCCGACTGAGTGAAGTGTTAGAATAATAATAATAATACAAAAAACCCCAAACAAATGGTTCAGGGATTGAATGCACCTGATTCACTGACAGAACAAGGTAAAGAGCTCCCACAGTGAGATCTGACCTAAAATAATCAGTTTTTACATTAAGAAGCTTATCACTTATCTCATGGTTCTAAAATACAGCAAGGACATATAATGGATGATGAAAAAAATAGTGACTTTGTTTCATGAATTTTTTGTTATAGCTCTTGAAATCACTGTAAGACTGAACTCAAAGACTGGAGTAAATCACTAAACTCAAAGAGTACTGGAGTAAAAACATGGTACCAGAAGGAAATCTTACTGCCAATCTCTCTGCAAAGGCCAAAGACTCTGAAGGTCTATGAACCCCATTATTTCAGCCTTAATGAAAGGGTAATAAGAAGAACATGCCCCAAACATTCACCTCACCCTATTTTTTCTCTCCAGGCTGTTCCTGCCCCAGTATTCTGGTTTAGACTTCATAGAATCACAGCATCACTAAAGTTAGAGGAGACCTCCAAGATCATTGACTTCAAACATTAATCAAACAATTCCATGTTCACCACTAAACCTCATCCCCAGCAACACATCCACTCACCTTTTGAACACTTCCATGCAAGGAATTTAGGGTACAGATTCAGTAGCCGTCACTTTTATCTCTCCATCTCAGAAATTTAGAATAATTTATACAGGTAGCAGGCACAATTAGGTGCTTGTTTACTGATAACTGCCTCAAGAATATCTCTTCTGTAGATTTAATTCCATAAATCTTAAAAATGGGAGAAGATGCCCAAATATTTATTTGTATCTACACATATTTGAGTGGAATATGCCTGGGTGGGATTTGTAATGAATCAAGCTGGAAATTAACACAAAATGCATCAAGTTTTTTGAATAGGATTAGCCCCAGAAAAAGGGAACCCAATAATTGACAGTTAGTTACATATTGCACTGTTCTGTGTCGTGGGTCAATCCCACCCAGAAGCTCAACCCCACAGAGCTGCTCATTCACTCCCCACCCATGGGGTGAGGGTGTGTCACCATGATATTTTCTGAAAAATTCCCATTTCCCCAGGATTTTCTCCTGGGAAGCTGAGAAGCCTCAGAGAGGAATGAAAACAATAATTATCTGATTGTTCCTGCTGTGTTTGCTGCTTTGGAATGTGGCTTGAACATTGTTTACCCACAGGTGAATGTTTGATTGGTTCCACGTAAATTGTTTTTCTTAGTGGCCAATCACAGCCAGCTGTGTCAGACTCTCTGAGTCAGTCATGAGTTTACATTATTCATACTTGTCTAAACTTCTGATGTATCCTTTCTCTTTCTTTAGTATAGTTTTAGTATAGCAATATAATGTAATGTAATATAATATAATATAATATAATATAATATAATGTAATGTAATGTAATGTAATGTAATGTAATGTAATGTAATGTAATGTAATGTAATGTAATATAATATAATATAATATAATACAATACAATGTAATGTAATGTAATATAATATAATATAATATAATATAATATAATATAATATAATATAATATAATATAATATAATATAATATAATATAATATATCAGCCTTCTGAGAACCTGGAGTCAAATTCTCATCTCTCACCTCATCCTGGGGACCCTCACAAACACTACAAGGGTGGGAATTGGAAGGGTAAAAGTGAGAAAAACATAAGAGTTGAGATAAAAATAATTTAACAATAATAAAAGACAAAAAAAAATTGCTGAGACATAAAACACAAGAAAGACAAGTGCAGCAAATAAAACCAAATGTTCACCACCAACTGACTGATGATCAGCAAGTCCTTGGTCAGCACCTACTGTCTACTTGTTTATGGGCTGGGGATGCTTTATTTGGAATATCCCATTGGCCAGTTGGGATCAGCTGTCCCAGCTGTGTCCCCTCCCAGCTCTTTGTGCATCCCCAGCCTACCCAGTGGATGGATGCCCATTGGTTCTTGTTAGGTTTTCTGAGCTGTTCATTATCCCTCCGCTTGTTGTTCCAATCCTCTCTTAAGCTCCCCATCCCTTTTTCCTGGAGTGTCCCTCATGTTGAGATTTATGTCAACCCGGAGAGTGTCAGGCAGGAATCAGAGTTCTCACTGAGTTTTGGAGAGGAGAAACTTCAGGCTGTTGAGTCAGAGTTTCTTTTCTGCTGTGGTGAAATTTTAGTACCTTCCAAATCACTGGGAATTTTTCCTGATTAGGAGTGGTCCAAAATTGGAAAAAAATTATCTCTAACTTAGGTAGTGGAACTATCATCTAAATATTTTTGTTTGGTTTGGGTTTTGGGTTTCTTCCATTGATTATTTTGGGATTTTTTATACTTTTTATTTGTTTGTTTATTTGTTTTAATAACTGAAGAAAGTAGATAATCAGTTTGCAATTAATCTGATAGAGATAAGAGCTTAATTTCTGTAGCTGCCTCCTTGTTCTTTTAAAAGAACATTCTGTAAAGAATGGTTGTTTGCAAAATAAAACTTTTCTAACAAAACCAGGGAACTTTTTATCTCTGTGAAATAATCAGGAAACCTGGAGCACTATTGATTTCACTTGTGATGCTGGAGGAAGAAAAGACATAAGGCAAATGGAATTTGAAGTAAGTGAATCAGATCAATTGTTTTCATTTTGCAGAGGCTGGTCAGGAGAGTTTTTCTCTGATCTACTCTTGCTGACCTGGGAATTCTGTGTCAGAAACACTTTTTAATTAGGTTCTAAAATGATACAGAAGTACTGGCATTGGAGGAGAGTGTTCAGTCTGTGCAATTGGGAATGACTGCTCCTAGAGCAGGGTAAAATCCTCTCAAAGACAGTTAGTCAGGTACTCAACAAGCCCAAAAGAAATCTATAGGAAAATTAATAAATAAAGGTAAAATAAAAGGATTTGGTTGTAATGATGTTGTGCTTGTGTGTCATATTTTATATATGATATTGTGTATGTAAGCAGGTTTTCTGAAGTGTATTTGACCAAATACGTTTTATCCTACAGATATTAATCAAAAAAAGAATAAAAGTTATGATTTTCACTTCCTGAAAATCTGACATACCATGCACTTCCCTCCTTTGAAATCAAGACAATTAAATAATTTTAAATTATAATCCCATTAATAGAGAAAACAATATAGAGGAATTAAAAATAATTGACTTTTGGGTTTTGCTTTCAATTCTGATTACAGGACTTTATTCATACACCTGTTGAGGTATTTTGGTGTTTCTCACATAGAAGTGTTTTATAACACTTCTCTGCCATGGATTTTGACATTTTTATTTCTTTGATACATTTGAAAAGTGCAAATAAATCTTTCATTTGCGGAAGATTGTGTTGACCTAAGGGCAGATGACTTTGCTCATTGTTTTTTGGTATGATTGGTGCCTCATTAGTGACCTTTCATTAAAGCTGCCTGCAGTGTTTTGTTGATTGTGTTCTCTTTGAGCCCAAACTTTTTTTCCCCCTGATTAGCTCTGACTGCAAAAGGAAATCCTTGGGGCTGGTTTCAATGAAACGGGTTTGGCTAATCTGAAATTTTCACTGAGCAAACACCTTGCAACAAAAACTTCTTGGTTGTCAATATCTGACACTAAACCCCAAAGAAAGCAGCAGGTGAAAGGAACACAGTTCTTTTAGACATCTTGGGCAGATCTCATGATTAATTTAGACCTTAATAGAGAGTGACCTTACTGATAGCTTTTTGCAGTAGAAATTGAAACTATTATAGAAATAAAAAACTTTTATTAGAACAGAAGACACTTCTTAGGATGATTTGATTGTGTTTCCAAAATACAACTGTTACCCTAATTTACACAGTGGAAAGTGGAAATGATCACATCATGGAAAGTGATCATTAGAAGCAAATTTGCCATGAGCTGGGTTTATGTTTTTAGGGATTTTGTTCCTTTTTTTTTTTTTTGTTTGGTTTTTTTTTTTTGTCTTTGTTTGGGTTTTTGTTGGTTTTTTTTGAGTGTGTTTTGTTTTGTTTCCTTTTTTTGCTTGCTTGCTCGTTTGTTTTAAACTGGGAATCAAGTCAGGGTTCAGTTTGAAGGTGAGCTGTGCATGAAGGGATATATTAAAATGGGTTTGTCTGAAGTTTAAAGCCTGTGGACATCTGTACACTCTCTTATATCATGCTGTTAATGCTATAGAGCATCAGCTGTAGCTGGAATGAATTAAATTGGCCATTATTTGATTTTGTACATTTCCAGTGTTGCAGCACTGGTGTGTTGGTGCTCTTCACTCATGGTTGCAGCAAGTTTGAATTATTATCATGGGGAGATTTCTATGCCTTCAGACTAAGAATCTGAAAGTTTCTTTTTTACAGCCAGTTACAGTAATATCAGTGGGACTGGCATTTCTTCTTGCACAAAGGTCTTCAGTGTTCTCAATCTGTTTTGGGGGATTACAGCTGAATTTCAATTATAAAAAAATTTCAATTATAAAGTATAGGTTACCACAATTTAAGCACAATCAGGCACAGAAGAGCCCTGATCTTCCAGCTTGGCCAAATCCATGTTCTAGGACCCAGCCATGACTGCCAGCAGGGTGGATGCTGCCAACTTCCTTCTCATATCATTTGCAATGTTAAAATAAAATAGGCAAAAAGGGAAATGGATAATAAAATTCCAACATAGAGCACACGGGCTGTTAATGGTTCTCCTTCATAATTATAGTGCAAATAATATACATTATACATGTAATACTAATATTCACCAAAGATAAAGGTCTTGAGGTACATTGAGAACTTCCCAGCTAGGTTTAATATAATTACAAGATGAAATAAATGGTATTCATAAGAGGCCAGAATACCACCACAGAGCCTAATGAATTATTGATGATAACC